>NC_057348.1:97705491-98352991 GCF_016509475.1 Prionailurus bengalensis
TTTGCTAATTTTAGAAAACACTTTAAAGTTTTAATATAGTACATGTTCATGGTTGAAAGTTTAGAAAACACAGAAAAATATAAAGGAGAAAATAAAAATTTCAGTAATCCCACATCTAGAGTTGACCACTACTAAAATTCTGCCAGTGAATTTCCTTACAGATTTTTTTCTGTGCATATTCTGCTTTTGTTTACTTACTTAAAATTAGGATTGAGATACTATCTGTTGAGTACTTACTATATGTCAGGCAGTCTCCTATGCTCTTTATATTTTGTAAGTTATTTATTATTGCTGATAGCTTTGATTAAATACGTATCATTGTTATTTCTGTTGTATATATAAGGAAATTATGACTTTTCTTATACAGTCACAGCAAGTAAGTGGCAAAGCCTGGCTATAAATCTAGCTTATCTGACTTTAGAGGCTATACTTAAATAATACATTATATTATATCACATCATTAAACACTTTTGTACAACAGACTTTAAGAGTGTATCATGCTATTGTATTATATATGGAAACCATTTACATATTGTTATACTAGCATCTTGTTTCAAGGTGTTGATCAGGTTAGCATTTTTATATAAAAATCATAGTGAATATGTCTGATTATTTCTTTGAAATTACTTCCTTAGAGTGGAATTATTGTGTCAAGGCGCATTACTTTTTAAAAAAATTTTTTTTTAATTTTTATTCATTTTTGAGAGCGAGAGAAAGGGAGGGAGGGAGGGAGAGAGATAACGTAAGCAGGGGAGGGGCAGAGAGAGAGGGAGACAGAGAATCTGAAGCAGGCTCCAGGCTCTGAGCTGTCAGCATAGAGCCCCACTTGGGGCTCAAACTCAAGAATCATGAGATCATGACCTGAGCTGAAGTCAGATGCTTAACTTACTGACTCACCCAGGTGCCCCAAGGTGCCTTACATTTTAAATGCTTTAGAAACATGTTGCTAAGCTGCCCTTCAGAAAGGTTGCTCAGTTTGTGTCTCCTTAGCAGTGTTAAGAGTAGTCTGTTGCACTGAATCAAGACTGAGTATCGTGTTATAAAATCTTTAATACATTGATAAGCAAGATATTATCTTTAAATTTTAATTTCTTCTTTTTGAGCTTCTTAAGATGTTTACTAGACACATCTTTTTTCCTGCAAATTATTTTCCATTTGCTTTTTCCCTGTTACATTTTTTACAATCGTGCTGTCATCTGTTCTTTCAGTGCTAATCTTAACAATGGTCAAGTCCAATAATCAGAATTAAAGAGCGACTCTAAACTAAAACACAGTAAAATTCTGTATTTAGTTTATACCCTTAATTTTCTGTCCAATTTACTGCTTTGAAAATTATTTACCTGGTGTTTGAGACATCCAGTAACCTTTTCTTAGACCTAATCTTCTTAAACTTTTCAGTGTCGTATCATAATCACTTATTTCTAATGAGATCCTTGGGGTTTTTTTTGTTTTGTTTTGTTTTTTTGTTGTGTGTGTGTGTGTGTGTGTGTGTGTGAAAGAGAAAGAGAGAGACAGACAGCTGTATAGATCTTTTTCCTTATATTTTTCACCCCATATTATAATTCTCCCAAATTAGCTTCTTGAACTCATTTTTGTATTCAGTTGGTGAACTGATTTTTTTCCAGGACTATAGAAATTACTTTCAAATTCATATCCCAATCTTGGTGGATATAGAACCTATTTATTATATCACTAGTATCTTGTTTTCATCTCAAACTTAACATAAATTGAATTCCTCTTTTCCTTTTTTTTCTTCCTTTCCCTTGATAAGAACAATCCATTTTTTCTGTGTTGACCCTATTTTTCATTACTTTAGATGTAAACCTTTCTAGTCATCCTTTATTGTTTTATTTATTTTACCTATATAATATCTTATTGTATTTTTTATTTCCCTGCCTTGGAATGTTCCTCAAATTCTTCCTTTGTGTTCATTCTTTGTGCCATATCTCTGTGTCAGGTCTTTCTCTTATTATGCCATATTTTCTGGGGCTTCATTTAGCTGATCTTTCCCAGTTTATCCTCACCTTGTTCCAAGATTATTCTTTCTACAATTATCACTTTTTGTAGCCTTTGTGAACAATAATGTATAGTTGCTCTCTATTTTTTGCCAATCAGGGGCCAAGGTCTTGTTAACATTGAATACCAATGCTATTTAAGTGCATATTCAATTCTCTACTTCAATCAGGAAGATTACATTATTGTCTGCACCAGTGTCCTTCCCCAACCTTCTTGCACATCTTAGTCAAAATAGTAATTACTAAAACTACAATGTATTAAGGCCATATAATACATCAATTACTCTGCTAACCCTTTCACACATATTTTTGCTAATCATTACAATCAGTATGGTAGTAATAGTGAACCTTCTTCATCTAAACTAAGGATTAATTCTTTCAGGAATTCATAGTTGAAGAAACCTAAGGTTTCATAGAAAATGGATTAAGAAAACTGTGTGCTGAGGTAAATGAATGAAAACATCTAAATAAACTTTTGCTAAAATAAAGCAATCAAAATGCATTATAAAGAGACTGTTACACATTTTAAAGTTTTGCTATAAAAAAATAAAGTTTTGCTGTAATAGGTACAGTACCATTCATTTACATTTAACATTTTGCATGCTATATACTTTTAAATAGGATACCTTTTTCCAACCCCCATCCGTCCAGCATTAGGAAAATGATTGTGAATTTGTTTTATCCTGTTGGTGGTGATATGCATTTAAATGGTGATATGCATTTAATTTCCCATCCCCCAGTCTATCACCTTTTTTTCCCAAGTATTCATTGCTTTTCCAGTTTTGTAGATTGGGGATTGTTTGCCATGTGGGCCTGAGAGCTGTAACTTGAGTCTTTAGTCTCCTTCATTCATTCTTCACTTCCACAGTACTTGCAGGAAGGGTGGGTGGGCCTGGATTTACTTCACCTCAGGTTTCTTTCTCTCTTTCCAGGACTACTTTGTAGAAACTTTCACTCCCAGCCTGCCATCTGCTTTCTAGCTCTTTTCTTTTTCTATCTTCCAGTAGTTCCTTTTTCTATTTCTTTACATCTCACAAATTTAAAAAATATTCCTAAAACAACATACAGAGGGGGAAACAGCATTGGGGACTTTTAGATTATCAGTAAGTGAAAACTTTAGGATTGAAATTTTGGTCTCAGCAACTCTGAGACCCAGATTCTTTTCTTACTTCCATACTTCCTTTTATACTCTTCACCCTTCCCCAAGTCCTATTTTTCTCAACATTCATTGTCTTTTACTTCAGGGTTAAACTTAGTGTCCCGTTCATCATTGAAACCATTTGAAGGTCACTGGTTGAGCCCAGCTGAACTCTCGGCCTCTGTACACTTGACTATAATGGTCTGTAGTACATCCATTTATGTTTTTTTGTCATCATATCATGTGTATTGAGTGTGTATCCATAGATTCATTGTTAAATCATTGAGAGCAGGGACCACATGCAACATACTGGTACTAGACTTTTGATAAGCACTCAAACCTGTGCATGAATGGATTGATTCCACTTCTAGTGTTCAGTCTTTTTTGGTCAAATTTCCTTATAACTTTAGTTTTTAATGTTTGTTCTGTTATTTTTCCTAAAGGTAATTTCCAGTAGTCTCTAGTTTTTGTGGGGGGTCACATCTCTGTTTGTTTATTTTGATAGCATTGTATATGGCTGGTGACTTTCTTGGCTTATTTGCAAGAACACCACGACTTCGTTGTGAATCCATCTATTCTCAGTTTTTTTCTTTGCTCTGGTTCCACTTAACCTTCACCTCACAAAGTCAATAGCCCTCTCCTCTTAATATCAATCTATTTTTTATACCTTTCTTAGCACACTTACTGTAATATTTTGTGTAGCTTAGCACACTCCAGGTCTCCAGTCTCTGCAGCATACACACATACCCCTGTACTGGCATACGTGTGTGTGTGTGTGTGTGTGTGTGTGAGAGAGAGAGAGAGATTCTCACACAAGCCCCATACTTCAATCAAATTTGTATCCCAATAACTCTCATTGTTCTTGGAATACAGTCAAGATTGACTCACTCTTACTAAATTACTGACTGAATGAATCAATCAAATCAATGAAGCAAGCATATTATTTTCTCTACTTATATTTTTCTAGCACTTGTGCTATCTTCCTTCTGATTAGACTACTTAGAAATGTCCCTTTAATTGTATTTGTTTCATTGCATTTTATCTAAATTATTCTGTACAAGCATGTGTACTTTCAGAAATTTCTTTGACCTTGCTTGTACTTCTTTTGTTCTTGTCCATTAAGATAATCATCACCCTGATTTTCTTTCACCTATGATTACTCTGTCTATTGACGATGTAAAAACCTATATTTGCTTTTCCTTTTATTTCCCCTCACCAGTAGATGCCAGTCCTGTACATATTAGCTTAAAAAGATAACCCGTTTTAAAATTTTTCAGTCCTTTATTTATTACTCCTTTCAGTCATCCTTAAACTTCTGTCTTTTTTTAAAATATCCTTCTTATCAAATGCTCTTGCCTAATTAAAGTCACGTTATCATCTTTTCATTTTATAAAAATATAACAATGATTTTCCTTTTGAGAATTTGAGCTTTTTAGCTTTATTTTTTCTGGAAGGCCAACTGTGTTCATCTTTCAGATTCTATAATTCAACTTTAATTTGGTTTTTCAAAATACGAAGTATACTTTAAATATTTGAATTAGCAATAATCACACCTCGGATAAACCTCATTGACTATGATACTGCCACTGCGCAAAGCTACTTTAAATATTTGAAAGAAAAAGAATTTTCTTCTTGCCTTTCTCTTCCATAGATACTAGTAAATCAGGCACTTGAACTGCCATGAAAGGTTCTTGGAGAACTGCTGTACTTGTACAACTGTAGTCATTGGTTACTCGGAGACATTGAGGAACTGTTGTCATCAAAGCATGTATTGAGCAATTGTTTCCATAGCATTATGCTTTATTTTATGCAAAGGTTAAGAAGAAATAAAGTCATAGTTTTAGCCATTAAAGTAGTTTAGAATCAACTTATAAGACAAAGTCCCCACCCTCAACACATCCCTACACAAGTTAACTTTTATAAAATAACACAAGGAAATGTTAAGTCATGTTACACAAATTATGTATACACATGCACAAAGGTAGAAAGTTAAAAAAAATGATACTTAGATTAAGTAACATTTAATCAGGAAGGATGTTTTCTAGAAAAATATTTAAATAACAAATGACCAAGAGAAGATGTTGTCGCAGAAAAGGGAATGGCATAAACAGAATAATGGGAAGGGAGCCAGTAAGTGGAACATTTGCATCTTTTGGGTCTTATCAACAGCAGTGTATAAAAAATGTTATGTTAAAAATGGACATTTAACTTTGTCCCATCCAGAGAATAAAACTGCATGTAACAGGAGTTCTTTCTTTTCCTTTATTCTCCAAAAATGGCTTAATAGGATTAGCAGTACATAATTACTGCTCCAGGCTCAGATGTAAGACCCAAGAAGTTTGCAATTTATCTGCTCAGGGAAACCTTATACCTCAAGAAATATTAAACAATTATCTGGAAACATGTAACATTAGGTGAAGGTGTAAAACATAAGGTGTAGGAGAGGTTCAAAGGATAGAAAAAGACCACTAGGCTCGAGTAAACAGGTTAATGCCGAAGGAGAAGTTAGTATTTGAACTGGGCCTTTAGAAGAAGGCTTTCGAGAGGGCAGAGAAGGGATATACGGGCAAATGTGTAAAAGATACAAAGGGAGGAATGTGTACAGTCTTCTCAGGGTATGGCTTGCCTTACAGTTATTATTTTTGTGAGGGTGTTGTTTAAAAATGAAAATGTAGTTGAGTTCATACTAGTTGTTGGTAATATGTTACTAAGGTTAGGTAAACAAATAGAGATATGACAATTTTTATAACAGTATTCTCAATATTGTTAACATGTCACATGGCCTCATATTCATCTGTAGATTCAAATAAATCTCAATTAAAATCCCAGCAGGATTTTTTTTTAAAGAAGTTGATTAGCTCTTTCCAAAATGCATAGGAAAGGCAAGGTACCTAGAATAAAAGTTCTGAAAAAGATGAAGTTAGAGACTGACCTTACCCAATTTGACAAGATTGATTATAGAGCCTCAGTATCCAAGACTATGTAATATTGGTATAAAATAGAAATATTTAATATCTAATAAATATATAAAAATGGCAATATGTGGAATAGAATAGAAAGTAAGGAATAGATGGAGACATATAGGGGCACCTGGGTAGCTCAGTTCGTTGAGCATCTGAGTCTGATACCAGCTCAGATCGTGACCTCATGGTTCATGTGTTTGAGCCCCACATCGGGCTTTGTGCTGACCTGCTTGGGAGAGGCAGAGCCTGCTTGGGAGTCTCTCTCTGTCTCTCCCTCTATCTCTGCCCCTTCCCTGCTAGCTCTCTCACTCTCACAATAAATAAACATTTAAAAAACAATAAAAAAAGGATTGAGACATAGAGTCAGTTGACTTTCAGTATAAGTACCATGGTAACTCAGTGCTAAAATATGTAATATTTTTCAACAAATAGCAGTACAAGAATTAGATATCCATATGGGGAAAAAAACTGAGCCACAAATGTTACCATACCATAATTAATTACGTTGGATTAATTAATTAGCCAAAATTAATCATAGGTCTAGACCTAAGAGTTTAAACAATGAAACCTATAAAAAGAATGCATAGGTGAAAATCTTTGTATTGTCACATTTAACAGGTCACAAAACATGGACCATCAAAGAAAAAAACTGACACGTTGAATTTCACTAAAATCACTTTTATACTTTGAGAGGCACAGTTTCGAAATGAAAAGAGAAAGTATAGACGAGGACAATATATTTGCAAAACATATATACAAGGACTTGTATCCAGAATGTGAAGAGCATTTACAACTCAGTAACAACAACCCAATTTAAAAACTATGGACAAAAGATTTTTTAATAGCTGTTTCACAGAGGAGGATATATGAATGGCCAGCAGCACATGAAAATATGTTCAACATCGTTAGTCACTGGTGAATGCAGATTAAAACCGCATTGAGATACCACTGCACACCTGCTAGAATGGCTAAAGAACACTGACAATATAAAATGTTGGCAAGGATGTTGAGAAATGGAATACTCATACGTGACTGGTGGGAATGTAAAATTTTACTGCCACTTAGGACAATAGTTTGGCAGTTCTTTTAATGTTAAACAGATACTTAACCTTTCAATTCAGCAGTTAAACTCTTTGGTATTTTCCAAGAGAAATGAAAGCATATATTTATGTTAAAACTTGTCTGTGAATGACAATTTTAGTCCTAATAGACAGAATCAGGAAACGGCTCAAATGTCTATCCTGTGCTTTACTCCACGTCTTATGAACAAGAATTTTAGAGGAGGTGCAACTCCAGGAATCTGTCATTTTCCATGTTCCTCCATTTTATTCTGTTGCAATCAGGCAGCCTAGGAACTGGTGCTCTAGACTATCCTGTCCAGTATGGTAGGACTACTACTACCTCATACTGTACTTTTGTGCAAACATGAAAAATGCATCTCTCACAGAAGTATGCCACCTTATGGGTACATGGCTTGACAGCTAGCATAAAGGCTGAATTTCAATTCTCCTAACTCCCTCAGGTGGGAGCTCTAGTTCAGTTTTATGTGTACAATACATAAAGGAAAATATGAAACAAATAACACAAAGCCATGACTCACAACCTCATCATGAGTAAATTAATCTGGCAGAGTGTTTAAGGTAGGTGAGTCTAGAGTTGGCTAAAGGACTTTATTGTTTTTGTTTTTGTTTCTTTTTTTTTCCCTCTAAGACAAGTCTATAATGTTACCACCACAATGCTTCCTTAGACCTAGAGGAAGAGTAGAAAGAGGCTATGTGGGCAAAAAGTATGAAGGATGGTTCAAATGGTTAAGAACGTCTGAGCAAAGCCCACGTTCTCCCTGCTTTGTAGAAGGAAGAGAAGGAATGAGAGTAGGGAGAGATAGTTGTGGATGCATCCATCTTTCCACTTACGGGGAGTAGAGAGTAAGCTCGAGAGAACTAAAGAGGAGCATGCTTTTCTAAAGTCCTGAGAAGAATGATTAACAAAAGGAGAAAGTGATCCTGGACCTGCTCTATGGGAGAAAAGAGTAATGGACTTAACCACAAGGATCAAATGGGAAAAAGGGAGATACATGCTGCATACTAGAATTTTTAATTCGCTGTAATATTTAGTCTATTAATTAATTTTTAATGAACCCACCCTCTAGCACAATAGTCAACCAAAGATTTTTAAATACGAACACTTCCTATGTCTTATGCATACAATAATCCAGTCTTGTGCATGGTGAAATGGGAGAGGGGGTAGAGGCAGATGGGGGGCAGAGTGATAAAAGTTTAAATGTCAAGAAGGATAATGTGGGATAAAAATGTCAGAATTAGTTTAAGACCCAATGCTGAAGAAACTTGACAGCTACACTAAGTGATTTAGAAATATATTTTATTAGCATGATGAGGCTGGTAGTGCTTTGGATAAAGTTGTTCTTTAAGATTAATGTTTAACATTTGTATTGAGATGTAATTCACATGTCATCACTTATTTAATTATAGAATTCAGTCATTTCCAGAATATTCAAGATGTGTGTAACTATTACCTCAATTAATTGTAGCACATTTTGACCACTCCAGAAAGAAACCCTATGTCCATTAACAATCACTTTCCTTTTCTCCCAGCTCCCTCCCTTACCCCCACTTTAGGCACTGATCTACTTTCTGTCTGTAGATATTTGACTTTTCTGGACATTCCATATAAATGGAACTATCCTACAATACGTAGTTCTTGTGACTGGCTTTTTTTCACCAGTATGGTGTTTTCAAGGTTCATCCATGTTGTATCATGTATCACATTTAATTCCTTTATATTTCCAAATAATAGTCTATTGAATGGATATACCACATTTTGTTTATTCTGACGTCAGTTGATGGATATTTGGGTGTTTCTTCTTTTTGGCTATTATGAATACTGGTTTGAACATTCATGTACAGATTTTTGTGTGGACATGTTTTCATTTTTCTTGGGTATATACCTAGGAGAGGAATTTCTGGGTCATGTGGTAACTCTAGGTTTAACGTTTTAAGGAACTGCTGGATGGTTTTCCAAAGTAGCTGCATGTACCATGTTATATTGCCTCTGATAATGCATGAGGGTTACAATTTCTGCACATCCTCATGAACACTTGTTATTATCTGTATTTTGGCATAACCATCTCTGAGTGGGGGTGTGAAGAGGTATCTTATTTTAGTTTTGATTTGCATTTCCCTAATCGCTGTTGATGTTGAGCATCTTTTCCATGTGCTTATTGGCCATTTGGGTGTCTACTTTAGAGAAATGCCTATTCAGATCCTTTGCCCACTTTTTTTTCCTCTTAAGATATACTTGACGTATAACATTATATTTCAGGTGTATAACATAATGATTTGTATGTGTTGTGAAATGAACACCACAGTAAGTCTAGTTAACATCCATCACTATACATAGTCACAAATTATTATTTTTTCCTTGTGATGAGGACTTTTAAGATGCACTTTACATAACATCTTTCAAACATGCAATACAGTATTATTAACTATAGTCCCCATGCTATATGTTACATCCCCATGACTTATTTATTTTGTAGCTGGAGGTTTGTACCTTTTGACCTCTTCATCCATTCCATCCACCCCCACTTCTCACCCCCCCTACCTTCTGGCAACCACCAACCTGTTTTCTGTATATGTGAGCTTTGTTTTTGGTTTGTTTGTTGGTTTTGGATTCTAGAGTCTAGATATAAGTGAGATCATATGATATTTGTCTTTTCCTGACTTAGTTTTAAATTAGGTTGTCTTTCGGTTATTGGGTTATAACTATTATTTGTAATACTGTAGATATAAGCCCCATATCAGATATATGATATATAAATGTTTTCTCCCAATATGAGTATTGCAAATTAAAACAATGATGAGATACCACTACATACCTATTAGAATGGCCAAAATCCAAAACACTAACAGCATCAAATGCTGGTGAGGATATGAAGTAAAAGAACTCTCATTCATAATTTTGTGCTGTTATCATTTCAAGCTTTTTACAAATTGCACATGACTTCTTAACTGTCTTCCTGATTTTAATCTTTCTTTTCTATGTCATTCTTTTCTCATCCTTACCCCTAATGGAGGAATATAATAGCAGTTTTCAAATATATGAAGGGATATCATGAAAATCGGAATTGATTCACTCTGTGTAACTGTAGTAATAAAAGAATTTTACTCTTTTCTTCTAAATTATATTATGAATAACTTCAAAACTGAATGCATTGCAGAAAAAATTCAGCTCATTCTGTAGCTTCTTTTTGGCTTCAGATGGTAGAAACCTAAGCAAATAAAAATCACTTCTTCAAACCTTCTTCAACTTGCTATACACACTCAATTTTTGGTCTTCATTATGTTCTCTCATATTCTAGAACGGGCTAACCTACTGTCCGTCCTTCCTTTCAAAAGAAATTCTTCCCATTACTTCACCTACACAATTATATTTTTTCTATAACTGTTGCTGCTGGCATAGCATCAATTATCCATACTACATTTAATTGACAGTTTACTTAACCAGCTTCTGGTTAACAACCTTTGCAAGTAGATAAGAACTTGATAATAATTGCCTACCATACACAAACAATACCAGACTAGCAGCCATAATTTCTGCAGCCACACACACTATTTTTACATCTTCCTGAAGTGTAAAGATAAACACATTCATGAATACGATGCAAAGCTATAGTAACTTTATAACATTTTATTTTTTTAAGATTATTTATTTGAGAGAGAGGAGCAGAGATAGAGGGGGGGAGAGAGAGAATCCTAAGAAGGCTTCATGCTGTCAGCGCAGAGGCTCGAACTCACGAACCATGAGATCATGACCTGAGCCAAAACCAGGAGTCAGACACTTAACCGACTGAGCCACCCTATAACATTTTGATAGAAGCAGAGTTGTTTATATTATATGCTTTATGACTAAGGTTTTGGAGATCACTAAGAATCTTGGAAATCATGTTTTAAGATGATACTTTTAAAACATAATTACTATTGATATAAAAGTCAGAATTATGATTCAGTTTAAACGCAATTTTTTTATGCTTGTGAAACTTTATGTAGGGATACTGCACATGGTGCCTGGTGTATCCATATCAGAATATTAGGAAGTTCAGATTAACTAGTCTCTTTATTTGGAAAATACAAGCCCACACCTTTACAAAATCATGGAGAAAACATAGGTATGTATTTTAAGCAAAAATTATTAAGTTAGTCTTATTTCTAAAGATTGACTTTTATTACGTGAACTGGGCTCTCTATAAAAATTTTTCTGAGCTTCTAGAAGAATCTCTAAAGATTTTTTTCTTTGTTAAGATACTAGAAGAGAAGATTTCTGAAAATGCTTACTATTCTCTATGAACCAGATTATCCTTCCTTTCAATTCCAAGACTTTATAATTTAATTTATTAATACCCTTCTATGTTAGGAACATATTTCACGCACACACGGTGAGAGATAACGGCTTTTCTCAATTACAGGAACACAGAGAATATGTAACTTCAGTTCTGCAACCTCAGAAATAGCTTTAAGTAATCAAAGAAACATAAAAACTCACCAGTCAGGATTTCAAAAGGCTATTTTCCTTTCTAGTGTCCATGAAATTTTATATGAAATAGCCTAAGCCCACAAATAGTCAAAAAACAAATTAAAGGAGAGGAACTCAAATTCTTTGCCATCTCCCACAAGAGATAATAGATCCCCAGAATCCCGATAGCCATCTCAAGAAGTCAGATTATAAAATTACAGTGGTACTCATTACTGCTACCAGTGGGGAATTATTTATTGTTGTTGCTGTCTAGTGCAAACTAGATCCAGAACCAAAATGACCAAAACCAGAAAAAATTCAAAAGTACTAAGTCAGAAAAAAACCATGTTAACAAACATAGCGCATTATTGCTGCTTTGGCATCACTGTGGAGACCAAGCAAATAGGTGCCTGGGCTTAAACAGCCCATGAAGTGCATTTCTGTGATGACAGTTGAATTGGCTTTGTGAATCCACTGTGGCATCTTGGTGGAACCTCCAAAGCTATTGTAGGCTAATATTCAGAGAGTTAAAAAATGACTTTGGTACATAAAAAATGAACATGTATTAGACTTTACTAAACTCACTAATTAATGAGAGAACCAGTGAGATGGTAAATGTGATTTAAAGGACATTTTAGAAGAACATAGTTCAAGGCAATATTACTTAATAAAGTAGTATTAGAACATTAATAAAGTAACATTGCTAAGTTAGACATAAAACTAGTTAATATTCTACAGGGAAATAAACCATGGCCTATGAGATTATCTTTTTAACAGAAGAAAAGTATCTGAGTTTATTCAGGACAAAAATCTACAAATTAACATACAACTTAAGTATATCCAGGATTTTAATCAATTTTAAACAGTGGATCAATTAAAATACATTCCCCCAAATTATCCTTGGTTGGACCTGTTAAATAATGCACCTACATCACATAAAAAAGATAGGTTGCTCTCCTTTTTGCCCTTGTTTTCAAGCTTTAAATAACTGAACACATGGCAGCAACACATGATACAACCAACACTTGCCCAGAGTAATTATATAGACAAGTTTTATTGATGGGAAGAGTCAATATGATAAAGATGTTAGTTTTCCCTGAAGTAATCTAAAAATCAGTATGATTTTATTCAAACCTCAACAAGTGTTTTTATAGAACTTGTCCAGTAAGTCCAAAATTAATTATGAAGAGAAAAAGCTCAAGAATAGTTCAGAAAAATTTGAGGACAATGAACTAAGTAGAGGGAATTGTCCTATGAAATGTCAAAACTTACTATGAAGCAATGGAGTATGCAGAGATAGACAAACAGACGAGTAGAAACTAATAGAAAACCCAAAACATCTTGATACACATTTGAAACCCTGACAGATGTAGCACTACAATCAATGGAGAAAAAGTGAACTCTTACTAAATGTTGTTAAGCAGATTGTTTATAACACTTGGAAAAAATAAAAATAGATCACTAACACATATTATAATAAAAAATAATTTCCAGGGGTGCCTGGGCAGCTCCATCAGTTAAGTGTCTGACTGTCAATTTTAGCTAAGGTCGTGATCTCACAGTTTGTGGGATAGAGCCCTGTGTCGAGCTCCATACTGATCAGCACAGAGCCTGCTTAGGATCCTCTCTCTCCCTCTGTCCACCCCTCCCATTCTCTCTTTCTGTGTCTTTCAAAAATTAATAAATAAACTTAAATAAAAAAAAATAGCTGGGTAGATAACTAAATGCAGAAAAGCAAAATGTTAAAACTTGTAGAAGAAAGTATAGAATGTTTGTATAACTTTGAGGCAGAAAGGGAGTCCTGAAAGAAAACACAGAAATACCTAATACAAAGCTGAAATTACAAATGTGATTATAGTTTTAAATTTTTTTTCCTCAAAATACCATTTTTCAGAGAAATCTGAAAGGACAAGCTATGGATTGGGCCAAAGGTATTTGCAGCGTATTTCATTGAGAAAGTGTTAGTACACAGGATGTATAAGAACATCTTCAATAAATCAATAAGGAACAAGATACTCAACCCAAAAACATCAACAAAAATGGTTAAAAAAAACCCATGATCTAACCGTCTGCAGAAGTGGACAAATAACTCGAAGATCTGAAAAGTACATGCAGCCACACTAGTAATCAAGGACATGCAATTAAAATCACAATGTGATATCTTTTTACACTTACAAGATCACCAGTATTTTTTAAAAATTTTTTTAATGTTTATTTATTTTTGAGAGAGAGACAGAGTGAGAGCGAGGGAGGGGCAGAGAGACAGAGACACACAAAATCCAAAGCAGGCTCCAGGCTCTGAGCTGTCAGCACAGAGCCCAACGCGGGGCTCAAACTCACGAACTGAGAGATCATGACCTGAGCCCAAGTCAGATGCTCAACCAACTGAGCCACCTAGGCGCCCCGAGATCACCAGTATTTAAAAGGTTCCAAATCTCACCAAGGTGAGATTGGTGAGAGTGTGGAAAGTCAGAACCTTTCATACAATGCTATTGAGAATATGGATTGGCATAGCATTTCGAACAAAATTTGTCGGTCTGTTTAAGTTGAAAAAGCCTATGTTCCTTGATTCAGGAATTCTATTTCTAGCTATATATTGTAGAGAAATCCAACACGTGTGCATAAGGAGACATGTATGAGCTAAAATGGAAAACAATACAACGGTCCATCTGCAAAATAATGGGTGAATATATTTTGGTATATTCATAAAAGATAATGCTACACGGGTGTTAAAATGAACTAATAGAGGAGCCCCTGGGTGGCTCAGTCGGTTAAGTGTCTGACTCTTGATTTCAGCTCGGATCATGATCTCACGGTTTCGTGAGTTTGAGCCCTGTGTCAGGCTTTGCACACTGACCTCATGGAACATAATTTGGGATTCTTTCTCTCCCTCTTTCATCTCTGTCTCCCTCCCTCTCTCTCTGCCTTTCTCTCTCAAAATACAAATAAATAAATAAATAAATTTAAATGAACTAGTAGAATGGTTCTATAACCATGGATAAATCTCATACGTAACACTGGGTGAAGCATATTGTGCATATCATATATATGTGTTATTTCTACATCTAAACCCCAAAAGGAAGACTAAGCATCAAAATTAGTATGATGGTTACCTCTAAGGAAAGAGTGAGCAGACTAGAATTAGAGGCAAATAATAAAGGGGCTTCAGCTTTTCCATAGTACATTCCTTTAGAAAAAAAAAATGACTCAAATATTGCACAGTGCTGAGATTTGATAAAGTTGGGTGTTTGGTACATGGGTTTTTATTAGCTAATTTTCTCTGCACTTTTCCATGATTGAAATACTTGAAAATACTTCAGAAAATAAAAAAGAAATACTTCATTTTGAGACATAAAAAAATGGTGTATATATAACATATACATATATATATACACACATATATACATATATATATATATACACACAGACATGTATATATATATGTATATACGTGTGTATATATATATGTGTGTGTGTATACAGACATGTATATATATATATGTATATATGTGTGTGTATATATATATGTTTAAAAGCATTATATACTAAATAACACTAATACTGTGTGTTGCTCCTAAACATAAATAAATACATACATTTATATACATGTGTCTGAACACATGCACTCATATACTGTTATGAGCATTATATATTTCAAGCGTACAACTTGAATAGGAAGGATTCCCTGCAATTCCTTGAGGAGGAAAAGTGGAAGGCAGGACTAGGTATGAGGCCCATAGTGTATTTCAGCTGGATGTATTATGTTTTATGTAATTTATTAAGGACAAAAAAATGATGTAAGTATGCCATACATTAGCAGTTATGAATTCTTTGTGATAGGATTATGAATATTGAGTAAACTGAATCTCTCCATTTAGTATTGCTTCTATCTATTTTTTCAAAACAATCTTTTTAAAACATTAAGCATTTGGCTAAGATCTGGAACTTGTGTATAAAAAACAAATTTTGGATCAATAAGAGTGTCTTAAATATCAAGTGTTTTGTCAACTCATGTATTGAAAATGGTAATGTATTATCAGAAAAGTTAATTATGGGTAATTTTTCCCCTCTTCCCAAAGAATACAAGTCAATGACCAGATTGTGGAAGTGGATGGAATCAGCTTGGTGGGTGTCACACAGAATTTTGCTGCAACAGTTCTCAGAAACACCAAGGGCAATGTCAGGTAAATATGTGGTTTCAGATATGTATAATTTCATTACTTAATATTATGTTGAATTTTAGCCTGCTAGAATTGTACCTATAGATGTATGTAATTTCAATGAGAATTTTATCTAAATACTTAAAACTTGCCTTTAGTTTTTAATGTTTCTTTCTTATTTGCTTATATTTGTTATATTTGTTAAATTACATTTGTTTATACAAATGTAATTTAAAACCAAAAATTATGGTATTTTAGAAAGGCATGAAGATACGAAGTATACAGTGTGAATCAATATGGTCAATTACTGAACTATGTTAATGTTCCTAACTAGATAGAATTTCTGCTTACATCCTCAACAAATATGAATTTAGACTCTAAATCCTTTTAATAAAACCAGTTATACAATAAGTTGAAATTGAGCTGATTATACCTATATCCAGTGGTACATGGTTCTTAGAAAGACTGTCCAAATTATGTAAGGTTAATAAATGCATTTAAAAAGTCTCTTCATAGACTTTATAGGACTAATCTTTGATAAACTATAACTTTGCCAATTTAAAGTACAGAGGGTACATTCTTTTAGACCTTGAAATTTATATTTGATCCTGGGGTTCTGAAAATTGTAGCTTGGAAAACAAATAAGAAAGTAGTCCTGAGCCAGCTAAGGTCAAGTTAAGAAATCCATTTTATTTGGTCATAAGGCATTTATGTATGTATATATGTATGTATGTATGTATGTATGTATGTATTTTTTGTTTTGTTTTTAATTTTTATTTATTTTTTTAATTTACATCTAAGTTAGTTATGTATGTATGTATTTTTTAAAGTTGATTTATTTATTTTGAAACAGAAAGAGAATGAGCAAGCGAGCCAGGAAGGGGCAGAGAGAGAGGGGGAAAGAGAATCCCAGGCAGGCTCTGTGCTGTTAGCACTCATGTGCTGTTAGAACTCATGAACTGTGAGATCGTGGCCTGAGCTGAAACCAAGCCTTGGATGCTTAACCGACTGAACCACCCAGCTGCCCCATAGGGTATTTGTTTTTAAATACAGTGTTTCTTATGTCTTAATACTTTTCCATTAATCCTATGAAGGAACATATAGGGGACATTATTTAGTATGGGTAAGTCTCCAAATGTTTTAGTGTTATCAGCAGAATAGAACTGCCAAATATTTTGAAAATACCAAGTGAGTTAATATTTCTGTAAAGACAGTAACATGAGGATTTTTTTGCAGCATGCTTTATGTTGCACAAACATGGGTTTAAGTTTTAGAATTTAGACTGTTTCATTTGGAAAATTTCCTTTAATGATGAAGGAAATGTTTAAGGAACACATCTGTGACTTTTATGGGTGCTGTGTTGATGCTCCAAGAATACCCATAGTCCTGAGAAAAGGATGTGAAATAATTGGAAAGAGCATAGATAAAAAACTCTCTGATGCTCCCTCAGGACAGGTGATTTGTCTTTCTGCAGATTGTTGTCTGTTTTTGAGACAGCACTTTCCTATGTCAGTATAGAACTTGGTTTAAAAGCTACCCCAATTAGGCTTTGAAGTGAATTTTAAAGTGAAGTGAGATATACATTAAACTTAGAAGACTATTTTTCTTTTTCTTTTTTTTATAAGAACATTTTTTCAGTTGCAAAGAAGTTTACAGTTACATGAAATCCTAGCCATCCCTTTCCTTCAAGCCTTGTCCAAATTGCAAATGACTTCTTAACTCTACCCTGATTGCAGTCTTTCCCTTCTTCAGTCTGTCCCTCTCATCCTTCCTCCTAGTGGAGGAAAATAATAGTTTTCAAATCTAGGAAGGTCTGTCTATCATGGAAAAAGGAATTGACTCATTCTGTGTAACTCTGGCACTGGAAGGTCTAACACCTATAGGTAGAAATAATAATTCTGCATCCATTATGTGCCTCTCTTCTTCAGAAACCTTCAATGACCCTCCATTCTGTACAGAATCTAAGCTCTTTATCCAGATATTAAAATTTTTTCATCATCCAGTCTTACCACTTACCTCTCTCTATGTTCATACTTTGGTTCCGTTGGACTGGTGTAGTCATATTCCTTCAAATGTGCCTTGTGAGTTATTGTTTTATTATCGTACCTTTCTGTCTGCCATTTTTTTCTGTTTAAAACACTGTCTTCTGTTTAGAACCTATTTATCTTAAGGCACATATTTCAGCTCCTTTGCCCTGAAGAAGTCCTCCTTGACCTCTATATTACCTAGTGATCTCTTCTTCCTGGTAACACTCATCATTCATACTATTTTTTTGACCTTGAGGTGACAGCACATTCTACTTTCATATTTTAAAGGCATACATTTTATTTCCTCATTCACTTTGCACAAGTCTTGATACTGAAATGGGACCTTTGGCCCCCTTTGTTCCCCCAAATTATTTAACTCAGGGCCTTAGTTAATTGAATATAAGGAAAAAGTCTTTTCTCAATTTTAATTTATTAAAAATATTTGAATCCTCTGGATATATTTTAGGTGGTAGTTCTTCATAAAGTATTAATACAAAAATAGGGTCCAAAAACAAGATCTGTATTTTCATGAACTTTTTAAAACTGAGAATTTAAAATATGTATGGTTTTGAATTTCTTATTATTTGGTGACTTTGCTATCATATTTAGTGGTTACTACATTTATTCTCAAAAAATGATATCTACAAAATTAGTCAGTTTAGTTTGATTTTTTTCCTAACTAGTAGGCACAGACCTGGGAGGAATGTGTGAGAGCCGTGGGTCTAAAGATCCAAGTAGGAGAAAGATGTGAAGCTAGAGGTGATGAGAAAAACAAAACTGAGATTTGAATGGTGATTATTTCTTAAGTATTGGAGGTCAAGATTTTTACTTATTTCCTTGAAATGTGTATGAAATTGGTGTCACCATTTGGATGTGAATCGAAATTATACAGTGAAGTTCTGTGACTTCATCCACACTTTCAGAGAATTATTTTCCATCTGACCTCAGTCTACTTTATTCTAGTAAAGTAAAAATTACGATACCTGAGTTCATGAACCAATACTACTAACAAAGACCCCATGAATATGACATTTTTAATGCTCTAGAGAAATTACAACTATTTTAATGTTGCAACTTTCAAGGATATATGTATGTTTTTCAACCCTACATCATTTATATGAATTAAAGCATACATTAGGCCATGGTTAACAAGTGGTTCCGGTAAATGATTATTATTTCCTTCACTTAACTGATATCGCTTAAAACGAAGCACTCACTGTAAGTACTGTGTTTATATCATGTAATTATGTAATTGATTAGGAAAGGACCCACAGGATTCAAATAGTTTATACTCAGAAATGATGCAACACAGGAACAGCAGGAGAAAGATGAGCATTAACAGGGTGGGCATGGAGGACTCAGGCTCATCCTTCCACTGGGCCTCACAGGACTTGGTCTCCAGATTCTAAACCACCACAGGCATGTGCATGAAGCATCTTGGTATCAAGAAGCGCAAAGTCTATGTATGGTAGGGATTTCTCACTGAAATCATTGACAGCCCCTAGATTCTACCAAATCCCGGTAGAAGTAACAAATCCGGTTATTACCAGTTTTGACAAGTTAGTCTGTCTTGCCTTCAAACAATTCATGGACCCATATTTGCAAAGCATCATTTGTCCCTGGTTAGTACATTTCACAGCTCTGACCAGTGTTCAGTACCATGCTCTAGGCAGTTCTGAAGATGAGTACTTTGTCAATCCAGGTGGTCTCATGCTATATAATACATATTACATATAACACATTTACTGCTCTCCTTTTGCTTTAGATTCTTACTATTTAGTATGTTTCTATTGTATGTTTCTTCTTCAAAAAATTTTTTATTTGAACATATTTATTATGTATTCCAATTTTACCTGGTGAAAACCTAAAAAGAAAATGTTGTAAATTATTTAAAAACCTATAATCTTTTTGGTGGTCAATAGAATGTAACTTGCCAAATGTAATATAGTTAAAAAGTTAGAAAAAAGTTCTATTCTTATTATCAGATCCTGCATTATGTGAAAAATAATTTAAAGGGTAGAGATTCAGATCGTTTGAATCAGCAGGTTTATCCACTTATTCACAATTCCTTTTTATAGCAGAACTTACTAAATGATGCTTTTCTTGGAGATCCTTAAAAGAGCCTATGTCTGTTGGTCCATGTAAAGTTATGGGAAAAATACTTTTAAACTTGAAATTATAAGGTCATTAGAAAAATAATGATTAGTTTGAAAGACATAAAAATACTGGTTGTGTACCTGTGGAAGGAAAGTAGGAATCTATAGATACTAGGAGACTAATTCAAAGTTATACAAACTACCTTCCATTTATTTTTGGATATCTTTTATATTTGGATATTTTGTGTGTGTATATATATTTGGATATTTTTTGTATTTGGGTATATATATATGTATATATATGTGTGTGTGTGTGTGTGTGTGTGTGTGTGTGTATCCATATATAGTTTTGCCACAGATGTCCCAAATGTAGACAGTTGACTCAGTCTCTTATGCTACATCTCTGTGGACAATAAAAAAATGTATTTGAATTATAGTGAAGCTAGAGGATAGGTAAAATCATACAGCTGATTCTGGTATTATTTAATTTATTCATTGATATTTCTTTATGCACTTAGTGCTAGGAATAATTATCTTTCTCTAGTAACTGCCTTTTTTCACATGAAGCCAGACCTCGTGGATTCAGATTCTGGTTTAACTACTTAGATACATGAGTTCATAGAAGTGTTTAAATCTCCCTGTGCTGTAGTTTCTTCACCTATAAAATGGGCATCATGATAGTACCTACCCCATACATTGGTGATGATTATTAAATGAATTAATACATGTAATAAATGCCTACAAAAAGTTGGACCTCAATGAAATATTGGTGATTATTATTTCCTTCTCAAAACTCTGATCCCTTCTTAGATGTTCATGTAGATTGCTGGAAAACTGAGAGGCAGTTGTATAGCTATTTCCAACAAAGGCACAGGGCCTTACAGTCTGCAGAGGAGACAGACCCTTGTTACCAGTTTCTCTTTAACTCTTTGGAAGTACCAATATAAATCATTTCTTCATATCTTGATTTTTCAGTTTTAGATGAAAATTTAATAATTGCTTGTTGTAAAGCTTTCACCTAGCAGGGTTTTTTTTTTCAGTTAAAAACTTTTGCAAGAGTTTATAACATTTACTTTCTAATACATAGCTACAATTGTCATGGGTAGTTTTTCTATAAATTCATTCAAAAAGTTAAAACCAATAGGCAGTATTTATAATGTTATGCTTATGAAAATATTATTCAGTTTAGAATCAAGTAGTATGACTGAATTGATAGAAAATGAAATGTAATTTTATGTCATTCAATCTGTGTCACTGGAAGGGAGGGTTTCAAAGCATAAAGGTTCTAATGGAAACTGACTTAATTTATTTCTAGCCTTCTTGATTTCCTCTGGGTCATCCATAGCTGCCAGGGTGCTTGCATGTCTGAAAATGGATTATTTTGCCCTGAAATATGGCTAGGTATAGTATTTGAGGTTCAAAATCTTTTTCTTTTAGTATTATGAAGACATTTTCCATTGTATTTTAATATCTACAATTGGTAAAGAGGATTTTAATATTAATCTGATTTGTAGTCCGGTTTTCTGTCTTGGATTTTTCCCCCCTCTTAATTTTATTTTTGAAATTTTTATCAGGCTACAACTAGATCTGTGTTTGTTTGTTTGGTGTAGTTCTACTTGGGAGTCAGTCTGAACACTTGAGTTTGAGAAATTTTTCCATTATTATTTTATTATTTTCTTTATTTTTCATTGTCTTGGTTTTCTCTTCTCAAACCAGTATTAAATGGGGATTAGATATCTTGGCCATATTGTCTAACATCTTCTTTCTGTCATCTCCATCTGTTTACGTTTTTGTTAATATATTCTAAGAGTTTTCTCAATTTTATCAACCATATTACCAATTTATTTGTAAGCCATGGCCTTTTTTTATCCGTTCTGACCCATTCTCTGTTTCCTTTTTCTACTTAAAGTTTGTCCTCTCTTATCCAACCTTGAGAATTATTCACCTTCCTGCTTGAGATCTTCATGTGGCTTTCAAATGTAATTAAGTTTCATGTAGCACATCAAATGTAATATGTTCAAATTATTATCCTTTGTACCATTCTCTGTCTCCTCCAAAAAAAACAATCATGTGATCTCTACTTGGCTAATTCTGTCTTATCAGTTCTCAGTTCAAAAGTCACTTTTTCAGTAAATGAGTTCTTCTTGTATTAAGCTTTTTATGTTGTCCAAGTCAGTTTCTATCACATTACCATTATTTTCTACATAGCATTCATCAAGTAATCCTCTGATGATCCACTCTTCCTAGTATTGCCTCTCTTGTTCAGTCCTCCACCTCATTGTCTCCTGACTAGCCTTGATGATTAGAGTATAAAGAAAGTAGTGATGTGTGACTTCTGAGGGTATGCTATAAAAGGCATACCTATACCTTCTGCCTTGGATTTCTGCATCACCGCTCTGGAGAAATCCAGCTACCATATCAGACAGCCTTCTGGAGAGGTTCACACAAGGAAGAATTTAGGCCTGTTAACAGCCAGCACCAAGTTGCCAGCCATGTGAGAGGGGCGCCTTGGAATGAGATCCCTACCCTCAGTAAAGCCTTCAGGTGACTGCAGCCCCAGTCAACATTAGATTGAACTTAGTGAGAAGCTCCAAGCAGAACTGCCCAGTCAAGCATCTCCTGAATTCTTGGCTCAGAGAAACTAGGAAAGATAAACCATCTGTAAGTTTTGGGATAATTTATGTCAGAGAAGATATAAATTAGAACAAAAGAGAGGACATCATTACAGACCTCACATATAAGGATTAGTCAATATTATGAAGAACACTATGCTGATAACTACAACTTAGAATAGTTAAGTTCTTCGAAGACAATACTATCAGAAAGTACCAAAGGTCACTCAAGAAAAAATAGTGTGTGTATGGGTGTGTTTGTACACATGAAGATGAATTCAGAGTTAAAGCTTTCCAGTAAAGAAAATTCCGGTTCCAGTTTGTTTCATTGGTGAATCTCACCAAACATTAGAGAGAGAAATAACATGAATTCTATACAAATTCTTCCAGAACATAGAAGAGGGGACACATCTCAGCTATATTTATGAGGCCAGCATTACCATTTAAGTGAGAAAAAGGCATTTAAAATAAAAATTATTACTGCCAATATTTTTCATGAATGTAGATACAAAAGTCCTTAATAAAATTTTAACAGGTTAAAGTCAGAAATATACAAAAAGGATAATACATTATGGCTAAGAGACATTTTTTGGGGGGAGGGGGAATGCATGTTTGATTTAATGTTTGAAATTCAACCTATGGAATTTTCCATACTGATAGAAAAATGGAGAATAATCATATGCTCATTTCAGTAGATGTAAGCCACAGAAAACTCTCAGGAAATTTGAAATATAAGGGAATTTCCTCATAGTAATAAATAGCATTTAAGTGAAACCTATAGTTAATATCATACTTAATGATGGGAGACAAATGCTTTCTCTTTAGCATAAGAACAATTTAAGAGTGTCCACTTTCACCACTTCTATTCAGCATTGTGCTATGGGTCATAGCTAGGTCACTGAGGCAACAGTAAGAAATGGCAAACATTTTTGATTGAAAGGGAGAAGTAAAACCCTTTATTCATAGACAACATGTTCATCTCTGTAGAAAATACCGAGGAATCTATGAAGGATGCTGCTAATAAGTGAGTCAAACAAGATTACAGGCAATAGGTTGATGTACACAAATCAGTTCTGTTCTGTATACTAGCAACAACAACAAAAAATGAAAATTCAGATTACAACCAACTTTTGTGGGGTGCCTGGGTGGCTCAGTTGGTTAAACCTTCAACACTTGTTTTCAGCTCAGGTCATTGTCTCATGGTTTTGTGAGTTCAAGCCTGATATGGGACTCTGCACTGACAGCACAGAGCCTGGTTGGGATTCTCTCTCTCTCCCTCTCTCTCTGCTCCTCCCCAACTCACACTGTCTCTGTCTCTCTCAAAATAAATAAACTGAAAAAAAAAACCCAACTTTTATGATAGCATCAAAACATGAAATATTTAATACCTGACATGATATGTTGTTGACTTCAGCAAAATGTTTCTGAGAGAAAATAAAGACAACCTCAATGAATGAAGCAATAGACCATGTTCATGGATCAGAATACTCAGTGTTGTTAAAATTCCAATGTTTTCCAAATCTGCATACTAAGCACAATCTTAGTGAAAATCTCCATAAGATTTTTTGTAGAAATTAATATTTTTGACAAAGAACAAATTTGGAGAACTTTCGCTGCCTCAAAGCTACACTAATCACAGCAGTCTTGTGTAGGCATAATGATAGAAATATAGATTAATGGAACAGAAAAGAGAGTTCCAACATATGCATGCATAGACACAAACAATTGAGTTTTGACAAATGTACCAAAGTAATTCAGTGGGGGAAATTATAATCTTTTCAAATGGTGCTGGGACAATTGAATAACCACATTTATAAAAAACAAAAACACTTGACCTTTGCCCCACAGCATATACAAAAACTAATTCAAGATTGTAGATCTAAGTGCAACAGCTAAAACTATAAAATTTCTAGACAACAGGTAAAAAATCTTTATGACCTTGGGTTAATCAAAGATCTGTTAAGACACAAAAGCAAAAAATATAAAAGAAAGACATGATAAATTAAACTACATCAAAATTTAAAACATTTGTTCAAAAAATACCATTAAGAAAATGAAAAAGCAAGCCAAAGACAATATTTGCAAAAACAATTATCTGATAAAGGGCTCTTATTTAGAAGATATGAAGAACTTTTATAATTCAATAAGATGATATATAGCCCTATTAAAAATGTGCAAATCAATTAAAGAGACACTTTACCAAGGAAGATCTACAGTTAGACACATGAAATACTGCTCAACATCATTAATCATTGGGGAAATGCAAATTAAATCCAGAATGAGGTGCTACTACACACCCACTAGTATGGCTGAAATTTAAAAGACTGATAATACTATGCATTGACAAGGATGTGGAGCAGATTTAACATTCATTCATTGCCAGCAGGAATGCAAAATAGCACAGCCACTTTGCAGAACAGTTTGGCAGGTTCTTATAAAGCTAAGCTTGTACTTACCATACCAGCCAGCAATTCTATTCTTAGCTATGTATTCAAGAGCAATAAAAACATATATCTACCCAAACGACTCATACTTACATGTTCATAGAAGCCTTGTTCATAAGAGCTAGAAACAACTCAAATGTCCTTTAACTGATAAAGGATATACAAATTGTATTGTATTCCTGTGTAATGAAATATTTCTTTGCAATACAAAGAAACAAATTACCAATATATTCAACATAATATTTGACTGACAGAGCTATTATATTGACCAAAAGAAGGCAGACAGAAAAGCTTTTGTACTGTAAACTGCAAGCATTTAAGAGGGAATATTTTTGAGGCAATGAAATTATGCTATACTGTGGTTATTGTATTTGTGACACAGCTGTGTGTGTGTGTGTGTGTGTGTGTGTGTGTGTGTGTGTATTTGTGAAAACTCATACGAAATAAATTTGGTGAATTTTATTATATGTAAATTTGACTTCAATAAAACAGATTTTTTAAACGTATGCTAACAGTTCTGATTAATTTAAAAAGCACCATGCTAACTAAGTATGTTGATGGTGATGGTGATTTGGAAAGGAGGACAGTGTCTACTTAGGAAAGGCAAATGCAATCAAACTGAACTTCCTCAGCAGTGCGTATGTGTTGTTGTGCTGCATACTTTTATGTAAAAAAACATTTTATTATTTATTTTTTACCAGAAAAAAAAATCTATATTAAGTTCTTGTCTGGACTCTTTTCCTTATTCACTTGTGGATTTGCGATATAATTTTAAGAACCCTTTTTTGGGGGTCTCCAGCTTTAAGTGGGACCTTTCGAATCTTGTGTACTATTATGTAAATGACTTAGTGTACCTGTTCTTGTAAAACATATTGCCTCAAAATTTTGTGACTTGAAACAACACAGTTTCTGGGATCTATTTCCTGGTTTTTTCCTGAGAGCCTCCCTACAGGGATGCCTCACAACATGGAGACTGAATTTCCCAGAGGAAGTGACCCAAGACAGTACCCAAGATGGAATCTGTCATCTTTTTATAACTTAATATCCAAAGGGACATTCCATTAGTTTTGTATTTTGTTTGATAAAAGCGAGTTAACAAGTCCCTCTTATTCTCAAGGGGACAGAATTACACAAGACTCGAACATCAGGAGCCAGAGATCACTTGGATCCATCTCGGAGGCTGCCTGTTATGTAGTGATCAATAACTGGTTGGATGGATGGACGGATGGACAGACTAATTAATGTTATACCACAATAAAATGTATCTGTTTAATGTTGCATACCCTCGTGGATGGAACTGGAGAGTGTGATGCTAAGTGAAATAAGCCATACAGAGAAAGACAGATACCATATGGTTTCCCTCTTATGTGGATCCTGAGAAACTTAACAGAAACCTATGGGGGAGGGGAAGGAAAAAAAAAAAAAGAGGTTAGAGTGGGAGAGAGCCAAAGCATAAGAGACTGTTAAAAACTGAGAACAAACTGAGGGTTGATGGGGGGTGGGAGAGAGGGGAGGGTGGGTGATGGGTATTGAGGAGGGCACCTTTTGGGATGAGCACTGGGTGTTGTATGGAAACCAATTTGACAATAAATTTCATATATTAAAAAAAAAATGTTGCATACCCTATCTTGAGAAGAACCCTGAAACATTTGAGATTATTTAGGAAAGACTGACCAGGATAGTGAAAGGTCTAAACACTGTTTCCTTCTATATATAAAAATTAAAGATTCTGCCAACTTTTGCCTAAAACAGAAAATTTTAAGAAGACATAGTAACAATTGCAAAACATTTGAAAGAGTAGACTCTAGGAAAAGACTTAGGTGTTCTTACTTAGGTATTCTTTTTACTGCAGACAGCCATCCTAGTACTGGAGGACAGCAGTTATAGGAAATTGATGTTACAGGAGAGTGTGCTTCAGTATGAGAAATTTCTAATAATATATTGTATATTTGTTTTTCAGGGCCATTTACATTAAACTTTAAATGCTTTCTTCCAGGTACTGCTATATGATCAATAACTATGCATTCATCATGCTTTATCCCTAGCGTATGTTTTTTTTTTTTTGCTTTAAAATTTTTTTTAATGTTTATTTTATTTTTGAGAGAGACAGAGCACAAGCAGGGGAGGGGCAGAGAGAGAGAGAGAGAGAGAGATACAGAATCTGAAGCAGGCTCCAGGCTCTGAGCTGTCAGCACAGAGCCCGACGTGGGGCATGAACCCACGAACTGTGAGATCATGACCTGAGCCGAAGTCAGAAACTTAACTGACTGAACCACCCAGGCACCCCTAGCATATGTTTTTAATGACTTTTTGACACTGAGCCATATGGCACTTTGGAGGTGAGGATTTTGGAGGAATTGTAGTCACACATAATAAAAAATGAATTAATCTGAAGGTCTTAAATATTGCCCTGTCCATTTTGGAAAGGTTAGAACACTCAAAAGAAAAATATAAATTAATGATGAGGTTTTTAAATAAATATGCACTTGATATTTTGGATTCATACCTGGACATGTAATTTCTTTTTTATTTGTTTACTTGAGAGAGAGAGCAGGGAGAGGGACAGAAGGAAATAATTTTTTTTAATGTTTTTATTTTTTTTATTTTTGGGAGAGAGAGAGACAGAGACAGAGAAACAGAGCATGAGCAGGGGAGGGGCAGAGGGAAAGGGAAACACAGAATCCAAAGCAGGCTCCAGGCTCTGAGCTGTCAGCACAGAGCCCGATATGGGGCCTGAACTCATGAGCCATGAGATTATGACCTGAACCCGAGGCAGATGTTTAACTGACTGAGCCCTTGAGGCACCCCTGAGAAAGAGACAATCTTCAGCAGGCTCTGTGCTCAGCACAGAGCCTGAAGCAGGACTTGATCCCACGACCCTGGGATCATGGCCTGAGCTGAAATCAAGAGTTGACTCTCAACCGACTAAGCTACCCGGGTGCCCTCACGCCCCACCGCCTTTTTTTTTTTTTTTACTGTTATTTGTTTAATGTTTTTATATTGTGAAAGTAAGGCATACTTGTCCAAAAAAAAAAAAAAATCAAGCAGTACTGAGTAGGTAAAGGTAAAAGTCTACTGTTTTCCTTGCCCGAGACCACCTCCCCACCTACACGTACACACACACTCTCACACATGGATCCAATTCCCCAAAGAAATAACTATTAACAGTTTGGTGTATGTCATTCCAGATATTTCAGATACATGTACATTCTTACACATGTGGGATTATAATATCCTTATTGCTTTACAATTTTGTCCTGTTGGATGAAGCTAAAAACTGAATTCTTTTATCATTCAGCTCCTATTTTTAGATTTATTATTTAGATAAAATAATCATTAATTTACCACTTTAAAAAGATAAGGAGGGGAGACTGGGTGACTCAGTCAGTTAAGCATCAGACTTCAGCTCAGGTCATAATCTCATGATTCGTGGGTTTGAGCCCCGCATCAAGCTCTGCACTGACAGCTCATAGCCTGGAGCCTGCTTCAGATTCTGTGTCTCCCTCTCTGCTTCTCCCCCACTCATGCTTTGTATCTGTCTTTCAAAAATAAATAAACATCAAATAAATTCTTAAATAATAAAACAATAAAAAGGTAAGCAAATTTAGTGCACTCATATTCTTAGCTACTTCCTATTCGTTCTGCCTTTCCTTTTTTGCTATATAATTTCTTATAACATTTACATTCTATTCTAGGACCAATATTCTCTGAGTTGTTTACCTTAGTTTGTATGTATGTATGTAATTATTTATTTATTTTTATATATGTTAGTTAACATATAGTGTACTATTGGTTTCAGGAGTAGAATTTAGTGACTTGTCGCTTGCATATAACACCCAGTGCTCAGCCCAACAAGTGCTGTCCTTAATGCCCATCACCCATGTAGCCCATCTTCCCACTCATCTCCCCTCCATTAGCCCTCAGTTTGTTCCTTATATGGAAGAGTCTATTATGGTTTGCCTCCCTATTTTTATCTTATTTTATTTTTCCTTCCTTTCCCCTATGTTCATCTGTTTTTTTTCTTAAATTCCACATATGAGTAAAATCATACTGTATTTGTCCTTCTCTGATTGACTTATTTCATTTAGCATATTACACCCTAGTTCTATCCACATTGTTGCAAATGGCAAGATTTCATTCTTTTTGATGACTGAGTAGTATTCCATGGTGTATATATACCTCATCTTTATCTGTTTGTCAGTCGATGGACATTTAGGCTCTTTCCATAGTTTGGCTATTGTTGGTAATGCTGCTTTAAACATTGTGGTGCGTATGCCCCTTTGAATCAGCATTTTATATCCTTTAGAGTAGTGCAATGGACATGTAATTTCTAAATATGAAAACTAAAAAAAATCTTTACTTAATTGGTATATCTGAGATTTCCATTTGAAATGCATTAAATCTTGAAATGTTTTGCTTCATTCACATCATTTTAAGATGAGGTTTTTGTTGCCATTATAGCACAAAGAGAAATTGAGAGTGTCACTTTTTCTCAGAGTCTTGATTTTATAATTGTGCATAACGGAGTGTCATTTGTAATGGAGGGCAGTGAGGGCACCACCATGTTCATGGGAATTCTCAGTCCTTGTAGATTTTGTGTTTACATTATTACTCCCTTGCAGTCAGACAAGAAGAGCAGCTACTATGTATTCGGGACCATAGATATTATAAGTTCTAAAATATACGTATGTGTGTGTGTGTGTGTGTATATATATATAATATATATAATACATAATTATAATATATAATATATAATATAAATATAATATGTATTATAAATGTATATCTATAAATATAATATATACTATAAATATACTATAATATATATTATAAATGCATATCTATAGATATATTTTGTAAATGTATATGTACATATAAATATGTGTGTGTGTGTATATATATATGTGTGTGTGTGTGTGTGTGTGTGTGTGTATGTAGTCAGCAACCACTGGTGATAGAAAGAAGATTAAAAACAGTGGAGATTTCAGGACACCTGGGTGGCTCAGTTGGTTGAGTGTCTAACTTCGGCTCAGGTCATGATCCCTCAGGTCATGATCTCACAGGTCATGAGTTCAAACCCCACATTTGGTTCTGTGCTGACAACTTGGAGCCTGGAGCCTGCTTCAGGTTCTATGTCTTCTCTTTCTCTGCCCTTCCCCTGCTCACATTCTGTCTCTCTCTCTCTCAAAAATAAATAAACATAAATAAATAAACAAACATTTAAAACAAATAAAAAAAACAGTGGAGATTTCAAAAAATTGTTTTAAAGGGGACTTTGGCTTAATGAGACATTTTCTGATGCCAATTTTTACAGATTAACACTTAAAATATTTTATTTTAAATTGTTGTATGTGTAAATATTTAAACCTGAAACATCAAAGCTAACTTTAAAATAGAGAAACGTCACTTCTTGAGAAGGTATAACACTTTTAGAACATATTTAAGTTTATACCTATTACGTAGTGTATAGTCCTTGAAGTAGCATGGGTTAGGCAATGTTTTTTGTTTTTGTTTTTGTTTTTTAAGAATTCAACTACTTTGAAATTCAACTACTATATTGAAATATAGTGGCAGAAAAAAGTTTTTATAATTACAACTTGGTTAGATAGAACATTCATTTCAAGAAGTAATGCTTACACTTAAGTTTAAATATTTCAGATCTAGATATTTAAAGGCTAGCTTTTTAAAAAATATATATAATTTATTGTCAAGTTAGCTAATGTACAGTGTATACAGTGTGCTCTAGGCTTCAGCGGTAGATTCCCAGGATTCATCACTTACATACAAGACCCCGTGCTCATCCCAACAAGTGCCTTCCTCAATGCCCATCACCCATTTTCCCCTCTCCCAGAATCCCCCCAATCAACCCTCAGTTTGTTCTCTGTATTTAAGAGTCTCTTATGGGGGTGCCTGGGTGGCTCAGTCAGTTAAGCGTCCGACTTCAGCTCAGGTCACGATCTCGCGGTCCGTGAGTTCGAGCCCCGTGTCAGGCTCTGGGCTGACGGCTCAGAGCCTGGATCCTGTTTCAGATTCTGTGTCTCCCTCTCTCTCTGCCCCTCCCCCGTTCATGCTCTGTCTCTCTCTGTCTCAAAAATAAATAAAACGTTTTAAAAAAAAAAGAGTCTCTTATGGTTTGCCTCCCTCTCTGTTTGAAACTATTTTTTCTCCTTCCCTTTACCCCATGGTATTCTGGTAAGTTTCTCAAGTTCCACATATGAGTGAAAACATATGAAGGAGTATTGATTCGTAGGGGCACATGTACCCCAACGTTTATAGTAGTAGCACTTTCAACAATAACCAAATTATGAAAAGAGCCCAAATGTCCATCAACTGATGAATGGATAAAGAAGATGTGGTCTATATATATAGTGCAATACTACTTGGCAATGAGAAAGAATGAAATCCTGCCATTTGCAGCAACTTAGATGGAACTGGAGGGTATTGTGCTAAGTGAAATAAGTCAGTCAGAGAAAGGTCTAGCTTTTTTTTTTTTTTTTTGACGTTTATTTATTTTTGAGAGAGAGAGAGAAAGGTAGAGTGTGAGCAGCCAGGGGCAGAGACAGAGGGAGACACAGAAACCGAAGCAGGCTCTAGGCTCTGAGCTGTCAACACAGAGCCCGACGAAGGGCTTAAACTCACAAACTGCAAGATCATGACCTGAGCCAAAGTCTGGTGCTTAACTGACTAAGCCACAGGTGCCCCTGAGAAAGGTCTAGCTTTTAAGAGCAAACATTTTCCTAGATGAATTTAAAAAAATGTTAATGTTAAATAAAAAGTATTATTATATTAATCCAAATCTTAATATAGAAAGGAGAAATATGTAAGAGTATCCAAGTACAAAAAGAGTCAAAACCTTGGTTGTGTAGGACTTTTGCCTCTAGATAGTAACACAAATCTTAGTGAAAACAATTAAGTCAAGTATTTTCAAAGCTGTCAAGTTCAGAGTAAGGCCATAAAATGTGATCAAACAGAAAAAAATGAGACATTTTCTCATTTGTTTAATGTTTAATGTTTAATTTGTTTAATGTCAAATGTTTAAAAGTATCATGTGACCTTGTGATCCAAGACTCCAGTATAATGAGAAGAGATGTTATGGATCTACTTTTCTTGTTTTTAAAATACATCTTGTAGGTTTTTGTTGTGTGCAAAATAAATATTTGTTAAAAATCTTAATGAAAGGATTGATTATATGAACACTAATTACTATATCCTATTATGGCTTTTCATCTTACCGACTTGCTTCATTCTACGTGAAAAAGTTTTAAGTTTTGACATCAGTTAAGTGCCATTTTTGACTGGTATATCACTTTTATTGGAATAACATGTCTGAAAAACAAGACACTCACAACTCATCAGTTTTCAACATAACTTCTCACATCATTTACACTGAACATGTAGGATCTTTATGATTTCAATTCAGCAAATTGTAAATGCAATTTTATAGTTGTTTAGTTTTTGTGTGACAGTTCACCAGAGAATTCAATAAACTAATCAGATGAAACCTGTGTAATCTCGTCATCTGAACTCTAAGGGACAGTGCATGAACATGGCTTGGTCTGATAATAGATGAAAAGAAAAAGGAAACCTGATTTATCTGTCTTTACCTCTTGTATCTCAGCCTGAGGGGGAGAGGGGGCAGTTCTTACTAAAATAATTCACATCAAAACAAGATGATTGTTTGAAACACCAGAAAAAAGCCATGCTGAACACATAAATCCTAATTCTATATTTTAGTTTTAGCCTTTATTTGTCAATTATAACCCTAGTAAATACCCAACTTTTAATTTAAATATCCATTACAGTTTGGCTTCTGTTATCTCATGCTTTATAGCTAAAAATAAAAAGACCAAATATTTAAGAACATATAGAAAGGTAATTTGAATGTTAAGCAAAGTAAACAAATTTAGATAGTAACAAGAAAAAATACAGATGATTTAACTGGATGGTTTGACTACATGCATGTCATTTCAGTTGGAGACAATGTCTAAAATATAAACCAAAACTGTGCGGAAATATCAGTTGATTTGGTCACATGTTTAGAGGGACTGATTGTTGCTGACTTTATTAATTGTTACATTTTTGAAGACTGAAAAAATTCAATTTAAAGTGAGCATATAATGTATACTTTTATATTTCAGTGGTAACTGAAATTAAGTTTCTCAGAACACACGTTAGTGCAGATATTTTATCTTTACTGTGGTTGATTCTCAAAAAACTACTCTGTTTTCAAATCTAGTGTGATTCAAATAAGAGGTAACTGGGACAGGGTGCACAGATAGTACTTTTAAAGGTGTTCAACTCTATCTAGCTATTAATACATTATGCAGGTAAAAACAACAGTAAACATTTGTTAAATACTCTCTAGGCACCAGGTCCTTAGTTAATCTTTTTGTATGTATTACATAATATTTAAGTTACATTCATTTTATTACAATATGGGAACAGAGGATTAGAAAATGTTAATACATTCAAGGTCACAGAGCTGGTCATACTGTCATGTTTATGGCTTAGTGAATTTGTCCTATCAAAACCTTTTCTCCCTTTTACAGACACTTTTAACCCCTAAATTAAACTATCACAGCATATCTATAGTGCAAACTCATAATTAAAATAATAACCTTACTTTAAAATTTGCATCTTCTGCCCAATTCTACATGTGCTATATTGTACACACACAGATACAGGAGTCCATATTTATAAAGACACCTTTAAAATGGACCAAATATTTAAGAACACATAGAAAGGTAATTTGAATGTTACACATTTTCCAAGTGGGAGATTTTATCACTTTCCTCAGAATAGTAATAGTGCCTAACATCCTTTCATGTCTGTACCACATTTTTAAAAAAAGTTTATTTATTGTGCGGCCCGGGTGGCTCAGTTTGTTAAGTGACCAACTTCAGCTCAGGTCATAACCCAGGGGTTCAATCCCCTCATCAGGCTCTGTGCTGACAGCTCAGAGCCTAAGCCACTTTGGACTCACTCTCTCTCTCTCTCTCTCTCTCTTTCTCTCTGCCCCTCCCCTGCTCATGCTCTGTCTCTCTCAAAAGTAAATAAAACTTTAAAAAAACATTTACTTTGAGAGGGAGAGAGAGAGAGAGAGAGAGAGAGAGAGAGAGAGAGAGAGCCTAGGGAGGGGCAGAGAGCAAAGAAGAGAGAGAATCCCAAGCAGGCTCCGTGCTGTCATCTAGGAATTCCATGCAGGGCTCTGACTCACAAAATGTGAGATCATGACCTGAGCCAAAACCAAGAGTTGGATGTTTAACTGACTGAGCCACCCAAGCACCCCTATACCATCTATTATTCTTTTATTGCTCCTTTAGACACATGAAGTAGATGCCAGTTATCACATGAGGGAAAAATCAGGCACGCAGATTAGTTTAGTTCCACTTCTGGGTGCTTTTGCTCTGAACCATACTTATCAAAATGACATTCTTCTACTGCATATATGAATTATAAATTATACTAGATTATAAGGTTTTAAAGATGTGTGCTATAATGCTACCCCAAATAGCTGCCTGAATGAAGACATGTACTTTAATATAACACTTTAAAAAGTGTATTTCGTGAGATGGACTATTTTATGTACAATTACAAATCACTTTTATTTTTTCAGACTGTAAAGTAATTTTGAATACAGACTAATATTGGGAAAATAGTGAATAATGTTAAATTGTAGGGCAAATTCAGAAAGCCATGCTGTGATTTGAGCAACTATGCCTTCTTGTTTAAAATGCTGGTTTCTTATATAGTATGGAACAATTCTTATTTCCTCTGAAACATTGATTATGCATATATTTGGGGGGGGGGAGGTTTTTTTTTTTGTTTTAGTTTTAGCATCACGAATAATTCCAGGTTGGAATTAGAGATCATGTTTTGAGGACAGGAAAAAGCTTGCACATTGTATTGGAATTTTGATTTATTATATAATTATATAATTTAATATATATGATATACTCTAATATTGTAATTTGGGCCTTAAAAATAATTTTCTACTTTGAAGTTTCTCACCAATGACTCCTTCATTCACCTCTAGAACCATCAGCACTGGTTCCAACTCATTGGCAAGTGAACCAAATCTTATCTATTTCTCTCCCTGAATTGTGATAAGAGTAATTTTAAATACTTGCCTTGCAGAGGAAATAAACTCCTGCATTCTTAGGGAAAACTGTTCAACTGAAAGATCTGACAATGTAATTTTCAAATAAGTTTAAAGAGTTGATGACTTAAATGAATGTGAATTCTTATTTACCTTTTACTTTGAGCTTGGCTACTATTTTCCATTAATAGCGTTTGGTACATTAATTGCTTCCTTCAAGCTCCTGTCAGCTTTCTAGTAGGTAAGTGATACTCCCTCAAACCCCACTTTGGTATGCATTTGAAGAAACATAAAGGGTCAATCTAGGTTTTCCTAAATCTATCATTTGAGGATATGAGTTTATTAATTGCTTTATGTTTATATATCATTTCTGACTTTTAACCAAAAATATAATGAATTCAAGATAGTCATTATATGTCTAGATTAGTTGGGCATATTAGAGACTTTATGTATCTTCCATCATAGAAACTGAGTATCTCCAAGAGAGAGAAAGAAAGAAAGAAAGAAAGAAAGAAAGAAAGAAAGAAAGAAAGAAGAAATAAAAATGTCTTCATAGTGGGTATGATCTTATATATGGAAAAATTCTAAGGAATCTCTAAAAATCTATGATTAATAAGTGAGTGTAGCAAAGTCACAAAATACAAGGCCAAAATTCAAAAATCAATTTTATCTCCATTCTAGAAACAATCAGAAACAAATTTAAAAATCCATACCACTTACAATAACTTGAAAAAGCATGAATAGAGGTAAATTTAACAAACTATAGCCACAACCTTACACTGAGCACTGGAGCGTATTACTGAAAGAAAGTAAAGAAAACCTAAATAAATACAGACATGCACCATCTTCATGGATCAGCTCAATATTAGGATGTCAGTTTTCCACAAATGGATCTATAGATTCAAAGCAATCCCAAATCAAACATCAGTGGGCTTTTAAAAGAAATTGATAAGCTGACTATAACATTTATATTAAAATGCAGATAACTTATAAGAGTAGTCAAAATAATTTGGGAAAAGATACACAGAGTTGGAAAATTCACACCACCTAGTTTCAAGATTTACTATACAGTAATCGAGGCAGTGTGGTATTGGCACAAGGATAAATACACCAATAGAATAGATTGGAAAAGTCCAAAAATCAGCCCACAGGTATATAGTCAACCGATTTTCAACAAATGTGCTGAAGTAATTCAGTGGCAGTACTGAATAGTTTTTTCAACAAATGGTGTTAAAACAGCTGGTTATCTATTTGGAAAATAATGAAACTCTACCTTTATCATATATCATGCATGGAAATTAATTTGAAAGATAATAAAGACATAAGATAAAATCAAAACATTAACACTTCTAGAAGAAAAGAAAAATAGGAAAAATCTTATCTATCTTAAATGAGGCAAAGATTTCTGAGGAAACAAAAGGGACAAATCTTTTAAAAAATGATAAATTGGACTTCCTTGAAAGACACAGTTAAGAAAATTAAGAGGCAAACCACAGATTGGGAGAAGATAATAAATCAGACAGACAGATATACATGCATTATTTGTATGTATCTATGTGTATTTGTTATTTAGAGTATAGATAGATGAGGATATGCATCCAGAATATATAAGGAACCATTACAGCTCAATAGTAAAAAGCCAGACAACCAGTTTTTTTTTTAATTGGCAAAAGATTTGAAAAGGTATTTCACTGGAAAAGATATATGAATGGTCAATAAGTGCATGAAAAGATACACACATTATAATTGGTCATCAAAGCATTGGAAATTAAAACCATTATAAGGTTTAAAGTGTAAGGTAAAAAGACGAAACTAAGTGTTGATGAGGATGTAGAGCAACTGTAATTTTCATGCTTTGCTAATAGGAATATAAAATGGTGCCACGACTTCGAAAACGCAGTTAGCTATTTCTTTAAAAGCTGAGCATATACTACCATACAACATTAATTCCACTATTAGTTATTTGTCTAAGGGAAATGAAAATCCATGTCCCCACAAAGGTTGGCACACAAATGTTTACACTAACTTTGCCCATAATATCCAAAATGCAACTCGACTATCCATCAATAGAAGAATAGGTAAGCCAAATGTAGTACATCTGGTACCAGGAATAATAAAAAGGAATGAATTATTGATACTTGAAACAGCATGGATAAGTCTCCAAAACATTATGGGAAGCCAAAGAAGTGAGACACTCTGTGATTCCATTTTTATGAAACTATAGAAAAAACAAATCTAATATGGGCTCAGGGTGAGGAGGATTTACCAGAAAAGGAAATGGGATATTTTAGGTTGATAGACATTTTCTATATCTTTGTTGATGTGGTGATTACAGTTTTATACGTTAGTCAGACTTATCAAATTGCACATTTAAAATAGATGCATTTTATTATGTGTAAATTATAGGATGAATAAGGATGGAAATTAGAGAAGTTACAAATTCTACTTATAGTTGATCCCCTAGGAAAAAAAGTCAAGTGATAAATGAGCACCTGAGAAAGATTTCAGAATCCTGTTTGAAACTACATAAAAATACTGCTATAAAGACAATTACTAACATCTAAGTATAAAAATTTTGACTTTTAGTGCATTTGTACGGAGAATGGTGGTATATTTCATTTAAACTTATGATCAAACATAGCAATCTATTGTAAGCAGAGGAAAGCGTCAGTTCTAAGTATAGAAACAAGATTAAACAGAGACACATCCAAAATAATGAAATTAAATGATATATAGAAACTAAATCTAAATCATGTGTACTACTCATATATTTTTAGAAAAATAGCCATATATTAGTGTGAAAAGATGTAAAGAAGTGAATATGAATTTGTTGAGCCAGACACATAGTATTGATAAGGATGTATCATAAGTAACTGTAGCTTGCGATAAGTAAATGACTTCCCTTCTTTTTACTTTATACTTTTTTTCTTACAGTAATTAATATGAACAGATATTTCCTTTGTCCCTTTATTTCTTGAAACCACACCCTTCCTCATAGCGCCTCTTTCTCCAAAAGTGAATTTTCAAATTTATCACCTCTCCTTTAGTTTTTCTTTTCTTTCCCCTTCTTTTTTGTATCTCCAAAGTTATAGTAACTTAGCAAAAGTTAATGCCCCTCTTCACTTACCCACCTAAGGCATGTTTTTGAAGCAGTTTTTGCATTGTAAAGAGGACAGTGTTGTGGAAATGATTCTCAAGTCCAATTGTATGGGAAATTATGAGTTTGCTTCCACTTTGTAGGGCATCAAAAATGTATGAAGTACTGTAGAATGGATTACATCTCTTTTGTCTTCTCCCAAAGTAATTTGTTTATTGTCCTTTACCTTTCCCCTTTCTTTTCCTTTGGGCTGTGTCTGGAGTAACCTGTTCAGTTGCTCAGCGAACCTCCCCTCCCCGCCCAGGCATACCATTTAGAGTGCGTTGTGATATTATGTTCTTGAGCCTTGATGGACCATGATGAACTATCAAGCTTAGTTACTTTTTCTTAGCACTCCTTTCTGCCTGGAGAGTCTTACTGTATTAGTCTCCTTTCACCTTCCTACAGATTTGTTATTGGGCGAGAAAAGCCAGGACAAGTGAGTGAGGTTGCCCAGTTGATAAGCCAGACGCTGGAACAAGAAAGGCGCCAGAGAGAGCTGCTGGAACAGCACTATGCCCAGTACGACGCCGACGATGATGAGGTAAGCGGCGCTTGCAAACATCCTTCCTGCCTTTCTTCCCACCGTGTTCCTACTTTACAAAACTCTTTTCCTGGAAAAAGTAGGATAGGTTCTTTGCAGTTTCTCAAGGAGAACGTGTCTACATTCAACTCCACAGAAAATAAATATTACTTACATTTGTTATTAACTGATGAATCAAGTAATGGTATCCTATTTACAGCATGAAGACTTTGGAGTCAAGGAAGTCCTCTTTGTGCTATTAAAAGAAATTCACTGAAACAAAAAAGAGCGAAAAAAACAAGATGCGAATGGTAGCTGTCTTTATTGTTGGAATTTGGTGATGTTCTCTCTCTGCTTTGTATTTTTTTTTGATTTTCCCCCCCAATTTTCTACAGTGAGTTTGTAATGCTTTTTGAAAAAAAATGAGTAAACATTTTGATTGAAAAAAGACACATGCATACATACACAAACATACACAGGAAAGTACTCAAAAATGCTGAGTGTTTTCAGGTTTCTTTTTTCCAGGAGAAGAAAGGTCTTTGGATCTGCTCACTGTGATTTGTGCTAACATAATGCAGAACAAAGCCTTTCCACCAGCATATATTCCTTAGAGTAGATACATATTGGAATAATTTTGCATCCTGCTCTCTGTAGATCAAGTAAATGAATAGAAGCTAACCCCCAAGTGAAAATGGCTCTCTGGAACCCTTGTGCGTTATAATGTAATGCAGATGCTGGTCTATTTCTAATGTAAATGCCAAATGTACATTGATATAATGGGACAACATGCTTTATTATAAACATGTTTAAACATGCATGTGTTTCATATTGGCATGTCAAAAAAAAATCCATCAATAATTTAATCTTAGTATTTCATACTCCATAAACATAGTAAATATTCAGGTAAAACATATATTATTTATACCAGCTGATGTAAGGACAGTGAAACTTCTTATATTCAACCTCTGTTCATCTGAATATATTCTTTTTCCAGAGCTTTTTTTTTTTTTTTTTTTTTTTTTTTTTTGGTTTCTAGCCAGGGCATAGTGAAGATTAATAAACAGACATTGAAATTTTACATATTTTTAGTCTGGAATGTTTTAACCCAAATGTATATTAGTTTTTTGTATGAGTGTAATTTAATGAGGATGTATTCTCCATTTATTATAGTAGAAAAGTAAAAGTGGTGCATCAGTTAACTTTTGACCAAAGAATAAACATTACAAAGTCTTCATGTGAATGAATTAGTCTCTTAGAATCTTATATAGTTGATTTAACTTTTCACTTTCAGAGTGCATTTGAAATGGCAAGTATTTTTTTTTATTCTGAGATATTACATATGAAAATGTTATTTTGGATTTAAAAATTAAAAAGCAAAAAAACCAATTTTGTCAGATATTTAAATTTTCATCTTACCTATTAGTCTTCAGTTCTCTGTGCTAGTGTTTTGTGTTTTATCAGAGACACTGATTTGGTTTGGCTGCAAGCCTGTTTTAGGATTGTAGAAACATTCTCTGCAGGTTTGGTTTTTACCTGCTCATTCTGCTAGAAAGAATTTGGAGGTGAGGTTCGGGGCAGTTCTGATGACATCAAGTGGGGGAAGACGAGGAAGCCAGGCTTCCCAGGCTGTGGGCCTCAGTATCTTTGGCTTTAAGAGATTGGGCTAAAATTCTGAATTCTTTCTAGCTTTTACTGGTCCATGAATCTGTGAAATAAAACATCAAGTCTAACAAGGAAAGAGGTAAAATAAGATAGCTCTTTAAGGCTCTCCTAGTGAAAATTTTAGATCATGTGCTACATATTACATCCTTCCAGTTATTTTGAGGAACTGATTCCATTCAGCCCCAAAAGTTTTCAACTCAGGCCCCTAAAGCTGTTTGCTTGATGTTAGATTTTCTCCAATTTGAGTAAATGCAAAATGAGTGTTTGTTACTCAACTTTTATACCTAAGAGCACATCATAAAGATTTTTTTTTGTTTGCCTAGTTTTTTTTTAAAGAAAGCAAAGTTGATTGTCACCTGAGCAGGTATTTTTCAGGACTAAGGAAGGTAAATAAATATTCAGTGCCTGGCACTTTGCAAGGTGCATTTCCCTGGATGATTTCATATAATCTTTACAGCACACAGAAGAGACTTTTTTTTCTAAAAATGAGGCAAACAAAGCAAATGAGGCTTTTTCTAGTCATACAGCCAATAGTTGGCAGATTTAGTATGGGAATAGAGTCTTCCTGTCTCCAAAGTTGGGACTTTTTACAACACTTCGCTGTTTTTGAATGGAGTGGGCTGATGGGTCTGTCTTTGTTCAGGCACACACAGAATAACTGGGGAACAAGAGATGTTGGAAAGAGGATTCCTGTTTCGAGTGATGGAGTTTCTTGTAATACTTAGGTTATGTGATTCTTTATTCCGTATTTCTAATAATGGGGGAATCAAGTGCTTGGAGAATTAATCTTATTCTAGGTAGATAATCCCTAAGTATCCTGTGAAGACAGGACTTTAGAGAAGAATAATTGAGTATATGATTTTGTTTTTTAAGTTAGAGTTTAGCTCTAGGTTAAACTTTTTCTTTTGTCTTCAAGTTGTAGAAATAGAAATCAGATGCTTGCTACTATGTTATTCCAAGTAACCTTCACTTTACTGAAAAGGTCAAGGAGTCTTTTTCTTTGTCTCTTTCTCATGCTCCTCTCTGACTTATAATTCTCCCTTTCTTGTGTGTTGCCAAAACATGCTCAGTTAAAACCAACTGTTAATTTTCTGTGCATAGGAGAAATGAAGCTGTACAAATAATGAAAATCCACTCTTGCGTATTTTATCTCCTTGATTTAATTTTTTTACTAATAGTACCAAATAGTGTTAAATCAACTTAAGTGGTATGCCCCTATTTTTTATTTACTCTCTCCCTCTTTGTTAATGAAAAGTAAAATGGCCAACAGACATAATGAAGGTGAGAAGGACCAATATTGGTTATCCAGTGGGTAAATGGTCCTTGAATAACTGAGTTAATTTTATATGTAATTGAACAATGTATTGATTTACACATCATTGTTAATTCTGAATTGTGTAATCAATCACTTGGCTTCTCACTTTTCTTATCATTTATGGAATCATCTTGTGATTTCAAAGTTAGAATCATTTTTATTTCACAATATCCCCTGGGACATTCCCTGGGCCAGCCAGGAAAACCTCTAATTAAATGCAGGACAACCGAGTTCATCCAACTAATTTCCAGAGCCAGCGCTTAGATCAGCATTGTCTACTGAAGGATAGATAGCTTCTGGTTTGGGTCAAATCATCCAAGGTTGATTCTAACTTGGAACTTGTCATATTGACAGAGGGGAGTTGCTTGCTTGAATTGCCTGTGGGGAAAACATTGCAATGTGAGAAATATATCCTGAAATTGTAAAAGTACAGTAGTTCTCTATCAAAACCATATTTAGGATTAAGAATACCTCATCATGTATAGTGTGTGCTTGCATATAGCTGTTTTAATGCTTTAGGAAATTATAAGTGGTAATTCAGCAGAATTCAAAATTTATAGATAATTCCCAAACTTTATTGAAATCTCTGCTCTTTATGATTTTTTCCCGAATATTTAAACCAGAAGAGTTTAAAGTAAGCAAACAACCAAATCAATTTTAATTTACATTCCTGTTTCTGGTTACTCTCTGTTAAACATTGTGATAAAAATAAATAAATAAATAAAAAGGGCTCTGCCTGAAGAGCAGAGAAGAGTAAAAGCCTGAAGAGTAAAGGGCAGGATCCTGTAAAGAAGAGGAAGATTAAATCTGAATAATTGAAATATAGATCTGAATATATCTGTAATTAGCAACTGCATTTCTGAATAATAGAATTATTGTTCATTTCTTTTTCTTTCTTTCTTTCTTTCTTTCTTTAACAATCTGGAAGGTAACGATGGAGGATTTCAGTAAGCCCCTCACACAGTCAGCACTATCCCACGAAATTCTGGGGGTATGGTAAATTTTTCAACTAGATTTTAATTTTCAATAACAAATTTAATCTCCTGTCATACTCCACAACTATCAATGTCTAGCCTTTCAATGGTGGGATGATGTAATTTTGAAATATGTTTTGTGTAACATGGGTCATGTATGTAAATTGTAGGTAGATGTTTCTATCCAAGATCACTATGCAATGTGAAATACAGTTGGGCTCAGACTAGAAATGAAGTATGAACTGGTGCTGTACCACTTTTTTGAATTAAGAAATACATATGGTCGTTCACATTCAAATAAACTATTTTACATGCACTTTGCACTTATATGATTATTTTGGTTTGCTTCTTTAAATATACTCTTAAAATATTATGTTTATTACATTTTAAAATCTTAGATTATAGGTGTTATTTCAGAGTCTCTTCGGGCAGTAGTTTATAACAAGGTTAATCATCACTCTAGAAACCGAGGCTCCTTCTCTTAAAGCATAATTTAATCTCACTTCCATAATTTTTTTCATTACTGGAATTAATATCATTATAACTATATCATGAGAACAGTAGTTTAGTTTTTAGAACCTTTTAAAGTACTGAATATGATTTAGAGCAGCTGCCTACATGGATATGCATTTTTATTGCTTGTGTTAACATTAATAACATTAATAATTAGAGACAGAAATATAGTAGAAGCTGTGGTTTGCATAAGTGTTGAATGATTTATAAGAATATAATTTTTAGGTGAAAAGTATTACAGGGATAACATTAAATTTGACTCCTGCTGTTTGCTGTTCCTGGTTGGAAACAGCTTATGTTGTGTGAAAAAGAGATTGCAGTTACTATGGATGGCCTTTTAATAATGTGGATTGAGTTTATACTGTTCTTAATGTTGAGAACCTATGAGCGGGGGGCATTCTCTCAGTTCTCAAACGTTTGTGTTATAGCAGGCACCAGAACTTCAGTGTTTTTTCTGTCCTTTATCATTAGGCTGCTCTCTTTAACAGGGAAAAAGCCTTGTTTAATTTTTGCTGTCAACTGTTTTAGAACACTGTGGCTGAATTGCAAGGAGTGTCTGGCAACTGCAATAACAATAACAACTATTTCCTTAAGGTTTGTTTTTTTTGGTGGAAAATAATGCTTACCTGTACTTTTCTGCTTCCTGTGTGAAATTAAATATTCTATGTGTCTTATTAACTAGCTGTGTGCTCAGAAGAACTCTAGAGCCGTGTGTTTTCTATGTTGAATGATAGTTGGAGAAATTATCATTTGAAAAATAATATTTAATTCTGAAATATAGCACGTATTACAGGTACAGGTTCTGCAAGTTGGACTCAATCCTTAACGTTTAACCATGGATGTTTTTAACCCTTAACACTTTAAGTATTTTGTAATTTATATTAAAGGGGAAGAAAAAGATACCCAATAACAAGGCTGTATAATGTTTATACAATACAGTGTTTTTAAATCCATTGTTGTTATTTTAGAAAATAATCTTTGGATATAGAGTTTTTAATTTTTCAAAAAACTAAATGCACAGTATCTTTAAATTATACAAGTACTTATTTGCATGATTTACACAGTGGACATAGGAAAATGTCTAAAAAACGTATTACACTTCAAGTGACAAAATAATTCTCACTATCTTTAGCTGCTAGTAACAGAAATGGGAGAGCTTAAAAATGGAAGTCAAGTATGTTTAAAGTGGAGATTGGATTATGGTGATAAGAGGAGCCTGAAGAATAGGAGAAATATAAGACCTTTTTAACAACTTGTTTATAGACTCCAATTTGGATCTTTAAAACCATTAAATTTAATTACACCCTTTAGTTTGTGATCCCCAAATCTACAGTACTGGTCGTTGTCATTGAAACCTAGAATCATAAGATGCTTGGAAAACATTTAGATGAAGATTGTATCCATGCTTGATCTAGCCTAAGCAGTGTAAACGTATACACACACACACACACCATCTCCTGGAGTTAGACATCCTCCTATACTTGAAAGATCTTCTTTAGAAATATATTCTTTGTATGTGAAAAAATTATTATTTATAATATTGAGCACAGACAGGAAGATGGATAGTGTCAAGGGAAGATAGAGGTTAAAATAGAAACCTTTGCCTAAATATTGTCATCTTTTTTGTAGCTTATTTTCTTTATTTTATCGTAATGCAAGTGATTTGAATATCTTCATGTTATTTTCTTTCCACCTATCACATTGTGATGATATTTATTCATGAGTGAGTTACAAAATACTAAATAAACTCTATCAAATTTTCTATGCCATTAAATTTCTCTGAGAATATAGACTTTGTACATCCTAGAAATCATGCTAGAACAATTCTATAGTACAGTGACGAACAGGCTTTGCAGTGTTAGAGATGTCACAGAAATAACAGGAATGACAATATTTTTCCAACTTTAAGAATATTTGTAAGTTGAATATAGTTTTATACCAAAAAGTTATAGGATATAAAAAGACACCACTGGAGATGGGCCTTATCAGCCTTACTGTCCAGTGGGCCCGAGGGATCCTGTGGCTTCGCCATGCCTCTGCTCCTTCTCTCTTCTCTTCCTGGAATGCCATTCCCTGCACTCATTCTTGGTTGCCCTTGTATGCCCGGTGATCCTGTTTACTTTTCAGGGCTCAGTTTAGGTTTCATGTGTCTTCTCTACAAAACCATCTTAGACTGTCTCAGCTGGGCTGGGGCCCCTTTTCTGTATGAGTCAATAGTACTGCACATCTCTCTCTACCATTATTTACCCATAAATATCCCCCACTAGTTTATAATCTCTTCAGTGACAGGTTTCAGTAGCTGGTTGATTTTTAATACATACCAGCCTGAGCCTAGCGCTGGGCAGATTAGAGGAAGCCAAGAAATTGAACTGAATTGAATCACTCAAAGGACGTTAAGATGAAAATTGGAGAATAGAGTTAAATGAGGAGAATAAAATTTAGTTAGGAGCATAATCTGAAATAAGGAGGCAAGACTGGCGTAGAGTACATGGGAAAAGGATTGTCAAACCTGGTAAGACTAGAGATTAGAGATAGGGACTGAGGAATAATCTGTACTTGTCCTTTGGTATTTGGGATTTAGCACCTTTCTGTGGGATTTTACCTCCACATTTTAATTGTTTTGAAAGAACGTGAATTTGCAAGAAGACCTTGTCTCTATCACACTGCACCAAAATTGTTTGCACATAAAACCAGAAAAAAAAATGAATATACATACTTCATTCCTTGAAAATCTTTGGACTTCAGCAATAAGAATTTGGTCACTCACATTGACATGACTTCTTTTTAGTCATAACTGCGTAAACATACAATAGAAACAGAGTAGTTGAAATGGCCTAAGTGATGTCAAGATCAATATTGCATAGATAGCCATCTTCTCTTATTTTGCCCAATAGCCATCAATCATAGAAATCTCTTTTCTTCAGCAGTAAGAACTAAATGGTGACCTGACCAAAGACCAGTGTTTCAAAGCAGCTTTATTATGGAGGTTTAGTAGGTCTGATAAGTATTACATTTATTTTAAGCTGATACTGATGCTTGTAAGGGTAGTGGTAAAAACTCTTCATAGATTTCTGGAATTCCAGGTCTTAAAGAGATTAAAAAATTATCTTATTGACATAAAATTGACAGAGTAAAATGTTTGGATCTTTAGAATATAATTCGACTTTTTATCATTCTATATTCGTATTTCATATATTAGCGTCAGTGTTAATGAGGGATAATTTATATACAATAAAATGCACCAATTGTAAATATATTTATGTAGACAGACAGTTTCATGAATAACCACCACCACAATCAAGATACGCAACATTTTCATGACCTCAAATAATTTTCTTACAGAACTTTGCAGTTACTCTGAGCCCAAACCAAATATCTATCTGTTTTCTAACATTATAGATTAATTTTGTCAATCCTAGAATGTCATTTGAACAGAATCATAAAGTACACACTTCTCAATATCTGGCTTCTTTCATTTTCATAATGTTATATTTATTGTAAGTATTCTGCATATTATGATGAGACTGTAATTGATACTGCTTTGAGTTACAGTAGACAAAGCCCAGGGCCTACCCAAAGTGGGATGTCTAATTGGAAACCCCCATAGTGAAGCTTGAGTCCCATGGGCTACACTACTATATAAGATGAAAATAAAATCTAAACTCCACTATGTGAGAAACTGCCTTGTTAAACCTTGGTGCTGGATAGAAGGGAAGAAAAAATTTTTCCTGAGACATGTTGATCACAGCAACCTGAATTTATGCTACCTTTAAGAGAAAAAAAAAATACCCTTTATCGAGTATTCATCTTCAATCAAAGCCTAAATGTTAAAGTTTCAAAAAAATGAGCTTACAGTTTCAAAGTACAAATCACCATGAGTAACAGACAACAGAAGAGGGTGGATGCAGGGAGGAAGTAAAAAGGGAAGGGAGAAAAAAGGAGAAAGGAAAAAAAGATAAGATCCCAATTATTTTATCAATTATACCAAACTGGAACCGGTGTCTCCAATCCTGTATAACTTCTTCCAGAGGACAAAAATGAAAGTAGAACAACTCTGATACTAGGAATATAGTAAAACCTTGAGGGTGTGAGATGTATGGGGTAATGAGGTATAACCTTGGTACCAAACCATATGATGATGATAAAGAAGACTTACAGGCCTATCCTATTCATAAAACAATGCAAAAAGAAAAAGCCTAAATAAGATATTAACAAATCATATCCAAGAACATTTAAAAGAGAGATTATGGTGACATAGAGTTTAGCCAGTAATGCAAGTATGGTTTCATATTTGAACATCAGTCACTACTTGTATTTGACATCATACTAGAAGGAGAGAAGTAAAAGAAATATATTGGAAAAAAAGAAATACATTGGAGAAGAAAAAAATAAAACTTTTTTTTAAGTTTTATTAATTTATTTTTTGAGAGAGAGAGAGAGAGAGAGAGAGACAGTGTGAGTGGGGGAGGGGTAGAGAGAGAGGGAGACAGAGAATCCCAAGCAGGCTCCGTGCTGCCAATGCAGAGCCCAATGTTTGGCTCAAACCCACGAAGCCACGAGATCATGACCTGAGCCGAACCAAAGGGTCTGACACTTAACCAACTGAGCCACCCAGGTTGCCCCAAGAAATGAAACTGTTATTATTGCAGGTGATGTGATTATCTATTTGGAAAACCTCAAATATACCTAAAGATCAATTACTAAAATTATAAGATTTTAGCAAATTTGCTGGGCATATAATTAATATAAAATATAGCATGTATTTCAATGTGTCTACAGAGAGAGGATATAACTTATAAATTATTAATTCCTTTGGTAAAAGGCAAGACCTTGCCTAATAAAACATAGGCAAGACCCTCAGGGAAAGAATTTTATTGAAATATATTAAAGAAGGCTTATATGAAAGGGAAAAGAAGCCTTATTCATGGATTAGAAGACTCAGTAGTTTAATTGAGTCAATTTTCTCTAAGTAGATTTATACATTCAATGCAATGCCAGTGAAAAGGATTGTAAAGAATTTAAAAATAGAATTTGGTAAGCTATTGCTACAATCCATAGGAAATCCAAACAATGCACCAGGAAAAAAAAGTAACATTTCACATGCCTTAGAAGAAAGATATTTATTACTAAGCTGTAGAAATTTAGTCCCTGGAGCAAAAGAAGGAACAAGTTGGTCAAGGAGTCCGGAAGCAGTCCCTCACATACATGAAAATTGGATTAGTCATGCAGATCACACTCCAGGTGAGCTGGGGAATGTTAGGCTTCTTAGTGAAGAGAAAACAGTGTAGTTGCAATCCCCAATCTCAGTCTGTATCTAAAAATTCACTCCAGGCGGATCAACTATTTAAATGCAAAAAGAAAATTTAGAAGACACTGTAGAAGACTATCTTTATGACCTCACTGTAAGAAATGTTTCTACACAAAACACCTAAGAAAGCAAAACTATAAAGGAAAGGATTGAGAAAATTGTATTAAAATTAAGAACTTCTGTTCATCAGAAGAATACCTTTATGAAAGCAAAAAGGCAGACCAGAGGCTGGAAGAAAATGTTTGAAAAATAAATAACTGAAAGAGAGTCATATAAAAAGTACTTCTGTGAGCCAATAAGAAAAGAATAGCATTGGCTTTAATGATCATGTCATAGAAGAGGAAACCTCAGTGGCCAATGAACATATGAAAAGATGCCTGAACATATTAGCAATCAGGATGTAAAAATTAAAAACCAAAATGAAATACCATTTGATAGCTACTGAATTGATTTAAATGGAATATTTTAAGTTTTGGTGAGGATGTGGAGTAAAAGGAACTTTTATTCTCTGCACACAGGAATATTCATCGGCCCGTCCACAATGAAAAACAATTTGACATTATCTAGTAAGGTTGACTTCTTCTAAACACTTAGTAAAAGTTTTATATACATGAACTGTAAGAATTGTTCTAATACTTTTCTTATAAGAGAAAAAAAAATTGGACACAACTGCTATCTCTACCAACAAGAGAATGGGCAAAAATACTGTGGTGTATTCTTACAGTGGAATGATGTACAGAAGTGGTTTCAGCAATCCCATGGCAACTGGTAGAATCTCAGGGACATACCATTCAACATAAAAAAGGCACAGAAGAATACAATAGAATTCCACTTATATGAAGTTTAGAACCATTAAAAACAAATGATACATTGTTTTGCTATACATAAATATGATAAAACTGAAGAAAAACCAAGAATGATAAAATCCAGCAGGATTACTTTGAAGGGCAAGCAAGTAAAACAGGAAAGCACACACAAGAGGACTCTACAATGTGGTGATACTGCTCCTTCTCTTGTACTGGGTTGTTCATTGGTAGTGGTTTTATCTTTATTCATATACTGTCTATATGTTTTGTAAATATTCTGTCAACTCAATATTTAATGGAAAATTAATATCTGCCATGGACAGTTCTTACATTTAGCCGTTATATGGATACAAAATGACTCCGACCTAGTTCCTGCTCCCCAGCATTTACAAAATGACCCTACAACTCTGTCTCAAACTTGCCTCAATGTGACAATCTCATGGTACTTCTTTAAAATTACACATTTCCCCACCCAGCCTCAGACCTAGTGAAACAGAATATGCATTGTAGCAGGCCTCGGATTATGGGCGTTTGTGGGAAGGAGTTAGCTGCGATCATAGCTGGAGTTGTCCAGCCTAAAGATGCCAGGAAAACTGACCTTTGAGTCCTGGTGTTGCAGGACTTTGTCAGAAAGAATTGCTGCCACGAACCACCAGACAGCCGTGAGGAAAGGAGTAGACTTATTCTCTCTGAAAGGAAATTGTAAAATCGAGATAGTGTTTATCATCAATTCATAGATAATCCATAGAAGTACCATCAATGATGTTTGTATTGATTTTACCTTTTCATTTCTATAACTTCTGGTTAGCATTTTTGCAATCATATGCATCACTTTGTATTTTCCAAGATTCAATTAGTTGTAGAATTATAGAATTATTAAAGTAATCGTATAACATGTGCCACTTTGGTTCCTGTAGTTGTTCTCTTCTGCAGATTATAAATTCAGGGAAATACAAATCTCTCTGTCCCTTCCCACAGTTCTGCTGGCATCAGAATAAGTGCTTCATTGTTTCCTTGGCAAGTAAAATGAAACTCAAGGAAGGCTGCCAATTTGAAATTGCAGTGTGACATTTGAATTACAGAGGTCTACTTTGGTCTGTTGACTGTTTAATTCTGGATCTCAGTGGGAAAAATAGGAATCTTTAGTTCCCTCCTCATATAGAATATATTTATCAGGGACTTAAAGACAGTGGCATTATATATTAGTGAGTAGGTAGCATTTGTTAAGAGGAATTGAATTAGGAATATTGACTCATGGAAAAATATAGTTTACACTCCCAAGAAGCTCACTATTTTGTTTTGGAAACAGTAAATATATATGGTAAAGAATTTAAAGCACTTTCAAGGCAACCTGTCAAAAGGCTAGATAAGCATAGTGTAAAAGAATCATCACCGTGAAGGATGTACAAAATAAAAGTATGAATTTAGATTTGTGGTGTTAATTTTTATTTGCTAGAAGTTTTTTGTGGTTTTTGTTTGTTTTCTGTAACCTAGAAGTTGGGTCAATATTGGATATGTTCAAGAAGTAAAAAGACCAGTTTACCTGCAGGCAGAGTATGTGGAAAGGAATACTAGTTGGACCGTCTTTGAAAAGGCAAATTGGACAATATTTTAGGGACTTTAAAAATCAGCTGAATTTCTAGACTTTTTTTCCCATTAATAATTGGGAAACAATTCTCCATGAGACCTTCATATTTCTGAGGCTCTGACTGCCCTTTGTTCTGGACTATCCAGTGTTTGTGTAGTGAACAGTCTTAGAAGGTACAGGTAGTCTTCTCCCCTGGAGCAAGGGTGGTAACGTTGCCTGTTATAAAAGATGCAGGTTACCTAGCTCAGGGTTCCTCTCCACACACGCCTGCTTATGCAGGTATCATCCAGCCTTCTTCTCAGCACTCTTCGGAAATTGGGGTTTGAGGAGTCAGCACAAAAATATGTCTGTGTCAACTAGTACAAAGACCTATTCTGGGTTATAAGAACATTCTGACCTTGGTCGGACCACAGTCCTAGAGAAACACACTGACATCTAGCTTGAAAGGAAGGGATTTTCAATTGTCACACTCAGGAGCCTGGGAAATCCTTAGAGCTTTAGTGAGTTCAGTGTGGAGGTTATGAAGCAAGGCATATTATGCTAATTAAGGAGAAATAGCAACAGTCGGGCTGCCTTGTGACTCAGCCCCTCCTGCAGTTTGTTATGCCAGCTGTAGTCATTCAGACAGTACAAGGTCTCAAAGTATTTTGTGGTGTATCTTAGTTGCTATAAAGCAATATCAATATTGTCCCTGTCAGGGAGAGATCTTTGAGACAGACAAACTCCTATGGAAAATCATCCATAAGTATTTGGATCCTAACTGGTCTATCATGCTGATGAAAGTAACCTGCTGGAGAACGAGAAAGTGTCCCACAACAATCTAGCTAAATTCTTTTTTTTTTTTTAAGGAGTTATGCACACCCCAGAATGGACATGGTCACTTTGCTCAATGGGCATAACTCAAGGCCATTCTTTTGGCTCTGACTAGTACTCCCCTTGATGAACCTTGTTATTATTTTTTTTTTTTTACTGACTCTTGAGCTGTTGTCCATTACCTGATTAGTCTGTCACTTGGAAAATTACAGACCAACAGGTTAAGTTTGAGATGGCAAATCATGGAAACAAATTGTGGCAATTGATCAGACTCTTTGAGTTGCTCACATAGCTTCACCACAAGGGTGGTCATAAGAGGCCTTATGTATTTAAAGAAACACCATCATTATATCACATAACCCTTAGATGATTCTAGAGATCCTTCTAAAATGAGACTGTTCTTGATTACTAAGGGTTGCTTTCCTGAGTGGTAGCTGACTTATTTGTTATATGCATCGTGCAGGCAATTATTCTTAGGGTTAGACTCATTTAATTAGATAAGATGGTACAAAATTTGTTCCTGACTTTAGGTGATGTGATCAGGGACACCACCTCAGCCCTGGAAGGCATTCAGATCAATCTCAACTTGCTGGCCAGGGTTGTTATAAGATGATAGGATTGCCCTGAATCCTAGACTTTCTTCTGGGGGCCAATACCAAGTCTGGGCAATCACTGATACATCCTGTTATATCTGGACTAATACCTTAGGCCAAGTGAAATAAATAAAAAAGCTTAAGGATAGAGCCACCTGAGTTTCTAAGGTAAACACCAATGGTTTATAGGACTTATTTAGCCAGTAGGGTCTGAAAGCCTGGGGAATGTGGTTGATCTCAGTTACTATACATTGGACTCATTCTGCTGCTTGGAGTTCATTTAATAGTAGTCTTAATTATATGAAACGACTGAATGGATTTAATCCCAACCACTTTGGGTCACACTGATCAGTGTAGCTGAGAGAGAATCATACTAATGGGAAAATTCACCAAAAGCCAAGATGGTATAGAAACAAGAATAGATATTATTGGGGACAGTTCCCCAATGGGCCTGACTTCTCTGTGTGTCATGTGAGCAGAGGAACTGATAGCCTTTCTTTCATACTACCTTTTTAATGATGTTTGTATAGTGAACAGCCTTGGAAAATAGATAGTCTCTCTTTAGGGCATGTGAAAGACTTGCTTATTACACATTATTAAAAAAAAAATATATATATATATATATATATATATATATATATATATGTGTGTGTGTGTTCCCTAAGTTCAGAATTCTTCTTTTGGGGGTTATATTTCATTTTTTTCAGTAAATGTAATTATAGTTAGAAACTTAATTATTTTGGGGCACCTGGGTGGCTCAGTCAGTTAAGCGCCAGACTTCGGCTGAGGTCATGATCTCACGGTTTATGAGTTCAAGCCCCATATTAGGCTCTGTGCTGACAGTTCAGAGCCTGGAGCCTGCTTCTGATTCTGTGTCTCCCTCTCTCTCTGCCCTCCCCTGCTCACACTCTGTCTCTTTCTCTCTCTCCCTCAAAAACAAACAATAAAGAAGAGAAACGTAATTATTTTAAGAGAATTTCTTCCAAGAAAGAAAGAAAATAAAAGTCTTTTTAAAGATACTTGGTATTTGAATACTCATCAACAGATTCAATAGAGTAAAATCATTGAAGGGGGAAAGATTATAGAGCCTGAGATGGAAACTTTAGAAACTGTGGTTGAAAACTGACTCAATAGTGGAATATCACAAATTGTAGTACATGTAACTGCTATTCCTCAGGCCTCTTTTTTTTTTTTTAATTTAAGTGTAGTTGACACACAATGTTACATTAGTTTCAGGTGTACAACACAGTGATTTGACAAGTTTATACATATTGCTGTGCTCACAAATGTAGCTACCATCTGCCACCATGCAATGCTATTACAGTACCATTGACTATATTCCTTATGTTGTACCTTTCATCCCTGTGACTTATCATTCCGTAACTGGAAACCTGTATTTCCTACTCCCCTTTACCTATTTTTCCCATCTCTCTACCTCCCTCCCCTTTGGCAACCATCAGTTTGTTATTTGTATTTATGGTCTGTTTCTGCTTATTGTTTGTTTGTTTATTAGTTTTATTTCTTATTTTGCACATACAAGTGAAATCATAGGGTATTTGTCTTTCTCTGACTGATTTCACTTAGCATAATATCCTCTCTGTCCATTCATGTTGTCACAAATGGAAAGATCTCATTCTTTTTAATGAATGAGGAATATTTTGTTATATATATAATTATACATATGTACACACATATTCATACCACATCTTCTTTATCTGTTCATCTATCAATGGACGCTTGGGTTGCTTCCATATCTTTACTGTTGTAAATTATGCTGCAGTAAACATAGGGGTGCACATATCATTTTGAATTAGTGTTTTTGTATTTTTGAGGTAAATACCCAGTAGTGGAATTTCTATTTTTAATTTTTTGAGGAACCTCCATACCTAAGTTCAGAATTCTTTTTTTTTTTTATTAAATTTTTTTTTTCAACGTTTATTTATTTTTGGGACAGAGAGAGACAGAGCATGAACAGGGGAGGGGCAGAGAGAGAGGCAGACACAGAATCGGAAACAGGCTCCAGGTTCTGAGCCATCAGCCCAGAGCCCGACGCGGGGCTCGAACTCACGGACTGCGAGATCGTGACCTGGCTGAAGTCGGACGCTTAACCGACTGCGCCACCCAGGCGCCCCCTAAGTTCAGAATTCTTAACAAAAGGTTTTAGTTCCACCCTCTGCTTCATTTTTAGGCCATGTTCTCCTGGCAGTACCCTGGGTTTGAACTTTGGAAACTATTTCTTATTTTTAGAATCAAGATGTTAAAAACCATCAAGGTCTTAGTTCCTTTCTGTTTAATGGTCCTCTCAATTTCTCTCTTTGGTCACATTTTACCATAAGCAGCAAGAAGAAATCAAGCAGCACCTTCAACACTTGTTTGGAAATCTACTTAGCTTGATCACTCCATTCACCGGGGACATTTCTTACTTTCTCCTTATAGAAGGTAATAATGTTGCTAAGCTTTCTGCCACTACACAAGAACCCCCCCCCCCCCATTCCTCCATATTTCCACTTACAGTGTGTTCCAGACAATTTAGGCTTGCTTTAAGATATTCTTCAAAATCCTCCCAGCCTTCCTTCACTGCCTGTTTCCAAAGTCACTTCCACATTTTTCTGCATTTGTAATGGCAGTACCCCCTTTCTGTTGGTGTATAGCAAATTATGACCCAAACTCAGCAACTTAAAATAGGAAATATTTCTATATTACAGTATCTTTCAGTCCATTTAACTGGATGCCTCTGACTCAAGATCTGTCCCCGGCTGCAAATAAGGTGTTGGTCAGAGCCCCAGTCATCTCCATGCTCCGCTGGGGGAAGATCTGCTTCCAGGCCCACTTGCAGGTGTTGGCAGGACACAGAAGATGCACTTCCAAGCTCCCTTAGGTGACCACTGGCACACGTCAGGTCCTTGCTGGCTGCTGGCCAGAAACCTCAGTTCCTTACGATGTAGGCATCTCCATAGAGCCATGCACAACCTGGCAGCTCGTTTCTCAAGAGCAAGAGGACAAAAGAGACGCAAGTCATGGTCTTTTTGTAAACTAATCTCAGAAAGGACATCCCATTGCTTTTGTTGTATTCTCGATTTTAGAAGCGAGTCACTAGGTCCAGCCCACATTCAAGGGAGAATGGATTATAGAAGAGCATGATTACCCAGGAAGAAGGATCCTTAGGGATCATTTTAGAGCCTGCCATAGTGGAAAATAGAGCCCTTGCTTTTCAGGAGTATACTTTATAAAAGGAAGGAAGAGAGGAAAAAATAAAACTAAAGAAGGCATTTAAAATACTGTAAAATCAGATGCTAACTTGTAAACCGTCTACCACAATTGCTAGGAAATTTTAAGAAGGGAAAAAATGAGTTTGAGTTGTTACAAAAAAATTTATAGGCAAATCTTAAATTTACCTAGTCAGAATTTTAGGAAAAATAATTTGTCAGCAAATTATCTGAGAAGCTGAGTGCTTGAGGGCGGGGAACGTGGAACTTAGATATAGATGTTAGATATATCTTGCTTAAGAAACATTCTAGAAGGTAGAATGAAGTGAAATATCAGAAAACATTCTGAGAACAAAGACTGACAAGAAAATTTTGAATGACTTGAGAAATGAGAGGAATAGGGAATATATATTTTGGGCCAGGCATCATGGTGGATGTTTTACATACTTAATTTCTTTGAATCCTCTCAATATCCTATGAGATTGGTATCTTTGGGGCCATTTTATAGAAGAGGTGAGCATAAAAGATAGAAATTAAATGACTTGCCAGCTACCGTGCAACTGTGAAATTATTTTTTCTCTTTTGGGGCCCTTGTCTCGCCAACCCCAGAGCCCATGCTTTTTTTGCTGTCATTGTCCTGGAGAAGCCAGGGATGGTGAAAATGATCATAGTCATAAAGTCATCTAGTCTTTTAGCAAATTCTTGGCATTATGATTAATACTTTGAAGGTATCGCTACTGGAAATTCTCCCAACAACGTTATGAAGAAGATGCTGTTATTCCCATTTTATAGATGAGCAAAGAGACCAAATGGCCTAACATTACAAAACTAGGACACACAGAAGTCAACTGACAGAAAATGGAAAGAGATGCCTTTGCAGAGAAGGAGCTACTTTTGCTGAAAGCCATCTGGATGACTGGCACAGATTTAGGAATTTTAAACATTAAAGTGTTAGTTTGAGGTCTTTCTCCTCTAGAGAAAAAGCAACTCTCTTCTATTCTCTAGCAGAACTGAGTCTGAAAATATATATAACCAAATTCAGATCCAGTAAACAAATTCCAACAGAAACTGCATAATCAAGGCTATTTTTATGATTAGCACCATTTAGTTTCCCGGAATTTACCAGAGCAAACATTGCTAGAGCAAAAATTACTGCTGATGGTTGAACCTGACAACAAGAGAAAATCCCCAAAAGGGTCATTTAGGCCTGAGCTGCAGCTGTGCTCCACCATATTTCTTACTTGAAAGCTGAGAATTAACAGGAAAATCAGGGCTCTGCTGTGCTGTGCAGATGCGGCTAAAACTGTATTAATTTATTCAGCAAACATTTGTTTAGTGCCTACTATATGCCAAGCGGTGTGCTAGCCACACTGGGAGTGCAAGAATAAATCATACCTGACGCTCTCAAGGAGCTTACAGTTGAAAGCGGATAATAGGAGAAGGCAGATATAAAAAAAGGCCCAAGTTTTATGAGTGATGCAAGGATATAGTAGAAGCATAAAGGAGTGGATTAGAAGAGTCTTAAAGCAGCAGACTCATAGGAGGAGGGAAGTAGATGGGTCTTCATCTTGCATCACTAGGGCAGGAGGGCAGGGGCAAGGGGGCGGGGCATAAGTGAGGAGAACAGAGGCCTGATAGTTTTCTTGGTCTTGGGCAGAAGCTGATGCCTCCTCCGAAACTGGGAATATAAGAAGAGGGGCAGGTTTAGGGAAAAGAAAAGCTTTGCTTCAGAAATGGCCAATTTGCTTATCAAAGATTCATGTGACACAGTAGCAGGGTCTTGTTAGGGTATTGTATTTCTGAGACCCGAACTTAGCAAATATCAGGTTATAAGATGCAGACTTGGAGAAGCTTTAGTATATGTTGCTGTTGTAGGATTACGACCACGACTGGCAGCTATTGCTTGTTTTGAGCATCTACCATGTACCACACCTTGTACTGAACACCATGTAACTTAACCTCACAATAACCTTGTTACACTAAGGAGATGTTTTTATCCTCACTCTATAGATAAGGAAATTGAAACTTAGACCTGGAAGCTAACTTTACCAACACTGTAGAGCCAGGATTTGAATCCAGGCCTAAGTGACTTCAAAGTGAAGATTGTTTAGTTGGTCTCCACTTATCCAACTCACCAATATAACAGATCATGCCCCTTCCTTCTGTAAAACCTAAAATGAGGTCTACAGCTCTCCTGAGTGTTCAAAGCTCGAGAATGTCTACATGCTTTTGCTCCCACCAGTCAAAAGTTAGATACTCACTAAGAGGCAGAACCTGTCAACTAGCTGCACTTATTACTGTTTTAATAAAGTAAATGCTCTGATGTAATACAAATATAATGGAAGTTGTCTAGGAATAGGAGATGAAATGCTTTGGGAAGAGACAATAAAGATGAGTAGCTCAAGAAAGCCAGATGTGAGAAGGAAATGTAAAAGAGACAGACCATAAACATCTGAGGAATTTTGCATTCATTTTGCCTTGGAAGTTATCTTTTCCATCCATTTTAAGACACTGCAGTAGTTCTATAGATTGTATGCTGTGGTTCTGGTTTATATAAGAAAGAGTGCATGAAACATCAGTGAGCAGACCCGTAGGCCAAACCCTTCAAAGGAGACTTCTGTGCACTTGCCCAGAGTGAGCATGTTATGAGAGAAAAGAAGAGGACAAAAGGTTTGGAGCTCACTAGAGACAGGTGCAAGTCTTCAAAGTGAATTGGATGAAAATGTTCAGAGATGTGGAAGGTAAACCTCAACACAACAGGATTATGCACCAGCATTTTGGTTGGGGAAATATGAAAGGAACGTATTCCCATTTTTTATCCCAGAAAGCTTTACTTTATCTGTAGACTGAAAGCAGCACAGTACAGAAGAAAGAGCATGGGCTTTGGAATGTGTTGGATGTAGCATCAACAGCATAACAAATTGTCTATCATTGGGTATAGTCTTGAGTGTCAGCTTCTTCTAATTACAGTGACATAGTAATACCTATATCATACAGTTTTAAGGAGTGTAGTATTGGGCACTCAGTAAGTTACCAAAGAATTGCTATTCATTTTTTGTGTCTTTGGGAGGGCGAAAAGAAAGTATAAGAATAGAGGCACCTGGGTGGCTCGGTTGGTTAAGTGTCCGATTCTTGGTTTCGGCTCAGGTCATGAACTCACTGTTCTTGATTGAGCCCCGCATTGGAATTCTCTTTCTCTCCCTCCCCTGTTCATGCTCTCTCTCTCTTACTATCTCAAAATTAAAAAAAAAAACACTTAAAAAAAGGGAAGTATAAGATATTAATCAAGAAGGTAGATGAGGATTTGTGAAAAGGAACCCTTACTATCTCTGTCAGTTCTTGTACTTCTTTTAAAGTGGATTTTCAAGTTGAGACAAAGGACTTTCGGGAGTCTCTGTTTACTTGAAAGATGTTGAATCTGGCCAGAAATAAGGAGGAGATGGATATCAATGGAAATATTTTGTTGTGGCATATTTTTTTTTGATGCAGTATTTTCCATCTCCTCTGTAAATGGCAGATTCAATCCAATCTAATTTTGAGGTTTATGAAATTCGACTAACCTATCATTCCATGTAATTTATTTTCAGATTAACCATAAAAGTAATATCCATTTTCAGTAAAGATCAAAGAATCAGAACACATTATTCTTAGTCTACTAAATGTAACTTTTTAACTTCTAGAAGATTATGAGGTTCTGTGGTAAATGCATCCTTTATTATAAAGTCTGTTTATGTTGGGAATGGTAAATGATCATCAAGAGAGAATGGCAAGATTTTTTTTTAAGTTCTTATTTAAATTCCAATTATTTAACGTATAGTGTAAACCCAAGTGTGCCCCTTAAATCCCCATCACCTATTTAACCCATCCGCCTACCCACCTCCCCTCTGGCGACCATCAGTTTGTTCTCTGTAGTTAAGAGTCTATTTCTTGGTTGGCCTCTCTCTCTCTCTCTCTCTCTCTCTCTCTCTCTCTCTCTCTCTCTTTTTCTCCCTTTGCTCATTTGTTTTGTTAAATTCCACATGGCGTGAGAGGTTTTAAACACCCTATCCAGAGCTTCTAATAAGTAACAGACATTAAAAAAAACCTATCTTGGGGCGCCTGGGTGGCACAGTCGGTTAAGCGTCCAACTTCAGCCAGGTCACGATCTCGCGGTCCGTGAGTTCGAGCCCCGCGTCAGGCTCTGGGCTGATGGCTCAGAGCCTGGAGCCTGTTTCCGATTCTGTGTCTTCCTCTCTCTCTGCCCCTCCCCCATTCATGCTCTGTCTCTCTCTGTCCCAAAAATAAATAAACGTTGAAAAAAAAATTAAAAAAAAAAAAAAAACCTATCTTGACCTTAGGATGCTTATAAGACTAATTAAAAAGACAAAACATTAGTAAATGGAAAGATGCAAAGAAAGATAAAAAGAATTTCAGCAGGGGTGCCTGGGTGGTTCAGTTAGTTAAGTTGGACGGACTTCAGCCCAGGTCATAATCACACAGTTCGTGGGTTCAAGCCCTGCGTTGGGCTCTGTGCTGACAGCTCGGAGCCTGGAGCCTGCTTCAGATTCTGTGTCTCCCTCTCTCTCTTCTCCTCCCCCGCTTGTGCTCTGCCTCTCTTTCTCTCAAAAATAAATAAACATTAAAAAAGGTTTTTAATTAAAAAAAAAGAATTTCAGCAGAATTGCAGATAATTTGTATACTGAGGAGAGAAGATTGGCAAAGTAAAAAAAATGAGTCAAGAGGAAGAATTCTCTTAATAACTTACATTTATGATGGTAATTTTGATAACTAAAATGGATGACAAAGCCAGAACTATACTTAGAGATAAGAATTACATATATTGTATATACCCTAATCCTGTTATTCACTGTAAGAAGTATTAAAAAAAATAACAAATGTGACAGAATACTGCCTTCGTAACAAATGACTTAACAGGGTCTTCTTTTCTTTTATATGATTGAAAACCCCCTTAGGAGGTTATAGGTATTACCAAGCAAATCCAGTTGGCATTCTTGAGTATATTCTTTTAAAAATATTTGTTGAGATCCTATTATATGTCAGGCCCCGTTCTAGGCACATGTTTATATTCTTTCCCTTACATGTAGTGAAAAAGTATCTATTTTCAAGCTGGCAAAGGGAAATCAAAGTGTTCATTTCAACTTTATGTTTGTAATGTGTCACATTGTCATCAGATTTTAAATTTAGCTTAAGATTTTATTGAGTCATTCAGGAAATCCATCAAATCGATGATGTAGAAGTGAATTTTATATACCTGGTTTAGGCCTTTATATTTTCTTAATATTTATTTTATTTTTGAGAGAGACAGAGAGTGCGCACGGGGGAGGGGCAGAGAGAGAGAAGGGGACAGAGGATCGAAAGTGGGCTCTGCGCTGACAGCAGCAAGCCCAATGTGGGACTTGAACCCATGAACCATGAGATCATGAGATCATGACCTGAGCTGAAGTTGGATGCTCAACCGACTGAGCCACCCAGGCGCCCCGATTTAGGCCTTTGTAAGAAAGGCATGGATTTGCTGCTAGTTGTAATTAGGTTTAAAAACAAGTCTAATGTCTCTAAACCAAAACTTCTGGCAAGGTGTCAGGATTGTGTACTTACCAGCCTTACTACACTTCTGTTAATCAACATTACTGGGATTTACAAAGTACCTGTTGGTTCTAAAAACATGAATAAATAGGAGATGAGTTAATTTACAGAAAGTCATACCAAATCTGGATTTTTAGGATTTAGGGGCACCTGGGTGGCTTAGTTGATTGAGTGTCCAACTTCAGCTCAGGTCATGATCTCATGACTCGTGAATTCGAGCCCCGCCTCAGGCTCTCTGCTGACAGTGCAGAGGTTGGAGCCTCCTTCAGATTCTGTCTCCCTCTCTCTCTCTCTCTGCCCTTCATGCTCTGTCTCTCAGTCTCTCAAAAATAAGTAAACGTTAAAATTTTTTTTTTAAAAAAAGGTTTCTATGATTTAATCTTACCAATAAGTGCAAGGTACCTGGAATCACCAGCCCCCACTGCTCAGCTACTGTCTCCTGCCAGTGCCAGAAACACTTGGAATAGTGTTTATGATTTACACAGTTTCAGACTGGTTTCTAAAGAGCCCTGGGGTTCTGAGTACTGAGGCACTAGGTCATACAGAGATCACTTAAGTTTACTTTTCTATGCAAATGCCACCAAAATTGAGGCTGTCATAGCCTCCATGTGGAGAACTAGTGTCTGAAGGTTGCTGAGGCACTTTGTTTATCCTAGTGAATGGCCCTCAGATTCCTTACTGGGAATCGTACCTACTTCTGGGCCCCACAATTTAAAACAAGTGTGGAGTGGCACCTGGGTAGCTCAGTCAGTTAAGCCTCCTGCTCTTGATCTCAGCTCAAGTCATGATCTCATGATTGGTGGGATCGAGCCCCGTGTGGGGCTCTGCACTGACAGTGGGGAGCCTGCTTAGGATTCCCTCTCTCTCTGTTGCTCCTTCTGTCTCTCTCTTTCCCAATATAAAAAAATAAACATTAAAAAAAAAATAAAACAAGTGTGGAGGACTAGGAGAGAAGTCTGAGTATGGGCCCAAGACAAGAACAGAGAATGAGACCTATGAGGAAACCAGAGTTATTTTACTTGGAAAGGAGAAGTCAGAATGACAATTTAATAATGGTCTTTCAGACATTAAGAATTATTACATTGAAGTACATGACCAGACTTTCTTCATGTGCAAAATAGTAAGAGAAATAGAATTTCAGTGTTAGCAAGAAGAATATAGTAAAGATCCAAAAGAAAACAACAGCAATCAGACGCTAAGCCTATTTAATCAAAGGAATAGATCATTTCACACACTTTATGAAAGTGTTTTTGTAGGCAATATGAATTCCTGTCTGTTTCATGTATTAAAAGTAATACTACCTGAAAGAACAGGGGCAAATTAAATGAACTTTGTTTTTCGACCCTGTGACTCAGTGATTTATCTTAAAGTTACATCATAAGGTATAGATTTCAAATAATTATTTTGAATTAGAGTCTCATATCCCAGTGCTGCCAGGAGAGAAGCTACTTTCTAATGATGTTAAGGAAGTTAGTGGTGTGGAGCAACATTTATTCCAGGGGTCATGAACTCGCGTACTCACAGGGGTCTGCGGGTACCACGGAGTGAGCTAACAGCATGGAACAACACGGGGTGGTAAAAGTTGTGTATTTGAAGGTGTGGGACCCATCCAAAAGGGGACAGCCGCTGCTGACTAGCCAGTTGTTTTCATTTCGCAACATGCCCATTTTGCCAGATTTTTGGCTTTCTCCAGGAAAACTGGAACTCTAGAATCTCATGTGAATCTTTTCTTTCGCATTGACAAAATACTAAGATTCATCAAAATACTGTTCAGGCAAAGCCGTACACGTCTGTGGGCTGTGAGTTAGAAACCTCAGGCTTTCTTTTCCGTCACTTGCTAACCAACACGTTTGTTAGCAAACAAACAAAACAACTGATTGAACTCTAAACCTTAGAAGAATTCATCTACTAAACCTTTGTAAGGCTTAATTAAGGTCCTTTCCAGCTCTGTGAATCTTTTGATCTTCTCTTCCTTCTTCCCTGCTCTCAGTAATGGGTGACTTATCCACTTAGTGGTGGGAATTTAAAGGAACTACTTATTTCCTTAGCAATATAATTTTATTTTGTAAAACCATCAAATGTTTAGACTGAAAACAACTTTTGTTGCTATACTAAAGATGCTACTGATGGCTATTACATTTTTAGGAATGCACTTATGTATGGCATAGACATGTCACTTCAGATCTTTGAACTAACAACTGTTTCTAACATTGGCTGCATGAGGCATGCTTGACTTAAAAGCCTACTTACACTTCAGCATTTGGTGACATATTTTACTTCCCTTTTATAAAATATTTTCAAATAACCCACTTCCACCTGGGGTAAGGATGGCTCCATTTCTGAAATCCCCTTCCTTTCAGACAGGAGAATATGCCACAGATGAAGAAGAGGATGAGGTAGGACCTGTTCTTCCTGGCAGCGACATGGCCATTGAAGTCTTTGAGCTGCCTGAGAATGAGGACATGTTTTCCCCATCAGACCTGGACACAAGCAAGCTCAGTCACAAGTTCAAAGAGGTAAGCTGCTGATCTGCAAACTATTTTTTATACATGTCCATTTCATTATTAAATTTACATTTTTGTTTGAAAAATGTATTGAGAATCCGTTTTCAAAAGAAAACCTTTTGATAACAGGTTGTCTTGAATCTCATTGAATTTCAAGGTACAATTTAAGTAGATCTCATTCCACAGTCCTTAATTTTTAAATGCTTATTATCTGTCGTAGTGATAGCTTACAGCTTGTCTGTTCCATATTTTTAAGCTGTAGCTTAAATGTCTGGTTTTCATGATAAGTTCAGGTTGTATTTTTTAAATTTTTATAGAATTTGGGGGACTTGATGATAAGCTTTCCTCTAAGGCAGTGATTTCTAAGAAAGTTTTTTTTTCTTTTCTTAAAATAGACAAGGTCCCAAAAGGAATCAGACGACATACCTAAGGAGTTTAATTGAAGAAATTAAAGTTTAATGAATGAACCTTGAACAGAATTAATATAACTACCCAGGGACGGTGAGGTGCACAGGGACTGGCAACAGCAGGAAGTTGTTGTTCCAACTTCCTCCCAAAAGAAGGCTTTAGTGGGAAAAGAGGAAAAGAGATTCCCTTTTTTTTTTTGTTTTTGTTTTTCGAAGAAGGGCATCTTTGTAAGATGCAGCCGCTGCTAAAAACTACATCCTGAGGATAAGGGTGGGTCATATACACTCAGCCCCTTCGCTCTTCCTGCAATTGCCTCCTATTGGCCAAACCCAGGCAGGAGTCTGAAGAGGTCAGCCTCCTGAGGCAGGAACTATTAGAAAAGGGCCAAAAATGGATCCTGAAAGGGCAAATGCAGGCAACCACATAAATTCTTCTTCTTCGAAATTAGCTACTCAGAACTCCAACATGTAAAACAGAGACAGTGATGAATGGGTCCCCAAGCATTTTATTCTTCATTGTTTCAGGGAACATCCTCCATTATTGAAGGCAAGTGTGTCATTATTTACAGCTTCCCCACAATAACCCTGAAGCACTGAGGCTTGAAAACCATTGTTCCTTCTTTCCAGCTTGTTAGGGACTTGACCTTTTGGAAGAAAAGGTTCTCCTATACATGGAAAACAATGTTGATAATTGCAAGTTTGTAATTTCTAATTTTATTTCTAATTTCTAATTTTCTTTCATTCATAATTTCTAATTTTTTTTAATATAATTTCTGATGTATCATCTAAGTAGGTCAGTTTTATATGTTCTGATGTTATACCTATCCGTGTCCTATATATTGACTTACCTTTTTAATTCCTTATGATAAATTTATACTTGTGAGACTAATAACAAAGTGAATGTACTTTTAAAATGTAAATTTTTGGGGTGCCTGGGTGGCTCAGTCAGTTAAGCGTCAGACTTCAACTCAGGTCATGATCTCACAGTTCATGGGTTCAAGTCTCACGTCGGGCTCTGTGCTGACAGCTTGGAGCCTGGATCCTGCTTCAGACTCAGTGTCTCCCTCTCTCTCTGCCCCTCCCCCACTCGTGCTGTGTCTGTCTCTCAAAAATAAAAAAACATTAAAAATTTTTTTTAAATAAAATGTAAATTTTTGTTCAGAAAAAAAGCCCTTAGGTTTATTATAGAATTTTGGAAAATGCACAGTTGTATAAACACCAAAAAAAATCATTCATGATCCCAATTTTGTGGTATTTATGATTATACAGTATATACTATGTTAAATTCCTACTCCTGATACTTATAATTGCATTATTAGGATTTTCCCATGTCATCAAATATTCATCCATAAATGATTGTTTATTCACTATATGGATCTCTTACTGATCTACTTAATTTTTGTCTTGTAACATTTCCTTTGTTTTGAGTTTAAAAATGTTATTATTATTAAAAGTTACACTGCAATAAATATTTTTGTACTTATCCTTAGGATAATTTCTCACAGTGGTATTATTCAATCAAAGAATATCAGTATTTTGGGAACTTGTGGTACTTAATACCAAGTTACCACCAAAATGGCTTTTCTCAGTGACACAGAAATTTATTTATGCCACCCAGTGTGTTGAGAGTGCCCATTTCTCTTCCACCTATTATTATTTGTCAGGTTGAACCATTTCCATTTGTATAGTACACAGAGTCCTTGAGGCAAAATATATGGGTTTTCCAGATGATTTATGACTGTTCCTAGTTCTAAATCAGATACAAACACCTTGGTGACAAATGAAGTACACTATTCTATAATGATCACAATACTCCTTTACATTAGGAGTAGCAATGCCTATCTTAGGGCCAGTTCTTACAAAGGGTTTCTAAATTAACTGATATCTTCAAAGAGCAATGCAGAAAAAGAAAGTTCTGCTGGAAGCGGCTGAGTGGGAGGAAGAGGTAATCTAGGGACCTCTTTCTCTGAAGCTCCGATTTGGCCCAAGAATACAGATTATCTAGAAGTATAGATGGACCACTTGTTCTTTAAAAAAAATCTTCGGGAATGTTGTAACTCTCAATCCTGGTTTGAGGCAGTGAAATCAAAGTAGTATATCTGAGCAAAGGCCTGTAATATAGCTTACCCATGTTGCCAATTGAGTATGGCCCTACTTTTTGGTAGATGATTGAGCTGGAAGTTGGGTCCACATTCTTTTATGGGAGGCTAAAGAGTATAAAAAGCAGAAATAGTATATGGAAGGTTATATCTCCCACTTTCTGAGTTGAGCCAAGGAGTCAATGCTCTGTAAATATTGTTTGAGGTGTGTACACCATTGTGCAGACAACCGCATGATCTAGACCTAGGGGTTGGTGAACTGTGACCTATTGGCCAAATCTAGCCCACTGCCTTGTGTTGTAAATAAAGTTTTATTCAACACTGCCATGGACATCTATTTATTTATTGTTTGTGGCTGTTTTCAGGCTATAATAGCCAAGTTAAGGAGTTACACAGAGACCATGTGGCCTGCAAATCCTAAATTATTTGATATCTGGCTTTTTATGCAAAATGACTGCTGACTTTGGTGTATGCCACTGCATAATCTGGACCCATTCTGTGTAACACAGCTGATTTCTTTTTAGCTTGAGTAACTGAATCTGTAGTTTTGTTTTAATTTTGGTTCTTAAGAATTGGAGGTTTGTCCTCACCTCAAGATTAAGCAAATACCACATTGTTTCACTTCTAATTCTTGTATTCTTTTTTGTGATATATTTAACAGATTAATATATTCATTTCTTCGGGAGATGGCCACTGAATATCAGCTGTGTGGCATTCCATCTCAGCATTTGTGTCTTGTACACTGCCACTCTCACAGTTTTAAATTTCTTTGTGTGATTAACATAAATGTCCAAGTAATTTACAGCACTAGATATTTTTCACAAGATTCCATACAAATGGGGTGGAGGTGGAGAGTCATGTGTATTGGAGTCTATACAAAGTCTTCTGTCACAGAAAGTTCTCTCGATTACATTATATCAAACAGAAGCACATGCTGTACTCTTTGAGCAAAACGTATTAGACTGACATTATCTCAATCAGTCCTACTTTTGGCCAATTTCCTATCTTCTACCAGCCTCTATGCTCCTCTGTTTTTGCTTGCTCTTGTAGGTTTTCACATATTTCTGCATGTATAATTAGTGGTTAAATATTTGGTGAATCAGTGGTATAAAGCATACACCATAATTTGTATAATTCAAGACAGGCACCTAATTTAATTTCTCCAAGTAGTTGACAAGATAGCTGGCACTTTTATTCAACACTCATTTATGCATTTCCCTCTGCTTGGAAGGCCAGCATTATTATCCACAGAATTGGTGCCTTTGCACTCTGGACTACTTTTGGCCTTATAATCAGTTCTGTTTTCTCATTCTTTGGTACAATGCTGTTAGAATATATATTGAATTTTGATGGAGTAAATCAGATTCATCTAACTCTTCAAAATTCTGGTAGTGTTCAACCTATTCAAGAAAACATTTGAATCACTTTATTAGTTCCCTTGGAAAAACTTCTTTGCATTTTTATTGTAATTACATTAAACTACTAAATTAACTTGCAGAGAGCTGGCATTTTTATCACATTGATTCTTTTAATCCACATTTATGTAATGTATCTGTTTAATTGAAGTCTTTTTTTTCTGGCCCTCTCTAATATTTTATCGTACCCTCTATTAGTTACACAAGCTATAAGTAACAGAAGATCTTAACTAGAGTGGATTAATCAAAAGCTGCCACAAAGGTTCTCTATTAGCTTCAATATAAGTTAAGAAGTTTTCTCAATTTCTCTATTTTTAGAAATGACTTTTATAAGATAGACTTAATGACTTGCATAAAACTAATTTCTGTTCCCTGAAAGTTTGTTATTATTCAGCTATAAAACCATCTGTGCCTTTGTGGAGGAAGATTTTAAAGACCTTTTATAATAATAGCCATTACTGTCTTCAAGGTTTCAAGTTTTTCTTGGGCCAGTTTTGGTATTTTGCATCTCTCAAGAATTTTATATATTTCCTCTGGCATTCATATTTTCTAACATTTTGATCTACAATATACTTCTTAAGTACTGAAATCTTTAATATCTATAATTATTCTTATTTTCTTCTTTTTTATTTGAATATTTTTCTTAGTTGTTTTATCTAGAATTTTTATCTATCTTTTTAGCCTTTACATGCCTAATTTTTTAATTAAAAATACTTATTTTGTTATTTCCTACCAATATCTTATTTTTGCCCTTCTTTCTAGTTTTGGTATTGATCACTTGTAGTTAGTACTCTATTTTTGATAACTCTTGCATTCTGATAAATATATTTAAAGCTATACTTTATCTAAATATTCATTTTTAGTTACATGTTCCAATTTTTTTGCATTTAGAATGCCACTGTCATTTAGGTGTAATTTCTCTTTAATACTTTAATATAAAAGAGGGGTTTCCTCTTTAATATAAGAATGATTTAGTGGTATATTTTACTTTCCAGACATATGTAACTTTGTTTTGTTCTTCTTTTGTTATCAGGTTCTAACTTTATCACATTCTGGTCAGAAAACATGTTCCATATGATAGCTACTTAGAATGCTCAAGACTTCTTTTGTAGCTTAATTCATAAACAGTTTGTTTAAATAGTCCTCATGTATGCAAAAAACAAGTATTCTGTGCTTGGGTATGAAATTTATATGCTTTTCACTTATGTAAATATTATTAATAGTAGAAATATACATTTCTTCTCTGTAGCATGGCTTAGATTTGTCTGCTTGATCTACAAATTCTGAAAAGCACATGTTAAAATCACAAACTATAGTTATTTTTCCTTCCTATAATTCTATCAGTTGTGGTTTCACATATTTTAAATCTTTGATATTAGCTGCATATATGTTCAGGATCGTTACAACTTTTTGATTTATTGTAACATCTGTTTTGTCCCTTATGATGCATTTTACCCCAAATTTTATTTGTCTGATAGTAAAAATTCAACACTGCCTTTCTCTTGCATCATATTTGCTTCACAGCATCTATTTTTTCCATCTTTGTTTTAGCCATTTTATACCCTTTTGTTCAAATGTGTTTCCTTTAGCCAACCTATTCTTAAATCTTACTCTTAATATTACTGTGGGAGTCTTTGTCAGTTAATTCATGAGTTTAACCCATTTACATTTACTGTAATCACTTTACTATTAGAACTTAGAGCTGCCACCTTATTTTATGTTTTTCAATTTTCATACTTTCTTCTTGTTTCTTTTACCTACTTGCTATTACACATACATCAAATTTTTATCTGTTACTTAAAAGTTATACATTTTCATTCTGTTCTAGAGATTACACATGAGTAGTTTTGACTCAGTCATAGGTTATTTTCCTCTAGTAACATAGAATGCAGATCAGTAGCTGTGCCTCCCATTTAACAAAATAATAGCCATAGCATACTCTCCTCTGCCTTTCCTTCTCTCTTCAATTTTTTTGTATTTCAGGAGTTTTAGTTACCTATGTTTATAGGCATGCCTTTTACAAAGTAATTAGTTCCACCTCACTTACACTTCTTCCTAACTCTAATGGGATTTCAGTGCTATCCTGATGTTAATTCACCATTATCCTGGTGCTACTATTTTACCACATGGCACCAAAGGTTAAGTTAGTGGCCAGGGTGTCTAAACTTCAGAAGAATGGAATAAAGTGTCCCTGCTTTATTTGCAGATGCAGGTTTATCCAGGTCATATGTATAAGATTAAAGATTAATTAGATTGCTGTCTCTCATTCCTGGTTATAGACACTTTCTTGCTTCATACTCATTTTTTCCAAACACATCTGGAAACACCTGTTTTCTGTTTCTTAAGTGTTTCTTACAAGTTGTTTTGTTAATTGATGAATGAGACCCTGACACCTATCAAGTCTCCTTTTTTTTTTTTTTTTTTTTTCATTTTTGGCATCTTCAAAGTTGCATCCAGGAAAGGCAGCAAATAGCTTTTGTTAGTGTGTGATGTTGCACTACCCTGGCCATTTTGCCCCTACCTAATTCAGTCATTTTACCTTTATTTTTTTTATTAATTCCATCATTCTGTTATCCTTCGGAATGTTTGATTTCTCTTATTCTAACTTCTGACAATAAATGTTGAATTTACTTTATTTGTTAAATGTTAATTTACTTAATTGTTCAAATATGAAAGCACTTAAAACTATGAATCCCTCTTTGTTTAGCTGTCTTTGGCAACATCTTTCAGCTTCAGTGTGCATTCTTTTTGTTGCCATCATTTTGCAAATAGTCTATATTTTTTTATTTTTATTGTTTTTATTTTCTCTTTTATTTAAATAATTGAGGAAACAGGTTTTAATTTATAACTTTTTATTATTAATCCAATGTTTCATTACATTGTGGTTAGATAATATTGTCTACAAGTTTTGATTTTTGTTAAAAAGTGGTGCTTTTGTTATAGATTGATATGCATATTTGTGATAAAAGTAATATTGTGTTTTCTACCCTCTGTATCCTTGTCATTTTTCCTATTTAACCTAGTAAATTGAGACCCATATAGTAAAACTACACCTCATTATGTTCTGTGCCTAATAGCTTTGATTATCTATGTTAATGTTATGTTGAAAGCACATAAAATATGATTCAAAGGTTTTTTTGTGTTTAAGTATTCTTTGTTTGATGTTACTAATCTACTTTTGTTTGTAGTTGCTGGATAAACATACTTTTATATACATGTGTACTTTTGTCATGTAAATTTAATTGAAGTACTTTGTTTTATTGTAAATTTTGAAAATGTTATCTTGGAGTCTGCTCTTTTAATAAGAAACTTTAGCAATTTAAATTAATTGTTATAATTATCAAAGTTTAATTTATCTCATCTCATTTATGCTTTATGTTTCCTTTATATTTATTGATTTTTAGGAAGGATTATCTTCAAGTTTAAAAAAAATAATCTCTATTTCTTTTTTTTTTTTTTCAACGTTTATTCATTTTTAGGACAGAGAGAGACAGAGCATGAACGGGGGAAGGGCAGAGAGAGGGAGACACAGAATCGGAAACAGGCTCCAGGCTCTGAGCCATCAGCCCAGAGCCTGATGCGGGGCTCGAACTCACGGACCGCGAGATCGTGACCTGGCTGAAGTCGGACGCTTAACCGACTGTGCCACCCAGGCGCCCCAAATAATCTCTATTTCTATGATTTTCAAAGTTAAGAAGAAAACTACCCTTTGAGTGTTCTAAAACAGTATAATTTTAATATTTTTGATACAGTATTGGTTTCTAAGACAAGATTGCTATTGAAATATAATTGTCACATTTTAAAAACTTACATATTTTCAATTAGCTTTATAATGATACATACAACAAATAGTTACACTCTTAGCTTACTTGGTTTCAACTCTTAGTCTCTTTACCTCAGAATTTCTCATTTCTCAGAGTATATCCTTAAGTAATTTATTAAGTATTTATGCAGGTATAGCTTTCATGAGCTTCCCATACTGAGAATGGAAAAAATCTAATTGTTATGACATAGAAATGATAATTAGTTAGGCTTAATATTTTGCTTCACAACATTTTTTTCCTGACAGTGTTGTAGGGCAGGCTTCACTATTTTGAGTTAGCATTGCATATTGTAAAGGAAAAGTGTAACACCAATCTGGCATTTGGATGCTTGTATTATTTTAGCCTTGTACTTTAAATTTTTATCATAATTTCTTAGAAATAGGCCTCCTTTCATTGATTTTTTTTTCCTTTTAATCTGCTTTCTTTGTTTTATGTTTGTGTTTTGGTTTGGTTTTAGTTGATTAATATTTTCTTTAGTTCTGTTATTTTTTTCTCTGTTGCTGCTTCTTTTCTAGAAACATTTTGTGTTCTATATTAATTATCTTGTTCATATTTTCTTTTCTTTTTTTTTTCTGTCTGAGGTTGTTCTCAAATGTGTTCTCTCATATCAATGATTCAGTTTTCTGTAGCATTAAATATGCTTTTTACTTCAAATTCCTTTATGCATTTTAGCATTTCTAACATGACTTAATTCTCTTACTACATTTTTGGTTTCCTTATTCTCCATCCATTCCTCATGGTTTTTCACTTTCTCTCCAGCCCAGTATTCTAGAGAGTTACCTTAAAATATTTTTACTTACGGGATACATCATTCTTCCAGTTTACGTACTTATTTGAGTTTTCAAGTTGATATTCTCTCTACCTGCACTTGAAATATTTAGTAATAGTATCAAGTTTGCCTTTTTCTCCTCTATTTATCTGGAAATGAGACAAAAGCCTTTCTGTATAGTCAGCAGCCATCTACTTCTTTAAATTAGGCATCCAGGGGCACTTGGGTGGCTCACTTGGTTAAGCGTCTGACTCTTGGTTTCAGCTCAGGTTATGATCTCACGGTTCCTGGGTTCAAGCCCCACATCAGGCCCCTTGCTGACAGTGCAGAGCCTGCTTGGGATTCTCTCCCTCTCCCTCTACCCCTCCCCCACTTGCTTGCGTATACTCACATGCTGTCTTTCTCAAAATAAATAAATAACTTAAAAAAAATTATGCATCTCATTTCTAGTCCCACATCAAGAGGACATATCTGTGTGCCTTGTGCCTAGTTTCTGGTCTGGTTGCTATTTTCTGGCGGTCTATCATCTAATGTAGTTCTCTGAGTTTAGGTGAGATATTTCTAAATCTTGCCACTCAGTTTTCTAAGTTAAAGGAAAAAAAGATTATTCCCTGCTCTCAAAATGCTTACTTGACCACCTCTATCTATACGGCTCCACTTTGGAGCATGTATATGCAGTGTGCCACTCTTCAGCCACCTTCCTGCATTCTCTTCCTATTCTAGTAGTTGCTTTCTGAATGGATGTGGAATACTGAGAGAGTTGGCAAACCTTGTTTGAGGACGATTCCTGGGAAAGGCAGTAGAGGTTGCCCAACTTTCTCATTGGATGGACTCCGGATCTCCAGCAGTCATTGAGGATGGACAAACCATCTTCCTTCCTTTGGATGGAAGCTTGGATAAGTTTTTCTAAATTCAGCTTTGTGACTCTTTCATATCCTAGTACCAGATGTTTTTAGGTTTAGTGTCCATTTGAAGCTGTGAGTTTTTCTTTTGTTTAATGTATTTCACTGGAAATTTAGTGGGAAGAAGGAAGGCGCTGAATCAGAAACTGCTGGTCAGGAGACATTTAAACTCCTTGTCCAGTGTTTTCCTTCACATTCCTCCTCAGAAGTCATGGGAGTCTTGAGGGAAAAATTGGAGTCTAAATATTGTACTATTTCACTTTATTTAAGGCACAGAGAATGTATGAAAAATAATCTAAAGAAAGTTGTAAACGCATTAGATAATAATATAAAGGTATCTTTATGGAACTTTCCATTATGTAGAGAAACTATAAAATACTTTATATAAAATAGTTTACTTAGTAGCCAACAGATATTTATTTAAAAAGAAACTGTAATTACATGCTTTCACCTACATCCATTTTCACCTACATCATTAATAACTAGTTTATGAATACCTACTCGGAGAGTGAGCTTGTTGGAGTAGCTCACCCTATGCTACATATGCTGCAATTAGTGTTATCATTCAAATTGGATTATTATACTATTCAATCACCCAACTTCAGCTAATTTTGCATCAGCTATTCCCTGAGAAAACACTTGTTAAAGTAAAGATAGGTACCATATGTAAAGCTTTGAGCAGAAATTATAAAAGAATATGGCATAGTTTCATTCTAATAGCACTCAAGTATAGGCAAAAACAGCTCTCATTCCTTCCTTTGTGGAGCCTACCCTGGCATAGATAAGACAGACTTCAATCAAATAATTACAAAGATAATTCTAAAAATTTTGATTCTGGTGCTGAAACCACACTTATGAAGTACTGTGCAAATATCACGTACTGTCTCACCCTTGTAAAATAAGAACAGAGAATATTGCTGTCATCTGATTATAAAATCTCTAGCACTAGAGATGCCTTAAAATCTTTGCTGCAAATATAGTATTTTCCACTTTTTAAAGAAAAATGTTTTCTGTTCTTACACAGGATAGGTAAAGAAAGTACAGAAGTTTAGTCTTACCATTTCTATTTCTGTATGAGGATGTTTCTATTTCTAGCGCAATTATATTCAAATTATATTGATTCAGTGATATGGTTCATGCTCTGGATTCATCTTTTTGAAAGAAAGAAACAAAATATACACAGCAGGTACCCCTGCAGAATGTTATATAAGAGCTACTATTCTCTGTAGGACGCATATGTTTATTTGTGACTTCCATGGTATTCATGTTAAAAGATGACAGAAGAGATGAGATTGGTCTTGTAAGCTAAGACACTGATCTGCAATCCTTCACCTTTTCTTTTTACTGATATCCTCGCTTCCCAAGTGTTTTCTCCAAACCCAGATTCTCCGAAGCCCCCGAATTCCAACAGGTGTTTCAGGCTGGGTTTCTGTTAACCAGCCTTGTTGACTTCCTGTCCCTCCAGTCAGTCAGCCTGACCAGTCTCAGGCAGTGATGGACGAAGCCCTGGACCTGTCTTTTGGAAAGGTTATTAAGCGCATGGAGAGAGACCTGCTCAAGAATAAGGAAACACCGCTGTCCACCAACTGTGCTTCTTTTGTCAAGTCACTTCATCTCTTTGAAAAGCGGTTTTCTCTGCCTCTGTCCATGAAACGGAGGTATCTCGGTCTCATCCTGCCTATGTGCCAAAGTGGGGATAAGACAAACAGGCCAAAGCCTAAGGTCATGTGACCTGGCTATGGGAATAAAAGATTGATCAGGCCATCTCGGAGCAGGGTCCCTGTGATGTTTCTCTCAGAGTGACCTGGGAACTGCTCTCAGGAGGTCGTGTTTATTAGTCTCCCTACAGTGTTTTGAGAGTAGATTCTGTGTCATGTTCTTGTGTCCTCAGAGACTAGCCCAGCACATCGTCTCATTAAGTAAATGCTAGTTGAATAATGAGAGAGCTGTTTCTTCCTAAGTTCCATGAATAATCACAGCAGCTGATTAAGCACCGTTTTTGTATTTCCTGTCAGAACACTCAGAGACTACCAGCAGTGATCCATGGTTTCCAGCTGGAGTAGTACTTTCTCAACTGGGAGGTCACAGTGATGACACAAGCCTCAGAGTTTCTGTGAAGATTAAATGAAAAGTGTATCCCAAAGCTGATTAGGTACCTGGTGAAAGGGGAAAGACAAGTAGGGAGAGTCAGACCTGAGATATTTTCCACTCCAGCACCTGCTTCTACTGGGAACTTGAAGAAGCCACGTAACTTCTTTGAGCCTCCGAGCCTCTGACCCCATCTGAACAATGAGGTGGACAGTGCCTGTCCTCCTTCCCTTTTATTATTTACAACAATAAAACAGATAAGGGGTCCCACAAATGTAAGAAATTCAGTGGAAAGAACCGTGGACTAAAATGTACAAAGCCTGGCCTTGACACTGACTAGCTCTGCAGCTTGTGCTACTGACCACAGTTTCTTCCTGTATAAAAATGAAAGTTCAATTAGTTTGTTCTTCATGCTTTTCCTGTTAATAGAGATGGACTTGCAGAAATTCTCTTAATACACATACAGGCTTAAAATAATCACCTTTATAATTTTAGGCCTTGTGAATACTAAGAAAACATTGCACTGAAACTTTTGTCCATCTTCTGAATGATGTCTGAATTTACAGACTTCGTTCCGCTTTCCTGTATCGAAAGAATTCGACTGTACTCAGTAACAGTGCAAGCTTTAGTCAGTGTTCTCACTTTATTGGTAATGAGTTGTACTCTCTTCTGTCAATCTGTTTTGGTGAGATGGGAGGGTGGGGTAGCCAGAGATCAACCTGGCTGTTCACAGTTTTACCTGGGTTTGTCCTGCACACCAGTGGATTAAGCTAGCATATGCATTCATAAGAATAAAAATACTCACTTGAGACAAGAATTACTAGACTCTGCAACCATGACAACCATCTCCAGGCTCTCTCATTTCGTAAATGTCACACCTGTAGTATTTGCAAGGGCCTTGGACTTCTTCCCATCTAGCCTTGGGAAAATGAAAAATGTTCATTTTTCATATGGGAAGCGAGGCCCCAGGGAAGCAGTTTACTAGCGGTCACAACAATTTGAACAAAGAAAATCCAAAGTCCCAAAGTTGCATGCCATATACTTGGTTACCCTACGCGGAAGGGAGTTTAACCACTGAGAAAATAAAATCTGGCACTTCCCCATGGTTGCTTTGTTTGTCGTAAAATCTGCCCTTTTGATTTCTTGCTACTCTTCAAATAGAACCAGAGGTATTTGTTTTATTTCAGGTGTGACATTTTGTAGCTTTTAGCACTTTTAACTAAGAACTGGTGTTGGGGTAATTAAAAAAAAAAACTAGGTTCTTAAAATCACGCTTGTCTTAGTCTTGGATCACTGTGGAGGTCTTATTCTCTTGTAACCACTGTGCTAAAAGCTTTGCATGGGTTATCTCATTTAATCTTCCAATAAGAAGGTTATGACCTATGAGGAACTGCATTTTCCAGCTGAGGAAAATGAAGGTAAGAGAGGTTCGGTGATTTTCCAGCATCAGGTAGCTAGTTCATGGTAGGCCTGAGATGAATCCCAGCAGTCTAACTTAACTACTCTTCACGCTTGGCCACGGTAGAAAGATCAAGGAGTTGTTCTTGTCACTAACAATTGCAGATCCTTCAAAATCACCTAGACACATGGATTTCCTGGATGCCCATGTGTGCACACTGAAGTATAAGATCTCCGTGGAAAAGAATTCTGATAGCGTGAGGCATGTCTAATATCTAAGTATTTTGCTACTTCTGGTTTTTAGTTTATATTGGTGAGGGAGATTAGCACTAATATTTATTACAAGGGGAAAGAGTTATCCTCGTAGCATAGCAGCTCTTCAATAAATGGATACTGAATTAATCCTATTTTCTAAGGAAAATGACACTGGATCAGGAACCAGAGATCTAAGTTCTTAGTTGTGGTTTTAACAGCAGTTCACGGCAACAATGTCAGTTTGTATCTACACCCCTTAGCTTTCCACATCTTAAAGGGAGTCCAGAAATATAAGCATCGGTGATTCTGCAGTGGCATTGTTCACTGTAGGGCTCATAGCTGGAGTATCCACTGGAGTATCTGAGCGTTTGAGCTGGGCTGCCTGACACTGTCAGGTCCTGAGAGATTCATCCAGGCTAGGACTTTGGGTAAGCTCAGACCTCATGAGCAAGGTGGAAGGGAGTTGCCATGATTTTGGAGCAGCACTTGCTAGGCACGTTGTTGCTCTGAGCAACTCCTAAAAGTTGGTAGGTTGAGCATTGTGCCACTAGGTCTGTGGAGAGAAACTGAGAGAGCTAGGACTGCCTGTTTGGGGCCTCCTAAAAGAATGACTGCAGCACAGAGAATCCTTCCTCTTTAGAGACTGTTGGTGCACAGAAGCCCCTACAAACCAATAAGGATGAGAGGAGCAAGAGCCACATGGACAAGACTGCAGGAGTCTTCAGATCCGGAGATCAGATCTCCCCCCAAGACGGAGAGCAGTGACAGAGCTATAGCAGTGTAGACCTTAGGGACTTCAATATAACAGGAGACCCGAGGAAGGAGCATCCATCTCCATCCTTCCCATATGCCCTACTAGCTGGGTGAAAACTAGGAAAATGCAGGTTACACACCAAAGAGAGCTGAGGTTTATGAGGTGTCGTGACCTCCAAGGTGCACGTTTCTATCCCTCCATCAACTGACTCGCTTTTTCTGGTAATAAAACCTTAGATGTATTTGATTATGGTAATATTAGACATTTACAGTCCTTCTGGTACAATTCTAAATCCAAAGTGCTCTGAAAACTGTTTAAAATAATTTTGTGGGTTGGGGCACCTGGGTGGCTCAGTCGGTTAAGCATCGGACTTCGGCTCAGGTCATGATCTCACAGTTCGTGGGTTCGAGCCCTGCGTCGGGCTCTGTGCTGACAGCTCAGAGCCTGAAGTCTGTTTCAGATTCTGTGTCTCCCTCTCTCTCTGCCCTTCCCCTGTTCACGCTCTGTCTCTGTCTCAAAAATAAATAAACATTAAAAAAAATTTTTTTAAATAATTTTGTGGCAAGTTTAACTCATTTGGTAGTAAACCTGACTGAAACAGACAGGATGCTATTGTATACCACACTTAATGAGAAATACCTATGTTTGGTGGCAAAAATATTCGCGTATTTGATCACAGACTGCCTCCACAGACCAAGTTGTGAACAATATGCAGTTTATGGAAAATGCAGCTTACTGCCTTTCTGAAAGTGGGAGAATTCTGAATTCCAAAATCATCTGGCCTCGAGGATTTCAGAAAAAAAGACTTTCAACCCATGAATTGTTTTGGGTCTGTTTTTTTTTTTTTTCTAAATTTTGGTGCATTTCTTTATTCCTTAAAGAAATAAATATTTCGTTTGTTCTTCTCACCCTTACAGAGAAAACGAAGTGGGGGGAGGGGAGAAGCAAAACAAATGTAAATGGTGGTTCTCATGCTGATAAACTGTAGCCAAAGCTTTTGGGGGTGTGGGTTCCTCAGCAGGAGTCGGTTTTCGGAGGAGTGAAATCTGGATCTCTACCTTTCCAGCAATCAAAAAAAAAAAAAAAAAAAAAAATCACCGATGTCGCTGTGGAACCGCGGCACCGTCGTCTACCGCCTCACAGCTGCCAGCCAGAGCGGTGTGGGAGCTGCTCGGCCTTCTGTGCGTGTGGCTCGCGGGACCATAGCGCCATCTTTCTTCCAGATTTGGAATCGGATCTTCACCCGGCCTCGGGCCGACTTGCCTGCTTGAACTGTGACATCCACAAGACTCTCCGCACCAAGACAATTCCTTGACACTCAGATCGGAAAGGAAGAGCTGCAAAGGGGGCTAGAAAATGTGTTTTCTTTTCTTTGGTCCCCGAGCAATTAAATTCGTAACCTAATCTGTTAGGGAACGTGGGCCATAAACCCTGTGTTTCGTTAGTTTGCACCTAGTGAGTCATTTTACACACCAGACATTTTAATTTACAACCTGCTGCATTGCAGCGCTTTTCTAGGCCTTCTGCTGTGTGATAAGGTATTCTTCTGGCCGCTGAGGCTTAAAAAATATAGATACACTCTCTTAGTTCAGATTTTTTTCTTTCTTTTCAATTTTCAGTTGCAAATCAAACATGCAGTTACAGAAGCAGAGATTCAAAAATTGAAGACCAAGGTAAGCACCATTAAATGGTGTTTGAATTGTGCTTTTGAAACTTTGGATGCTATGACTACATTCAACCCTGGGACTAAAGGATTTGTTCCTGTGCATTTGAAAGAGTACAGATGTGAGAGGTTCATTTCCACTGTTAGATAGGTAGACAAACCTGCCAGCGAGAACACCTACCCCGAGGGGGCAAGTGCCACCATACTCCCTCCGTGAAAAGAGCACAGTATTTTAAAAATACATATTTACATATTTGCACATATGTGGCCAGTTCCCTCTGAGATTTCCTCAAAGATTAAATATTGTTAAAGGTTCTAGCATCCGAATTACATTTGACCACTAATTATACTGTTATCTTCCAAGCTCTTAGGTTGTATCTCTCTTTATCTTAAGTAGGTTTAATCATTTATTTATTTTTAGCTTATTCATCAGAGACAATGTATTTTAATGTAACACTCTTTTTCATGGAAAAAAATTCCAGTTCTATTAATTAAATATTATGGAATTTAATACAATATGTGAATAATTGACTTGAGGTGCCAGATGCTCCTGGAAATTTTTAGACAAGTTTAGTTTGTATTATTTAAATTTGTGGGAAAAAAACAGTTCTTGATAAAGGGAGTATGTATTCTTAGTTTACATATGAAATAATACAAGATTCAAAAGGGCATGTTTAGTTGGTGAATTATAAGGTACTTGTAAATTACTAGAATTGTGCCTAATTTTATCAAATATGTCATTTCAAAGATTTAAAAATGTTTTTGAATTACTTTTAAAATAATATTCTTTATTGTTTTTATGGTCCTTTAAAAATTAAGACATGATTTCTCCCTCACCACTAATGATCTGTTTTCCTGTTCACGCTGAACACTTATTTTGTTTTTTCTATGTGTTTTAAATGGAGATGAATTAGCAGGGCTATTTTGGTTAAATGGTATTCTCAGCTAATAACTCTGTAGCTCCTTAGTCAAAACATGTCTATACATCATTCATGGTGTCAGCCAAGCTCTGTGAATAATCATTTTTAAATTAGTAGTGGTTGATAAATAAACAACTTGAATACAAAACATTGCTTAATAAAAGATGCAGTAAAAACCTAGTCCTATTTTAAATTGTTATTGTTTCTTAGCACAGAATGGAAGAATAGACTTTTTAAAAATTGTCGGTTATAATGAGGGGGAAAGATTTCCCCTGTGCATTGTAAGTGCTTTAACAAAGCTTATATGTTAGACCAAAAACATTTAATTTAGAAAATCCTATAAATAAGAAGTTTGTATTTTGTTCTTTATTATATTGGCATGTAATATTTATAATAGCTTATTTTACTATGACTCTTTATATCCATGTTGAAAATTGAATTCCTAATTTTGAAATATTTTTTTTATTTTTGACTTTGTAATCTGTTTTGTCAATGCATTTAGTTTAAAATATACATATATATACATATATATGTATTTGCTGAATGTGGTATGGTTTGGGGATGTCTTAGATTTTGAAAATTGTTAGTTGATAATAACTCCGCATCCTTTTGAATTTGAAAAGAAGCATGTGAAATAGGTGAAGCACTAGTTTAAAGGTCAGTTATTGTGAATAAATGACCTTTGACCCCTCACCTAACCGATCAGACTTGAATTTCTGTAGAAATAAGGGGGTTGGACTAGTTTACTATCTTATTCCTAAGAGTCCCTGGAAGCAGAAACACAGAAAGCTTCCTTTCTGTTTCATAGGAGGGATTTAAAATAATTCAGCAATAATTTATATTTTTACTTTCAGTATCTTTTATACTTTCATGCAAATTGTAGCTTATAAGGCTCTGGAAATTCAGAACACTGTCAGCAGAATAATGAGCTACAGACTATGTTCATGTCAATTGAAATAAAGGATGCCATCATATTATTAAAAGGGATAAAAACGAAGTGAAGATAACTAACATTTATCAGATTATGGCCAGGAGCGGTTCCAAGTATGGCGTTGTGTTCCATCACAGTTCTGTCTTATAGGTAATATACTGGAGTCTTAGAGAACTTGAATTAGCTGCTTAAGGTTTAAAGGCCAACAATAATGGCAGAGCTGGGATTCAACTCTAGACTGAATGACTCCAGAGACACCCCCTCCCCTCATAACTATTAGGCCAAACTGTACTTCTGCCCTTCTCTCCTTCTCAGCATGCCTCTCCCCCTTTTGCTTTTTAGTTATTTTTTTTATATGTAATTATATGAAGAAAAAAACTCTAAAAGAAAGTACACTGAAGTTCATCGGATAGAATCAGTCAGACTCTAAAACATTATTTATTTACTGTTCATAGAATTTCAAACCACATGGTATGATGGAAAGATCATGGGAGTTGAAATCAAATCCAGGCTGTATTATTTATCAGATGTGTGACCTTGGGCAAGCATTTCAATTTTCAAGGCTACCATTTTATAATTTCTGAAATGCTGCAAATACGACTTGCTCTTCTCATCTCAAGGTTCTAGATGATTAAGTATATATGACAGTAGAACTTAATTTAAAACATACTATAAAGACATGAAGGATTTTTGCTACAGAATACCCAGATTATCCTTATCTTGACATTTGCTTTCTCCAGCTGCAAGCAGCAGAAAATGAGAAAGTGAGGTGGGAACTAGAAAAAACCCAACTCCAACAGAATATAGAAGAAAATAAAGAGAGAATGTTGAAGCTGGAGAGTTACTGGATTGAGGCTCAGACGTTATGCCACACGGTGAACGAGCACCTCAAAGAGACTCAAAGCCAGTATCAGGCCTTGGAGAAGAAATACAACAAGGCAAAGAAATTGATCAAGGATTTTCAACAAAAGTAAGCAGCTTCTAATGACTAAAGAATAGATGTGTGCATCTAAAGAAGGCGTATATCCCATCATTTTGTAACGTTTAGTAGAACAGAAAAAATAATCTTGGTTATCCCTTTAAGAAGCATAGTTAGAAAGCATAGTTTTGGAAATCACTTCTATGGTGTTTTCATGTAAGATAATATTTTGTTTATTTTACAGTTTTTTGGCAGTCGGTTATCTCTGGATTTCTTTTTGATAGTCATTCCTAGTAACTATGAAGACATTTAAATTTCTGTCCTTTTCGAAACAACTCTGTGACCAGGAAGCAAGAAGCCCAGTTGAAGTCACGCACACCCACCGTACATACAGAGAGAGCAGCAATTGGGCCTTGATGAGGCTGCTTCTGTCTCTGTTAGAATCAGTAACTGCAGAATTTTCCCACTTCAGATGGTGTCAATACTGACTAGCAAGACCCCCTGCCCTGCCATTTTCTCTTTCTCAGCTGTCGAGAGAAAACACAAGGGCCTCAGTCCCCTGCAGAAGGAGAGTCCAGGCACTACACTCTGCTTTTGCATTTCAACAGCTCTTTCCACACTCACGCTGCTTTGCTTCCCTCTGTTGGATTTTGGTGTCATTTCAGGGAAATTTTTACGGAATTTTTTCATCAGTTTACTTCTGGCCAGTTAGAACAACAAAAAGCAGTGCCGGTACCCTTCCGCACGCCAAGCCTTAGAAGTTAAGTGTATGCATAAGATTCATAATGTCTCTGTCATTTCCTATCACAGAAAGAATGTTTTAATATTTAAAGGAGATTGCTATAAAATGTTTGTTAAAAAGGGAGAAATTACCCTTTGTGATCATGAATTCAGTACATCACTATTTTAACCCTTCTTGCCAAAAATATTATACCTAATTTTATTTCATGAACCAACCTTATAACAAGCATTGCCAAATTTTCAGGTTGTAGTCTAGGCTCTCAAAATGGAGATATTTTCTCCCTCTCCCTATATTATCCTCAGGTGTGTAGGCGACAGCTCCCCTCCTCCCCCTTGCGGTGTTTTTGACCCACCCAACCCTTCACCACTGTCATTCACAGAAGGAAAATTATAATTATCTTTTGTAAACTCTTACAATCCAGTTCTATCAGCTTACTAAGCATATGACTTTGTAAGTGTGGAATTATAACTACATGACGTGTAATTATCTCCACTAAACTTACCCAAGGTGGGTCATTAGTCCAGTAGCTTCTCTCTAGACCTGTCTGGGTGTTCTAGAGTCAGGAGTTACAAATGAAAATCACAGTAAGCAGATTCAAAGCATTTTTCCTTACTTTGAGATCCATTAAAATATTTTATTTGCTTTCATTACTAGATGCCTTTTTTTTCTGACTATGATTGAGTTTTGCCTATTTAAATAGCTGTCCAGTTATTTATCCCACTGTGCCATTCATTGCTTCAAATAAGAATGTTCACATGTTTCCTCATTTATTGGGTATCTGATGCAATCAGATCTTTTGTTTTCTTCTTAAGAGAACTTGATTTCATCAAAAGACAGGAAGCAGAAAGAAAGAAAATAGAAGATTTGGAAAAAGCTCATCTTGTGGAAGTTCAAGGTCTGCAAGTACGGGTGAGTTATGTGCTTGGGACTACTAAGGAATAGGATGGTTTTGATTAGTACTTGGAGAGGAGTGCTGGCTTAGAGTTTCATGGATGGATTTTTTTTTTCCCTTAGATTAGAGATTTGGAAGCTGAGGTGTTCAGACTACTGAAGCAAAATGGGACTCAAGTTAACAATAACAACAACATCTTTGAGAGAAGAACATCTCTCGGTGAAGTCTCTAAAGGAGATACCATGGAGAACTTGGATGTCAAGCAGACATCTTGTCAAGATGGCCTAAGTCAAGGTTTGTTTAACCTACCACAAAAAATTGTTTTTAATGACTGTAAAATTTGGCTTTATATTCTTCTTTTTCCTTCCCAGAGATTTAAAAGTTGAAAAATCTTTTCTGCCATGGGAAAGAAAAAAAGGTTTATCAAAATAAGAACCTATTATTTCTCTCTTGTTTTATCAAAACTCAATGATTTCATGTAAGGAAATAACAAAATTGAAACTTAAGGCAAGCCAAGTGTTTTTAAGCCATCATAAAATTGATAGACTTAATAAACTACCTTAAAAAAATAAACTACCTTAAAATGATAGTTCTCCCCGTTGGGTGAAGCTATACTACTTATGTATTAATAAGTAAAGCTTACGATTTTTAAGTTATTAGAATGAAGATCTTTTTCCTAACATCAGAAGGCTGATTACCTACTTCTGGTACTTGGAATTCATTGAGTTAAGTTCTGTATCGTTTTATGCTTTTACCTTGGTGTCCTTATATACACTTCCCATTCTTTCCTGTCAAAGACCAAATAAGATCGAAACACTGGAAACGTTTTCTGTTGTAAATGTTTGTCTTGTTTTACATACCTACCATAAATCAGTCACTTACTTTCTTGCACAGACACACATCCATACGTAGGTTGTGTGTATATGAATGTGAATGAATGTTTTAATATTTGTGGTATATTTATAAATTAGAAAATGTATAAGAATTTATCAAGATAAATACACAGGAGTATATAACACCTTTGGTTTCATCTTTTCAAGTTTGTACCTAGTGGTCCTTGGAAAAAGCGAAAATAAAACAATGTTGTGAATTAGCATTGTCATCTTAGGACAGACAGCTTACAGTCAGTGATTTGCCATGCAGTAAAACTGTCACTAATGACCTATTTAATTCTTTGATGATCTTTCTCACATATTAAAATGTCTCCAACGAGACTTTCCTGATATACAAGTGCTCATTAACACAAGTTAATGAACTTTTAGAACTAAACTCGTAGCCATGAAAAATGAAAAGTGTTGGACATCTTCCTTCAGAGTGAGATCTAGAGATTTGAGACCAATTTACTGCATTTATATCTTTTTGCGAGGCTTTCCCTTGATAAAATATGACGTGCACACGATGCCTCTTGGGCAGCTCTAAGAGGAGTATTTGGCACCAGCATCACCGCTAACTGAAGACCTGTGTGTCTTCGGGAAGGTCACTCAGCGTCTCTGGGTTGGCTTTACTCTGTATAATATAAAAGTAGTAAAGCATCTTTTTTCTTCACACCAATATGTGTTTTGAGGTTATATGACTTAGTCCCTGAGGTGAATGAAAGCAAATTTATTAGAGCTTTTATAGGATTCTGGTTTTTGTATCTGGAACTCTATGAAGATTGATTTCTAAAGACAAATGCCAGAAAAAAATTAGTTTCTTTTTGAGTATTTTAATTAAATTGTAGTTTGTAGCAAACATGTATTTCTACTGTGGCATGCACCAAGTATGATCAGTAACCAGTAGCTTTCCAATGTCCAATTCATTTCTGTTCATTTCTTTCAATTCAGAAATCTGTATCTTCTCAAACATATAATTAATGTTATTTATTAAATTATGTGACTACAGAAGATAAACAAACTATACTATTAACACGCTGCTTTGGATCAAAACCTTATATTTCTTCTGAACCCTTTTCCTATTCTACACCCTCCATTTTGCCACATAATTATCAGTTTCCCTAGCAACACTGTCGGTTCACAGTGAGATGCAGAGACTACTAATTCTTACTGAAACCAATCCATGCTTGTGCGGTTGAGGTAGAATCAGTCATCTTAGACATTAGCAGCATACATATCAAGCGGCGCTCTTCCAGTTTTGCTGCCGAGGACAGTCAGTGATAAATCTCCTTGAATTTCAATTGCTTGATCACATAAACTAAAATGGCTTGGTCAGTAGCTAGATAGGAATGCTCTGGAAAGCACTTTTCTAAATTGATCCTTTGCGTCTGTTGCTAGGGAACGCTGAAGACCTAGAGGTTTGGAAAAGGAAGTAAACTGCGGACCTGACACAGGCCATTTGACATTTCAAGATCCACGCTCCCCGCCTAGTCCCCCCCCTGCCCCCCCCCATCTTTCTGCAACAAGATAGGTACAGCCGTTGCGTCAGTTCTGTTAGTTTCTGCCCCTTAAATACAGGGCCTTTTCTCCCCACTTCCTGTGGACTGTCCAGTTCTGACTTGCTTTCTGAGCACTGGAGTGTTTTATTGATAGGGTGAGTGCTTTAGCATATTTTTAGGCCTTGAGGCAGCTGAGTGAAGTAAAAGGATTATCATTTAAAGTCAATGAAAAATTATGTTAGAATGAAATAGTGAAAGAAGGAGAAAAGGAGAGAGTGAAGGAGGCAGAAAGGGAGGAGGAGGAGGAAAGGAAGGACACATAAGCAGCCATTTCTTCACAGGACTCATGTTCTTCCAGGAATGGGCTTCCCAAATGAGGAGGGATTAATTACGTGACTCTCAACATTGAAGTATTGTAAGTTTTTAGAGTGATAAAATCGTTTTCAGGCCATGCAGAAGTTTACCACAGTTACAGTTCTATTTGAGCACCATTTGTGTGCTTCTCTCTATAAACCAAGCCTATCCAAGTATCTCATTAAAATTTTGATAGAATATATATACAAATCCATAACTTAATATCCTCTAATATATTTTTCTTATCATAATACATAAAAGAAATAGAACAGTTCTTTTCACCAGGAGCCATGACAAATCCTTATTAAGGATTATTACTTAATTATTAAGAGTTATTAATTAGCACTTATTTATTAAATAAACGCATTATTTTTCTTGTGTTCTGAGACATGAAAAGTAATTATTTTGCCCTCCTGCCTTGTTTTATGTTAGTCATTTCTTTTTCTTTTTTTTATTTATTTTGAGGTGGTGTGGGGGGAGGCAGAGAGGGGGAGAGGGAGAGAAAGAGAGAAAGAGAGAGAGAGAGAGAGAGAGAGAGAGAGAGAGAGAGAATCCCAAGCAGGCTCCTTGCCATCAGCACAGAGCCAGATGTGGGGCTTGAACTCATGACCCATGAGATTATGACCTGAGCTGAAGTCAAGAGTCAGATGCCTAACCAACTGAGCCACCCAGGCACCTCTTGTATTTGTCATTTCTTAGTGCCTCAGTAGTGCTGGTCTATGTAAGAGTTCTCTACCGTGTATCCAAGGGCCCTTAGTGACTAGAAATGTCTGTGACTATCCAGGTTTTTAAGTCAGGATTAGAATAAGAGCAGAGAACAGTCATGTTAGAGAGATCTTGGTAGAAAAGGGTTGTAGTCCTAGTTTGGTTAAATTCCCTGGAGATCACTTAATTTCAGAAATTCCAGGATCCTTAAGATGAAACTGTTTTCATCTTCAAATATTTCAAAGGCTCTTTTGTGAAAGTTTATGCATATTCCATAGAGATAATGAAAGAAAGACTAAAACTAATTGATAAAAGTTACATATGAAGGCAGATTATGATTATCCTTCCTCGAGAGGTTAAAAGTAAGATTGATACCTTTAGAAAAGTATTTTGAACCCTGAAAGCCTAGTGGCATACTAACTAGTAAGAAGAAAGATGGCTCCGGGGTAGAAAGAACAGTGTTTGTCCCTGCTAACTATACAACAAGGCATGTAACTTATAGGATAAAGGATGGAGAAGGTTAAGTATTTGGCATAGGACAAATACATACAAGATACATTTTAAGAGATGAGAAGGAGTTTGAAGAAAAGGGAAAAAATGAATAAAATTAGAATGACTTTTTTTTTCTGATTCATAGACTTTATGGTAAAGAATGAGACCTGATGTTAAAGGTATGCTACAGGGTATTCTTGGACTAAAAGTAGGCTTTGAATACCTGAAGAAGAATTCATACTTGTTTCTGTAAGCACCATGACCCATTGATACTTTGGAGGCATAACAGGAACTGGGTCACTTATAGGTTTGTAAATGTAGTTCAAGTATCCCTGTGAATTTTGGGTATTACTACCAAATGCTTCTTCTTTCTCATACACACTTACTCAACCATTGGGCCACTAGAGAACACTGAATGTTATTTTCCCTAAAGTGTAAACATGGAAGATTATATAAAGCGTTTTATTCATAGTTCTTTAGTTACTTACCATTCCGTAGCTCTAGTAAGAACTGTGCCAGAAGTCTTTTTCTTCACATGGAAGAAATGGACTGAAGGTGCAATATGGCAGATTGTAAGAAAGTCTAGACTTTCAGCATAAATTGTATCTGGAATTAATTACTGAAACCTGGGTGTCTTTAAAAAAAATTTCTCAGCTACTTTCCAGGTAATTTAAGTATGTCCTGGATAAAGGAGTATAAGGATATGAAAATAATACCTTCTCGCTTCCTCTCCTTTCCTTTACACTTTTTTCCACAAAATGGTTTGACTGTTGCAATAAAGCTCTAGATTTACTAAAAGTACATCCCTAAGATGGTAGTCTGCACCTGAATCATGGACCCAGGACACTTGGTCTGAAACCTAGGCCTTGTGGACATGTCAGTGGAACTCTGAGCCTGCTTAGATATTCAAGCCAGTCAATTCTCTGATCATCAGGCCCCACCCACATATATTTGCTTATTGTGAAACAGCGGTTAGCTTATTGGTTTGCATGGAATCTGATTTCTCTGAATTAAATCACTTCTTTGAAATTTACTCTGATTTAAATAAAGTCTTTATCAGGAAGAGCCAGGTAACCAGATGCCATTAAGACTATCTACCTTTTTTACCCATGTGTTTTTATCCTTATACTTCATTCATTCATATATTGTCTAGAAGTAACTTGGGGAGACACCTGTATATGACAGGATTGGATAAATTGATAGTGGCAAGATAAGAAAGAACAATAAGCGTGAGGAAAGAGTGGAACCAGAAATACTGCAAGTATTTATACCATGCTTATAGTATTTCTGAGGCAAGGCCTTTTACCTGGCTCTCAGCTTTCTAGTTGTCAGAAGGAAAGGGGGAAACCTTTGTTCATTACATCATTCACAGTGTTCCTAAGATAAAACAAACCATCTGCTTAAGTGAAGTACAACTATTAGCACAAATAATACATGATTTGGAGCAAAAGAGATATTAATATAATAACATCCTTAATTGGTGATTGTTATTAGGACATTTTCACACAGTGGCCTTCAACGTTAGACTAATGGCATCACACAAATATATAATGTAGTGTTGTGTAAAACTAATTTAAATTATTGGGGAGAGGATGAATAAGACATGACAGTACTTAGCTGTTAATCTAGTTTGGTGCTCAGGTGCTCTTTCATGTATATCAGACAAATTTAGTAACCATGTTTAAAACTTCTAGAATGTATTACTGAGAGAGAATGTTAAAAAAAATCTCACCCTATAATTGTTTTGGTTTCTTTTGGTTTTGTCAGTTTTGCTTTATACGTTTGAGATGGTGTTAGTAGGTACATACACTTTAGAATTGTCGTGTCTTCTTTGGCAGATTGACCTTTGATCTTCAGAGAATGTCTCTATTTTTGGTAATTCACTTTAATATCTATTTGTCTTATATTTAAAGAGCTATATCAGCTGTCTTTTGGTTAGTGTTTGTATGGTATATCATTTTCTTCTACTGTGTACTTTCAGTATCTTTTGTAAACAGCATATAGTTGGGTTTTTTTATTATAATTTCTCAATCTCTTTAAATTTTCCCAATTCTTTATTTTTAAGATGCATTTAGAAAGTTGTTATTTATTTACTTATATGTTGAGTTTAAATCTAAGCTCTTACTATTTGTTTGTAATCTAACAAAAACATCCTTGTTATTTTTATCTGCTTTCTTGCTTTCTTTTGGGTTAGTCAAGTGTGGATGTTTTTCTCCAATTTACTCTTTTCTTATATTAACTTTTCTTCTTTTTGTGGATACCTACAGATATAGTTTAGAATATTTGCAGAAGAACGTATCCTGAATATTCATTAATATTTTTCCCGTTCAACTGATTCTTTTTTTAATCCTCAGACTTTATTGGTGTGATTAAAAACATTCTCTTAAATGACAGAATTTATGAACACGAAAGAATATTGGTGACTCTCCCTTATAACCAGTATTTTAAATTTGAATATTTGATATTTGCCAGCTGTATTGCTAGTCCTTCCTTATTTTATTAAAAACAATCCATTTATTGGTTCCATGTGAAGTCCTAACAATTATTTTTTAGGGGAATGAGTCCCTACTGCAATTGGATATAAAAAAAATATCTTTCATAACACCTGAAACTAATATAACACTGTATGTTAATTATACTAGAATTAAAAAAAAAAAAAAGTCTTCTGCAGTTGGAGTGTGACCTGCATTACTGAGTAAAGAGTTAATAAAATTCTTCAAAAAGTTGGGGTTTGGGGTTTTTTAAATTCTTTTTATACACTACAGGTGTTGTAGTTCTTAAATGAGCTTTTAATAAATACTGAGTGGCAATAAGTTAGAGTTTATACACCTTGGCAAATGCCTAGGGTATGGTTTTCTATGTAACTAATGGATTACAGGTCTGTATATTTAACAAACAGTTAAGCTGTAGATGGGGTTAATATATTTTTATAAGACTTAAGCTGTGTAACACAGTTTTGTTCTGGAATAGAGTTCCTTTTCTACTCTAAGGTAAGCAGAGTAAACACCCACTAGCTGGCCAGGATTCTCATCATTAAACAAACAAACAAACACCCTACTTATTCACAGAGATAAATACTGAATCCAGAAATGTATTTTATATACATTTATATATAATGTATATATTTAGATATAATGTATATATTTAGATATAATGTATTTAGATATAATGTATATATTTAGATATAATGTATATATTTAGATATAATGTATTTAGAGGAGAAACATACATAATCATCTTCTTAGATGAAGACATTTAATGAAGTTGAACATTTATTCATGATCAAAAGTTTATTAAACTAGAAATACAAAAGTTTATTAAACTAGAACTTTCTTAACTTGATATGTGAAGCTAACAAGTCTATCAAGCATCAGATTAAGTGGTGAAATGTTAAAATCAAGAATTTCCTTTAAAAAAATTAAGAATACTGTTAACATTTCACTGCTTAATGTACTATGACCTCTTGTATTCAGTGTTGTCCTAGTAAGTACCAGACAAGCAAAAGAAGTAAAAGATATAAGGAATAAAAAGAAAGAAGCATAATTATTATTATTCACTGATAATAAAATTGAATACATAAAAAATGTTCAAGAATGCAGATTTTTAGAATTAATAAGAGTTTAGCAGGATGGATGCCTCCAAGAATCATTATATATATCCGTTAATTCTAACAAACAGAAAATGTTATTTTTGTACAAGCCATTTAAAATAGCAACAAAAAGTATAAGGTAGCCGGTATAAATTTAGCAAAAGAAGCTCAAGACCCACGATAAGACATTCAAGAAGACCTATATAAATTGGAAGAGTTAGGAAACCTCAATATTGTAAACATGCCATAATGCCATATTAACCTATAGGTTTCATTCAGTTCTGTTGAGAATTTGAACAGGGCTTTGTTTTTGATGTTTGGAACTTGGCAAGTTTTTTTTTTTAATTTTTTTTAACATTTATTCATTCTTGAAAGAGAGAGAAACAGACAGAGTGTGAGCAGGGGAGGGGCAGAGAGAGAGGGAGACACAGAATCCTAAGCAGGCTCCAGGCTCTGAGCTGTCAGCAAGGAGCCTGACGCAGGACTCGAACTCATGAACCGCAAGATCATGATCTGAGCTGCTTAACTGACTGAGGCACCCAGGCGCCCTGGTGAATTGTTTCTAAAATGTGTATGGAGGAAGAGCCTGGCCCAGAATAATCAGGATATACTTGAGGAAGGATAGTGTGAGGGAGCTTGTTCTCTCAGATGCTGAGATTCATTATAAAGTAAAAGTGATTAAGGTAGTGGTGTAGTCTCAGTAATTGACAAATAGATCAGTACAACAGAGTAGAGTCCAGAAACTGACCCATTCATGACAATTTGAGACTAATGTAGAACTGACACTGAAGAATAGTGGGGAAAGGATGGACTAATAAATGGTGCTGAGAATATCGACCATTTACATGGAAAAAAAATAAAATTGGATCCAACCTCCTATCATTCATGAAATAGATTCCAAATGGATTAAAGTCTCAAATATGAAAGGCAGTATTTCAAACTTTTTGAAGAAAATGTAGGAGAATGTGTATATGATTTAAAACACAAAAATTCCAAATCATAAGAAAAATTTATTAATTTGACCACAGTTATATTAAGAAAACCTGATCATTGAAAGACACTATAGTATCTTTATAAAGAACATGGAAAGAGATGCCAGAAAATGAGAGAATATATTTGTAGCCCATTTAAGGAAAAGAGTGTTATCCAGAATATCCTTAGAACTCACAATGATCATAGGAAAACACAACTAACATAAAAGAAAAATGGACAAATACATAAGCAATCAATTCACAAAAAAAGAAAAGTAGACTTTGGTAAGCATTCAATCTCATTAGTAAAAAATAAAATGATTTGCGGGGTGCCTGGGTGGCTCAGTCGGTTGAGCGTCTGACTTCGGCTCAGGTCATGATCTTGCGGTCCGTGAGTTCTAGCCCCGCGTCGGGCTCTGTGCTGACAGCTCAGAGCCTGGAGCCTGCTTCAGATTCTGTGTCTCCCTCTCTCTGACCCTCCCCTGTTCATGCTCTGTCTCTCCCTTTCTCAAAAATAAATAAACGTTAAAAAAATTTTTTTTTAAATACAATGATTTGCAAATATAAAATTTCACGGTAATATGTGATAGCCAGCACAAAAGAAAACTCATACAACTATTTTGCTAAAGCAGTTTGGTATCATCCAGTAAAATGGAAGGTATGCCAAGTCTGTGGCCCACTAAGTTTACTTCTACATGTATATATGCTTTCAGAAGTTCTTGCAATGTGTACCAAAAGACAGGGGTGCCTGGGTGGCTCAATCAGTGAAATACTTTTGTGAAATAACTAGGAGAAAAAACAGGGGCTACAACTAGAAATGAGGCATAGAGAGGGCTTCAAAAATACTAATTTTATTTTTTAGGCTTGATGGTAGGAACATGGGTGTCTTTTTCCTTCTTTTTCTATATGACTTACATATATGGTATAATTTTTATGTAAATAAGATATTTTAAAGGAGAACTTTTTAAGTAGCATAATTGAAAGGGAAGAATGAGGAAAACCACAAAAGATTTTTGGGGACTTATAAAATTTAAGGCTTAATAAGGGGGAAAAAGCCAACACCAAGCAGACATTTACAACAATAAGGAGGTTCCTAAGGTCACTGGACTCCTCCAAGAAATCATTTTATCCTGAGGCTGTAATCATATGTTGTCTTTGTCCTTTTTGCCTTTCCCTGAGCCCTCAATGTTAGTGGCTCGTTTCAGATACCTGTGGATATGAATCCGGGCTAGACCCCTACCACATTTGATTTATTTTCTAACAGAGTCCGAGAGTACATTAAGCATTCACTTTTAGCATTGGAACCCAGGATTTTAAAATAAGGTTAAAGGCATGATTAAAGCCAGAATTCATTAAATGGAAAGTCATTAAAAGGAAAGTGAATGCTTGCACTACATTATCAGGAGTGTCTTCTACAAGAGCATTAGATACAGAGCAATGAGGTAATTATTCCATGCTGTCACATTGTTTAGTTCTAAATTGGAGCAGGAGAGAATTCTGGAGTGGATTCAAGCTTGTTTTTATCATGCATACAGATATAATTTCTTGGTAAACTTTCATCATTTTCATTTTTCCTGAACAAATCATTTTCAGCAACTTTTAATCCATGATAAATAATTTTGACCATGAAATATTATTGAGTTGCACTAATTAAAGAGTGAACATTCCCGGTAAATCACTATGGAAAATTTTAATGAACAAGCCAAATGAATGAGAAATCAATACTTATTGATTGTTTTCTGGCATATCATTAGAGCCAAAATCTGTTCTCTTAATCAAAAAGCAAAGCACCTAAATTGCCTGTCTAGTTTTTTGCAAGTTTTGCATCTGTCTTTGTGTAAGTCATTAAGACTTTTGTTGCCAAATCAAGGAGGCATTCAGAAGGAGGTATTCAGTTGCAAAATGACAACTCTCCTTGGTTCCTATTTCTCACCGCCTCTCTATAAGTTCACAGAAGTCACCAGACCCTTCAATCCAGTGAGGTATGCATTCGTACTAGAAGATATCTGAAGTTGTTTTGATAGAAAACAAGTTATTTTGTCAGAGCTTAAGCTTAGTAGTTTTCTATCCATTGTAGGAAAAGCAGACTGCTTTATATTTTGACTTTTAGATTTTGTTTGCTTGGAATCAAACTATAGGGTAGATTATGATCTTCTGGAAGTAAAGACCATTTTGTTTTGTTTATTTTTTAACGTTTATTCATTCCCCCCCCCCCCAGAGACACAAAGCAAGCAAGCATGGGAGGGGCAGAGACATGCGCGCACACACACAGTCACACACACACACACACACACACACACAGAATCCAAAGTAGGTTCCAGGCCCTGAGCTGTCAGCACAGATCCCGATGCAGAGCTCGAACTCATGTACTGTGAGATCATGAACTGAACCGAAGTCTGCCGCTCAACCGACTGAGCCATCCAGGTGCCCCATGATAGTTTTAACTCAAATGTAAGATATAGCACCTTTTCAAGGAAACTTGACAAGATAGTTGTATCCTGAAGTGTTTCTTACATTTTATAGACAGTGCTCTGGTTCACCATGAAATTCTCATCACATAGACTGGAAGATACTGTACAGTTATGCTGAGGTAAAAATAACTGTGAAAAACAGCCTGGGAAGTCCAGATGGGAGGATGCAAAAGAATATGCTGCCCGAGTGGTTTATGTATACAGTGCATGCTGGTGGGCTCCTGTGGTTTGTTCAGGGGGGGCCACAGATTTCACTTAAGCCATCTACCAGCCAAGAGGGAGACGTGCTTAATCAGGGTGTCACAGCATCTTTAAAATTAAAACGAAACAATGAACAGAGATTTCTGGAATTAGGACCAGAAGATTATCTTGCGTGTATGGCTGTGAACAACGTCCAGCCGTATTGTTTCAGCAGTTATAAAATCCTTAGGGTTTTTTTTCTGTTAAGGCAGGACACTGATGTCAAGACTGAACTCCAGTGGACATGAAATAATTTTCTCTCTCAATACTGTACACTAATTATGTCTGAGAACCTACAGGAAATGTGACATATGAGGAAGCTTAAGAAACATTAGAACGTCGGTACGTGGAAAACCCTATTGCCTGTGAGTTTTGTGATGATGGTAAAGGCCTTATGACCATCCAGAAAGTCACTTGGATATTTATTTTGGTTTTACAATTAATGTTTGATTTATTCAAGCTACATTATCAAAAATCTAGTTCCTTAAGTTTTTTAATTTGGTTTGCAAATCACTAAGGGATCTTTGAATAATATTTAGTTCCTGTTTATAAACTTATCTAATTAAACACCTATAAACATTTTAAATTGCATTTACAAATTTGTTACGTTTGATTTCCTTTTTAACTACTGTTCTTAGTGACTGAGAGTCTTTGCAAGTACTTAAATTCTCATGCATCTGTTACATTATACTTACAAGTAGCATAACCTTTGAGTTTTCTTAAACCTTCTAATGCTGTACGCAATTAGTCTTCCTGTAGTTGAAAGATACTTTCCCATTAAGGAAGCCAACAACTGTCATTTCAAGTAATTGAGGTTATTTCCTACCAAAGGCATAAGATCTGAATTCTTATATTAATCAAGGAAACTATTATATCGTGATATATAATTGGGGGGAGGTGTTGCCTATGTAGCATGCTTGGGATTACTAAGTATATCCAGAGATTTTTGACTGAGAAAACTGGTTAGATTTTTGTAATACACCCTGTGAGAACACAGAAGCTTGTTTATTGTTGCTATGTCAAAGATGCTGTAATTTCAAGAAGAGGACATTTACATGTCCCACCTTCCTAGACCCAGCTTAATGCACATGACCTCATGGTTCTACTCACAGAAGGCCTCAGTTCCAACCAGTTTGCCCATTGGATTAAATTTTACAGTTCTTTGAATTTTAGTACTTTTCTATTGGATTCTAAAGATGTTTGACAGTAAAGGAATCCTAAGATATTTAATGCCTTTTCTTGTTATCTAAATATAAATTCTGGATCCTTTCATAGTCTCGGAATCAATGACTCTTATAAGAGTTGCAGATGATATTTGATGGGATTTAGGTTATCTCACATAGTTGGTGGTGGTGCTTTTTTTTTTTTTTTTTTTGCTTTGTTTTGTTTTTCTGAATTATAGCCACTATCTCTATGGGCAGTCTAGTGACATTACTAAGGAGTCAGGGGCAACAGAATTTAGACTTCTCTGCCCTCTTGAGAACAGGGAGCTAACTAAGTTAACTATAAGCTGAAGAAGGTAAAGTTGGATATCAGACTGCACTGGAGAAGCATTAAACTAAAACAGATAACTCAGTTATTATGTTTCAAAGGTCACACAGATGACCTGTATAAAAAAGTAATTCTTTAATATTTTTCAAACATCAGCAAATGAAATGTACAGTTGATACAACAGTAAACTCGGACCTACTTAATAGATTAAGAAACAGTGTTAATCTTCTACTACTTGTTCTGAAACTGGAAGAAATAAGCTTCCTAAAATTTCATAAATAGTACTTGGGGTGTAAAATTTATCAACTTTTAGGCAACTATAAGGAAAGCAACTAAATTAATAGAGTCCGGGGTGAGAGTTGGCCATGGGTGGGTTCTTAAGTAAAGTGCTGTCATAAGAGATGAAGTTGGTCTTGTAACTTGGTCTCAAATTACCATATCCGATTCAATACATCTTCCCCTGTGCAATACTAAAACAAAGTAGCAACTGGAAGCTAAGCCACAGGGCCTTCATCCGGCCAAATCATCTGGCGGTTAGTAAAGGAGCAATGCGGGCAAACAGTCTCCATAGATGTCGTTAAAGACCAGCCTTCTCACACAGGGCAAGCTGATAATCGCCCAGATTTTGACAAAGTTTCCTGGGCTAATAACAACATCTGGGAATATTCAGTCCTGAAACACTAGAGCTCTCAGATTAGAATGGAATGAAGATGGGGCACCTGGGTGGCTCAGTCAGTTAGGTGTCCAACTCTTGAATTTGGCTCAGGTCATGGTCTCACCATTGATGAGTTTGAGCCCCATATCGGGCTCTGTGTTGACAACAGGGAGCCTGCTTGGGATTCTGTCTGCCTCCTCTCTCTGCCCCTAGCCCACTCACGTTCTCTTGCCCTCTCTCAAAATAAACAAATAAACTTAAAAAAAATTAGAATGGAATTAAGATGTGTATAAAAAATGAATGTGTGGGGTTTTTTTACTAATTTTAAATGTGTAAGTAATATATAAATGCAAAAAATACATATGATACCAAACATTTTAACATTTACAAATAAGATTAAATTACGTATTTACCAAGCTCTCCAAATCTAACACCTTCTTTGGAGGTAACCACCATCATCAGTATGAAGTGTATTTTAACAGTTCTTTTTCAGTTAAATCATATGCATATATTTACCACTGGAAAATTATTTTATGTTGTTCTGTTTAAAGTACTTAATATGAATGTACATATTGTTCTACAACTTGCTTTAGTCATGTAAGGGTATCTTGCTAGCCTTTCCATGCCAGTAAAATACATTTATTGAGTGTTTGTGTAGCAGTCCCTTTTCCAAGCACCGGCATATCTATTAATGCATTTAGTTCTCATAACAACGCAATTATTATTGTTATGTTATTATCATGCCCATTTTGCACTTTGGGATTCTGAGGGACAGAGAGGTTAGGGAAATTGCCCAATTCGGTGCCAGAGAGCCACGGTTCTGGATTCTGTTCAAAGAAGACTAACTCCAGATCACTCTCCTGGTAACTGTTTCACAGCACCTGAGACACATAAGCCTACCTCTGAATGCAGTGTGGATCAACCCCAAGCCCCATGGGCCCATCTTTTACGATCTTGGAGTGACTGTGAGTGATATGCATATACTGTTCAAGTTTTAAAATGCCACCAAGTGTTTCATGATGTTCAGCATTGTAGCTGATAATAGCGTTATGTGTGATAGTCAAAGGTAGCTCTTTTTTTGAGGAGAAGAATGCACGTAAGAATGCAGAGCAGACCCCATCATCAGGCTGCTCCGTTCCCCTCCTTCCCTTGCCATCTATATCTGATCTGTGGGCAGCATTCCATTTACGTCAAAAATAACGTCAATCTAGTGAAAAAACTGAATGACTCATGGCATTACTGTAGGGAACCAATCACTGTGTAATATGATATATAACATCCTAATTTCACAGAACATTTTTCATAACAGCTGCTAAAATCATAATCAAATCCATTAAATCCTTTTAAAGGATCCAATTTGAAGCAATATTGAAACTAGTCTTAAAATGCAGGTATATTGAGGTGGAGTCCTTCCCACGCTTTATGGTTAACCTCTTCATATATTGTCTGTATTTGTCTATATTTATTAATCCATTTGAGTTTGCTCTTTTTTTGTATTTCTAGCTGCATTTGAGTCAGAGATAGGCTTTTTTTTTTTTAAGAGACTAGAGGATCTGAAAAAAGGATAGACAGAAAAAGAGAGATGAAAAGGAAATTTTCCTCTGATTCTTATGGACAGAACTCGATAGATTAGAGAGAAGAGGTAGAGGAAGGACCCAGGGTCTTGGGATTATAAAAGCAGTGTTACGTTATTGATTAAGGTCTCTGCAGAGAGTGACAAACCATGAGAGAATGCAGCCACCTAAGACCTTGCATTCAGGAGCGTGTAACTTAGAAAACGTTGAACCAGTTGGATTTCTTTGGCCACGGCTCCATCCGCAAAACTGACAGCTAATTTTTTGATGTAAGAATTTTATTCCATGGATATATACAAAGCCAAATAAAATCCCTCAGGTTTTTTTTCTTCCTTCGATATTATATACTTATGGAAATTTGCAGAGTTAGCCCTTGACTTGTATTTTTGTTTGGAACATAAAGCAAGACTAAACAGTTCGATGAAGGCAAAAGATTACTTGTGAAGTTTACTTTCAGACTGGAAAGTGACCTTCCAGAAGGAGGAGAGGCTTCTGAGGGCTGAGCTCTATCCAGTCTCTTCCACAGATTAATTGTGTGATGCAGTTAGTAAACAAGTTAGTAACCTTTGAACCTGGATTTCTGATCTGGGAAAGAAGACTGGGCTAGAATCCCTAAGTTTCTTCTGAGTTGTAATATTCTGGTTCTTATATGACATGGTAGCCAAAGCTAGTTTCTAGTTACCCAGCCACATAAGTCCTGTACACATTTTCCTTCTGTTCCACATACCTCTTCTAATACTCTTAAGGGGGATGTTAGTGATGTCTTTAGTAGTTGCTTCCTCTCGACCACTTTCTCTCCAGCTTTCTGCTGGCATAAAAGCTGTTGAAGTGAAAGTTCTCCATTCCATCCCATTTTTTCTGATTCTTTACTTCAAAAAAATGTGTGCTTAGAATGAAATATAAATTGCTGATTTGTAATTCATGAATCACTGTTATAAAGTGACCCCAAGACCTTTGTTTTCAGGTCCTCAAAAATTAATTGGATGCAGGCGTTTGTTGGCCACTTGGATAATGGACATAAGGCACGGTTTTTCCAGCTAACTTCATCTTTAACAGATGTAATTCCAATAGTTTGCACCTAGTCAGTGCTAGCTGACATTAAAGCAGATATTCCAGATTGCTATCTGGGAGTTGTCTGATACCAGTGCCAGGCAAATTGCTGAATAGTAAAGGAGCCAGAAGCCCCAGAATAAATTCTCTACACTCTAAACCCTGCTAAGTAGCTTTCATGTTCCCTTACTTTCTTTGTTCAGTACCTACCGATGGGGCAGCTATTGCAGTCCTAGATGGTGGGTGCTATGTTGGGTGCTCCCGGGCCGGGATTCTATTGCAGAGGGAGCCATTTTACAGCCATTTTTACATTTAGAATGAGCTTCCTCCTTGGGTCTTCCTGTCACCAAGTAACTAAAGCTATTATTAAACCAACCAAATAAATCATCTGAGAAATGATTTTTTTCCTTAGCTTTCAACATGTCCTCCTTTTTATGCTTTCTTAACACATATGTGGAAGATTAATAATAATATTTCATATGTAGCCAATTGGAGAGATGAATTTCCTAGATTAGTCATGTTTTATGTGATTTTACAACCCCAAAACACTGAACATTAAATAAAATCTTTTTCTCGTAGCTTGTTCAACACTAGCTGAATTTGGAGGGCACAGGGTAGTAGCCTGGGGGTCAAAAAACTAGAAAAATCTTGGCTGCTCATCCATCAACTAGCCACGCAGAAGAGGGCAAGTTACTCAAGGTCTCTCGACTACAGGAGAGGACAAAATAAACATCCTCGGCTGCTCTTTTGTGTAGGGCTGTTGTGAAGAACACATGAGCTGGTGTGTGTGACTGTGCTTTGTTGTCATAGAAGGTACAGTCCAAATATGAGATAGATAAACTGTGAAACGTGCTTGTACGCCGATATATCTAATTATATTGTTGCTTTCATCTGGGTGGTGTTTCCATGTTTTATATGTAAACAAGAGCTTGTAAGGTTGATTATCTCCCAATTATCACAACTAATGAACTCTTAATCAGCAGCTGTAAGTTTAGATTCTATTGAAAGGAAGAAATTAAAGTGATCAAGGAGATTATTTTTTCTTCATTGACATGTAAACAATAGACTACTAATTAGAAAATATTTAGCTGTCCTTTGTATATACCTGAATGATCTGACTTTTCTGAATATTCACTTTTCTTTCAAATACAGGAAATGAAAAGTCAGAACCTTCTATAAATATTGTCATTCAAAGGATGTATCTCCTAGGAAAAATAGGTTTAATATTATTTGTTAGAACCATATGCCAGATGCTAAATTCCACATGTAAGAGAGGTATATCCTGAGATGCTTCCTTGTTTTGGTCTTATACTATATTTAGAGTACACCTTCATGCTAGTACTATGAAAAGGAATTGCCTCAGGTAATGCTACTGTAAGAAACTGTGTTATTCCATTAATTCCAGTACATATTAATTTTCTACAACTCAGTTATTTGCTTTATTTTTAATAATTTAAATCCAGAAGCACTTAATTATTAATTCTGTGAACATTATGACTTCATTTAATGACTGCCACTCTAAAAAGATAAAAAAGGATGGATGAGCAAACTACATTATTTCTAAGGAGCAATAACATTCCAGATAAATTCAACCAGAGAAGAGTTTTTCCTCAGCCAGTGCCTACATAGATTGATGGATGGGTGACATTTCCTCCTCCCCTTTATTTTTATTTTTTTTTTTCAACGTTTATTTATTTTTGGGACAGAGAGAGACAGAGCATGAACGGGCGAGGGGCAGAAAGAGAGGGAGACACAGAATCAGAAACAGGCTCCAGGCTCTGAGCCATCAGCCCAGAGCCCGACGCGGGGCTCGAACTCACGGACCGTGAGATCGTGACCTGGCTGAAGTCGGACGCTTAACCGACTGCGCCACCCAGGCGCCCTTTATAATGGTGGCTTTGAGGGGCACCTGGGTGGCTCAGTCGGTTGAGCGTCCTACTTTGGCTAAGGTCATGATCTCACGGTTTGTGAGTTCGGGCCCCGCGTTGGGCTCTGTGATAGCAGCCTGTTTCGGATTCTGTCTCGCTCCCTCACTGCCCCTCCCCTGCTCATGCTCTGTCCTCTCTCTCTTTCAAAAATAAATAAACATTAAATTTTTTTTAAAAAATTTAAAAAGATGGTAACTTTGAGTCCTGACTTGGACTCCAGGCAGCAAGATTAGAGGTGGTGAGTTGGCCCACAGAGGATCATGCTGGCTCTTTGGATGTTAGATCTTTTGGTTGCCTTGGTCATCTTTGGTGTTTGTTTCTTCCATTATGCTTTGTACATTTCTCCAAAACCTCACTGATTTATTTCTTACCTGCAGGGTATCAGGCCGGCATGGTTGTCACCTATATTTTGCCTAGTATTACTGATTACCTTGAGATTTTGTTATCAGCATCTGTGGTCTCTTTGTCAATCCTGTCCAAAGGTTTCCCTCACTGGTTATTTTGCAATATTCTTCTCTTAGACTTGAATGAGGCAGTCCCCGAAACAGAGCGCCTGGATTCAAAAGCACTGAAAACCCGAGCCCAGCTCTCTGTGAAGAACAGACGCCAGAGGCCCTCTAGGACACGACTCTATGATAGTGTCAGTTCAACAGATGGGGAAGACAGTCTGGAACGAAAGGTGAGCACCTTTGACCAATTTCTGACTTTGCAGTGCTGAGCTGTATCCTTGTTCCTACAGCTTATTGAAGGTAATGATTTTTCTGCAACCAGATTCTATGCCCTAGATGGAAACAGCTGGAATAGTTCACTGCTTTGTCTCCTAAATTCTTACTCAACTCGTTATATTGTTGTAATTCAAATTCTGTCTGTACTCATTCAATGAACTACCCCAAGGGCATTACCCATTTTGTCATATTCGTGATGGTGCTTTTATATTCAGCTGTTGGTTTCACCTAGTGGGAAATAATGTACAAGTAACTGTTTCTGTATGTCTTAGGATCTGTGTTAGCCACAATGGTAATGTGATGAATTGTTGTAAACTATGCAGTCTCATCTGTAAACCAACCAACAAACATTGGTTTTCAAGGGATTTACTAAAAGAGTTTGGTCTGATTTCAAAGTAAGTATTACATGGAGCTGATGTTCAGCGGCATAACCTCCTTTATAATCTCTTATACCAACAGCCTTCAAACAGTTTCTATAACCACACGCACATTACCAAATCACTTCTGCCCAAGGGTTTGAGAACTTCTCCAGAATCAGATTCTGGTGCTCCATCCCTCACTCCAGTGGCAGGCAGTGTGCCCTTCTCGTCTGACCACATAACTGAATTTCAAGGAGGACCGCTGCACCCAGAACAGGAGCCTTCCTCCTCTACGTGGGGAGACACTTCACTCTCCTCTCCTTCAAAATCTGATCACGATACGGAAGAATCTCCTTGCCACCATCAAGCCACAGTCAAGCAAATATCACAAGAGAAAGGTACGGTTGATTTTTTTGTTGTTTTTGCTTTTGTCTGACTTAACTAACACCTTGATTTGTGCAGTATAAGGATGGCTTTTTTTCTCATAGTCATAAGCCCTTTGTCTTCTTACAGCTAATAACTAATATTGCTGTTGTGGGATAAGAGCCCATGGCTCTCCTATTTGTTTATTTACTTACTTACTTGTTTATTTAATTTTTTTTTCCTGCCTGGTTAGTGTTTTTACTTCTACAGCTCTCCATAAGTTTATTATTGAAGGAAATTCTTCAGGAAGCCTACTAGAGATTTTGTAGAATAGCAGCCTGGAGTTTCAATAAACATTAACATACACTGGAAAAAAATATATGTGTATGTAATATATATGTAAAAATATATATATACATACACATATACATATGTACATAGATATATGAAGCTGAAAGCAGTTATAGGTTTTAAGCCATTAATTGGTTTTTATTTAGAAGAAATCTCCACAGTAGTGATTTATATTGCAAAAATTATGACAGGAAAGCTATAATGGAGGGCGATTAATCAATTAAATTTTAAAATAGGCTCCTAGAATTAACACCAAAATTTCAGTCATGCCAATAGACATTTGTTGTTTTAATTTATAGAAGTAGAAGTAACGAATTCTCGTTAAACAAGTTACATGATGCAGAGATGTATAAAGAATAGGTTCATTCTTTTCCTACTGTGTCTGATGTGCCCCTTTACAGTAACCAAGTAAATTTGGTCATATTATCTTTCACATCAGAAATACACATAAGTATATATTATGTATATATATGCGTGTGTGTGCGTGTGTGTGTGTGTGTGTGTGTGTGTGTGTATGTAGATATAAAAACAAAAGCACTTTTTGGTATGTTTGCATTTTGTTTTGTATGCTTTTGTTCACAAAAATGAATCATACAAATCACATGACTGCAGTTTTATTTTACATATAATAGTATTTTCAGAACATCAGCCTAGTGCAACATACACAAATTTCAATGACAAGAGAATTTTCTGTAGTGAGCCTATAATATAACCTAGGCAACCATTTTAATATTGATGGACGTTTAGGCTGTATTCTGGAAGATTTCTTTTTGTATATTTACTTGTTTGCTTACCACTGTAAAAAAAAGTTATAACAAGCACCCGTATATTCTTGTATACTGATGCTTTTATTTCTGTAGAGTACATTTTCGAAAGTTGAATTGGTAGTCAGAGTATATTGTATTCAGAGAAAAATGTATAGCTTTAAACTCCTTTATTATTAAAAATAAAGACTGAAAATAAATAAAATAAACATTCAAAATAATAGGAACAGAGCAACCAAAAAACAGAAAAAGAAAGGAGAGGGTAAAAGATATAAGCAGAATTTAATTTTTATTGAAATGAAAAGCCTATTCTTAACCCCCCCTCTCCCCACAAAAATATAGTACAAGTGTAAATTATTCCAGCTAAAGGTGAATAGTCCTTTGGAATGACACATTAAGAAAAATATAGACAAACAAACAAAATAGCATTGGAAAAAAGAAAGGAGATACAAAGATTTTAAAAATTATTTTTAAAGGTAGTATGCAAACTCAGTACATTTAAAAATCTAGAGAGGGGCACCTGGGTGGCTCAGTTGGTTCAGTGCCTGACTTCAGCTGAGGTCATGATCTCAAGGTTTGCAGGTTCTAGCCCTACGTAGGGCTCTGTGCTGACAGCTCAGAGCCTGGAGCTGTTTTGGATTCTGTGCCTCCCTCTCTCTCTGCCCCTTCCCCGCTCATGCTCTGTCTGTCTCTCTCTCAAAAATAAATAAGCATTAAAAAACTTTTTTTAAAGAAAATCTAGAGGAAATGGAGTTTCCTACAAAATTGGTCTACTCCAATTGGTCTAAAAAGAAAACTTGGATAAACTAATAGTCACAGAAATATGAAATATGTTTTCACAAAAGTTTCCATTTAGAAAGTCACCAGACCCAGGTGGTTTTATAACTGAATTCTACTTAACCTATAAAAAAAAAAATACATAGGCTCTATTTTATGCTATGTTATTCCAGGTAGGGTGTTTTTCATTTATTTAAATAGCTGGAGTCCTAAAAACCAGTAAAGACTGTGTGGAAAAAGGAAATCTTATGCATGTTGATTCCTTTTAAATATGATGCTAATCAATTGAATATAGGAGTGCAAGTTAATTATATTTCCACAATCAGGTAGCATTGATTCTGAAAATGTAAGAATATTTAAACATTAGAAGATCTAACTGTAAATCATCGTACAACAAAGGAAAGGTAAAGTGTTATAACATTAATAGAAGTTGAGAAGAATTTGATGTAATTCGTCAGACATTTTCAGTAAAAACTTGTTACAGTAAAAATGGAATTAGAAAAACATTTCTGAATATGATTGGTTACTTACCAGTGATCAGTCACTAAAGAGTGAATCTTAAATCATTTGCACGAAAGTTAGGAATAAGACATGAGTGCCAACCATCATCACGATTTTCAAGTCTGTTTTTGAGAATTTTCTAGTTGCAGGAAGAACAGAACATCAAATAATCAGTATAAAATTGCAACAGAGAAAACAAAAGTATCTTTATTTAAAGATTATATGAATATGCATCTAGAAGATTAAGTGGCCAGATATAAAATAAATATACAAAATCAGTACCTTGATGTGTGTAAGGTTGAAGTGTCTTCAACTTACTTTGAAATGCATTTGAAAATTAATGGATTAATGGATGACTAGAGGCTATCTGATAAAGCAATGTGTAGTAAATGGAAATTGGAGGATATATGGTGGGTATACATTTATCCACTCTAAAAACTTTTTATCTTTTGAAAAAAAATTGAGTGGCAGAAAGATAGATCATTTTTGTCTATACTGATATAAAGATTTAGAACAGTAGACATTTTGTGGAACGTGATAAGCTGATCCTAAATTTATAAGAAAGGAAAAAAGGCCAGAATACCTGAGACTCTTGAAGAAGAATGAAGTGGAAGATCCTGGCTTACCTGATACCTGGAATTATTAAAAAGCCACAGGATTCATTATGCATATTATTTGTACAGAGGTTTACAAACAGATTCAAGAATAGAATAAAGAGCATAGAAGCAGATTACACACAGATACACATTTCAGATATATATGAAGTTATTTTATGAAAACTGCATAAAGAAGGGTGGATCAGTGGAGAAAGAATAGAGTTTTTCATGAGTTTTTCTGGGACAATTGGTTATCCATATTTTTAAAAATTATATTAGACCCCCTCATCTCATACCTTGCAAAAAAATTCATTCAAGGTGGATTTAAGACTTAACTGGAAAATAAGTGGAAAATGGCAAACTTTAAAACTATTAAAGAGATTTTTTAAATGTTGATTTATTTTTGAGAGAGAGAAAGCAGGGAGAGGCAGAGACAGAGGGAGACAAAGAATCCCAACAGGATCTGCACTGTCAGTGCAGCACCCAGCATGGAGTTCGAACCCACGAACCATGAGATCGTGACCTGAGCCAAGATCAAGGCGTTGGACACATGGCAACTGAGCCATGCAGGTGCCCCCAAACCATAAAACTTTTAAAAAATCTGTATGGAATATTTTTGTGACTTAAGGGTAGGGAAAGATTTCTTAAACAATATACAAAGGGGAGGGGAAACATATATAAAAGATTAATAACATCAGATGATAGTAAAATTAGGAACTTCTATTTCTCAAAGATATAACAAAGAATCCCACAAAATTGGAGAAGATATTTGCTGCCTGTGTAACTAATGTAGAAGTAGTATCTAGATTATATAAATAACTTGTATAAATCACTAAGAAAGAAATAACACAAGAGAAAATATATAATGTCCTGAACAGGCATTTCTTAGAAAATGAAAACCAAAAGGCCAAGATATGTATGAAAGTTGTTCAATGGTATTAGTAATCAGGAAAGTATGAAATAAACCAGATGAGATACCATTTTATACCTACCAGATTGCCATAAATATTAAAAGTCTGATGTTGGGCGCCTGGGTGGCGCAGTCGGTTAAGCGTCCGACTTCAGCCAGGTCACGATCTCGCGGTTCGTGAGTTCGAGCCCCGCGTCAGGCTCTGGGCTGATGGCTCAGAGCCTGGAGCCTGTTTCCGATTCTGTGTCTCCCTCTCTCTCTGCTCCTCCCCCATTCATGCTCTGTCTCTCTCTGTCCCAAAAATAAATAAACGTTGAAAAAAAAAAAAAAAATTAAAAGTCTGATGTTACCAAATACTGGAAAATGTGTGAAACAACCAGAGACTAAATAGTGCTGGTGGAATGTAAACTGAGGCAAACTCTTTGGAAACCATTTGGCATTTACCTAGTGAAGTTGAAAATGTGCATGCCCTATGACCCAGCCAGGGTTTATATAGCCTACACTTGCCTACTAAGAATCATGTACAAGAGTATTCAGAGCAGCCCTACTGTGTGATAACAAAACCTGAGAAAACCTGAAAACTGGTAAGTACTGGAATAATCACTAGTAAGAAAAGTTAAATGAACTATAGTATATTCATATGATGAATCTGTGCAGCAAGGAAAATTTGAATAAACCACACCGAAACATAATACCAGGGCTGAGTCTCTGGAACAAGACATTGAGAGGATAAACCAAATACCATAGGTATTATATTGCAAGGTCTTATATTGCAAGGGACCTAATACCATAGGTATTACAGAATACCTATGATTTTATTTCTATAATGCTAAAAAAAATTAGTGGATTACTTAGAGATATTAACAAAATGTGGAGGTTATAAGTGGGAATGACAAAGTCAGTTACTTGGTGGGGAGTGTCCAGGAACTGAAGGACATAATTCATAAGTATAAACTAGGTGGCGGGGGGGAATAAATGAAATGGGTGTTTTTTAATTGGTTTTTCTTTATACTCCACAACTATCTTATAAATATTCTTGGTTACAGTAGTCAATATGCATAATAAAAGATCCCATATAGAAAGTTAATTGATAGACGTTAATACACAGTTACCTTCAAAGAGTTCTTGAAAGGTCAAAAATAGGCAAAAGAAATAGTTTCTTGGAGAGAAAATTCACATGACTTATAGAAAAAGATGATCAGAGAAACGATCATTTAAATTAAATACCCATCGGATTGCCAAAACTTTTAAAGAATTCCACCAACCAATGTCAGCCGTGGTGTGGGATACATTGCAGGTGTCATTGTACATCACCACGTTTTTGAAAAGTGCATACTCATCTGTCTCTCCCAAATCAAAAATTGTAATCTTTCTAAAAATACATCATGAACATAGAAATACATTTGATTTGGGAGGCTCAATCTGTTATAACTCTTGGTAAGCACCAGAGCTTTTTTCCTGATATTTTCCTCCTTTGTTTCCTTTCCTGAACCTATCGATTGCTAGAATTATCTTCCACAGACTAGTCCTAAGCACAGCTCTTCTAGAAGTTTTGGGGTAAAAAAATGGAGTACCTAGAAAGTAAAAAAATACCAGTAGAGGCAAAAAAAAATAGGTCGATCCTGCTAATTCATCATCAAAGGTAGTTCTCAAGTTGGTGGAGGGCTTGCATGGTGATTTTGGCCTACTTTCAAAAGAAAGACTTCAAAAACTCTCACTAATTAACTTAAACTGTGGATTATAATGGCACTTTTACAGATACACACTTGTGGCAATACCATCTCTTTAGAAAACTGCATACAGACCGTAATTGAAGACCATAAGAAGACAAAACAGCAGACGCATATATTTTGGAGCAATAGGTTAATACTTTTGGTCTACTGTTTATCAGACATCACTGGTTATCTGTAAGAACTTACATTATAGTCAGGGAGTATGGATCACTCACACATGAAATATGACTCCTAAATTTTTTTGTGGCTAAATATTATTTAGATTATTTCTCTCTTTTATTTCTAACTTATTATGATTCTTTGAACTCAGCAGATGTTTCCTTTCAGATGGGAGGAGGAGAACATGGATTTAGATTGTGCTCCACAGTCCACTAGCAGTAATGTAGGATTAAAATGTGAGAATTCCATCCTTTCCCGAATGCCTCCCTGGTCTGCTGCTCTCTCTTCTTTGGGATTAAGCTCTCAGCTCAGGAAACAAGATGGGAGGTGGGTAGCTTCTTCTCCAGAGGCCAAGTACTTGGGCTTCCCCTGAAGCCTTCCTGGGCTGAAGGTGCTTCTGCATAACAAGGAAGAAGCAGTTCATTGAACTTTGATTGAGTAGTAATTTTATAAATAGTCAGTTACTAGTACAATAACCACTGTTAGATACTATGAGCAGATAAAAGCGGTGAGTCACATTTTTTTGTTCCCCTGATAAAAAATTTCCAACCTTCTGTGTTCATTGACATTCATCCATTCATTTATGTGTTTATTAAACAAATAGTTATTGAGCAGCTACTCTGTGTCAGGCATTGTGCTAACAGCTGAATTACAATAATTAACAAGATTCCGTCTTTTCCCTCAAGGAGTTTGCAGACGAGATAGAGATAGAGATAGAGATAGAGATAGAGATAGAGATAGAGATAGAGAGATAGCGATCTTATTATTAGTTTGTGTTATGACAGATCCTGTCTCTGACACCCCACAATCGTCACCTTCAGTGACTGGGAAGGCCCTATTCTCTCCTGCCTTCCCCTCTCAGGCTCTGTTATACCTGGAAAGATGTCAAAGAGACCATCAGTCAGCTGACTCTCAGCCTATTACCAGTTGGTACCTTGAAAGTCAAAGGTCTAGTCTTCAGCTTTCTAAGTCCAGAAACTTAATAACACATTCAGATTTAATCAAGTTCAGAGTGACTGATTCTTGCTGTTCTAGCTTAGAAAACACTTATTTCTAGACCAGAATACTAATTTTCTGATTTACTTTGGGAGGTACAGCTGACATAATAACCAACATTATTCATATGTTCTGTTCTCTCTCCCCTGCTTGGTAGGTTCATAAATCAGAAAGTTGCTCAGTGAGCATAAAATGAGAGTAAAGTTAACTGGATGTGTATACGGAATATGCTCATTAGACTAGGCTGACTGATGAATGGCCTATTTCACCGCAGCGCCACTGTTACTTAAGCATTTTTGTGTCCCTCCAGGACTCTCCCTCCCCACTTCCCAAGAAACGGACCTCAGTATCATTAAAATGTTATGACATTGCAGGGGCTGATACAATGTGGATTATCAGAGTGGGATCTACCTTTGTTGTCCTCAAAATCCAATTTGAGGAATAACATTCTGTAAAATTCTTAAGTCCCTTGCAATATAAGACTAATCTATTTAGAGCTGAACTCAACAGAGGTTAGGTATGGTTAACCCAATTTCCCTCCGTGTGTGTGTGTGTGTGTGTGTGTGTGTGTGTGTGTTCACATGTGAGGTTCTTACAACTCATTGGCTCATCAGAAAAAGAACTAGAATGAGGTTCGGCAAGACCTCAGGTCTACATTCTTACGTAACTCTCTAATCCTGGGAAATTGTGTTCTTCTTCAAACCCAGATTAAATCTCACCTCCTTTAGTGGACTCTTAGTATACTCTCCCCATTTCCGGGCACAGTGAATTATTCACTTCTCTCTGATCCCACAGAAATTTTCACACTGTTACCTGTGCCTCTATCACTTTGTGTATGATAAGTAACCTAGTTGTCAAGGATAAGCCAGTTTTCTCATTCATCTTTTTCATCTTTATGTTCTTGGCCCCCATCAAAGAGTGTGGCATATAATTGATGCTTCATAAGTTTCTTGAATAAATTAACAGGCATGCCTCTCCAGATAACCAATGCAGGTTATCAAACCAAATCTGGTCCCTACCTGTTTTTATAAATAAAGTCTTGTTGGAACACAGCCATACTCATTTGGCTATATACTGCCTACTCTGATGCTACAATAAGCAGAGTTGAGCATTTGTGACAAATACTGTATAGCCCAAAACCTAAAATTTTTGCTATCTGGCCCTTTACAGAAAAAGCTAGACCCCTGGTCTGGGCCTTTATGTGCTTCTACTCATCATTGCTGTATAAACTCTGAAAATATCTTAGTCTCTGGTTGCCATTTAGCTAGATTTTTTTTTAAGTAATATGCCGTTATGTTTGGTCTATTAATTTACTGCAAGGTAATAATTAAGTTGTAGCTGTATTTCACTACAGTTTCAAGGCTAACAACGTGCTGGAATTATTGAACAATGAATTGAAGTTGGATGTTTTCTAAATTATGTCAACACCACATTCACAAATCATCACTTTGTTGTATTTGAGGGACCTCAGTGGAAAATAGGGTATAGAGAGTCCCCATTGTAACTAGATAAATGATAAACATCTATCCCCACTTCAGTTAAAGCAAGAGGAAGTATAAGATTATTTGCAGAGATTTGTAAAACAAGTTATATGACAGTAGAAAGCATGAAAATATTTTTCTCATGCTCATTCTTTGAGTAGCCTAATAATAACATTTTGGTCTCTAAACTTCCATAACAATGGGCTTTTGTTCAGATAAGGTTAAAAAGAATAAATTAAGCACTATCAGTTTTCTACTTGTGATTTCTAGAGGTTATTATTCAAAGTGTATATAGGCCTGTTAGCATATTGCCTGACACAGAACATGCCTTCAAAAATATTTGCTGAATTGGGGTGCCTGGGTGGTTCAGTATGTGAGGTGTCCAACTCTTGATTTTGGCTCAGGTCATGATCCCATGGTTCGGGGGCTCCACACTGACAGTGCAGAGCCTGCTTAGGATTCTCTCTCTCTATCCGTCCCTCCAAAAAAAAAATAAATAAAATAAACTTTAAAAAAAGTTGGCTGAATTAATGTCCTGGCAAGTAGAACCTGGCTTTGCAAAATCTTTACAGGATTCATTTATTATTGATATAATGCATTAGGCTCTTATACATGTAGAAATTATAAATTTTATCATTGGTGAGAGGAGGGGCCAGGTTACATCTAGCTGAGATTGGTAAATAAGACGTGACAAGGAATGTACAATTAGAGTGAGCATTGAACTATTTGGGTGGGGTGAGGGGAAGGATGGGAAAGGAAGGCAGATAAGGCAGGGCAGTGGCATTAGCAGAGACAGGCACACAGGAGATGGCTTGAAAGGAATGGGGCTGCCCCAGCCTGCCTGAAGCAGTTTGTTTATGCAGTGTAGATGATTGCAATTAAATTGAACAGGAAGGTTAAATCATTAGCTGTAGGATTTAAGTGCTGTAGATACGTCTCTATATTACTAGGCAACCACAGATGTTTGAACAGAGGGATAAAAAGGAAAAGACATTAGGTGTGGGCAAGATGAGTCAGGAGACCCTGGGAGGGATAACCTCTAAAGAGGAACAATAGACAATGGCAGAAAAGGGCCATGCAAGAACCCCTGAAGTGTAAGTTGCCCAGACACAGGGGAAGAAAGTGAGGAGGACAAAACTGATCACAGGGTTTCTAGCCTCCGAAAATATGGCCCTGTCATCAATAGAAAATAAGGAATCAGAAATATTATGGGAGGAAGATAATGAACTCTTTTTTTTTTTTTTTTTTTTTTTTAATAAAGAAGGTCAGGAGAGAAGCTGGTCTGGAGGAGCAGCTTTGGGAGTCCCCAGAGGAAAGGAAGAGGGAGTCAGGACTCTGACTGCAGTGAGAGGAAGGAGAATGCAGCACAAGACAAGAAAGAAAGGCCTTAGCATGTAGCTATGGGGAGATCATTTACTACCTTTAAGAATGAAGGCAGGGTTGCCAAAGTGTAAAGCTGCCGTGCCCAACCTGAGGGCTCAGACTTCCGATTGCTCTTGAAGGTAGTATTGGAGAGATTTCAAAAAGCCTGATGGAAATTTTACGTAAACCTGAATCAATAAACAAAAACAAAATTGCTTTTTTTTTTCTTTTCCTGAAATCCAGCCAATCCAGTGTTGGTTTTATGTAGACTGGAAGTCCTAATAGGCATTAAAGATGTATTTGATTGATTTAAAACAGGGAAGTGCATTATTACTTAATCTTGCCTCTTCAGCCTTGTGAAAGCCTTCATTTAAGTGTTCCTTGGAACACAGTTTGGCAAATGTGTGAGATAATGACATGAGGTTGCCTAGCAGCAGGCTCTGTAATGGGCAGAATCAGGCTTTTAGTCCCAAGATGCCCAAATAACTGGAACACTAATAGGTTACAGAATGTTTCCATGTACATCGTCTCATCTGGTCCTCTCACTACTCATTAAAACATCTCCCAGCTACCTCTAATTCAGAAAGTAATTAGGCAGTCTCCTTTTAAACTTTGCACAGTCCTAGCCATTAAGAGTCACCTTAGGATTGATCTGAAGGAATCTGGCACCTTTTTTTTTCCTTTGGCTTCTATTAAGAAAATCGAAATCCTACTTTTTAAAAATTCTATGTCCATTAGCAAAATCACCTCAGAAGGTATTTGTGCCATGACTGTGGAGTTTCTTTATGTGTATATCTCATATCTGTGGCTATTTAATCCTGTTACCCTGGGTGATGATGCAAATATTCATAATAAATATTTGAGACAAGAAGTGGATTTTGATGTGGACATATCTCTGACTCTTCTGTTCCATTAAGTACATTCCAAGGAATTATTGTAATCTAAGGATCATTAAAAATATTAAGAGCTCATTCCTAAAAATCTTGAGAGTTTGTAAACATCTTGTGCTTCTTTAAGAGCTTTGAATGTAGACTCCTAAATAAAAACTGTGTGTGCACTTCATGTTGTGTGTGTGTGTTTAGAAATTTCTCCTGAAATACAACTATAAGCAAAATTAATTAGCAAGGTTAATTAAACACTTCTGTAGGAGCACTTTTCTGTCTATACTCCATACCAGAAAATTGCTGGAATATTTTTAATTTTACAAAGATAGAGACAGACACCAACAGACAATTAGGAAAGAGTAGTTTCACACACACACCAATATGCATCAAATTTAAAACACCCTTTGTTAGTCATCTCAGATGACTGGATGTGCTAAAACTTAACACTGAACAACATCCTTTGCTAAATAGTTCCAGATAGAACCTTATGAATTATCTACTATGTTTAAGGAGGAATAAATGCCACCCATGGAATCTAGCTCTTATATTTGACATTGAACGCCATTCTCAAAGCCTCTCCTCTGATTGGTTTTTGGCATCATTTTGAGTATTCCCATCCCCCAGCAGCTGCTGCCCTTGAGAGCCAGCATAACTCAAAGAGGCAAAGATCATTCAGCTTCAAACACTGAGGAAATTTTGGCATCTTCCTCATCATAGGAGGCCAGCCAAGTGCTCCAACCCAGCTTCTAAGAGAAGCCTTTCAAAGATATAAATGTTTTATAGCTGAGCCCCAGCTTAAAAAGTCTCCCCCATGATCTGCCCTCCTCAGTTCCAGAACTGGCCACAGGCCATTAGCAAGGGAGAGACCAGAAAGGAAGGCTTTGACTCTCACTTTCTCCCTGAATCTCCCAGACTCTCAGGCCTGACTTTCTGTACTGGACTTGGGAGAAATAGGGGAAGTGGTCTGGGTTCCTGTCAGAAGGCACCAAAACCCAAAGGCAGGAAAGGTATGAAGCACAGAGCCCAGGCATTATTTCTTTTTAAAGTGTATTTATTTATTTATTTATTTTGAGAGAGAGAGAGAGGGCTCATGTGCGCCCTTGTGCATGAGGTGGGGTGGGATAGAGACAGAGGGAGAGAGAGAATCCCAAGCAGGCTCTGTACTGTCAGCATGGAGCCCAACATGAGACTCTATCTCATGAACTGTGACATCATGACCTAAGCTGAAATCAAGAGTCAACACTTAACCAACTGAGCCACCCAAGTGCCCCCAGAGCCTGGACATTTGAAACAGAGTTGAAGCCAGAGAAGGAACAAAAGGAAAGTCATATCAGTCCCCTTCTTTGAATGTAAAGAATTACGGGTGCCTGCGTGGCTCAGTTGGTTAAGGGTCTGACTCTTGATTTCAGTTTAGGTCATGATCTCGAGGTTCGTGAGATCAAGCCCCATGTTGGGCTCTGTGCTGACAGCACAGGGCTTGCTTGGGATTCTCTCCCTCCCTTTCTTTCTGCCTCTCCCCCACTTGCATGCTCTCTCTCTCTCTCAAAATAAATAAACTTAAAAAAAAGAATTATTTGATAGTGTTTATTCTTGCTTACTTTGTTCATTCCAATATATCTGAAGCCAAAACTCTTTGTGATGAGTGTTGGGCTTCTGTCCAGCAGGACCTCTCCTGGCTTAACTGAATGTTCCTCAACATAGCTGTGTTTCCTCTGGCTTAAAAAAAAAAAAGGCATACATTATTTTCTTTTATACTTTGGAATTGGGGTAAACTCCTTAGATTCCGAGATGCACTGACTTTTGACTCATACCCTAAAAAAATAATAATAATTGGTCTTGTTCACATGTGTGTGTATCCTAGATGGTGCCAAAGATCCCAAATCACTAAGGGCATCCAGTTCACTGGTGGTGCAAGGAGGAAAAATTAAGCGCAAGTTTGTGGATCTGGGGTAAGCATTTCATGATGTAACACACAAACCCTCTGTGAAGGAAGGACTAAAAGAGAAAAATGTCAGTTTCCCCTTTCTGACTTTGTGCTGTCGTTATAGGGCACCTTTGCGAAGGAATTCCAACAAGGGAAAGAAATGGAAAGAAAAAGAAGCCAATAGATTTTCTCCAGGTAGCAGGTATGGGTGGGTGATCTACACTTTCTGGCCCCCTCCCATTGTTCACCAAAATCAGTGGTCAGTATCCATGAGCTGAGGCAATCTACCAAGAAGTGAGATGAAAGAGAAATTGTACAATCAGCTTGTTTTTGTCTTGCCCCAGTTATAGCCTACACTGGCTTTGGGAATATCCACTGGCTTAGTTGCAGAATTACAGTCACATGTGCAGTTTCAGTAAATGTTTATCTAAATACAGCATCAATGTGATATGTCAACTGGGCACATTTCAGGTTTTTTGCCTGGCTACCCACAGTACTAGCGTCCTGTTTTTGTTAAGTCTGAAAGGGTAATTTTACATTTAAGAACCTTGTTGGCTTTCAAGACTGTTCTGTCCCCATGCATGAAAGAAAGACCCTCGTCTCTTGCTGGACTTAGCTGTTTAGTTGATTTTTTTTCAGGCCCTACCAACTCTGCTTATTGTTCAATAAAGACTTCCCTGTAGAGCAGTAAGCTTTATACTGCATGCTGTCAACTTTTAACTTAAGATTTGTATCAGGAGACAATAAAGCATGGAGCTTGACTGCCTGGGTTTGGATAAGAGCTCTCTGAGTTATCACCTTTAAAATCTTGGACAAGTTATTTAACCCGTTTGCCTCCACTTCCTCATGTGAAGTAAGGGTAAATAACAGTAGCTACCTAATTACTGTAGTGTAAGGATTAAATGAGTTTTCATACAAAGCATTTAAAATGCCTCTCTCTCTGTCCCCCTCCTGCTCGCACTGTCTGTCTCTCTCAAAAATAAACATTAAAAAAAAATTTAAGGGGCGCCTGGGTGGCTCAGTCGGTTGAGAGCCCGACTTCGGTTCAGGTCATGATCTCACGGTTCATGGGTTCGAGCCCTGCATGGGGCTCTGTGCTGACAGCTCAGAGCCTGGAGCCTGCTTCCGATACTGTCTCCCTCTCTCTCTGCCCCTCCCCTGCTTGTGCTCTGTCTCTCCCTTTCTCAAAAATAAATAAACATTAAAAAAATTAAAAAAAAAATTTTAAACTCTCTCCGCCCCTCTCCTACTTGCACTCTGTCTCTCTCAAAAATAAACATTAAAAAAAAGTGGGGGGGCACCTGGGTGGCACAGTAGGTTGAGCATCCAACTTTGGCTCAGGTCATGATCTCACAGTTCGTGGGTTCAAGCCCCGCGTCGGGCTCTGTGCTGGCAGCTCAGAGCCTGGAGCCTGCTTCGGATTCTGCGTCTCCCTCTCTCTCTGCCCCTCTCCCACTCACACTCTGTCTGTCTCTCTCAAAAATAAACATTAAAAAAATTAAAAAATAAATAAAATGGTACGTGGCACATAAGTATTTAAAGCTAATAATAAAGATAACAATTTTCTATAATTATTATTTGCAAGTTACAAAGCAGTTTTACATTTATCACTTTATTTGGTCCTTATAAAAAGATTGGGAAGGCAGATAATAAATAATACCATACTGTATTAAGAATTTCACCTTCATAGCATTTAATTGATTTGCCCACAATTATGCAGTGGGCAATTAATGCAACAGGACTTGTGCTTCCTGTCGAGATGTCTTTCCAACACAATGCCTCACCTCCAGTTATTTATGTATCTAATGATGTGTAAATTTCTTTTTGAAATTTGGGGATCATCTCATTAGTGTAGACTAAGTAGGAAACAGAATGCTAACAATAAAAAATCGTAAAATCACTTGGGGACCACTTTCCTGTTTTATAGGTTGTCCTCCACTCTTTCTTTTTTTTTTTTTTTTTTCTTTTTCCTGGCATACAACTTGGTGAGAAATTGTACCTTCTTCCTGGGATTCTGGGACAGTAGGGTGGGGGATGAGAAGAGATAATTCCCAAATTAATTGTGTTAGTCCATTGTTGTTTTGTTTGTTTGTTTGTTTGTTTGTTTTTAATGTTGTGCACTGGAGAAAGGATAAAAAGCTCTGTTTACATTGAGGACCCCAGTCTCAGGAAAAATAAGTCAATGATACAACACAAAAGCAATTTAACTTCATGTGGTTTCAGAGTAAGAAATATAAAATAGTCTACTATGTGCCTTAAAATTAAGTTTAGAAAACTATAAATATACTCAGGATTAAAAAAAAAAAGGCAATAAATAATGCAACTATTTCAGGGAGAGAGAAATGCCAAGATACACAACGGGAAAGAAGCTGGGACACCTCTCTGGTAACACTGCGGTCCTTTTGGTCCCTGGACTTCTGAGACAGTCACTACCTGTCACCTTCAGGCTCCACCCTAAAAGGGATGTAAGTGAGTCATCCAGTAGTGGGGAGAAGGTTTGACTCAATTTCATCATAGTGGCCAGCGGGTATCACCCCCTTGTACAGAGTGAACAGCAAGCAAATCTTGATCCTGTTGGTGAGTGCTCACCTTTCTCTAGGCAAACCGCAGGGAGTCAAGGGTGGGCTATCCCTACAGCTAATGCCAGCGTTTGCACCAGCAGCCAGCCAGCTCTGTTTTTAAAATATTAACTCTGGAGTCCTTCTGCTTCAGTGGTCACAAGTATTTACACACATACCAATGCTACAAAATCGTTTTCAATTAGAATCATAAATGTACAATTATCTGTAATTACAGTAAAGTTTTGACAAGACTGACAGGAATTCATAGAGTTGAAATCCTGAAAGAACAAGGGAAGAAGAGGGACTTTTTCTGTGTCACAAAAATGACTTTTTGAGCTGTCACAGTAATTGGTTAACGCTAATCAAATCTAATGACAGTCTGTGTTCTCCTATAGAGATTGATGATGGGCCCAGAACCTTTTAAAACATATGGCAGGAAGCAGAGTTACTGCCCTGTAGGAGCTTAATGCATTGAGTTGGTTTCATGGGGCCCCTGCAGGTAGGTGGCTGATAAGCACCGTGAGCTGCAGGGTCCCCTTCCAGCTATGGAGGACTAGGAATAAACTCATCACCTCCATGCAGCATTCTCAGAAAAATGAGGGAATGATTCATGGATTGAGTTTGTAATCTTATCTCTTAGGCTTTTCATTATTAGGCTGTAAAAATCTGATGAGGTCATTCAATCAGTTATAGCCTGAGGCTGTCGGACTCTAAAGAGGCAAGACTGTTTGCTAAGTTCTGTCTTGGTCTTAGTTTTTTCCTTCTTCAGGAGTTAAGAGTTTACTTTATTGTATTCCTTGTGGAGGCATAATGACTCAAATACATGAGCAACATGAAACAAATAGATAAGGTTAAGTATTTATAATAATAAATAAGCCCTTCCAAAAATATGGCTTGGTTCTATCCTTTTCCAATATGTCCTCAGTGAATGTGGATTTAAATAGGCAGCATAGCAGATAACAAAAGCAGGAAGCATGTAGTTGTCAGAGCTTGTTCAGACCAAAGAGTAAAATAAAATACTATCCTAATTCTAGTGTAAGTAGCCACTGATGTCAGTGGAGGTGCCTGCTTTGGAGGTCTGTGGAAGAAGCTCCCAGTTGAGTTGCTGAATGGGACGATGGGAAGCCCTGTGAGCAATTACGTGTATCTTAGAACAAGGCTAGACATGTGGGAAAATGACAAGGGAGGGAGACGGCACTCCTTTGTGGAAGTGAATTTGCAGTCATCTTAAAAGTATGAACTGTGGGAAATCACGGTGCCGGAATCCAAGCATTCATCCTTGCTTTGCAAGGCTCTGAATTTCTTGGAGCTTCGTTTCCCACCAAAAAATAATTAGGCGGATTCAAACTCCGTAGTCTCTGATCCCCATCCATCTCTGTCTATGCTGTCCAATATGCTAGCCTCCAGTCAGATGTGGCTTTTGAGCACTAGAAATGTAGCTCGTCTATACTGAAATGTAGGAGAAAATGCATGCAGGATTTCAAAGACTTAGGATGAAAAAAAAAGTGAAATATCTTATTAAAATGTTATAATACCAATTACATATTGAAATAATAATATTTTGAATATTTTGGGTTAAATAAAATAAAATTAATTGTACCTTTTTCTTATATGACTCCCAGAAAAGTTTGATTTATATATGTACTTCATATTTCTGTTGGATAGTGTCGATCTGTATGATTCTATGTAAAACATCTCCTTTTTGAGTTCTAACTTGTCATTTCATTGATCTATAAATTAGCATGTTTTCATGTTTGTTTATTCTTCTTTTATTTTTTATAATTGAAGTATAATCAACATACAGTATCATATTAGTTTTAGGTACAGTGTAATGATTCAACTCCAGTTCTGTACATTACTCAGCACTCATCACAATATGTGTACTCCTTCTTGTCTATTCTTTTTTAAATCTATACCTGTTCCTCTGTGTTCCAAATATAATTTGTTTATGCACAGAGGTACAAAAGATACAATAACATAATTTATTTTATTATTTTTTTTTAATTTTTTTTTAACATTTATTTATTTTTGGGACAGAGAGAGACAGAGCATGAACGGGGGAGGGGCAGAGAGAGAGGGAGACACAGAATCAGAAGCAGGCTCCAGGCTCCGAGCCATCAGCCCAGAGCCTGACGCGGGGCTCGAACTCACGGACCGCGAGATCGTGACCTGGCTGAAGTCGGACGCTTAACCGACTGCGCCACCCAGGCGCCCCTAACATAATTTATTTTAAAGGCAAATTGGATAGGGGGAAAAAAAGGTAAAGCAAAAAGTAAGGTTGGTACTTAAAATATAAAATCTTCAACAACAACTGCATAATAAGTATAACAGTGGATTTCAGTAAAAGCAAAGAGCATGATGTCAGAGTAAAGAGCCTGGATTCAGTCATAGTCATAGCTGCCACTTAACGTCTTGGGCAAGTTCCTTAACCTGTCTGTCCGTTTCCTCATCTGTAAGATGGAAATATTCATACTTCTTCAGGTCATCAGGAGGATTGAGAGTCACATTTAAGCACGTTTTAGGTCCTTAATAAATGTCAACAGTTATCATTACTAGTATTATTATTTAAAACCATTCTGATCAGAGGAATGTAAAACAAAGTATTCTCTGTATCTATTTTGCTGGCCATCTTGTTCATCCATTGTTGATTTTAGTGATATCTTGAAGAACGAGTGGACTGGGGATTATAGTTCAGACAACCCTTCATAGATATTTCTCTCAAGGAACCTTTAGGTAAATCAAGGCATTACAGTGAGTTTGAGAACATTCTAGTGACATGTGCCTGGAGGGCAGCTCTGCCCTGTTGCTGAGCAAGGGCACACAGCCTCTGCTCTTGAGCTGGAGTGGAAACAGTCCCTTTCAGAAGTGTTGATGAGCAAGACGAGCAAATTTGCCTGAAGAGAACAGCACCTCGCCTCTGCCTAACAGAGACACCCCACAGAAGAGCCAACATTTCTCTTAAAAAAATATATTAAAAGTATGCTTTTAAAAGGTGCGCCTGCGTAGCTTGGTGAGTTAGGTGTCCAACTTGCGATTTCGGCTCAGGTCATGACCTCACAGTTCATGAGATCGAGCCCCTCATTGGGGCTATCAGCGCAGAGCTCCTTGGGATTTTCTCTGTGTCTTTCTGCCCCTCCCCTGCTCACATACCTGCTTTCTCTGTCTTAAAGTAAATAAATAAACATTTTTCAAAAATTATTTTAAAAAATAGGAAACAAAAATGCTATTGTAAGTGGCCAGAAGAGAATGGCCGTTAGAAAATAGCAAAATAATTTGAGCCTGGCAGGTTGTTGGGTTTTTTTTTTTAAGTAATTTTATTTAATTTATTTTTAAAGTTTATTCATTATTTCTGAGAGAGAGAGAGACAGACAGACAGACAGACAGAGAGGTAGCAGGGAAGGGGCAGAGAGAGGGAGATACAGAATCCAAAACAGGCTCTAGGCTCTGAGCTGTCTGCACAGAGCCCAATGTGGAGCTCAAACTGGTGACCCATGAGATCATGACCTGAGCCAAAATCGTACGTGTAACTGACTGAGCCACCCAGGCGCCCCAAGCCCAGCACGTTTTAAAGCAAATATTTAAATCATGAACAATGGTGATGAAAACTCAGTAAAGCTCCTACAGAGTGCTTAATTTTGACAGTATAACTTCTGCAGATTCTCTCCTTCACTTGATATTTTTCATGACCAGAGGTTGCTTCATTCTTAAAAAGGGGATTATTTGAGTTATAAATTAAAAGTAACTTATTAAAGTCTCCAGTTTTTACAACTTACTTTTTTTTCAGTTTCAGTTCAACTTACAAATCTTTTTGTTTTATTTATACACCTAGTAAAATTTTGTAAAAAAATAAAAGCAGTCACTTTTATGGAGACCTCTGAATAATGTTAGCTTAGACTCAGTAGCACAGACTTGTTCCCCCCATAATTGCCTGTCCTGATTTTAGAAAACTGCGTTTATAAATGTAATTTATTCAGTTTTCTTTTTAAGTACTTGCCAGCACTTGAAATTTGACAAACTTTTACATTCCTAACATGTCAACGCTTTTCCACTTGAAAAAACTCAAAAATCTAGTAGATTAAAATGGTAACATAGTGACTGTAAACATCCAGTGCTCTTATCAATTTGATTATTTTACATCTTAAACAATTAATCATATTAAGATAGAATCAACAGACAAACTTCTCAGATTTCTAATAATACAAATTTTCTTAAATCCTCAGCAATATATTTATTATTCCTAAACCTAACATTTTTATTTTGATAATATCAATTTTATTTTACATAATCTTCTTGATGTTTCATTTTAAATCTTCCCAGGGCGATGGGTGGCTCAGTCAGTTAAGCGTTCAACTTCCGCTCAGGTCATGATCTCACGGTTTGTGGGTTCAAGCCCCGTGTCAGGCTCTGTGTTGACAGCTCAGAGTCTGGACCCTGCTTCGAATTCTGTGTGTCTGTCTCTGCCTCTCTCTCTCTCTCTGTCTCTGTTTCTCTCTCATCCTCTCTCTCTCAAAAATAAATAAACATTTTTAAAAAATTAAAAAAAAAAACCTTCCCAATATGGAGGGAACTCATTAAAGGAACAGTTACTCCATCTCATATGAATGTAGAGGAGGAAAAAAAAAAATAACCTTTTTTCCTTCTACCCTCTTGGGTTCTTTGGTTGGAGTCCTGTAAATGAAATTGACAGAAGATAGATTAACAAGAGAAAAGCATACAGATTTATTTAATGTAAGTTTTGTGTGATGCAGGAAACTTTATAAGGAAATGAAGACTCAGAGAAGCAGTTAAGCCTGAGCATTTTAATGCTAGATTAGTTGAAGACTGAAAAGTCTTGGAAAATATGATAGAACATAAGGGTATGAACTAACAGTAGTAAACAGTGGGGAGCTTAGCAAGGCCTATTCGTTCATTCATTCCTTCAGATTTCTCTAAGTGTCCCTCCATCTACAGAGATAAAGATGTTCCTTTCCTCCAGGTATATAGGGAGGGCACCTCTCTTGTAAGGGTCTTATGACCTGCTTCGGGAGCAGTGGGGGAGGTCAGAGTACCTACCATTTGTCAGATTCCTTTACCTTAAAATATTTGCTGTGCCAAGTTACCATATTCTGTGGTTAGCATGTCCAGAAACCCTGTCACAAGTTAAGGTTAAAGAGTTACCATCTCATATGGGCTATCGGTTATGGATTAGAGGTTTAGACCGTAACTCAGGGTCTGGAAGCAGGATATGTCTAGGGTGGTTGGCCTAAGCTGCATATGGACACCTGCTTGTCATAGCTGTTAACTGTCAGGGTCTCCAAGTGCCCTTCAGAAGGAGCTGGCTTTAAAACTTCAGTCTCCTTGGTGGATGTTAGAACTTTACAGAATTACTTGATCTGATTTGAGTAAATGGAAGTCTGCAACCCTTCCTCTGATTGCCCCTAACTTTCTCTAATTAACCTCCATAACTACCTGCTTAAAGTCTATATTATGCTTATACTTTTTATGTTCTGCCAGTTCCTGAACTCCTAATTTATCCTGATAACATTCAGTTCTATTCCGAATAACTTCACACACCTTGTATTTAATGTAAGACAAACCAAAAAAAAAAAAAAAAAAAAAAAAAAAAAAAGAATTACTAAGGAATGTTTACCTGGGCAACTTAACTTTGGGGTGCTGACCCCAGGATGAACTGGTTTCAAGATGTATGGAATTGGGTTAGCTGCTCTCTAGAGTTGTGAGCTATAAACCACTTAAATGCCGGGAAGCAATTACTCCCTCCACCTCACACACATCACACACACACACCCTTGGCAATTTAATATTTCAGAGATTTAATTTGAAGCCATTCTTTTTCTCAGTTACTAACAGTAAAACAATCGGGGTTACATCCGTGACTTGTAATTGCATTTTTACCAAAAATGATAGTGAGACTTTAGTGTACAAGTTAAAAAAGAAGATGAATTACAGAACACATACCTATTTTGACCCTCTGAAAACTATTTTCAGATCCAGTAAACATTCATTTCTACCAATCTTGATTTTTCAAGGGGATTATTAAGGATCTATATGAAGCTTATGCACCTTACACCATAACCAGCTCTCAGAGTCAAAAAAGTCAATAGAGGGAGCGAGGGAGGGAAGAAAGGGAAGGAAGGAGAAAGAAGGGAAGAATTTTATGTTATTCTTGACAGATTTCTCCACAAAGTGAAACAGACTCTGAGTGGTCAGTAAGGCACGACTATTTCCAAACTCTCTCTGCTCCTTTTGTAGGCCCAAGAATTCATATTGTCCAGAGGGACATTGGTATTTATTTTAGAAAATATGTCTGGTAAGCTGATGGATCTGTAATTATAAAGTAATGGAGAGTTTGCTTTTTTAAGTGAATATACTTTGGGTCCAAGCAAATGGAAGCATACTAACCATTCGGTATACTAGGAAACACACAGAGATTATATCAGTTCATGGGGTTTTAGAGTCGAGGCTACGCAAAGAAATGAGGGGTACAGGATACAGCCTCAGCAGGGGCACAGTCAGTCTGGAAAATCCTCTTCAAGAGAGGCCAGGACCTGGTGGTTTGCAGCTTTGAGGACCATGGTTGTTTCCTTACAAGTAGGCTTTCTTTGCTTTCTACGTGACTGCTCCTCCACTTCTTCCATCATCTTGCATAGAAAGCTGGAGAAGAAAGCCTCTGAATGTCACTGGAATCTGAGCATCCATGATGTCATTCATCACACTCACTATGGCCTCTGGATCGGTCTTCAGTGCTGCACGTACAATTTGTCATGGGATTATTAGTCTTGAATATTTTCCTGGAATTGAGGCTTTTATGAAAAAGTTTAATTAGATGTGGTCTTGGAATTTTGTTTAAAATGTTGTATGGTCAGAATAGATGTTGAACTGAAAGTCCTTTTCAAATAAGGCATTCGAATGACAGCAGGTAGGCAAAAATATTCTTATTTCCCGCCTATTAAAAAGAAAAATGGCTATGGTGGTGACTGTCCCAAAAGCATTGTTTCAAAGGCAGTTCACTGGGAATAGGACAAGATAGCCATGCTTTCATTAATTATAACCTGTTTATAAACTTTAAAATAATATCCATATATTTAAACCCTACTGTGCCTTTTTGAATTATGGGTGGAACTCTTAAAAAAAAAAAAAAAGCTTCCGTGATACTTTGATTAATTGATCCAGAAGTTTGTAACCAAAGGGGGAAATAATCTTTAGGTCCAGTTTATCTCAAACATGTCCAGTTATAAGAATGTGGAACTGCAGAAAAAATATTTTTGTGTTTCTGCACAGTTAGAAGCTTCTGAACATTTTTACTGGACTCTGGGACCTGAGCTTCAAAGTCAAGCCTCAAAAGCTAAATTATGACTGGATAGATAGTGAGAACTGCACAGATTTACCTCCCCAGAGGTAAAGTTTCAAGGAGTAGGATGGGGAGAGAGGATGAGACCCAGCTTGATGGAGACATTCCCAGGGTTGTTCAGCCTGAGCTGTTGGTCTTATCTCCCCCCAAGACAATATATTACTTTCTGAAGGGTAAGGACCAAAGATCCTTCCCTAGTTGAATTTGTTTACACTAAAGAGATAAGATTTCTCTCCCTCTGCCAGAGGGGAGGTAAGAACAGCACTATGTCCCTCTCCTATATAATCACCCAGATTGGCATTGTTTAGATTCCTTACCTACAGTGTAGACCAAGTATGGGATGACAACTGGTTTTCATTGTGTCTCTCTAGAAAGAAGAAATTAGGGCATGGAACCAGTGCAATCATTTTCTGTAAGTAAATGGTAACTTGTTCTGTTCCAGAAGCCTCATCCTTGCATCCAGGATAATATAAATAAATGTAGATATTATTAAAAACTTTAAATGTCAGCTCAGACATGTGTTAAAATATAGATTCCAGGCAAACTCCTCCCTTCCTCTGTCCCACATTCAAATTCAGGAATTCTAGGTGCCTATGAATCTGTATTTGAGCATGTGCCCTAGATGATTCTTACCAGACTTGTTTGGGAAACACTGCACTGGTCCATGACCCAGGAATAAAAAGTGCTTCTTGCAGAATACCAGTCTGCCTCTGCTAGTATGATGTCTCAAGTTCAATTATTGTACCCCCTCTGCCCCATCTTTTGATAGTAAGTAAGTAGAATTAAGGATACAGAATTTTTTTTAATTTAGACTTTAGGATGAAATTGAAGGTTGACCAACATCTCTCATTGGGCTTTCTGTCTTATCCTTACAGTCCCTTTTATTGTTTGTCTGTTTGTTTTTTAAGGAACTCACCATCATAATCATCAGGTATTCTGGAATCTTTAAATGACCAACTATTTTACTCACCCAAACTACGATCTCAATATTCTACCAAAATTTCACTGATGTCTCCATTCTCTTTAATCGTTATTTTTGTAATCCTTTTATATTTGTATATTGCTTTGCCGTTAACAAGATGCTTTTACATTTATTGTCCCATTTGATTCTCAGAGTAGTCTTTGGAAATAAACAGGGACTGTTAGGAGTGTTCTACTAGTTATGTAAACTTGAAATGAGAGTTGAGAAGCCTGTGGGTCCTGAGTTGTCTGGCTGTGGTGTGGAGGCACTTTTAACTGAAAAGGAATCTCCTTGTTGGCATGACATCAACAGCTAACATATAATAAACATTGTAGCAAATACCATTGGGACATATTGAGGGTTGACCTCTTCTGAGATGCATATTAACTGCTGTCCATTCCTGCCTCAGCTCTGGGTAATTATTTTTCTCTAACCAAAAGATAAATATAAATATGCAAGTACTTGCACTGATAAGAATATCAGTCTTCAAACTGTGTTTCTCAAATGACTTTGAATCCTTTCAATGTTAAACAATAACCATAGACCTTCATACTTTCACAGATTCCCAAGCACTTTCACGCATACTATCTCATGTAATTCTTAACAACTACATAGGAGATACATAAAATACCCACGTTTTATTTCCAGGAGGAAATAGAGGCTAAGAGAAGACCAAGGCCATGTACTCGAGAGGTGGTCGACCCTGGACCTCCAAGTAGGGTATTAAGACTTGTGGCCTGGTCTCCTCCTAGAAAAAGGCACTCAGATTATGATGAAAAAGCAATAAGGGATGTGTTCTGCTTCAAGCATCATAAGCCCTGACATTTCCAAAGTATTTAAATACATCATTTTCCAAAGTCTCATACTCTTGGCAGCATGAGTTCAGAGGAGGCCAGGAAAGAATGCTGGCTAAGAGCTAATGGCACTAATGGTAAGGCACTGCTGTGTCACCCAAATAAGGGGACAGCTGCAATGGTTAACCTTGTAGCAGTTCTAGAAAGATGGTGCCCCACCCTGACTTTAATTCACCCACATGCATTTATCAGGCAAATTTCCTAAGAATTCGCTATGGCAAAGCACTATGAAAATGTTGACCGCTGACCGCGGGGCACGCGGGTGGCTTTGTTGGTTAAACATCTGTCTCTTGGTTTCAGTTCAGGTCATGATCTCACAGTTCGTGAGTTTGAGCCCCACATGGGGCTCTGTGCAACTTAAAAAAAAAAAAGAGGTGGTGGGGGTGGGGAAATGTTGACCATTGTTGTAGAATCCATTTCAGTTCAAACAAGGTAGCTACTAAGCTTAATGTCCTAGTAAAAAATGCAAATTTTTTCCTCTGTTGTGTAGAACAATATCTCAAACTCTTACTTCGAACTTGATTCAGAGTCCCTTCAGAATTCAGTTAAACAAGTGTCACATCTGCCCTTTCTTTTTCTAACGTGCCCATTTGTCTCATAATACAGGATCTTCAGAGGCAGGCTGGAACACTGGAAACCGAAGCCATCCCCCACAGCGCAGGTCACCACCCGCTCACCATGCATGCCTTTCTCGTGGTTTAACGAAAGCCGAAAAGGATCCTATTCCTTCAGAAACCTGCCTTCACCTACAAGTCCCCTTCAGCCTTCTCCTGAAACTCTAATTTCAGATAAAAAGGGGTCCAAGGTAGACAACACATGGATTTAAAAAGCAAACAAGAAAACCCCAAATCCTTCCTCCTCTTCAGTCTTTGGAAAGCATTCTCAACTTGTGTGTTTACTCTGGACCTGAGAAACCAATGTGATAACACTGCAATAAACCATGCATGGTATTTCCTGTGTGGGGAGAAAGAAAGCCTCCGTTAACCATCACCTTCTTTAATTCTGTTCCATTCTAGATTGTACGTTAATCTTTGATTTGCCTGTCTTTTCACATACTGCTGTTTAATCTCAGTTTGACAGTTAAGCCATGCTGGGAAAGATGCATTTGAGTCATGGACCAGTATGATAGATCTGTTTACGAAGTATGCCACTTTAAATTACATTACAAGACTATTTTTACCGCGTTCTTCGAGATTTACTGGAAAACAAATAAATTTGGGACTGAATACGTGTTCAATATATCTAAATGAAACTCTTTAAAACAAACCAATGCTGCCATAGCCCCCTTGCTTATATCTTCTTTTAAATCAAACTTCCATGTTGAAAAACTTATAATCTCATCACCAAAGTTCTTAACTTTAGCAGAATTAGAAAATACAAGGCATGGATGTTGTTTGTTTTCAAATGCACAATGGTTATTTCCAGCATGACGCTGCAAACCTTACCTAACATTTTATTGAAGCACATACGGTGGCTAACTTTCACATGTTGTTTGGTCTCCTTTTATCTGTGTTTGCTTTTCTTTCTCAAACAGAAATGTGTGATTAATGTTACTTGAATTTAACTCTTTTCTTGAGGTCAACAGCTCACAGGGTTTTGACAGGGTTTGGGGCTGTGTCTCTGTTGACAATATCAAATAGTAATGTGTTGTGTTAAATGCTCTCCTGCTTAAGTGTTCTACTAGCCTAGCTCTCCACGTTCTTGGATTTCGTTTCCATGTCTGAAGTTTTAGCAGACCTTGGGGTTTGTTTGGAACTGATTTCTCCAGCCTCTGGCATGGTATTCATTTTTGACAACCGACTGAACCCAGTGGCAAGGGAACCTAATGGAAACCTAACAGTCCAATCCCTATGGAAGTGGAATATGAAACAAGATGGTGTTGGCCAAGGGCTTGGAGTTCCTAGGAAGCCAGTCATTCTAGAATTAGTAGCAAGAGAGTCTGGGCAGCAGTAGATCACTCTGATCTTGTAACATTTTTAGTACTGGATCTGAGAAATCTAAATGTAGTTGGAATAACTCTACTATTATCTTGCCACGGAGAGACTCCAGATTTGGTGTAAGACATTTTCACGAATGCAGCTATGTGGTCATTGTGAACGTATTTGACTTTAATATCCACTGAACGTTTTAATGAAGATCTGAGGAACTTTTGTTCACACCCCTCCCCCCACCCCTTGCCCAGCTCCCCCCACCCAGGTGATTATTTGGAAAGTGTACCTGTTCTGTAGCCTCTCTGGTGCTCTGTCGATGCTGTGTGAGAGTTGTGTTTGAGCATGTAACTACTCATGTATTTACACTGAGTCTGTGACCTCCCCCAGAACTCATCGTCTTGAAGGTTATATCCAGGGGAGGATCTGCCATTTCTCACAGTATTTATCATGGCCAACAGCAAGCGATCCTTCCCAGGGGGTGCTCAAGCTACCTTTCTAATATGGATGGCCATCTGTTCCTAATAACTCAGGCTCTCCACACCATCTTGTATTTTTACTTGCACTGTTACTCATCACAATTAGGGTCAAAGAAGATAGGCTTATTAATATTACTCCTCTGAGCAGTCGCAGAGGATAATGAATGCCGTATCCTTGAAGAGAGATTAAAGAATCATTTCTCCAAAACACCTATCCTCCTATCTGATGGAGAAAGCACCCAGAATTCCCTATCAATTGCAAAAGGCACAGTGCTCTCAACCACTGCCACTTGAAGGTCATCACCAAACCAAATATGATTTTCTCCTAAGATTACTTAAAGAGAGGCTTTTTAGAACTTGCAAATACACCTACCTCTGGTTCCCTCGCTGTGTTCATTTAACACTGAGCTTCATCTACTTTTACAGAATTTTACCTTCAATGATGACTTCAGTCCCAGCAGCACCAGTTCGGCAGACCTGAGCGGCCTAGGAGCAGAACCCAAAACTACAGGGCTCTCCCAGTCCTTAGTGCTGTCATCAGATGAGGTATGCTCATGGCACTCAGATCCTCCACTGTTCCCATCACCTACCACCAGGAAGACGTTCTTAAGTAGACTTTGTTATAAATCATTGGGATCATGGTTTCATGCTTGATAGGAAATCATGATTTCTCTCCCTCTCTATCTCAACGTGAAGACAAAGGACTGTTTCCGAGCCCTTTAAGCCCTCCAGGGACCTCCTCCGCCTTTCTCTGATGTAATTGAGATGATGGTAACCAGAGGGGTGGAGATGGGAGCCTGGGCACTAGAGAGCACACATAGGGAACAGCTCAGGAATCAGGGGAGTTGACAGACTATCCCTCCCCTTTCTCACTCACCTCCCCCCCCCATCATCACCTCTGCCCCAGGACTCTGATATTCCCTCTGAGTAGGGCATGGCCCCTCACTGAGAACCTCTGCAGTGGAGATAGAGAGAGGTATACAGTTCCCAAAAGGAAGGAAAACTGGGTGAGAATCACTTATTTAGAAGCCAGGGTCAAATTAGCATTGCCAAGAATTCCCAGAAGATAAATGTGTACAGAGAAGCAGGATATTACATTAGTGATTGACTTAGTGCCCCAAGAGGTAAGGAGAGGAACAAATACCAGTATTTAGGGCAGGGGGTGGGAGGGAGAGAAGCACTGTAAATAAAGACATTGTTGCTGCGAGTATTTGTTCTAAGTTATTTCTTTCTAACATGATTTTTGTTTTATGAAACTTTTTTCTCTTAAGTGTTTCTGCCCATACTCTTCAGGCTTGGCGTGATTTTAATTTTAAAACTTTGTACTGTGTATGTTGTGTTTCCTATTTCTATAACACTTTTCTTTTTGATTCCTTTGTTGCTCCCTCACTCAGAGCCTGGATATGATAGATGACGAGGTGAGCTATCAGTGGGCTGCGTGTGGTGGCTTATGTGGTATTGTTCGAACCTTCTCTTCTCTCTCTGCAAAATGATTTAAAACTCAAACGATGCAAGAATACTGGTGTCTGTGGTGGAGGATTTCCTTGTCCTAAATAGTTTCACTCTCTGCCCTTGTCTCTATCTAAGTTTAAAAGATATTTCTGAGTCAAGAGGATCACCACATTCTACCTCCAGAGTCCCTCGACTGATCCCCCATCGCCATTACCCTGACACAGTCCATTCTGTTCCACCTCCTTTGCCTTCATCTCGGCTTACCCCATCCCCTTGTCAGTGTTCCCCGAGGTGACCCTTGTCTTTCCTCCCAGACCTGTCTTCATCTTCATCGCCTCTCAGCTTAGAGGTGCTAGGGACCAAGCTGCCCTCTGCACTATTAAAAGTGATGTTCTGCTCTGGGCAGAGCCTAAGATTTGGAATAAACCACTACCTGTTGAGCTCTACCGGTTGCTAGCTGCGTGGTCTCGGACAGATCTGTAGACTTGCCGAGCCTCACTTCCCTCGTTTATTAAAAGTCATTATGGACATTACCTGCCCTGCCTTCCTCACAGGTTCGCTTGCTGCTCACATGAAATCATGGCTGTGAAATTTCCCCTAACAACGCTTGAGGACGTAATGCCGTCCCCTTCTAAGGGAAAGATACCTCAATATTTTTAAATGTATTTTTATATATCTCCAACGTCTTATCCGAGGCTACATGCAGAGTGATGCATTGCATATAGAGATTAATGAAATACTCGTTTTCTGCATCTCATAATCTTTCCAAAGTGTTCTAGCGTAAGACTTGCAACATTGGAGTGTATTTTTCAATATAAAACATCCTACATTAATAATGCCGCTTTATCTGGGGGAATTTTTAAATTTCCAAATACCTAAACAATGTAGGTGATAATTACGTGTGTGTGTGTGTGTGTCACACACACAACTAGAACCATAGCTTAATCATTTTATGGTTTAAAAATAAATGTGGCTCTAGTAGGCAAGAGATTCCTTTTGATAGCATAATAAGCCGTGCCGAGCCCTAGCATCTTGGTCCTTTAACAACGCTGCGTAACATTCCTACCTCAGATCCTTGATGATGGACAGTCTCCCAAACACAGTCAGTGTCAGAATCGGGCCGTTCATGAATGGAGCGTGCAGCAGGTTTCTCACTGGCTAATGAGCCTAAATCTGGAGCAGTATGTATCTGAATTCAGTGCCCAAAACATCACTGGAGAGCAACTCCTGCAGTTGGATGGAAATAAACTTAAGGTAAAGAATTATATGTCTGTGTTAGGTTACCAGGTATGATTTGTATTGCACATAGCACCTAAAATGTTTTCATTAGATAAGAGCATCTGCATATCTGAGAGGTAATTCTCATCAACGGTCAGCAGAAAGGACGTTGCATTATTTCTGAGTAGTAAATGAAGTTTTGGAAAGTCGTCAAGGATTCTAAGCCAAACAGTAGGCTGCCAAGTAGGAGAGCTAGGGACTCACTCCATTGCTTCCCCTAGCAACACATGGTCCATGTATGAACTCTACTGACTTCCTGTGTAGTATGAGTTGTAATAATGGCCAATGTGGACTCTCTTTCATCACATTAGAGTTAAAACCTAAATCCATGAATCTTTCCGTCTTTATTCATTTCTTCTCCGCCCCCACTCTTCCCTGCACACCTCTCCAAAACGGGGATGATATTCTCCACAGAACTTTCTTCCCCAAGTACGTGCAGGCCGTGTCTCCCCCCCGCTCCATCCCACTCTCATTTCACCTGTCCAGTTCATCCCTTTTAGAGACTGAGGGGGTACCTACCCCTGTGGAAAAGGGCAAAAAGAACTTACATTCGGCTCCCCACCCCCAACCTCAGCCCCCTGCTGGGCTGAAGGGCAGATGAGTATCTCTTGACAGTCTTGAAAAGGTTAGAAATCAATCAATAGTCTGTGAATATGAAGGCCCCATTGAAGGCTGTCCCTGTTGGGGAGATGGATGCATCCTGCTGTTGATTCTGAAGGTCATGAAACATTTAAAGTACGCAACCAACTCCCCTTATTCTGAATTCCAAGCTCATCGAGCAGCCTCCTCATTAACAGGATTCCTTTATAGGTCTGCCTACAGGGAGAAAATGGCTAGTCATGCTGACATGAGCATTCCAGCCTCAAAGACATTTTTGGTCCTCATTGTAAATGATTACATTGGGAGAAAGGAAGCCATTTCATTCTCCCTGCCCTTCTTGGAGGCTTCTATGGCAGCAGGTGCCCACTCCTATCTTTTAAAAATATTGATGAGTTTAGCAATATGTTTACTTGTAAATGTCTACAGCCCAAAGGTTGGGGAAGCAGAACTGTGCCCCCTTTTAAAAATTCATTCACCCATTAATTACCAGTTTGGAAAGCACTTACTTAATGGGGTTTAGGGCCTACTGGGCTAGGAACTTCAAAGAACAAATAAAGCTCAGCCCCCAAGTATGGAGATTTTTGGCAAATGTCATCAGCTTTTCCTAGTTTCTTACCTCTTTGATTATGTTTAAATTAGTTCTTGAGTTTGAACATATTGTGATATCAACCTCTTCCTGAGCAGAGAGGTCACTGGTTTTCAAATTCAATTTGCTTATGTATTTCCTTCCTAGGCTCTGGGAATGACGTCATCCCAGGACCGAGCAGTGGTAAAAAAAAAACTGAAGGAAATGAAGGTATCTCTAGAGAAGGCTCGGAAGGCCCAAGAGAAAATGGAAAAACAAAGAGAAAAGCTGAGGAGGAAGGAACAAGAACAAATGCAGAGGAAGTCTAAAAAGAACGAAAAGATGACAGCTGCCACAGAGGGCGCTGGTGAGCAGTAACACACACCCTCTCTCAGACAAGTCTCCCCTCTTCCTGCCCCACTCTCCTCTGGAGGATTAAGGAACTGATGGCAGGGGTGATGTGCGCTAGGCAGATGGGGGAACCACGTGTTGCATAACTGCATTTTCTGCAATAATCGAATACTATTTTAATTTTTGCCTACTGAAATAATCCCAAGCCTCCTTTGGTTTCTTGCCAAACCAAGGATCTCATTTGTGAAAGATGCAAAATAGCTGTGTTTCTCTCTCTCTTACTATGCTCTTGTGTTGTGTTGGGTGGGTTGCGTTGCTTGGAAAATGGATGTCACCCTGCCCAACAAAAGCGTGAAACACCCCAGGTATTGTTAATGGAGGGCCGTGACTTTTCAGTCTGGGAATCCTGAAACTGGGCAATAGCACGTATCTGCATGGCCGAGAGCACCACTCTGCCATGAGATCTGGGCTCCAGAATCTATCCCAGCATGTGGGAAAGTTTCCCCCTCATTTTTGTGTCTGGACAGTGAGACAACCCCACTGTAGAAACATGGGTGCTCTGTAACATGATTACGTACTGTGGCCAAAGGCAAGCAAACTCTTCTGTTTGCGGGGCATCAGAAAGAGAGAAAAGAATTATAGTTATTTGTTAACCCCAGAAGGAAGCAAAAAGCCTTAAGACTGTGGATGTGGGTATTACCTTGGGGTTCTGAGAGTAACATTTATCCTCCAGATTTAGCCGAACAAAGAAAAAAATCAGACATTAGCACAGCCATGGGATATTGGGATCCATTGTTTACTTTGCTACTGCTGCATGTTCAGTACTTCAGCAACACTGACACACATAATGTAGTTCCTTTTTCCCCCAACAAATTGAACAGGAAATTGATTTTTTAAGGAAACCAACGTTTTCAGGTTTCCTCTCCTGGGGAACATTCTGGCTGGTCTTCGGCCTGACTGTGACACAATCAGGAACTTGTCACATATTTTCTACTTAAGATTTCCCAAGTGGGCTCAGTTAGTGTTTTAACAAATGTACTTTTAAGAAAAATAGAAATACCAGTTAGAGAAAATTTAGATTTGAGTAGCGTTCAACCAGAGAAGCTATTTTATTGAACACACGGAATGTTCCCGTAAAGGAGAGCTGACAGTTACATTTTAGAGACGTTTCGAATGTTTTTTCTGAGCCATTCTCTTTCACTCTTTAGAGATTTCCACTTTACGGTTCAAGTTTGTTTAAGAGAGTACACAGGATACAGTCTACCAGTGGAGACAGTTAATACTTATTTTAAACCCAGTATTAAGGATTTCAGTATTTCATCAAATTAATTCAAGTGTAGGAGATTAGGGCAGAAGGAGGCGAAAATAAATTTATCTGGAGAGATTTCAAATGATTGGTTGTTGTTTGTTGTTTTGCTTTTTATGCTTGTGTTTCTGGTTGTCTTTCCTACGTTGGCTGTAAAAACAAGGTCATCCGCTTTCCAAGGGACGAGTTTCAAAATAAGAGTTGAGGCCAGATAAATTCTTGGACTTGTATTTTACTTCCTTTACTACATGGTGGGGGTAATGGTGGGGGTGGGGGCGGGGGGAATGGGACCTCTGTCCATATCTTTCACTAGAAATGTTGTATACACAGAGCTTGAGGGAAGGCTTTTGAAGGTTACAGGTCATAGATAATGTAAAAGGGCTCTTGCCCATATAGCACCATCTTGTATTTTGAATATTGTGATTTTTTTTTTTTTGCTTGCTTGAATATCTGAAATCTGGAATTGGCTGAACTAGAAATTTATAATGCTGTTCTTTCCCTAAGGCCTGTTTCCTTTTCAGTGACAGAGTATTGTCTGTTATACTTCAGTTCTTTTGTCGCTGGTACAGATCATTCAATACTCAGAAACATTGACACAAGTTAATATTGTGTTTTACAATTATCAGAGTCACTATGTATGTTTTTCTGACTATCTTCATTTGGAGTATGATAATGAAACTGCCATACTGGATACTCTATTAATATTTGAGATGTGTGGTGCTTTGCTATTTATTAATATCATGAGAAACAAGGAACCACCACTATTCATGAACTACAAAATTCAGCAGATCTTGTCTAATACTAAAAGACTACATTAGTCAAAATCTGGGAATACTAGTGCTTGCTATTGTAAATTTTGGCCATTTTTGCTTATCTTTGGGGGAAAAAAGGTGATCTGGATCACACTGGAAGTTTTTCTCTGTATTCATTTTAGGAGTGGAAATAGAGGAGGATTATTTTAAGTTATGTTTATACTTTGGTGTTATTTGAAAATGGATGTACATACTGGAAATGTCTGTAAGTCTCAGTCTCTGCACATAATTTATTGCATTTTCTTAAATGTCTTAAAAGTATTGTTCTTGAACTTTATTTGTACACTTCCAATGTTTAGGTCAGTGATCAACTGAAAATATTATAAATCGGATTCTTATTCCTCAAATCACTTAGTTTGTATTGTAACTATTTTGGTTTGTTAAGTTAAGTTATGGTAATTTTAGGTCTTAGCGAGTTACTTTAATATTATTACTACTTAAAACTGCTGAAATCATAAAAGGCACTCGATTTGACTGTCCGACAAAGGACAGAGTGTAAACTGATTGATCAAAGAGTGTGAAAACAAAGTGCAGGACCTCAGATCTTATGAACATTTGGTTTTCGTATTATTTCTTCTCTTGACTCTAGTGCATGATGCCTGACCGGGGTTCCAGTGTCTTCGACAATTCCTACTTTAATGCTAGTGCTCTTCAGCGTCCGTACAGTTTAACACAGAATTGTTGCTTCATGATCCTTAAAGACTTTGCAGTTTTTTATTTATCAGCAAATGAACAAAAAGGGAGTATCTGGTTACTATGAATTATATTTCCTAAATGACAGCTCAGTATGACTTTAACAATAGCCACATTGTTTTGGGGTATAGGTAATGCTTTGGGGGTTAGGGAATGCGTGGTGAGGCCAAGCCGTAGACAGGGAGCATTGTATGGGCTGAATGTCTAGGCAGAGTTTTCCATTAAAGGACTTTAGTTATTATAACAGATTATTTAAGACCACCTCTCTTAAAGTAACTCACAGCTTATGTACTAGTTTTCTCATTCTTTTCTTTTCTTTTTTCTGCCTGAATCGGAAGTGTACTTCAGAGTGATACATTAGGGCAGAAACTGAACTTTGCTCCTTCTGATACACTGATGAAGTCCGCCATTAATTTCATGACAATAAAGCTATAGTTCTAGGCTAGCCTTTTTTAGCTGGGGTTGACCTGGATTTCTGGCCCTCAACATCAAAGAAGCATCTTTAACCCACGAGACAGACAGACAGTTCGTGATTGCAGTATTACAGTGCTCATTCCAAACTTAGCTTTTTAAGGGGCCTGGAATGGGAACACCTACTTTGTGTTTCTTCGTTGTTGTTGGAAACAAAGTGGCAAGAGGACAGGAGAGGAACCAAATTAACCCTTGCTGCTGCCTTTCATCCTCTAGTCCTCTCTAGCCCGAAATCTTAAGCTCTCCCAGGCCTGAGCTACCATCATAGGTTGTTGGCTATAGCCCCTCAATTAGCCCCTATGGTTTTGGCTAAAGACAGAATTCTCGACTAGGTTTTTTTGTGTAATAGGATTAACATGTGCTTTAAAATTATATTTTTAAAAAGTAAATAAAATACTGCATTTATATGGATATTCAAACTCAATTATAAATATTAAAGGTTCTATAGACCAGGCTTCAAGAGAAGAAACCCAGTGTTTGAAGATTCTAAAGAGAGATGTCCCAACAATTCTGGAACAAGTGTTTATAATCTGGATATGTGGTAGCCCCTCATTACATTGGCATATTCAAGAATTACCAAATTCCATCTGAGCCGTTAAATTTACTGTCCTAGCAGGGCCCTGGTGAGGGGCATTTCACTCTGGTGGACAGCAGGCACTAAGGTTCAAGTCACCTGGTTAATGGTAAGTCCTCAGTGCTTTCTGAATGAAAGGTGAAATGGAAAAGAAAAGCCCAGGCTTTTTAAAAAATATCTTTTCAAATTTACCTTTGATCAAGGATCTACCTGTACGGTCTTCTGAAGCTAAGCATTTAAGGAGGAAGTCCAGAAATAAAATGTCCATATTTTCCACTAGAATTGTTTTTTTTTATTATTATGATAACGGGGGTGGGGAGTAAATTCTCAAAAGAAAACAGTATTGTAAGAAATATGAATATGCTTCAGTGACTCATTCCTGGAAAAGAGCCTGGGTATATAGACAGATTTTTTTAAAAACTATATTTGTCTTACGTATTTAAAGTCTCAGGAAGTTTAGTTTTGGCTCAAAACACTGGGGAAAAAATAATACTGGACAGTGCACTAGTAGTATTTGAATAACTTATAGTAGCAACAGAATAGATCCATCCAACCAGGAAGTCAGAGGGCAAGGGAAAAGCTTACAGAATCAATTTCTCCCTGGAAATAAAAGCATCAAGTTCCACCTTATGGTAAACAGAGGGTCTTTAAGTGCTTGTGCGTGAGTGTCTGTGTGGATGTGTTGAGGGAATGGTTGTTACTTGAAGGCTCGTCTAGGTGAGTGGCCTGTGACCCGCTTCCACATCTACAGAGTGGGGAAGGAAAGAAATGTGATGATTTCCGATCCTTGGCCCTGCCCCAACCCCAAAACTGCTAGAGATTCAAGAATGAATGAGAGGTAAAAAATAAGAGAACCAGAGGCAACTTGTCAATAATGTGCATGCTGTGTGTGGAGATGTACAGAACTACATATGTGTGAATATATTTCCACCTTACACGCATACATATATACATACATATGTGCACACACGCTCACACACACACACACACAAACACACACACTGCAATCACATGGCATAAAATATATGTACATTGTATAAGGAACTTGGTAATTCAGTTAGGACTCCAAGCAGTAATCATAGCCTTATCGCCACTTTGTGTGTGTGTATACATGGAATGGCTCATAAGATTTTAAGAGATTTTTTTAATGTAAGTATTTCTACTAAATGCACTTATCCTTCTACATGTTTATATATTTTGGTAAAATTGATTTATTAGATACTTGGTATTTTAGTAAGATAAAGTTTCCTCAAATGTTTAGTTAATGCTTTGATGTCAAGATTGCACATTGCTGAGTTGAACCTCAGAAACGTAGGCAGCTTTGGGCATTTTCAACTGCGGACCGCAGTCTCTTGGCTAAAAATTATACCTGTGTTCTTGTGCATTCGCTCATGCTCTTCGATGACGTATTTGGTAGCTATGATGCTTAAGCCACTAACTACTGGCTCTCTGATGGCAGTGTTGCCATCACACGGTCATTTCTTTACTTTTTTTTGTGGAGCGATGGCATGGTCAGGTCATTGCCAAATATAATGCAAGTGGATATGAGCGTGCGTATGTTGTTGGAAGGTGTGCCCTTCTCTTTCTTTCAGCTGCTTTATCCACATACCCAGGTTTTCTGCTAAGGATGTAACCGTTCATCCATGAAAGAACAATTGGCCAAAAATAGTTAAATTACCTTGACAAGTGGGAATTAACAGGCACTCCAACTAGATGACACCTACCAACAACATCAGGTTTAGTTAGTGCTTTGCAAAACCCCTTAAGTATATGTGTGTATATGTTTTCCTTAATATTATTTATGGTTATCACAAGCATTGCTTTTGTATTTTTTAATGGTGTCGCAGCTAAGCCACTTGTACGTCTGCTACATATCACTAACAAAACCAGCCAGCTGAAAAGAGAAACAAGAGAGAATGAATTCTATTCCATTTTTAGAAGTTGATTTATTTTAATCTTTCTTTATATATCACTAAAGGAAAAGAGTTGTTTGAAAATCATTTTGCGTCCGATAAGTATGGATAGCATGCTATCTGAAACTTTTAATTTGTACATTTTGGTGTCTGATCATTTGCATGGAAGAGACAATATAGTGCCACGTCTGAATTGTTCTCTTGTGCTTGGTTAATATGTACTTCTCTAGATTGTTCCGTTTCAAACGACGTTTCTTACTCTTTGGTTTTCAGAGGCGTTCAAAGCAAACTATCACAATGGTCCTCTGTTTTCTGACCAATCTAAAAATACCTGTGATTACATTTAATTTGTCAGTGTAAATAAATCTCTTGCCAATGAGTATTATTGTTGTCAGACAACGAATGCAATAAAAGAGAAATACGGATATCTGTCAGAGTAATTCTTTTTTTCTCTTCCATTTTCACCTTCAACTAAAACAAGCCTTGACTGGGTAAACCTGTATTAACTGTCAAAATGTATCTATCAATCAAGAGCAAAAGTGCACGTTTTCCATGGAAATGAAACTAAAAATAAGTTTGAGCCCCAGAACAGTGTAAATTGGCAGCTAGAATTACATTTGAAAGCGTAGTTCTGGAACTGGGCATAAAGTGAAAGATGCTGCACTAGAAGCTTCCTCGGCCAGCTTCCGGTTCCCGCCACGGCTGCACCAGCGCCCTTTCTGACGCCTGTCAGCCAGGAGAGGTCTGTGACAAGTGCATTAAAGGGCTGGCCTCACACAGCATGGGGCAAGCTCAGAGTCAGCCCATCCCACAGGATGGGGTTCTTTGCTGTGATGTTACTTTGAAAACCTTAAAAGTTCTGGAGATTTGAACATAGCAAATGAGGGACATTAATTTCTCTTTCTCTCGTACACACACGAACCATAATTGATCTGTGACTAAACCTTTGGCAGTGCAAAAAAATAAGTGAATTTTAGGCCGGCTTGTCTTCCTCAGGGTCTGCTATGAAATTCCTCACTGAGGGGGAGGCCTGTGTCCCTTTTTGCCTGAGCCTGAGTGTATGCTGTGTCACACGGGATAGCCTCCTTTCTTTTTTAGGGGGTAGGTTGGGGACAGAATTTGCTTATTCTGTCAAGAACAAGAGAGAACAGAGTATGGTTACTTCACTGATGATATCAAACAACTCCTTTTAAAAGAAGCGTGGGCTTTTTCAGCATACGTACAACACCCATTGATAGTTTCAAAAAGAGTATTTCAGGAAATCCAGCTTTGAGGGCTGTAAACAGCATCACTGAATAATTGAGCACTCGTAGGGCACATGATCTTATGCTCACTGAAATCGTGACTAAAATAACTCTAATCCGATATGAGGAAAAGTGTTCTCCAGGCCAAACAAAATGTTCCCGTTTGTGACTCTAAGTTAACATGTTGGCACTTCTCAATTTTTCAGCCAGCCGTTTTTCCCAAACTACCAGACCGTCATCGTGGCAAGTGCCCTAGAACTTTGTAATGTGACTGCTGTAGCATCCCCGGGAAATCATCCATCCTGTCAAAGGAGATAGATAAATGAAGCTAGGTAACCTTTCCATCCCAGCTTTTACAAGAAAATGACAAAGTCATCTTTTCTTCTGAGTCATGTCCCTCAGAAGATAGGCCAAGGCTGTTGATTTTTTTATTATCGTTATTATTATTTTGTTTACCTTTCTATTGTTTTCTTCTCAGCCTCCACTGCAAGTTACAATAGGAAGAAAGAGAAAAAAAAAAAAACTACGAACCGCCACCACCACTTCTAACAACAATCTCGTCTTTGGGGGGCATTTGGCTTCACCCAAATCGATTATGGGCTTCATTCTGTATCCACTCATGGACGCGAACAAACTTCTTCTTTTCACTGGGTCAAAGAAACTACAATGTCCAATTGATGCTGAGATAACAGACACTCGTGTGACAATACTCCCAAGAATGTTAAGATGCTCCTTCATGTCATTGCTAAGGGAGAATAGAATAAATCAAAGGAAAAGGAGAAATAGGGTCACTCAGATTTATGTTTACTGAGAAAGTCATCCACAGTAGGGGCAATGGAAGTCAGACTGGGCCAGTATGTCCGATGGCTTTGCAGAGGAAGTTTGCGTGCAGCTGAGGGAAACTGGTGCACATCTAGTTTTCCAGCAGGCGAACCGGAGCCCCTTGAGTGAGGACTAGAGTTAATGACGATACATGAGATCATCCTGCTCCTGTATTCTCTGAACAAGACTCAGGGAGGCAGCGATAAGCTCATGTGCTCTCAGGGAACACATGCTTCAGGGAGAGTGCATTTGGATCCCATACCGTTAAATTATTTAAGACCTGACCACTGACACAGCAATTTCAGCCATTTTATTGAAAAGGACTTTTTTTTTTAATTTTTTTTCAACGTTTATTTATTTTTGGGACAGAGAGAGACAGAGCATGAACGGAGGAGGGGCAGAGAGAGAGGGAGACACAGAATCGGAAACAGGCTCCAGGCTCTGAGCCATCAGCCCAGAGCCTGACACAGGGCTCGAACTCACGGACCGCGAGATCGTGACCTGGCTGAAGTCGGACGCTTAACCGACTGCGCCACCCAGGCGCCCCTGAAAAGGACTTTTTTATTGGTCAGTGAGGTTTTCAAATATTGCTAGACTGATTTGCTATCATACCCTCCAAAAAGCCTTCTGCATTGATTCTGTTCCCAGCTAACCAGCGCTTCCCTCCTTCCAGATGTCTGAGTTCGGGGTCAGTGGTCACTGTTCAGATCAGATGGCTGTGGCCCCTGAGATGGGGCCAACAGCTGAAATGGGCTCACAGTATCCACGGCACGGGTGCAAACCGACCCACTAGAGCTCACAATACAAAGCTTTCTGGAACACGGTGCCAATCAGCAGTTTCCCTTTGTACACAGAGGCAACAGTACTTCCTTGCAAAACTGTACCGTTTTCTGCATAAACACGGGTAACTTTGGGTTCTTCTGTTAAAATGTTCTGGATTCGGATCACCTATCAAAGAAATAACGGTAGCTTAATATTTCTTTTTAAGTCACTCAAAATTAACTTTAAATAAGGGTCATGTCTTCACATGAAGAAGCCTGCAGGTAAATCATATTTTGTTGCCAAATTACCCTTTATATAAGACATCGGTTTCCCCACTGGCAAAACCACAGATTTTAATCAGGCGACTTTGAACAGAGAGACACATAGGACTACCTAGACTAGGCAAGAAACAGAAGTAAGTAGCACAGTCTGGGTGTGAGACATTAGGGAGTATTAGGGACTATGGCAAATGAGGAGGGAGGCTGTTAGTAACGGATTACTGCCACGCTAGAATTCCGGCCAGTTTTTTGTGTTTTCAGAAAAGCTAGGAATTTGGTCTTTAAATTCTGGCAATTAAAAAAAAAAAACATATCTCTGTACCATACACATCTGCTCCTCTGAACTAAAGTTTCCAACTCTAAATGTATAAAATTTTATAAGTTCAGTTTCCTTCATTTATTGAGCAGAAATATGATTGTGTCGATCACAACAGTGTGGTAGCATGCTAAGCTGACCACACGTAATAGCCAATATGTGACCACTTTGGTCAATAAAACAGCGATTTCATATAATTCACACTGTGTAAAGAGTACCCTGTGAGGCAGGGGCCCAGGGTCACGTTTTGGATCTTCTACTTACTATTTGTTCCTCATTTGTAGAACGAGGTGTGTGGGACGAGATTAAGTTTCTTTTCAGCTCTAACTTCATATTCTTAAGACTTTAGGATAAAATACAATGACTAGAAGAAAAGATACCTACATACAAAAACACCAAACATGGCGGACTAGGATGGCCAGTGCCTATATACCAAGGGTTCAAGGGAGCAGTAACAAGGACCTCTTTAAAACAGCAGGCCCCAAGGACAGACGTGTTAGTTACTTACTAGGAAATAGGTGATGATGCATCTTGGCTTAGGTAAGCCTCTTTTTAATAAAACTAAATCATCCTTCTATGGGGCAGTGCATTGGTTAATGGATTGTTACTACTTTTTGCTATTTCTTACCAAATCCATCATTAGAAAGGGAGTATTTTTTCCAGAGCTGCAAACCAAGTCCATGCTGTAGCAAGTGACCGAAGTTCACTAAATGAGCTAACAAGCAAGAGCAAATTAGAATCTAACATTCTGCTCCGTTCTGAACGGTGAACACACCACAGCATACATGTCCTCAGTTCTGTTAAACATACCATATAGCAATCCTAATGGCTAAGAGGTAGCAAAAGGCACAAAGGACTGCCATTAAACACAATCACAATTGTCCTGTAAGCCTGGAGATAAAGGGTATGGAGGGCCGTAAAGTAACTGGAAACAAACATTTGGTTTGGGGCTTTTTTTAAATCTAAGAAACATGGGATTAAAAAAAAATCTTTTTTGGTGGGTGGGAGTGAGAACGACTCTTACAACTAGGCTTTAAAAAGAATACATAGCAATAAACTATGCCAAAAGTTATATTGGTTATTTGATGTAAATAACAAGTATAATTAATACATACTGAAAAACTCAAAATAGATAACTCTAGATGAGTCATAGTAAATGCCTATGGCAAAGTGAGTTTCAGATTCTTGTTTGCACTGCCAAAATAGTCCACTGAATAAAGACCATGAACATGAATGGGGTCTTTGGGCACCATAACTAAGATGGAAGGAAAGGTCTTTTAAACCGAAATAATTCCAGCAAGTGACTGATTTTTTTCCCATTCCACAGGGATGGTTTAGAGAGGATGGCCATTTGCACATTAGGGCTCGTTCATTGTATACTGACACATAGAAAGAGGGGGTTGAAAGGGAGGGCAGGTCACAAAGAAATGATTAGACCATAGCAAGAAGGTACATTAGATTTTTTTTTAACTATTGTGAATACTCAAATTGGAGAAACTCACTGTTGATGAACTCCAGTCCACTGCTGGCTACCCTACTCCAGCCCTCCACTCTGCTCAGACTTGTACAAAAACCTACTGTGAAGGCTCCCCCTGCTCTCTGGCTCTGAGTTAGGATCGACCAAGGAGTAGCAGCATGGTAATGGGAGGACTGGGAGCGAGCTGGCGTACTTGTTCCAGGCTTCCTCCTTGTAAGGACCCTCCTCTGAGTCCCCCAACTGGGGGGCCTCTCCACACACAGCTCTCCTCTTGTTCTGGCTTCTGGTAACCATTTTCTGCCTCCCTTGCTAGCCCTGGGGTGATGCATTATCTTCTGTTCATTTCCCTATGTGCGCCCACACCTGTGTATAGCGTGCCCTTATTAAATCCCCTCAAATTACCCCATTTAAATGTACCATCTGTCTCCTGCCTAGACTCTAACTAAAACGCCTCCCAAAGTCAAACTCTTTTTTATATCTCATCATTTGGATCATCTATCCATGTCCCTCCTTGTATTTGCACATATAATTGAGATTTATGTTTTCAACTGAGAAACAGCGGGGAATAGGTTGCTGATCAGATTCATTTTTCAAACCAACCTCTGATGCGGGAGGATTCTCCGGGTCATAGAAGAAGATTCTCATGCCATTAGGATGGCATCCAACCCAAAGGTCCCCTGTCACAGGATCCACGGATATGTTATCCACGAGTGTGTTAAAGTCCAGGGACTTCCAGATTAAAACCAAGGAGAGAAGGAAGGACAGAAAGTGAAAAAAAATTGAGAGGTGATGGAACAATAGGTCAGGGAAAGCCATCGTCTTGTTCTCTGTCACCACACTGTTGGTTCCAGGACACAATTCTTCCCCATTTCAGTACAGCTCAGGGAATTCCTCTAGCTTTCCATCTATGTTAGCATTTAATCAGTTTCCAGGACAGATGAGGGAAGGGGAAGATGCAGAAAGCCAAGAAGGATTGTTAGAAGTCAGATGAAACCATTGGGACTAACATCTGTGCATGAACCTAAAACTGAAAGGAAGAAAAAGTTTTAAGCGCTGCATAAAACAGTTCCTTCTAAAACGGCATGTGCAAATGATATTTTTACAAGCATTCAGAAAACAACCAGGAAATGTAGATTCATTTTTGAGGAGCACGTCAATGAAATGTAGGCTCTTCTTTAATGGCTAATCATAGGCTGTGCAGCCAGAGGAGAAATGATCACCCAGGGTCTAATTTTTGCCTTGGAGTTGGGAAAAAGTTTCTTCTTTAGTTTCCTGATGTTATTCAACTCCCTGCTCTTCTGCTGTTTATTTTCTAAATATAAGTTGCGAGCATGTGATGACTGCACAGATTGCTGTCGAGGCTTTGTACCAGGATCATAAATAATACCAATGATTCTTAATTCCACCATTCATCATCTTGGCTGCCTTCTACTGGGGAGAAATCACATCTATTTGTTTACCTCTAACTCTCAGTTGGAGAAGTAATATCTACCGTGTACCTCAAACAGAGGCCAGCATACCTCAGCGCCCAGAGACCGTGTAATAACTGGTGGTGACTCACTGCAAAGGCCAGAGTGTGGGCAGGCGGCTAGGGCAAACCAGCGCTGCCCTGCCCCGTGCTTCCTCCTCAAAATGACAGCTATCCCCACATGCCCATGAAGGCACTGGAGGGCTCCAGCGTCACAGCAGAGTCTCCAAGCAGAGCCATCATTCATTCCTACCCTGGAGGCAAGCAAGGTCGGCCAAAGGAGGCGGCCAAGCAAACATCCTCTGGCCAAAATCAGCCCTGGGCCTTCTCTGCCCCCCACCGCCAAACCCCCATCTATCACAGTGTCAGACATTCTATGCTGATACAGTCATTTCGTTAGATGAGGAAAATGTTGGTCTCAGAGCTCTGCTATTATCTTTGGGAGGGGTAACTGCTGAACTGGTGAATTCCATGGCAGTCGAAAGCCTACAGAGATGTAAACTGGGGGTGAGAGAAGAAAAGGACACCAAAGCCTGGGGCCCCGTTCATTTGACACACGGTTACTGAGCTCCCTCCGTGTGCTCTACAAGAAGCTCAGCTCCTGGAGCATGCGTCAGGAAGTGGCAGGCCTGGCTCCTGCCAGGGGGCGGGGTGGGGGTGGGGGTGGGGGTGGGCTGACGCTCCAGCAGGGAGACCCTTTGGGGCCCAGCAATGAACTCTTGCAAATCTGCAATTCCTAGCTAGACTAACTCACTACAGTGCACACAATGTACACATTTCATGCTTCCACAAAGCCAAGTGGAAAATTTGACATTCCTTGATAAAGGAAACTTAATAAATTATTCTCATTGGGAAAAACTGTGTTCTCTGTTAACATCCCAATTTTTAGAGAACTAGAATGCATCAAAGTGGGACCCATTCATCGGCTGTGTCTTGAAATCTTTTTTTTCCTTTCTGTGAAGGAGGAGATAATTCCTTTTTTTTTTTTTTTTAAGTAGGCTCCAGGCCCAGCATGGAGTCCAACGTGGTGCTTGAACTCAGGACCCTGAGATCAAGACCTGAGCTGAGATCAAGAGTCACACTCTTAACTGACTGAGCCATCCAGGCACCCTGAGATTATTTTTATTGTGGTAAATATGCATAACATGAAATTTGTCATTTTAACCATTTTAAAGGGTACAATTCAGTGACATTAGTGCCCTCACAATGCTGTGCAACCATTACCCCTATCCATTTCCAGAAACCTCTATCATCCCAGACAGAAACTCTGCACCCGATAGCACTGTATTCCCCCCTCTACCATCCCCTAATAACCTTTATTCCACTTTCTGTCTATGATTTGGTCTATTCTAGGAACCTCATAAAAGTGAAATCACACAATACTTGTCCTTTTGTGTCAGGCTTACTTTGCTTAGCATAAGGTCTTCAAAGTTCATCCATGTTGGAGCACGTATTAGTACTCTTTTTTAAGGCTGAATAATATTCCATTGTATGTCTATCCCACATTTTGACAGGACATAGACCACCCACAGCTCATCACAAATTTTAAGATCAGTCTCCTTTCATTTATCAAATTTCTTGACACTCCAGGTATTAATTAATTACCCACTCTGAATTAATATGATCCTTCAAAAGAAAGAATAACATTACAGTCACAGGGGGAGCCTCAACTGAATTGTAATGTCAGGAGGTGGGCATTACCTATTGCCAAAAGTGGGTGTCAACCCTGAAATACGTCCTTTGCAGGACGAGCACCTTTATCATTCTGTGTTGAATATATATACTAGATAGGGCTCTAGTCTTACAATATTCCTTAACTTTCAATTTATAGAAGTACCTATTGTTATAACCACAATCTGTTTTTATTCCCTCGGCCAGTATGAGTGTATGAAATTCCACTTTACGTCAGCTAATACCAAATGGGCTATGCCAATGATTTTTAATGTCTAACATGATGCTCCATTTGATAAAGTTTTGAGGTAATTTACTCAGAGCAAAGCCTGTCATGACAGTACCTTGGATGTACTGACAGGAACAGTTCCACAAAGCATGGTGACAATGCTTTATGCCATGGGCGGTTATGGCAAGAGACAAATGTCTTTTTTGTAAGGGACAAGGGACTACTTCTTTAATGCTCCACTTTGCTGTTACTTTCTCTTTCCTCTCCTTTGTGTTTTTACCTCTTTTGACCCAAAACTTCAGACCAGATCATAATTGGTAGGGGAAGAAGATAAACCCCTGAAGTGTACCAGCCCTATCATATTAATTGAACAAGTATTTGTTGAGTGCCTACCACGTGTTGGTGAACTTTTCCAGGAACAAATAGAAAATTACCTGTCCTTCTGGAACTTACACCCTAGTAGAAGAGGCAGACAGTTGAGAAGATAAATAAAATATAGAGTATTTCACTTATAAAATATAAGTTAAATATATAGTATTAGTAATAAATGTTGAAGGAAAATGAAGCTATAAGGAGAAAGGAAGTATAAGTGTGTATGTGTGCACGTGTGTGTGTGTATGTGTGTGTGTGTTGGAGGAGGTCATCAAGAGGACGTGACCACCAGTTGATCCTCAAGCTGGGCCCAGGCAATCAGAGGCTCCTTAACCCCTCCCCTGTCCTTGGGATGTACATTCTGCCCACTGTTTCCACAGTGGGAAGTGTTCCAAGGACATAGCCTTGAGAGAGTAATGTGTTATTGAGACCATCTGGACAGTGTATGTGGCTGAATCCAGTTAAGGCCTCTATATAAACTTTAAAGATTCTGGCGGACGGGTGTGGAGATCTACTTGTCCTAAGGCTGTTCAAAACAAGCCTCGTATGTAAGTTCCCTTGTTTATTAAACCTGCCACCTGCCAGTCTGTCTGCCTTCTTTTATCTCTCCTTGCCCCCCTATTTGGGCAAAAACATGGATTAACTTAGAGGATTTTATGCTAAGTAAAATAAGTCCAACAGAGAAAGACAAATACCACATAATTTCACTTACATGTGAAATCTAAAAAAAACAAAACAAACGAAGAAACAGCAAAAACAGACTCATAAATACAAAGAACAAATTGGTGGTTGCCAGAGGGGAATGGGGTGAGCGGACAGCAAAATAGGCGAAGAAGGTTAAGAGGTACAAACTTCAGGTATAAAATCAATAAGTCATAAAAATGAAAAATATAGTCAATAATACTGTAATACCATTGTATAGTGACAGATGATGCCTACATTTGTGATGAGCATGGAGTCATGTGCAGAATTCTCAATCACCGGATTGTACACATGAAACTAATATAACGTCGTATGTCAACAATACATCAATAATAAGTTTTTTAAATAAATGGATTTAATTAAAAAAAAAAAGAAAGCCGGAAGAAGAGTTGAGATCAGAGAAAGACATGTGGGTGTCCCCTACTCTGTAGCTTTGGAGCTGGCAGACAAGGTGAGAGAGCAGGATGGTCATTTGAAGACCTTGCGTGACACTTGGCAAAGCTAGGAGGGCGCAAGCTGTGGCGGATTAAGGTCCAAGTGCCGTGACAAAGTGTGATTGGGACTCTAGGAGGTGGAGCCCCTGGAAAAGTGAGGATAGTGAAGAGGAGGATGCTGTGGTGATTGACAGTGGAACGAACAAAATGCCCCGTGCTGTCCAACCCCTAAAACAAAGGAAAGCAACAGCACCACGACAACCCCAGCTAGTGGGGCAGCCTCCAACTGAGCGAAAAGATTCACGAAGAGAGAATGTACTCCCAGTGAGCTTATTGATACAGCTGCCAAGTTCCAGCAAAGAGCCAGGAAAAGTATCCTGACATGGTTAGTGCACCTAAGGGATACAGGGAGGCGGTGGGGGGCGGGGGGGGGGGGGGCGGGAGATGACATTTCTCTGACTGGGCAGGAAGCAGAGAAAATGAGCAATATCAGCACATACCCTGCTGTCTAGTAGCACCTGGAAGGAGCTCAAAGGCTCAAAGTACTCACTCCATTACAGATTAGACTATTGTAGCTTGCAGTGAGGTTTGGCCCAATAAGGGGCACCTACTTGGGCATGTGGACTCCTGAAAATCTATAGAGGAGGAACAACAATCTTAGGGAACTGGGAATGAGACAGGCAATCTCCGCCTCTGTGTTTGAAGGCCCTGATTAGGCCACATTCACTGCAAGAATGAAAGCTAGGATACTCCAGTCCACCCCCAACACCCGTTATGGGACACTCATGTCCATGTTGAGCCCAGTTGTGAGACAAGACATTTATAATGTTGGGCAATCCATTGTTGATCTGGGGAAAACTGACAAATCCTAGGAATGGCTGTGGGAAAGACTTGAGACAGAGAAGTCACCCATAAAAACAAAAGGCTATCCCAAATGACTGTAAAGGTCCAGTAAAAATAACCCAGAAGCAAATGTGGTTTAACCGGATTGCTGCAGGGACCCCACATGAATGGAAGGACTGACAACTCAGCACTGTACTCATTGGCCTGTGGAAAGCCATCAAACCTGAACAACAATTCAGACCTGCTCCGTCTGCCCCTTCCCATCCCTGATTCCCTGCCTGCTCTAACAGAAGCTTTGGGAACACAGTCCTATTTGGGGGGAGTTCCTCCTGTACCCCAGGGATAGATGTAGGCCAGGACTGCCTGGAAGTGAGGGCAGTTGGGGACCATCAGAGGCCTCAAGCTGAACACACTACTCACTGGTCCTCCAGAAGTAACCGGTGGATATTGGATCCAAATGTACTCTAATACCTGGTAAGCCTGAGAAGTTTTCAGCATCATCAATGGTTACACAGAACAAATGGTTATGGTTAAGAAAGTTTTTTGACACTACAAATTTAGTGTTCCCCTCTACTCCAAGAATATGAGGTTTCTGTCTCTCCAATACCATAGATCATATTGAGCATTGACATCCTACAAGGTGAAACTGCAAACCTCTATCTGTGAAGTCCGGACCTGGGTTGTAGTAATCAAACCAGTGTTGGAAGGAAACACCCACTGGGAACCAGTAGGCCTGTCACCCTTGGGGAAAATGGTAACTGTCAAACAGTATAAATTGCTCCAGAGCATAAGGAGATAGAAGAAACCATCCAAGAACACGCTGCAGGACATTCTCCAAGCTTTCCTGGAACAGCTGCAAGGGAGAGAATGGGCCACGAGCCCACAAAAAATCAAGACCCAGGAACTGCCATAAACTTTTTGGGAGTTATTTGGTTAGGCAGACACATGTTCCAGAAGCTGTGATTGATAAGATGCAAGCTTAACAATCCCTAAGAACCTGAAAGAGGTACAAACCTTTGTGGGGATTTTGGGGTTTGGGAGAACTTTTTTTCCCCATCCGGCACCGTGTCTCTGTCCCTTATATGGACTGATTAAAAAAAGGACATGTGTGGGTCTGTGGATAAGGGCAACAAGTCACCTTTGAGAAGACAAAAGTACTAGTGAAAGCTTAGGGTATTAAAGCTCTGGGCATCTCCCAAGCAGGGCTACCGTTTGAGTTAGATGGGTCTGTGACTCCAGAAGGTATGAAGTGGGTACTGGGCTGGGGATCACAGGAGGACAGAGTTCCCCGAGGATTTTGGGCCCAGCTCTGGAAGGGGACAGAAACTCCATATACCCCATAGGGCTACAGTTCCCGGCAGTGTATATACAGTGCTGCTCCAGGTGGAGCCTCTCAGGAAGGAAGAGTATGTCAAAGTAAGAATTTTTCTTCCTTTCAAGGGGTGGATTGAGAATATGTTCCACTGACTTATCTCAGTGGAGATAAGTGGGTTTGGCTACGGCTCAAACCCCCATGTTGGCCAAGTGGCATTCCTATCTGCCGCAGAGGAGCACTCTGTCCACCAGCCCACTGTCTCTAGAAATGAGGGCGCTACCAGGCCCTGTAGAGTATGTAGATCTAAAGATGCACCACCCCTCCCAGGCCCCATTCCTATGGCAGCCCCAACAGCCTGCAGGGAGGGAGTGGGGGGATGGATCTAGTCAAGGGAATCCATCCAGGGGCGCTGCGGTTTCTATTCAGCCCGACACTGACACCATCTGGATGGAATCGGAAAGAAACCGCAGCCCCGACAAGGGGAGGGGCCATTTGGTGATGACTCATGAGCCCTGACCGTTAACCCTTTGCATTGACAGTTGGGCTGTTCCAAAGGGATTAATCCTATGGCTTGGACAATGGCAAAGCGAAAGGTGAACAATCATGAGTAAGCCCTGGTGGGGTCAGGATACATGGAAAAATATTTGAGCCTGCCTGCAAGAACCTGAGACAGTCAGTCCTCACTGGCTTCCACATCTCAGCTCACAAGGGACTGAAACCCTTCGGCAATCAGGAAGCCGATGTCCTGGCTTGGGTATAAGCACTAGCAACTAACACTTTCGTAGATACAGAGATTGGGTGCATTAAAAAAGTAGCCATCCCAGTGCCCTGGTGGGAGGGTATATCTCCAAGGAGGCTCCATTGCCCTCAAAATACAGAGACTTAGTCAATCCAGTAGCAGCATGCCCTTTATGTTTTAAACAGCACCCAAGGCAACTGCCAAAGAAGTCTGAGGCCATCCGCTGGGATTGGCAGATTGACTGCATTAGCCTTTTGCCTGTGAGTGCGGTTCTAAATATGCCTTGGTTTGTGTGGACACCACATCTGGCCTAAACCAAGCTTTCCCTCGTCATCATGGCTACCACCATCAGGGGATTAGAGAAGCTGAGTAATATGGATGAATACCATCATTGAATAGACAGTGATTGGGGGTCACATTTCAAAAGTCATCATGTGCAAAACTGGGCAAAATAACACAACATTGAATGGAAGCTCCGTCTTCCCTATAACCCACAAATAGCAAGAGTGGTAGAAAGGAAAAATGGAATATTAAAGCAGCAAATGAAATTACTAACAAGTAAAACCACCTTGGCCGGGTGGACTATATATCTTTGAATGATCCACCAGTAGGGCCCTGTTTCTCCAGATGCCAGACTAGGGACCCCTACCAAGGCACCCAATACTGAAAGGCTCCAGAAGTCATGAGAGGCAGCCATTGTGCCAACTCTCTCCATGGATCAAGGAACTATGCTGCTGAAAACACCAAGCCCCATCATGCCTGAGCAAAGCATTATCTACTGGAATGTGCAATGAGATGTCCCTCCAGGATGGGCGACTTACTTTGCATAGGATGGGTGAAGGGGAACTACTCAGGCTGCACTGGATCCCACTGTCCTGCTGTAGGCTGGACCTGTTGAAATGCGCTGTATCTGAAAGAGGGGAAAGGGTAGGGGTCCTAGTCTGGCATATCCTCCTCATGCCTGACGGTGCTGCCTTTCCTGGCCAACATGTATGGTATACACCACATGGTCAAATGCCTAAAGCTGCAGCCACATTAACATCTAAGGATGAGGCCACTAGTGTAATTCTTAAAGAAGGGGACGATCTCCATGTAAGTTCCTACTAAATGTCTATTTTTTTCGGCCAGAAAACTTCTGCTGTTCCTGTAGTGTCCAGTCACAGAATGGGCACCCGAGGAAAATACCTTTCTACAGTGGACCACTCATATGCCTGACAAAAAAAAAATCAATTCAATTGTCAGATATGTGGAGAGCTGCCCTTCTCTTGCTGGTCAGGATTGCCTTAGTAGGTATCACCATGCTGGGGAGGGGATCCAAAAGCCCTAAAGTAGTACATTAAGAAACAGCAAGTTAGGAGTAGTACTTTCAATCCATCTGATATTACCAATACTAATCCAGAAAACCAGCTTATGGCACACACTATCAGTAACACTGGGCATGGGCATTCTTTTTCTGTCAAACTACACAGGCACCCCATCAAACTGCTGACTGAAGAATCCTAGAAATACCATCATTGGAGCTAGGGGTGGCTATGCTCAGATTTGAGATGGGTTTATGTGGGTTACCAGGGCTACAGACAGTGGAACCCCCAGATACCCCTATGTTGGGAACAGAAAAATCATTCTAAACAGAACCAACCCAATTGTACCAGGAATGTATCCGTGGGATGGATATCGCTGGTACCGTATAATTATTCTATCATATTAAAGGATGGCAACTACTTTGGTGCTAACAGGTCACACTGCCCAGGTACTGATTGGGTGGCCACAAGTGGGGCCCAGTGCTCATGTGGCCCCAATCTTTGGTCATGGCTTCTACCTATGTGGTTGGGCCCCTACACTCTGTGTTTTTCCTGGACATGCGGGAGAGTCCACCCCTCCATAACAACTGCCAAGCTCCCTCCCTTCCAGGCCAGGTGGGCACACTCTATTTCCACTGGCATGATCAGTTGGCCACTGGCTTTGTTCCCTCCATTGTCCCCCCCTACCAGTTTCATCCAGCAAACCTTAAATGATAACAAAGCCTGTCTGTACTGAACATTGAAATGTCTCTAATGATAAAAGCTGTCATCCAAAATAGGATGGCCTCGAACACTATCACCACCTCTTTGCCATTATCCAAACAGAATGTTGTGTGTCCATACCTGAGGAGTCTGCTAATGTGTCATCTTTATTAAATCACATAAGGACACAAGTGAATACCCTGACTGATTTGACCCTCAATTCAGGGGACTTAATAAATCAGTGGTTCAGATTTGGGGGCTCTTGGAGGAAGAAATCGCCACTGATTTGGGGAATCATGGCCTTACTTTGTGTTTACTCTTGCCTGTACCGATATTGTTGCTATAGTATCTGCCTCCAGTGTAGCCAGATAGCCACTAAACAAGCTGCACACATGCTATCGAAACCCCTTGCTGACTGCCCTGGGCACATTGCAAAAGAGGGGCGTGGATGAGATTGTAAGAGCTATCACAAGGGATGGAGTGTTGGAGCAGGTCATTGAGAGGACATGACCACTGGTTGACCCTCGAGCTGGACCTGGACAATTGAAAGCTACTCATCCTCTTCCCTGCCCTTGAAATGTACATTCTGCCCACTGTTTGCACAGTGGGAACCATTCCAAGGGCACAGCCTCGACAGAGGTAGGTGTTGTAGAGCCCATCTGGATGGTACCTGTGACTAAGCCCCATTAAGGCCTCTATATAAACTTTTAAGATTCTGGCAGGCAGGTGTGGAGAGAAACTCATCTTGCAGCTGCCTAAGACAAGCCAAGTAAATAAGTTCCCTTGTTTATTAAACCTGCCATCAACAGATCTGGAGTGGTCTGCCTCTTTCTTGGTCTCTTCCTGTCCTCCATGTAGAGCGAGGTGCATTCGGGTTGCACCAGGAAGCCCCTGAGGTTGCAAACTAATGGTGTGTGTGTGTAGCAAGGCGAGCAGAGTCGCAAGCTTAGATTAGGTGGCCAGGGAATGCCTTGCTGAAGGGACATTTTAGTGAAAACTGGAAGGATATGAATGAAAGAGCCACAGAGATCTGGAAGAAGATCCTCTGAGCAGAGGGAACAAGTGTCCCACCTGAGGCAGGGCCCCTGCTGAGCTCAGGAACCTTGGAGATCAAGAGGGGGAAGCACTGAGACAAAGGTTGCAAAGTGATGGACTGCTGGGGCATGTGGTGGTCACTGGGAGTACTTTATATTTTATGGGGCTTTATATGTATATTATTTATAATTATTGTGAAGAGCGCTGTCATATGAAATACCAGTTGAGGCCATTTCTTTGCTGTTCCATCAACACGGAGGAAAAAATAAAAGGGAGAGAGAGAAAGGGGAGGGAGAAGAGGAGGGAAGAAAGGAGGGAGGAGAGGAAGGGAAGGGGAACTGAGCTATACAACACCCAACTGAAAATTCACGAGGGCAGAAGGAATCAAAGTTTCATAGGTGGATGTTTGGTTTGCTGCTTCCCACTCTGCCGCCAAATGAAAGTGAACAACAAACACACACGGTGCTGTTGACTCTTAATAGAGAAGTGAAAAATTGGTTCTCACCCACTCCAATTAGACAATCCTTTTTTGCTCACTTTTAATTTCACAAATCAATTAGAATCTAATTATCACTCTGCAAACTTATAGTGTTAATACATCTTACCTTCAATGGAGTTAGAGTCCAATTAGCGTGCTTTTCATACACATGAATCTTATGAGCCAGCAATTCACCTATATAGACATACCTTCAAAGAAGAAAGAGCAACATCAAAGCACTTGAAGTAATGCAACTCAAAAGGTTACGGTGAAGTTGTAATAACTCTTCCTAAGAAAGAACTTTGCTTAGAGACCGGAAAACAGGGCCCATCTCAAAGCACACCAAATTCTGAAAAAAAACCCTCAATGAGTTTATAGTACACAAAAGAGTTTTAATTTCTGAAAAGTTATTTCTAAAGATAAGAACTTAGTTGTCCCTGACTAGAAGAGAAGAGACTTGGTCCTAGTACCAGTTCTTAACATCTGGGAGCAAAATGTATTATACTACTTCTCTTAGTTTGTCAATAGAGTGACAAACCCCAGATTCTGCATTTCAGAGGATAATGGGTTCTCTCGGGCAGGCTGCAGGAAAGCCCCTTGACCATCAGGCTCTTGTTTTAGGCCAGAGAAAGCATGAGAGAACACAAGATGCTCGGCTTGGATCTGAGAGAAGTCTTCCTCCCCTCTTCCCCTGAGTCTGGTCCTGACCCTGTACATTTAGTATTTTGCACACAGTGCAATGCCACACTCATCACAGAGAACTGTGGTCAATGCATCCCAGAGCAAAAAGAGAAATAATGATTTATTACCTGTTATTTTGGAAAACCAGGAAGTGCTATAAATAATTGAAAGCTGTCCATGATGTTTCCTCTAATTATGTTACTAACCCTCTGAAATGCATGATGATACAAGATGAGGAAGGATATATGGATGGATATACAGCTCTTTTTAAATTTTTTAGGGGATGGAAGGGCAGACTTTTCCCCCATAGTAACACTTTCTTAAAAAAGCAGTGTCTTGATTTGCATTTTGGTGCAACCTCTTTATCTTGTCAAAAACCAGCACTATTGAGATATATAACTGCATGCTGTTCGTCTTATAATGCACTCAAAAATCTTCCCTCAAAGCAAAGCTATTTAGCAATACTAAATGTTTAGCATAGATTCCCCCCCACCCACACGAAACAAATTTAAAGAGTATGCCTACACAAAATAGAAATTATGTTTGATAAATTTTATCCCCTGAAAAATTAAGACATTTTAAAGTTCTTCCTAATTTCCTCTTACCAGGATAACATGTTAAAACCTGCCACATTATTTAGAGAATGAATATGTTCAAAAGATATCTAACAAGAATCTGGGGGAATGTACGAGATTTGAAAGAGTTCACATACTTGCCATCAGGTGAAATGTTGATTCCGTTGGCAAAGTCAAATCCATCTGCCATCACTTGAACTTCAGTTGGACTATAGTAAACAACATAGGACCACGCTAAACCCAAATAGAGCTCCCAGGACCTCAAGTAGTGGTCAACAAAATAGTGATCATTTGTGGCATAAAAGTGCTCAGGTCCCACAGCAACAATATCATTCAAACTGCAAATTCAAACACACACACATATGATATATACAGGCAAAGGTGTTGCACATTACAGGATTATGCATTGATTAGCATTCATTAATGTCTGTTCTTAAAAATCAAGATGTGGGATCGAGTTTCACTCTATTACTGCACAGAATTAATACGGCATTAGTCCCACCTGAAGACAACAATTACTCTAAAAAACCCCCCAAAAAGTTGTTCTAGCATTGTAACATAAAAGTCCTATTAGGGGCAGCTGAATGGCTCAATCGATTAATCATCTGACTTCTGCTCAGGTCATGATCTCCAGGTTCTTGAGTTCAAGCCCCATGTCAGGCTCTGTGCTGACAGCTCGGAGCCTGGAACCTGCTTTGGATTCTAGTCTCCCTCTCTCTCTGCCTCTCCTCTGCTTTCTGTGTGTGTGTGTGTGTGTGTCTCAAAAATAAATAAAAAGATATTTTTAAAAATCATATTAATTGTATCTTAAAAATAGTGCTATGATGTGCGTGTGTGTGTGTGTGTGTAGATACATTAAATTCAGTAGACATTTAATTAGGCCAAGAATCATTATCAGGGCACAATTTATTTATGTTCATCTAGAACTCACTCTCATCTAGAACAATCTGAGACATCATCAGTGGGAAGACTGCCAGTGGGCAATCTTGAGAATTGCATTTTAAAGTTTTGCTACTATTAGCTGTGCAATTTAGGCAAAATCAATGATTTCACATGAAGCCCTGGCCTCAGTTTCCTTAACTGTAAAAGGATGAGATGGACTGGTCTATATATCAGCTTTAAAAGGTCACTTCCGGGGGCGCCTGGGTGGCGCAGTCGGTTGAGCGTCCGACTTCAGCCAGGTAACGATCTCGCGGTCCGTTAGTTCGAGCCCCGCGTCGGGCTCTGGGCTGATGGCTCAGAGCCTGGAGCCTGTTTCCGACTCTGTGTCTCCCTCTCTCTCTGCCCCTCCCCCGTTCATGCTCTGTCTCTCTCTGTCCCAAAAATAAATAAACGTTGAAAAAAAAAATTAAAAAATAAATAAATAAATAAATAAATAAAAGGTCACTTCAGGCCTTAAAGTTTCATGATTGTAAACTGAGTAAAATGTCCATGAACAAGAATGCTCAGAAACAGCACGCTATGGCATATTTTCTTTCTGATTTTGATTCTCTCTCTGTTACTGAAAATCTAAGATACATGAGTCCATTTTTCTGCTTTAATAGGTACAACAGTGAACACTTAAGTGAGTCATTCTTTGCTGATTGAGGTGACAGAAGTTCCCCAGGGCTATTATCTGGAAGAGAATTATCTCCGCTCTATTGCAGGGGCGTAATAGCCAGCACATCAGCTCTGACGCAGCTCTGGGCTCCTGGGCCAGTTAGATAAGCATACAGGGCCTCAGTTTTCTCATCTGTAAAGAGAGGTTAAATAATTTTCCCAAATTCATACAGCTCATTAGTCTAAGACTAAGGGTCAGAATCTTAATTTGACACAACAATGCCTGTTGTGTGCTTTGTGGAAAGCCTGCCACTCAGTAAACCCTCAGTCAATGGTGGCCATTATCACAACATGAGCAAAAAGGTCTAGGAATTTAGGATTAGTGTGTACAGGCTCCAGCCATAAACCTCTTTCCTCTCTCTCTTTTTTCCCTCTCCTTTTTAAAAGTAAATATCCAAAATGAGTATACTTTATAATCATTTGCCTGTTTTTCATAAAACGGAGCAGAGATGGATGTGTCAGAGTAATGGCTTTGAAATCTTTTTTTTTAATGTTTATTTTTGAGTGAAAGAAACAGGGCACAAGCTGGGGAGGGGCAGGGAGAGAGGGAGACACAGACTCTGAAGCAGGCTCCAGGCTCTGAGCTGTCAGCACAGAGCCTGACGAGGAGCTCAAATCCAGGAAGGTGAAATCATGACCTGAGCCGAAATCCGAAGCATTATTAACCAACTGAACCACCCAGTCGCCCCATAGCTTTGAAATCTTATAGACCCCATTTGAATGCTGATGTTGCTTATTTCGTATATGGGGCCATAGCATGTGACTAAACTCCAAGCCTCCATTTCCTCTCTGTACCTTGAGAGGTTAGGGAAGTAAAATAAAAGAATGAGTACAAAGACTTTGACATTATGCCTGGCATATAGCAGACGACCAATAATGACTACTGTGTTATAATTAATAACATGCTTAAATCATAATAGATTGGTAACAGGAACATTGATGCTATAAACAGCAGTATAAACAACCATCAGATACAAAGCAGAAAATATACATGGCTAGTCCTTTGGTTCAAAGAGCAGAATTTTGGTTAATTGTGGCACTATGGTTATTTTTGGTTTGGTTCTATATTGCCAAAGACAAATAATCTTGCAGTTGGCCCAGAAAAAATACTCTAACCCTGGGAGACTGGAAAAATCTGAGATTTCCAAGATTAGTTGTGAAACAAATAAAGTAAATTTCACTATTTCATAGCGGCTCAGAGGAACAGCTTCAGCCTCAAGCTACCAGGGTTCAAATCCTAGCTGTACACATTTTACTGATAGTATCATCTGAGGCAAGTTAAATACTCCAAGCTTCAAAGTTGTTGTTGTTGTTGTTTTAAATCCCAAATGGTATAATAATAACACTTAATTAAGAAGGCATTTGTAAAAGATAATAAAGTCATCAGTTTAAATTGGTTATTGCAGCACCTAACTAATAGTTAAAGCTCATTGTTATTACCATTATTATTATTATTAGCCCACCTTCTCCATTCTGCATACTTTTTCCTAATTGAGATCTTAATATGTGGCATATTTGCCAGACACTCAGTATTCTCATTCTCTTTCCACAATATATTTGTTGAATGAATGTATGAATGAACTGTCCCACCAGAAGCTGTTCTTTGAATTTTCACCCATCCCAGGGATGCAGAAAATTTGAGCCATATAGTACCTACTCAACTACTAATTAGTGGATTGGCCTTCATCCAGTAACTCCATTTCTCTCCAACTTCAATTTCTCTGTCTTTGAAAGCACCAGGTAAGAAAAAAGAGGAGGGGATACTGGGAACCCTGAGTGCATACGATGTGATATGCTAAGCATTCTGCTAGGCCCCCTGCATGTAAATAACACAAGGTTTAAAAGAAATCTAGATTTACAAATCCTGCTAATGCTGACTGTTAGTTGTTCAAATAAAGGCTGGGATTCTAGAAAATCTTAATGATTAAAGGATAAAGATTGTTTGGGAAGACAGCGTCAGATTATTGTCCCAAATCCATCACTAACCTCATAAACCAAATCCTAAGGCAAGTGAGGAAGTTGACTTTATGTGGGGTTGATCAGGGATCCCTGAGTGCTTTCTTTTTCCTTGTGTTATATTATCAAAAAGTCTAGGATTGGAGCTGAGTGTTAACCACAGATAAATTTCTTACGCAAATCACGTGCAAACAACAGCAGTAGAGGCAGTACAGGAAGGTCTTAGAGGCACTAGATTTCAGATCTCCCTTGGGTATATGTTTCTAATTCATAGAAACATCTAAGATTCTATTTTTTTAATACAAAAATAAATGAATGAATAAATAAGCAAGCTCAAGATGTGGAATTCATCTGTGAAACCGGTTTGGATTTGAAATACTAAGTGTGGTTTTGGAGAAGATCAGAGTTATTTCTTGATAACAGTTCAAATGGACATTTTGGGCCGGGAGCCATTAGTCAGCATCCGGGCAGCCTGGGAAATGAAAAAGGAAGAGAATAGGTCTTCTGTCAAGGGTTTTAATCCTCAAAAGTATCCACAGAAGAACACTTGGAGGAGTTTGTGATCATTAGAAAGGAGAGTCGACTAGCCATTATTCCCCCCTCCCACTCTGGCTAAAAGGAAAAACTAAAGGTAGATTAACCATCCACTGGTTTGAAAGGAAAATAGAAATATGATGTATCTCAGTACTTAGGCAGAAGTTCGTGTCTGATGGTTTTCAGATGCAAAAGTGATTTTTCTTCTTCTTGAAATTTAAACAACTCAACAGTGGACTTAAAATCTGGATGGTTCACCACCAGCAGGTACACGGTATTATCTGAGAAGAGATGAAAAACAAAACTCGAAACGTTAACTGAGCTCTCAGCTGTCAGCCCTGTCTCCAGAAAGCAATTTCAACCCACCCCCAAATAGTACTTAGGGTGTCAGGCAGATGGAATATTTTCATCTCCTTGTAGAGAGAAGCACTTGTGATTGCTCCAAAGAAAAATGGCTAAAGGAAGAAGTAGTGACAGTCTCTAAAAACCTCTAAACTCCAAGGGACGGGTGGGGGTGGGGGAGGAATCCTCACCTTAAGAATGAGCAGATCTTGACACTAAAACTCCAAAGAGCTTGTTAAGCTTTCTATTGCAAATGGTCTCAGCAAGATGCAGAGCTGAGATAAAAGAGATAAAAGATGTGGAGAATACCAATATGAGAAGGTGTGCTCAGGTACGATTTACAGTGTAAAATGATCAATTCCATAAAAAGAACACCTGAGAGATGCTATCAAAGGGAAGCAGCTTCCGTGAGTCAGTATGGCTTTAAGACATAAAAGAGGCCAATCTAAGTGGTCAAGAAGGTGTGATTAGTGTTGGCGAGCGAAGTTAGATTATTACAGTCTTTGCCTTTAGAAGCGGCAAGTCTTTGGAAATCTTTGATGTAACCAAATTGGTGTTTAAGGAAAAACAATACAAAGTTTAGTGGGTTGGACTGAAGAAAGAGATTTAAACAGAGAAGTCAACTAGAAGGCTCCTTATAGTTTGTCCATTCAACAAACAAGTGTTTATTTTAACTGGTGCTAAGTGCTACAAAGGGAAAACTAAAACCAGACAACCGAATGAAGGGTAATGAGATGTTTTCTTCCTGAGAGTCAGGGAAGTTCTGAAGAAGTGATGTTAAAGCAGAAAACAAAATGATAATAGGAGACCAAACCATGTGAGTATGTAGAGAAAGAGCATTTCCAGACGAGGGAAGAGAGTGTGCAAAAAGCCTGAGGCAGGAGCTTCCTTGGCACATTCACTGAATAGTAAGGTTCTGGATGGAGTACGAGTGAGGGAAAGAAAGAGTGGGAAGCCTGCAGCCATAGATGTAGCTAGCCAAGGCCAATCTTAAGGTAAGGGTACAGGGCTTAGTCACTGGGGCCTTGGAGCCAAGGAGTAGCTTGACCTGAAGTTACAGTAGTAATCCAGGTGTGTGAGGAGACGGCATCGGGCCAGAAGGGTGGCATAGACAAGAAATGGCAAGAAAGGATAGGAGGGCATTTGACAGGAAGCATCAAAAGTCCCTGATGATGGCTGAGGAGTGGGGGAGTCAGAAATCAAATGTAAGTGAGGACTGAAACCCAGATTCATGTTGTGTGCAGAAGATTCCACCTCTAGGAATTTTTCCTAAGGAAATATTCACAGAAGATATATATACAAGAATGTTTATTTTGGCATTGTTTGCAATGAGCATAAAGGCAGGAACAGACTGAATATCCATCAACAGAAGAACAATATTACAGCACTCCCATGCAACTGAATCCTAAACAGCCATTGCAAAGGAGCTCTAAATGCACTGTCATAGAAATCAGAGAAGGGAGTCCATAACGTAATGATAAATGCAAAAACACTTTATAGAAGGGTTTGTGTAATATTACTCCCTTCTATTTTTAAAAGTGTACACATACCCAACAGTGTATTTCTTTGCACTTAAAAATGTTTTAAAAATAAAATATGATGTTGATAAATGGGTGGAGAGATCACTGAAAGGGGACTATACACGTCTATATAAAAGAAGAGACTTCATATGGGGTATATAGGTAAAGAAAAAAGATAAAAGGATGAAAAATCAGTTTTCAACATTTTGAGTTTAAAGCAGCTATAGGAGAGGAACCCAAATAGAATAATCTAGTAAGCTACAGAAATGGAACTGAAAAGCCGACTAAAAAAAGAAAAGAAAAAAGAAAAAAGAATACCCCATTAACAGTATTCTCTTGGAAAGCAGGGACAGTTAAGGGGTGTGACTTGGCTGAACTTTCTGAAATAGAGCAAATAAAAGGAAGCAAAAGATCAGTCTTTTGGGGAATGTTCAGAGATTTTGAAATAAATGATGAAACAATGAACAGGGAAAAGCCTGTAGTAGGGTTAGAACTAAAATAGATAAGTATATTGGAATATCAGGAAGGAGCAATTTACTTGAAGGAGAAAGTGGTCAACAGCATAAAATGAGGTGGAGGAAGGAAGGAGGGAGGGAGGGAAGGAAGGAAGGAAGGGAGGGAGGAAGGAAGGGAGGGAGAATTGGGAGAAAGAAAGTTTGTTAATAAGGACATTGCTGGTGACTTTAGGGCAGCAGTTTTAGTCACTCGCAGTGGAGAAAGTCTGAAAGAAAGATGGAAGGAGGGACTGTCTGCGGAGGAGATGGAGGCCATGAGTACAGACGTGGCTCTCCACTCCAGCCTTATATTTTATCACCTGGAGAACTTTTAACAAGTACTGCCACCCAGGCCTTCTTCAAACCGACTACTGAATCAGAATTATTGGGGCTGGGATCTGATCATTAGGCTTTTTATTTTTTAATTTTTTAACATTTATTTATTATTGAGAGACAGAGAGAGACAGAGCATGAGCAGGGGAGGGGCAGAGAGAGGGGGAGACACAGAATCTGAAGCAGGCTCCAGGCTCCGAGCCGTCAGCACAGAGCCCGATGTGGGGCTCGAACTCACGAACCCAAGATCATGACCTGAGCCGAAGTCAGATGCCCAACCAACTGGGCCACCCAGGCGCCCCTTCACTAGGCTTTTTAAAACTCCCTGCTGTTGGAACTACTAAACAAGTTCAGTGAAGTTGCAGGATACAACTTCAATACACAGAAATCTGTTGCATTTCTATATGCTGAGTAGAACTATCAGAAAGAGAAATAAAGCAATCCCATCTCCAACTGCATCAAAAAGAATAAAATACTTCAGAATAAATTTAAACAAGGAAGTGAAAGGCCTATATATTGAACACTGTAAAACATTAATGAAATAAATTGAAGACACAAATAAAAAGGTACAGCATGCTCTTGGATTGGAAGAATCAATATTGTTAAAATGTCCCTATAGTAATCTACAGAATCAATATAATCCATATCAAAATTCCAATGGCATTTCTTGTAGAAATAGAAAAATAGTCTTGGAATCTGTATGAAACCACACACACACACACACACACACCAAAATACAAATAGCCAAAGCAATCTTGAAAAGAAGAGCAAGGTGTCATGCTCCTTGATTTCAAACTATATTATGAAGCTATAAAAATTAAAACAATGTGGTACTGGCATAAAAATAGACACATAGATCAGTGAACAGAATAGAGAGCCCAGAAATAAACCTATATATGGCTTGTGGTCAATTAATTTATGACAAAGGAACCAAGAATATAGAATATACCATGGGGAAAAGATGGGCTCTTCAAAAAATCGTGTTGGGAAAACTGGACAGCTACATGCAAAAGAATGAAATTCAACCACTCTTATACTATCCACGAAAGTTAACTACAAATGGATTAAAGACTTGAGTAGAAGACTTGAAACCATAAACCTCCTAGAAGAAAACATAGGCAGTAAGTTCTTTGACATAGATCTTGGTGATGATTCTTTTAAACCTGACACCAAAAGCAAAAGCAACAAAAGCAAAAATAAACAAATGGAGCTACAACAAGCTAAAAAGCTTCTCCACAGCAAGGGAAACCACCAACAAAATGAAAAGGGAACCTATCGAATGGAAAGGAATATTTGCAAACCATATATCTGATAAGGGGCGAATATCCAAAATATATAAAGAACCCATATAACTCAATAGCAAAAACAAGCAAGTAAATAATCTGATTTTAAAACAGGCAGAAGATCCAAAAAGATATTTTTTCAAAGAAGACATACAGAGGGCCAAGAAAATGTCCTGGTACAAGAAAAGGTGATCAACATCATTACTCATCAGGGAAATGCAAATCAAAACCACAATGAGATACCATCTCACACCTGTTAGAATGGCTATTATCAAAAAGACAAAAACAAAACAAAACAAAACAAAAAAACAAGTGCTGGTGAGGATATAGAGAAAAAGGAAATCCTTGTGCATTGTTGTTGGGAATTGAAACTCGTGCAGCCACTATGAAAAACAGTTTCCTCGAAACTTTGGAGTTTCCTCGAAAAATTCAAAATAGAGCTGCCATATGATCCAGGAATTTCCTTTAAAGTGTTTATCTAAAAAAAAACTAAAACACTAACTTGAAAAGATATATGTTCCCCCATGTTCATTGCAGCATTATTTACAATAGTCAAGACATGGAAACAACCTAGGTGTCCACTGATGGATGAACAGACACACACACACACACACATACACACAGGAATATTATCCAGCCATAAAAAAGAACAAAATCCTGTCATTGGTGACAACATGGATGGACCTCAAGGGTATTATGCTAAGCAAACTAAGTGAGAGAAAAACAAAAGCATGTGATAGCTCTTATATGTAGAATTAAAAACTAAAACAAAAAACAAAGCTCATAGATTGGTTGCCAGAGGTGGGGAGTGGAGAGTGGAAGAAACAAGGGTAAAAAGGTTAAAAGAAAAAAAATTCAGTTGATATAAAATCCCCCAGGGGTTTCTGTGTGCATCTGGGTTTGAGATTTAATGTAGAGACAAAGAAAATGGTTGCAAACAGAAAGGAAGAAATGGGGACAGTGGGTGGCTCAGTCGGTTAAGCAGCTGACTCTTGATTTGGGCTCAAGTGATGATCCGAGAGTTGTGGTTATGATTGCGGGGTCATGGGATCGAGCCCCTCATCAGACTCCACACTGGGCATGGAGCCTGCCTAAGATTCTCTCTCTCTCTCTCTCTCTTAAAAAAAAAAAAAAAGAAGGGAAGGAAGGAAGGAAGGAAGGAAGGAAGGAAGGGAAAAATGAGAGGAAGGCATAAGGGATAGGGGCAATATGTTGATAGTTTTGAAATGTGGAAAACAAGTTTGAAGACAAAACAGAGAAACCAGTGGACAGAAAGGCACTGAAGGTGACAGGGCTGAGAGAAAAGTGACCATGGTGACTCTCTGTCAGTTGATCTCTGTCAGTGCTGATGCCTTCAGTTAGAAAATCTATCCCTGTAAATTTCTGTATCTGTAAAATTGTTTAAAATGGAAAACCCATAATGATTAGGGCTACATATTATTGCTATTGTAATTATAGGGATAATGTGAATGTTGGTATTTTTAAAAATAAGTGCTTTACAGATCTGTAGTATGTTAGCATTCTCAAGCATTAAAGTGGTTATAATATTATATTTAATTAACAGAGTGGGCAAGTTTAACAGAATAGTAACATTAACCATGACTACACTTCAGTGGAATGGAAGGAAATATTCACTTTAACATTTTTTTAATTTGGTTTTGTTTTTAACAAACATTAAATATTTTTACCTTCATCTGTGAACATGCTAATCCCATGAGGGTTAAATGAGGAATGATCGAATTCGCTTCCAGTGATCTTCAGTTCTAACACTGTTGGATCTTCTTCATTTAGGTCCATCAGAAGTATTTTGCCAGGTTTATCAGGTTCAAAGCTCTTTATTCCAGGATACTTTAATCCCTTATAAAACATTAAGCAGACAAAAAATGGGCATATTACAAATATCTCAAAAGTTGAGAGAGGTCATAGATGGCACATGGGTTCATACTATCTGCTTCAGACCATAAGGCTGCATGGGAAGCCTCTTGGTTGGCTTGTGCAATAGGACCATGAAGGGTTCTGGAAGTCTGGAAGCCATATGTTCCACCAGGCCACCCCACACAACACACAGTCACAGACCATCCCTTCAGCAGCAGGAGCAGCAGAGAAAAGCCCTGTCTCATACCACAGCTCCCAAATCATGACAAAGATCAAAAATGGAAAAGTAGACCAAATGGCCAATTGCTAATGAGCTTCAACCATATAAAGCAAGGAATATAGAGAGAACATTGGTTATGGTTTGTAAAATGTCTCCTGGCAGGTTCCTTGGAAGCATCTCAAGGACAGAGATTTAGGGGAAGTCAACAATTCCTTTCTTAGCCTTCAATTAGAACAACACAGCTATGTTTTTGTTTGATGTTGGAATCCCATATAAGATTTTGCTTGGAATATGTATTCTGTTGCTTAAAAAAGGAATTTGGAAGACACTGCTGTAGAAGATGACTAGTTTTGCATCTTCAAAGGAGGAAATTGCACTAAATAAATTACAACAGGTAGCCAAGAGTGTTGGCCTCTTTTGTTTTAAGGTATGTCATGACCACAGTGATTTGTATGCAGAAGTTCAACAAACATGATGGCTTCACTCTTCAAAGTGTGGAAATTGTGGAATGACCTATCAACAATTTTATATTAAAGGGTTTATTCTGGAAAGTGTAAAAAAAAAGGTAAAATCTAACCAACATGTGAGTGTTTATATTTATATGCATATATATACATATAGATGCATATATATGTATACACACATACAGCCAATTCAGTAAATATTTGAGTATACCACTTAAGGGCTTCAAGGAATAGGCCATTGATGGAAAGCCATTCTTGAACTCATTGGACTTACAAATCTTCACTAAATGGAAGACAAGGTAATATTAGAGTTCAGCGTACACATAGGAATACAAATATGCATAGAAGGCACAGAATCGTAATTTTAACACCAGTGTAAATGCATATACTCTTTGTTTTTTGAACCATATGACTGCTTATTTTATTTGAAGGTGGTCATTGGTATATAACAGGCTTAAATGAAAGACTTAGGCTGCTTGTTCTAGAAAACGGTGTAGAGCACTGTAAAAGAGAGAAAACACTTACGGAGCTAATGAAAGCTAGTCCACTAGGAAGTATCTCCAAGTCTTCAGAGCCAGATTCTGCCAGAAAAAAGACTAGTCAGTACAGATTGTTGCAGGCTACTGCAGGGAGCTACTGATCCTTTCTTTATCACTCCTAACTGGAAAAAGAGGCTATTTAGCTCTTATTTGATAGATCCAGAATAATTAACCCTTTCATTTATTCAAACTGACTAATATGATTCTATAAAAATGAGAAGACATTAATATAACTAAGTGCAATCAAAATTTACACTTAATATATTTACTTATTTATTTATTTTTTATTTTTTTGATGTTTTGATGTTATACTTAGTGACAATACTTTATTGTCAAATAGGTTTCCATATGCATTTTTATTTTTTAAGTTTATTTAGTTATTTTGAGAGAGAGAGAGACAGAGAGAGAGACAGAGAGAGAGCACATGAGCAGGGGAGGGGCAGAGAGAGAAGGAAAGAGAGAGAATCTGCACCACCAGCACTGAGCCTGACATGGAGCTTGAACTCACTAACCATGAGATCATGACCTGAGCCGAAATCTAGAGTCAGACACTTAACTGACTAAGCCACCCAGGCTCCCTGTATTGACACTTTTAGTAGACATGTTTGTTTTACAAACATCCAATAATATCGAATATTGATATCATATCTATTTTCTAGGAAAAACTGCACTGAAAGATACCTGGCCAACCTTATTGATGCTGACTAAGTCTTATGGTCTAGACTGTCCAACCTTAGTCAACTGAGATAGATAACTCTAAACAAAACAAAACATAACAAAAGCATGGATCTCAAACAAGCTGTCCTCAAATAACAAAGATGGTTGAAACCATCTGGGGACTTGAGTCCTGTGACACTCCCTGTTGGTTGCCTACCAGCTGCTATTTCCTTATCCTTTTATCTTTGCTGACAGAGCCTGCTTTCCACAATGGAAGCCAGATAATGACTTTCCCAGCTTCCTTTGCAGCTAGGGCAGCAGCCTGTAGTCTACCTCTGACTAATGAGATCTAAGGGGAAATCTGCTGAGAACTTCTGGGAAAAATATTCCTCCCTGATACTAAAAGAGGTGAAGCCTTGTGGTAACTGCCAAGGTGTACAAAGACCTTTTAAAATTTGTCCCCTTACTCACTGCTTTTTCTCCATCCTCTGTCCCTCCTCTGTAATCTCCTCAGGTTGTATTACCATTAAATCATTGTTCTGACTATTGTTTTTGCTAAACTGACAAAACAAAAACAAACTATCAAAAACTGTCAATACCCTGGCAATGTGTTGGTGAAATCAAAGGTCAAGTGTGTTGGTATTTATAATTAACTACTGACTTAACCATTCTCTTTGGGTTCATAGTTCTCTTTTTGAGCAAAATTAAACACGTGTATTAATCAAATAAATAGCAAGGTGATACTGCAAGTTCAAATGAGATACTCCCTCCGCTCTCATACTTACCTATTCCTTTAACTAAATTACAGTTAGGAAGTTCTACTGGCTTTACTTCTCGGAAAGCATTAAGTCGTGCTCTGGGGGAGAAAAAAGGAACAGAACACACATAAAACTATTCAGAAATGATAATTAAGTTGCACAAGTAAGCTGCCTGTAAAGTTCTCCTTAACTGGACTTTGTCTGGATTTCAATCCCAGGGTTAGTGGTCCCTGCAGTCTGAGCAATTCTACCAGTCAAGGCCAGAGCAAGGCTGGTGGGGCCTCTGGGTACATTCAGTGTTTATTTAACAGAGGTGGGTAGATCCACAAAAGAAATACACAGTGTCCTCTCCACAGCTCTGTGCACTTTGGCAGGAATAGGGACCATTTCATCTGCTGTGTAAGGAGTCCTATGTGGAAATTTGGGTTAAATAGCAACATGGTTCCAATTTACTCCATTGATGTTTTAGGGCTGCTGACAGATGGGCCTCCTACCCATCTGCCCAGTCTGGCTCCAAAGCCTGGACTGGGCATCTGCTCTCGGGTGTGTCACTTGAAAAACACAGGTGTGCCTAAAGGATTTATAACTTTAGAAAATCACACCCAAGGCCAGAATATAAAAAGACACACACACACACACACACACACACACACAAGCAACTTATTAAATCTGAGTGCATAAACATCATGGGGAATATTTGAGTGGAGGACATAGGACAAAAGGACAGATGTGAGAAGGAAGTACCAGCAGGCTGCCTAAGCAGAGCAAAACTATTGATGAGGCATTTAAAAGAACTGGACCACAACATCAGCACAACCAAGGGATTTAAACAATCAACATTTTTTTTTTGAGAACTAATGATACAATATAGTCTTAGTGAGTAGCAACAATTATCCAAGGACCCCCAGAAATCTTATTTGGCTAGAGATAGGCTGAGAAATTCTTCATAATTTAGTGTCACAGAGGAAGAGGGTGGGCTAGAGGACATTCTAGATAAAATTCTCAATTTGCTATAAAATGATAGGAATTGGGGGGCGTTTGACCTTTCATCCTTTCATTCAGAAAAAAGCATGACATGTTCCTACCACAACGGCACTGGCTACCAATTCCACCTTTGGAAAGGGTCTGACCTAACAGCTTTGTTAAAGCGCCACAGTTTATCCCAAACCACCTCCAGAGTGGAGAGACACCAGGCGGGGTGCTAGAGTTCCAGGGATGGAAGACTAGATGGGGAAGGCCTGGCCTGCAAGCAAAGGGTGGTTCCCTGAATGATGGACTTGAACTTACAAAGTGGACTTTCAAAGGAAAGTTGGGATCTGCCCCCACGACTTAAGAAACTAAAAGGTATTTTTAAAATGGGAACCTGACATTATAATCATGAAAGTTCACAATAAAGAAATAAAAGGGGAAATGATGCATCAGGAAAAGCATTTTGCATGGCACACACACACACACACACACACAAGTGTGCATGCACATATTCCCCACACCCCTAAAACAAAAAAAAAAATACTCACCCTAACATACGTAATACATTCTTAACTTTTCTATTCAAGTCTATTTCATTCATTTTAAAATGCTGACCATAATCTACTAAAACTGCTATTGTGGACCACCATTTTGAAAAACAGTGGGCAAGAGAAAGCTCCGTGAGTATTTGTAAAGTGCTCCAAGGGATTCAAAGGACAGACACAAAAGATGTTAAAGGTGCAGATCCTATACAAAACACCACAAAAAAGTGACACAGAAGAAGAGACTCAATGTTGAGTGGGCCAAGACCTGTGAAAAATACCAAGGGTAGCCAAATTAGCTTTTCTTAGCGTCAAAACCACACAGGAAGAATAGGTACACCGCTTGGCTCACAAGGCTCATCAAGCCTGATGGGATCCTAGAAGGCAAAAGAGAGCAGAAGAGATCGGCCCCATCCTAATTCAGGCTTTTCTCTAATGGAAGACAACCTCTAACCTGAAAAAGGTAGAATGATCAAGGAGGCATGACAACAGCACTCAGTTGCTTTCAGTTCACATTTGTGGCTAAAAAGCAAATCATAGCTCAACAGAATAATCATTGCCGCTGCAGTTCAAGTACTGTATACATGCCTTCATTTAACCTTCACACACCTCTCTGCAGTACTATTATTTTCCTGATTTTACAGATGACTAAGATTAAATGGCTTTCCAAATCCACAAGGTTAGGAAGCGGCTGAATTGGGATTGGAACTCAGGTATGAACGCAAAGCTCACATCCAGTCCTCCTGCTCAAGCAAAATGTACAGGTAACACTACTTACAAACCGGAGGAAGCACCAGAAGACAATTCTCCCGGTGTTACTATAATCCAGCTCGTGTGTTTTTACCTGAGTCTCAATTACCAGGAAATAGCTGGTCAAGAGCTTGATTAAGTCCAAATGTTCTGGGTCCAAGGGATAAAATTCGATGTCTGAGATGTGTCCCTGATTCCTAAGGCCTCTGAAGTCTGACCACAAATCACACAATCCCTGCTATGAATTATTCTTTGCAAAGATGTGCTTGCTTTTTACAAAAGAAAGCGAGGCTCTTTAGTTTATGTATTAAGAAATCCACTCCGGGGCGCCTGGGTGGCGCAGTCGGTTAAGCGTCCGACTTCAGCCAGGTCACGATCTCGCTGTCCGTGAGTTCGAGCCCCGCGTCGGGCTCTGGGCTGATGGCTCAGAGCCTGGAGCTTGTTTCTGATTCTGTGTCTCCCTCTCTCTCTGCCCCTCCCCCGTTCATGCTCTGTCTCTCTCTGTCCCAAAAATAAATTTAAAAACGTTGAAAAAAAAATAAAAATTAAAAAAAAAAAAAAGAAATCCACTCTGGAACTTTCCTTGGGGCCGTATGCAGCCCCCTCAGTCTACTTTCTGCCACTGTACACTCCTCATTCATCCAATATTCTCTTTTGGGACCTACTGTGTGCCAAGACCTGTGCTAAGGGCTCTTACACATACTTCCTCAATTGATTTCCTTGTTACCTTTTTCAAAAAATGTTTTTAAAAATTTTTTAACATTTATTTTTGAGAGAGAGACAGAGACAGAGCGCAAGTGGGGGAGGGGCAGAGAGAGAGGGAAACACCGGATCCCAAGCAGACTCCAGACTTTGAGCTGTCAGCACAGAGCTGAATGAGGGGCTGGAACCCACGTCCCGTGAGGTCATGACCTGAGCTGAAGTCGGATGCTTAACCGACTGAGCCACCCAAGTGCTTCTCTCCTTGTTACTTTTGAGACAATGATTAATTTTCACCTGATTGTTGGGTAAGAAACCAGAGGCACAGAGAAACAAAGTATGTTGCTTCTTGTTCCTTTTTTAAAGGCATAGAGCTGGGATTGGAAATGAGGTGTCATGATACTAGGGGCCCTTTTTCCTATATTGCTCTCACACCACTTTTCATTTGTTCAAGCTTCTCCCTCCATCTAGAACACCCATGCCTCCTAATCCAGGGGGAAGACTCCTACTCATGACTTTCTGTAGCTCCTCTTGGTCTATTGTGATAGGAATAACTCCTTTATCCTCACAAACCTCCCCATATACAGCTATCAGGTCTCCTACCCAAGTGTTTTGCAGTTATCAGTTTTTGGTCTTGTTGCTCACAGTAAACTCTGAAATCTATGAGTAAATAGCATCGCATCCTGCTCGTCCCCGTGACCCAGCAGGAACCCAGCGCCGGCAGAGAGAAGGAACCCGTAGATGTCTGCTAAATTGTTTTCTGGAATTACTAGGCTGGTGCATCAGATGGAGAAGATGGTGTTGGTTGCATTGATAGGGAAGACTGGAGAGCTATTTGTTTGTCCTTAGCTTAGGGTCACATGAGGAATTATTATACTATATATTCAAACAGCGTTCATTAGGTGGATCATTCATAGGTGGATTTTTGAAAAAGCATATGGCAATAATAAAAGCTAACATTTACAGAGTACCTTTCATGTCCCAGATTTTATACTTATCCTACTGTTATATGTATTATTATCCCATAATTTTTTCAGGTGGAGAGACAGGCTCAGCATGGTAGAGTGACTTGGAAGTTGAAGAAATGGCATCCAGCCCAGGTCTGCTGGAATCCACCCCTGCCCTCTTCCCCCTGTAGTGTGGAGTGTGGAGAGGTTATGAGGTGGCAGAAAGGCAAACACTAGCTTTTAATGACGGGAAACAGCGGTGTCACGCGTTGCAATCAGCAACTTCGGGGTGGGGAACTTGCTATAGATGCCAGCTGTAACATTCCACACCCCACAGGGCGCTGTTTATATCATAGTCCAAGGCATTCCCTGGACTTGCCCATGCACACCCCACAAGGTCACAACAGCTGACTTCACAGATGGACAGGGGAGACTGCTGGTCCAGAGGAGCCCTCTCAGTTCCTTCCTCTGTGCTGTCATCACCTCAAAAGCATCAGGGAACCCCCTCAAGACACTTTTTGTGTCCTGCAAGTTCCCTCCAGCCCTAAGCCAATGCAGTGTCCTGGGAACCTGCCCCACTCCAATATACCCGATCTCTGAAGAAAAAACGGTGGGGGTTAGCTTGCTCCTGATGCAGGCCTCAGGGCACAATCTCTTCCCTTCTCTTCCTTGGGCAGATTCACAATCTTCTCTGGGACTCAAAGGCTTTATTTCTAAAAGTGTAACAAAGGTAATTTACTGATCCTCCAGAATCTCTTGATCTGGTTCTGGCATGGGTGCTGCAGGATTTGCAGGTCCTTTAAAGAAGTGCATACAAATGTCCCTGGGGACCTATTAAATAATGCCAATGAGGATTCAGTAGTGTGGGGTGGGGCCTAGAATTCTGCAACTAGAGGCAGCTCCCAGATGATCCTCCTGCGCATCTGGTCCGCAGCCCGTTTGAGGAAAGAGGCTTCAGGGCCTTTGGAATAGTGCATGCAATTTCCCTTCCCTCTCCTGCCTGGGCTGTTCCCATTCTCCATCTCCATAACCCCCAACCTCTTGGCCCCACATTGCTCCTGTCCCTGAGGTTCTTCCAGACCCCCTTTCCATTCTAAAACCAGAGGTCTACCTCCCTCACACTTTCCTCTTCCCTTCTCGGTGGTCTGATTACAGACAGAAGTTTAAAGATTAAGGCTCCCTCCCCCATCGCTGAATCCAGGTGCTGAAAATAAAGCAGTAAGTTCCTAATTCCAAACCAGACCCCGTATCTTCCCACTGTGGCAGCCCCACAGCAGAGTGTCTCCTGCAGACGCATTATCCATGACAGGAAACCACAGGTAACGCCAACAAAGGGACTTGCAGGGACTGATGTTATGTCGGGCTATCATCCATTATACTTTGTACTTTGGTCCTTTCGGAAAAATCAGAATCAGGCTAGAGGCCCAGAAACTAAGGCCAAGGTCCCCTTGCTGCCCAAGGATAGGTCCCAACTTTTTCGGGTTGAAATTTGCCTTGGTGCAAATCACTGCTATAGGATAGTCCTTTTCACACTACATCCCAGGGAGCTCTACGGGATGCTGATAGATGGTACCCAAAAAGGGGAATGGAGGTGTGGGAAAATAAGTCTGTGAAATGATGGCTTGTGTTGTTGTTGCTTATTTTAGCTGAAGAATTTTTCAAAGCTTCCCGTATGCCAGAATGCATTGCCAATCTGTAGGAAAGGCTGTAGTAGAAAACACTTCCCAAATGTATGTGTCCAAGGAACATATTTTTTCGTGGAGCAAATCTTGTGGCTCATGTTCCAAGGAACAAACTTGGGGAAGTATTAATGGTGAATCACATAGGCTAAGACCACATGTTGAGAGAGAAACGTTTTATGACTGGGGTAGGGAAACTATGCTTTTACACAAAAACATATACAAAATGCCTACAGTCTTCATTCTCAGAGTAAATTAAGGAAGGTAAACCAGAAAGATAGACCCTCACTCCCTCCTTGCAGACCTGTAATCCTTTGGGAGACATCTTGGTGGGGGGCCTCTGCAAGAATGGGGGCAGAAGAAACCCAGGTACAGATTCAGAATTGAAAGGATAAAGCCTAGAAGGGGGCTTAGATCTTTGTATCTCATTTATTTTCATCCGAGGATAATACCATGATCTACACATATGCTGAGGGATGTGTGTGTGTGTGTGTGTGTGTGTGTGTGTGTGTGTATATATATATAGAAAGAGAGAGAGAGAGATTTTCCTTTAGCACCAAAGAGTACTATGATTAATGAAAATCCACAAACTGTAATTTTTACATGATTTTAAAACCCACATCACTAACTCTCCATTACCCTTCTCTGATAGTTTGTGATTATAAAAATAATTAACAATTAGAAGAAAAAAACCCAATAGTTTGCAAAAAGTTGTTCTGAAAGAAAGCTTAGGGTCATATAAGTTTTTTAAAGATCCAAAATGTTCAATTTGATTTTTAGTAATGTTTTACTTCAAAGCAAATAAGAAGATGTTGATTAAACCTTAGGAACTAGGGTGATCTCTAGACTTTGAACCCCTGTAAAGTTACCATCAAACTACTGAAACGTTCTTAAAAACTTTCCTCCCTTTTACAGTACCTTAGGGTTTATAAATACTTTAAGGGAAGCAGAGCACTAACATTTATTGAATAGTTACTGTGTCCCAGACACTGTGTTAGCTGCTTCATGTATGAGTGTGGATTATTGGCTCAGGCTTATTCAAGCAGACAATGTTAGAGCTGTGAAGTGATTTGCCCAAGATCTCATAATGGAAGGGACATAGCAATAACCCAGGACATCAAATGTGGGTTGAGCCAGGGTTCTTTCCTTCCCACACCCCTCACCCCTGCCCAACTGGAGCGGATGGGGTATGGGGAGTAGACCCTCATAGGGTGCGTTTGCTCATACCTGATCTGCTCCACATTCATTCTGTGTCTCTGTGTGGCCTCAAGGTGACAATCTGCAAGCTGCGAAGATTTACACTGTGGCTGGGGTTTACGCCATGGCTCTTCCCTAACCTACACAATATCGGGGGGGGGGGGATCCTTAGTCTATCCTGAAGAGAGATTGAGAAGTGACTCTGTTGCCAAGGCACACAGATCTTCATGAAAAATCAATCTGTGTATGCCAACAACTTGGCCATCACACCAGTGACAATTTTTCTCCTTACCCCATGTCTCAGGCCATGAACAAGGACATGTTTTCAAGTGGCACACGAAAGTTAGACAAACATTTGTGAAAACCCTGCAGGATGTGCATCTAAAGCTTCCCTCGGGCTTTCGGTTAAAAGACTACACCCTACTTTCAGGGGTGCTCCTGGTGTTGCCCAGGCGGGGGAGGACCAGGGCTGCAGCCCTCACCACAGCCCAACTTACTGATAAGAAGCCCGGTGATCCCTGAAGAGTGCCAGTCCCAGCCCCAGGAGAGTGAGCAACATCAGCTTTGCCATGGCTTGGATAGGAATGGATGGCTGGACTGATAAACCCGCCGGCCAGGAGACTGGCTTGCCTGTGGCCTGAGCCTCTGGGGAAAGTCCCTGGGTCCGACCTTCCCTCCAGGCTCCTCCCCTCCCCTCCCCGCTGCACTGCAGAGGCAGGAGCTGCTTGCTCCCTGACTTGAGAGGGGAGGCAGAGAACAGCTGCCTATGCCCTGCAAGAAGGGGACAGCCTGTTGATTGGTGGAAATGGAGAGCTGTGGGAAAAGAGAGCCAGGCTTTTATGAGCGCTCACTTTGTGCCAACAAGGTCCTAATCCCTTTGCCTCAGAGGGGTTCAGTAATGTGATCACAGTGACTCAGCCAGAAATGGCACACACATGGAAGGAAGGAAGGAAGGAAGGAAGGAAGGAAGGAAAGAAGGGAAGGAAGGGCTGTGATTAGAAGCCCTAAGATCTAACTTTACTCTCACCAGGCTACCGCTGTGTGTCATCTTCAAACATCTGGATTTCTAGCATCTCAATCTCCAAGCACCACTCCTGACCTTACAGCTCAGCAAGTACATCACTGCATTGTTCATTTATTCTGGGTACTCGCTGACACTTGACAAGTACCTGTTATGCGCCAGAAATCAGTAAAATATAGCACTACTGCCTGTATAGTGCTGTGGGTAATGCATGCATGTATTATGGATATGCACATATTCTATGGAAAAGAATAAAGCAGGGAAGAAAGATACAGAGCACTGAGGTGCCATTCAAAGAATGGGAGTCAGGGAAAACCTCACTGATAAGGGGACTTCTGAGCAAAGCTGGAAAGAAGGTGCCTCTTTGTACCCATGTCTCCTTTCTCTCCTATTACCATGAATGAAGTGTTTCCTCCTTCACTAAAGGCCAGCCCCTCCCTTCCTTTTCTTCTCAAGGATTTTGGTCCCAGTTACACCTGTCTCTACTGCAGCATCCATCATGTCCTCTTTTCTGGAATAATGCTACCAGATGCCAGTGTGTTTTAGTGTCACTCATAGTATTCTGGGGAAAATGCTCTTTCACTGCTCATTCTAACTATGCCCTCTTTCTCTTCTCCCTCTCTCTCTCTCGTATATACATATATATGTGTGTATATATACATATATATATACACACATATATATGTATATATATATACACATATATATGTATATATATGATATATAGATAGATATAGATATAGATATTTAAATATATATCTCTACCTATATATAGATATATAGATATATAGATTTAAATCTCTGAAAGATTTGCCAACAGTTGCTGCTTCCATTTTATCATCTCTTGTAACAGCTCAATGATGGCCACAAATTCTTTGATACTTCTCCTATTAAGAACTGAGGCATAGGACTTCTCCCCTGAGGTGGGTGCTGACTCTGTGAATGCCTTAATTCATAAAACACAGTGGTGCTATTCAAGTTTGCGGGAACAGCCTTAGAGACCAGCAGCTTCCACCTCCTGTCACTTGGAATACTTGTCTTTGAACCTTGAGCTTCAGCATAATAAATCTGATCACTCCACTGGAGTGTCCACATGCAAGGTTCTGAACACATGAAGAGGGAAAATGGCCAGCTTCTAGCCATCTACACCAAGGCAGCAGATGTATGAATGAAACCTTCTTGGACACTCCAGAGTAGTCCAGCCACCAACTGAATACCACTGTCACCCCAGTTGACGCCATGTGGAGCAGAAGAATCTACCTGCTGAACCCTGCCCAAATTCCTTACTCGTTGTTTATGAGCTTAAGAGAATGATTGGTTCAGGGGTGCCTGGGTGGCTCAGTCGGTTAAGCATCCGACCTCACCTCAGGTCATGATCTCACCGCTCGTGCGTTCGAGCCCCGCGTTGGGCTCTGTGCTCACAGCTCAGAGCCTGGAGCCTGCTTCCAGTTCTGTGTCTCCCTCTCTCTGCCCCTCCCCCACTCATGCTCGGTCTCTTTCTCTCAAAAATAAAGTTTAAGGGGCGCCTGGGTGGCTCAGTCGGTTAAGCGTCCGACTTCGGCTCAGGTCACGATCTCGCGGTCCGTGAGTTCAAGCCCCGCATCGGGCTCTGGGTTGATGGCTCAGAGCCTGGAGCCTGTTTCTGATTCTGTGTCTCCCTCTCTCTCTGCCCCTTCCCCGTTCATGCTCTGTCTCTCTCTGTCTCAAAAATAAATAAAACGTTTAAAAAAAAAATAAAGTTTAAAAAAATTAAAAAAAAAGGAAAATGATTGGTTCAGCAACTAACTTTAGGGAATGTCTCCTATCTCCCATTCTCTATTTAACCCATTCTAACATAGCTTGTGTTCCTTTGACTCAACTGTAGAATTTGCTCTTATTAAACCACCCATAATATCCATATTATCAAATCTAGTGGTTACTTCTCTGCTATAATCATACTCATCCACATTGAGCACAGATCATCAGTCCCTTCTTTTCAAATACTTACCTCTCTTGCATTCTGTGATTCCATCCTCTTGCATTTCCTGCCACCACCACCCCCACCGCCCCTACTTTCCTCGTCTTCTTTGCAGGTCCTCCTGTCTCTGACCTCTAAATGATGAAGCCCTAGGACTTGTTCTAAAATATCTTCTCTTTCTACACTTTCTCTTGAGGTGATCCATCAATTCCAGTGGACTTAAATACCATTAGTATGCTAGTGTTTCCAAAATATACACACCTAGCTCAAGTCTATTACTGTGGCTCTAATAAATCATTCTTCATCTTTCTAGATAAAGTAGCACACCCCACCTCTAGAAACTTTTTGACATTATCCTATATTTTTAATTACTCATTTTTTTGAAATCATCTTCTTAATATACTTCTATGATTGTGGAGTGTTGCTGCCTAATGGAAAGCAAACTCCTTGAGGTTGGGGGTTTTGTCTTGTTTCCCATTATGACCTCAAAGCTTTGGAAAGAGCCTGGCAAAAAAGTAGTCCCTTATTAAACATTTAATGACTGATAGACTGGTGAGCACTCATTTTGTCCTCACTGACTAGCTGCCTGGTTTATATTCCCACTGGAATGTCTAATAGTCACCTCAAAATGTGTTCATAGCAGAACTCTTGATTCCCCACCCAACATATTATGTCCTCCAATCTCTCCACACTTAACCAATCTTCATTCACCCAGCCCTTTCTCTAATACCTCCTTGCACCAAACATATCAGTCAGTCCCATAAGCCTTCCTTCTGTATTAATTATCTATTGCTGTACAACAAAGTGGGTAAAAATATAGCAGTTAAAAAGAACAAACATTTATTATCTGATAATTTCTGTGGATCAGTGTCCTAGGTGTGGCATAACTGGGTATCTCTGACTCAAGGTCTTTTGTGAATTGGCAGCTGAGCTGTCAGCCAGAGTTGTTAAGATGGTTAATTTTATGTGTTAGCCTGACTGGAGTAAGGGACGCCCAGATAGCGGGTAAATTATTTCTAGGTGTGTCTGTGACAGTGTTTCCAGAAGAGATGGGCATTTGAATCAGTAAACTGAATAAGTAAAGAAGATCAACCTTAATTCATGTGTGTGGGCATCATCCAATCTTTGAGGGCCTAAATAGAGCAAAAATGTGGAGGAAGGACAAATGCTCTTTCTCTCTCTCTTTACTTAAGCTGACATATCCATCTTCTTCTGCCCTTGGTTCTTGGGCCTTCAGACTCTGGAATTTGTACCAGTGGCCCCTCGTTTCTTAGGTCTTTGGATTGAATTATACCACTGGCTTTTCTGGTTCTCCAGCTTACAGATAGCATGTTGTGGCATATCTCAGCCTTCATGATCATGTAAGCCAATTCCTATGGTAAGTCACCTTTTATCTATCTCTATCTATCTATCTATCTATCATCTATATATACTATTGGTTCTGTTTCTCTGGAGAACTTTGACCAATGTAGCTGTATTCTCATCTGAAGGCTCATCTGGGGTGGGGTGGAAGAGGTAAGATCAGGTTCCAAAGATCATTTACATGGTTCTTGGCAGTCTTTTCTCTTTTGTCTTATGAGACTTTCCACAGAACTGTAGCATAATAAGGTAGCTGGCTTCCCCCAGGGTGGAAAACAGAGCAAGAGAGCGTGACCCCCAAATGGAAACCACAATCTTACTACAGAAGTGACACCTCTTCACTTCTGCCATATTCTCTTTGTTAGAAGCAAACAACTCCACTCCACTTTTAAAGGGAGAGGAATTAAGCTCTACCTCTTGAGGGGAGGCATAGCAAAGGATGTGTGGACGTATCTTTAAAACCACCACAATTTACAAATAAATCTTGAATCTGCTCACTTTTTTCTACTTCCACAGCTATCACTCTGTCCCAGGCTACCATTGTCTCTAGGCTCAAAAAAACTCCTCTTCACTCTTCTCTCCCTCATCCCCCATCCATTCTCCTCACTGCAGCTAGAGCAAGCTCTTAAAAATGTAAATCAGATCATATCATTTCCCCACTTCTCATTTTACTTTCTTATCGTGGCCTAAAAGGCCATACAAGAGCTGGACTATGCCTATCACCTGACCTAATTTCTTATCATTCACTCAGCATAATGTTCCAGCAACATTAGCCTTCCTATCACTCTGTAAACATATCAGACTTATTATACCTCATCATTTTTGCTTTTGCTATCCTTTGACTATAATGTTCTCCCCATCCCTCATGTTCACCTGCTCCCTGACTGCTCCTTGAGTTTCTCTTTCTTGCCATTCAGGTATTAGCTGAAACGTCACCTCTCCTATGAGGCCTTTTTCAATGTTACTATTTATAATAACCTCCTGTTGCACCCTCTGCCCACCACCAGTCACTAAGACCCCCACAGCTGATATGAAATGGTTAGCACCAGTACAAAGCTACTGGTTGTTAGAATAATGACATATCTCTGTTCTGGTCAGTAAATACTTCCTCAAACCCCCCAAGAGGTCCTCCACAATGGTGACCATTCCCCTTCCCCTGGAACTCTCCCCACCCAACACACACATACTTTGTCATGATCCAGCAATTAAGAGGCTATTTCCTGGCATGACAGAGTTTCCAAGACTCTTCACCCACATAGTGCTCCAGTCAGCTGTGACTGACTGTGGATGTTCTATGCAGGTTCTTAAAGACTCCATCATCCCTGCCTCACAGCACTCTTCACCGTATGGAGGCATCTTGTTTATCTATTTGTTTACGTGTAGGCAGCCTGCCTTCCATCGCTAGTAAACTTGAGAAGGGCACAGACCTTGACTAATTTGTCATCTACCTTCTCTTCAACTCTTAGAACAGTTTCTGGCACAGTAGGTGCTCAAAATTTGGGAAAGGAATGAAAGAATGAACAAATGGCAGCGAATGGGGCATAAAGGAGACAGGAGGAGCAGGGACTGGGGGTGAGTTGGGGAGCAGACAAGGAGATGCCACTCATCCTCTGATCCAGTGAATTTATTAACTTACTAATTTATTTATTGAATAAATTAGGTAATACATGAATATTGTTTCCAGTTTACTTGTTTTACTCTGTGAGACCTTACAGCAATCATTCTTAACTTTTTTTGAAGGGACTCAACTAACATTGTGACCCTGATGAATGCAGTAAATTCTTCCCTTGGATTCAGAAACACACAAAACACTTGTGCCAGGTTTCAGTATTTCACTGAAGCCCTCGGTGCCAGGGCCAGATACTAAGAATCCTTGTCTAGAAGTGAAAATAACTTGAGTAATTAATGATCTCCACAATCAGTTAGTTTGAAGGGTCTGCTGTCTGTGGGAATGTTGCTCTGGGCTTTTACAACTACTCTTTCATTTGAAACACTTTTTTCCCCAAACCTCTCTATTCCACATTTGTGATATAACCAAATAGTACTTGCTCCTTCAGGCACACATTTGGAATTTACTTTGGCTAAGTCTTTCTTGATCCCTAATTCTTAAATATCCTTTTCATGTGTCCTTTGCCCCGTGCTTCTTTATTATTCTTACCACTCTGTATTATTAATACCTTATTACTTTTCTGATTTTCTCATTAGACTATAAACCCATATAATACTGCTTTGTTTATTTTTATAGCCCTGATGGTTGGTTTAGCACCAAATACAGGCTAGGTGCCCAATATATATTGATTAAAGAAATGAATGAATGTTTGAAAAGCATTACAGGAGCCTCTGGATTACTTTAAAATACCATATTTTATTGACTTTAAAATACCATTGGTGTTAAATATACGATTATTTTATTTTTATTGTTTTATTACTTTATTTTATTATTATACTAGGAAAGAAAAAAAACTATCAATTAATCTACAACACAATGCTAAGAAACTATTAATTCTATACTAATTTCCCATCTCAAAGTTGTTAAAATGTATAAAAAAGACCCTATTCAAATCCATGAAATATGAAAAATTTAAATTTGTGGAAAGTTATAGGTTTTTTAAATTAGAGCTTCTTTTTATTACCAGCAGTTTACAACCCAACATTTAAAAAAGAAAACTCTTGTAAAAAACTCAAAACTCGGTCAAAAATTCACACTGACTTTTATAATTCTTTTCCTTTCTTACCTTGTTTTCATGTGCTAAAAATTTATTCACACACATTAAAGTGTTACTTCCAAAACATCCTTGGTAAAAATCACAAGTACTGATTCTTTTATTTTTCCACAAAAACCCAAATTCGCTGAGGATTCAGTAAAAACTGTCAATACATTGGCAGAGAACCAGAGCCACAGTTGCCAAGTTTAATTTTGGCCAAGCACAAAAGGGTTAATTTGGTGGGAGCACTTGGTATTCTTTCTCTAGAACAAGCTGAACCTTGTTGGCAGTAAAGTGTGAAATTCCAGTGTCCTTAGAACTCCAGTAACACCATTCTGCCCAGCAGCTTTAGTAACTATAGGTGAAAAATATGAAAACAAAAACACTGGACTTTGAATACTAGATTCACGGTCACTTTCTGAAATATTGTAGTAGCAGAAATAACATTTGTGAAATGTGGGTTTGTTGTATGAAATAAATGAGAAAATATCTGCAAATGTAGACGTAAAACAATTGCAGAGCAAACACTAAAATTCTATTCAAGTGGAGAAATGAGCACTTTAAAAAAGTGCTCCCACCTACATAATCTCACAACATCCTGGTAAATGGAATGTGACCACTGTGATTACCCCATTTTATGCAAAGTCATCTAGTTAGGAAGTGTAGGAGCCCCAAATATTTATGTCTAGCTTTGGTGATTCTAATTTATGTGCACCTAAAAACAGTACCTCAACGTGTATAAGGCAAAACCAACAGAAAGATATACCACTTTGCTTCAGTTATCTAAGCTGCATCTCAAAAACTGGAAAACCTGAAGAAAGTAGAAAGATGGAAATAATAAAGATAAGACCAGCAGTTGGTGAAATAAAAAACAGAGTTAAAGAAAGGACATCCATTGTATAGAATGTTATTCAGTCATAAAAAATAATGAAGTCCTGATCCATCCTACACTGTGGATGCACCTTGAAAATACTATGCTAAGTGAAAGAAGTCTGACACAAAAGGCCACAGATTGTGTGATTCCATTTATATGAAATAGCAAGAAGAGGGAAATGCACAGAGAAAGCAGATTAGTACTTACCATCAACTGAGGGTAATGAAAGGGTAATGGTAGTAACAGCTTAATGGGTATGGGTTTCCTTTTGGGGTTATGAAAATGTTCTAGCATTTGATAGTGGTGATGGTTACACAACACTGGGAACATATTAAATGCCTCTGAGCTGCATACTTCAAAATGGTTAAAATGGTGAGTTTTATGTTATGTGAATTTTACAGTAAAAATTTAAATAAAGGGCGCACCTGGGTGGCTCAGTCTGTTAAGCGTTGGACTTTGGCTCAGGTCATGATCTTGTGGTTCATGGGTTAGAGCCCCACATCTGGCTCTATGCCTGGAGCCTGTTTCCTATTCTGTGTCTCCCTCTCTCTGCCCCTTCCCCACTTGTGCTCTGTCTCTCTCTGTCTCTCAAAAATAAATAAACATTAAAAAAATTTTTTAATAAATCTTTAAAAAAATTAAATAGAGAGGGCAAAACATTCAAAAGTTGATAATTGAAAATACTAATAAAATTTATAAATGCCTAGTAAGACCCACAAGGAGAGAGGGATTAAAAATTCTAAATATGAGAAATGAAGACCAGAATATTGCCACAGGTCTTAAAGATATTTTTAAAAATAGAAGCATATTTTGAACTACTTTATTCCACTATATTTACAAATTTAGACGAAAATAGTGAATTCTTAAAATTGCAAAAAAACACACAAGAAAAAACAGAAAATCTCAATGTTTTTATATTTATTAAAGAAATTGAATCTATAATTTAGTCTTCAGTCCTAAATAGCTTCATGAATGAATCTTGCAAACACTTAAAGAAGAAAAAATACTAATTTGTATATAAACTCCCACAGAATAGAAAAACTCTTTCTCAACTCTTTTACAAGCCAACAAAATCTTAATACTAAAACCTGACAATTTATTACAAGAAAGAAAATTAAAATTACAGTGAATATTTATCATGAATATGGACATTAATATCTTAATGAATTACCCAGTTGAATCCACTATATATAAACAGATAACATATTACGACCAAGTGAAGTTTACACCCAGTATACAAGTTTGACTTGGAGCTTTAAATCAATCATACAGGGGTGCCTGGGTGGCTCAGTCGGTTGAGCGTCCGACTTCCGCTCAGGTCATGATCTCACGGTCCCTGAGTTCGAGCCCCGCGTCAGGCTCTATGCTGACAGCTCAGAGCCTAGAACCTGCTTCAGATTCTGTGTCTCCCTCTCTCTTGGACCCTCCCCCGTTCATGCTCTGTCTCTCTCTGTCTCAAAAATAAATAAAACATTAAAAAAAATTTTTTTTTAAAAATCAATCGTACAATTGATGGGATAAAAAAATAAATAATCTCAATAAATGCAGAAAAATATTTTTAAAAATTCAATATTCTTTTGTAACTAAAAAAGACTCCTAATAAGTTAAAAATGGAATGAAAGTGTTTTAAGAGCAGTAATAAAAAGGGAAATTATAGCAAACATCATATTTGATGAGAAATTGAAAGCTTCCCCTGGTGATTGACAGAGAGACAAGGAAACTCATTATTATCACCTATATGCAATATTAAACTAGAGCAAGGGATACCTGGGTGGCTCAGTCGGTTAAGTGTCCCACTCTGGCCATCTGCTCAGGTCATGATCTCACTATTTGTGAGATGGAGCCCCAAGTGGGGCTTTGCACTGGTAGCATGAAACCTGTTTGGGATTTTCTCTCTCTGCCCCTTCCCCGCTCACATTTTCTCTCACTCCCTGTCTCTCTCTGTCTCTCTCTCTCTCAAAATAAACAAATAAACTTAACAAAATATTAAACTAGAGCAAATAAATAAATAAATCCAAGTTTGGAAAAGAAAATCTGGAACATGCATTATTAATTATTAGAAGACTCATATTTTAATAATGTTCATGATCCCCTTTGAATGTATACATTCAAGGCAATCCCAATCAAAATCCTAGCAAAATTTTGTAGTAATTGACAAGCAGATTCTAAATTTAAATAGAAGTGCAAAGAGAGAGGAGTAGCCATAAAAATTTTGAGGAAGAAGAGATTTGGAGGATTTTACTACCTAAAATCAAGACTTACTATAAATCTATCATAATTAAAACAATCTGATATTGGTACGATTGACAAATCATCTGGTGGAATAGAATAAAGAGCCCAGAAGTAAACCCACACGTGGATGCTCTCCTTATTTATGACAAAGTGCTGCTGCAATCCTGTGGGGAAAGGATTTTCTTTTCAATAAATAATTTTGTATCCATTGGATATAGATGTGGCTACAAAAGAATCTTGATTTCTACTCAACGGATACCCTCTGCCATATCAACGGATATGCCAGATAAGTGAGAAATTTGAATGTGGAAAATTAAACAATAAATCGTTTATAAGATAACAAAGAAGCATAACCTATTTATGGTTAAATGGTTAACACAAAGCAACATCCATAAAAGAATATCATTGATACATTGGATTTCATTAAAACTAAATTTTCTATCAAAGACATGACTGAGAAAATGAAAAGACTCACCAAAAAGTGGAAGAATATGACAATCAAGAAGAATGAAATCCTGCCATTTGCAACAATGTGGATGGAACTAGAGAATATTATGCTAAGCAAAATTAGTAGTCAGAGAAAGATAAATATATGATTTCACTCATATGTGGAATTTAAGATACAATATAGGTGAACATAAGGGGAGGGAAGCAAAAAAATAAAAAACAGGGAGGGGAGCAAAACATAAGAGACTCTTAAATATAGGGAACAAACTAAGGGTTGCTGGAGGAGTTATGGGGGAAGGGCTAAATGGACAAGGGGGCATTAAGGAAGACACGTGTTGGGATTAGCACTGGGTGTTATATATGTAGGGGAAGAATCACTGGATTCTACTACTGAAATCATTATTGCACTATATGTTAACTAACTTGGATGTAAATTAAAATAAATAATTTTTTTAAAAAGTGCAAGAATATATTTTCAATACAAGTATTCACAAAGAACTCATACCTACAAATTAATAAGAAAAATGATGTCAACCAAATTTTTAAATGGCCAAACAGTTGAACATTCTCTGTACAAAAGAAGCCTCCAAGAGGCCAATAAGTCCAGGAGAAGGTGTTTAATTCCATTATTCATCTGAGGAGCGCACATAAAAATCACAATGAGACATGCCAACATACCCATTGGAATAGTTAATTTTTTTTATAAAAAGGAAAAGGGACACTATTAAGTGTTGACAAGGAAGTGGAGCAACTAGAACTCTAATGTCATTAGTGGGAGAATATATTGGTACGGCCACTTTGGAAAACTGCTTTTCAGTATCTACTGAAGCTGCCATATTGTGATTTCAGTCAATACCCAGCAATTTCAATTCTGCGTATATACCTAACAGAAATATTTTTATGTGTGCATTGAAGTACACTGGAAAAGAAAGTTCATGGCAGCTTGGTGCATATGTTTTAAACACTTGTATACAATGTAAATGTCTATCAATAGTGAAATGGATAAATAAATTGTGGTATATTTATACAATGAAATACTATACACAACAAATGAAAAAGAATGAACTACTGCAGCATCCTGTAACAGAGGCTTACAACGATGGTTTATTTATCACTCATGCTATATCCCCATTGCAGGTTGCCTGCAGGTCTGCTTCCTGTCGTTACCAATTCAGAATCCAGTTTGGCAGAACAGACTATATCTAGAACACTACCAATTTGGGGGCAAAGAGAAAAGAGACACAGTGAAACACATACCAGCTCTTAAAATTTCTACCTGAAAGTGACATATATTACTTCTACTAACATTTTATTGGCCAAACCAAGTCATATGGCCACTTTTGAGATCAACAGCTCAGGGATGTATCATCAGCCTGCTGAGGATAGTATACCAAGAAAAGAACCAGAGTAGTTGGGCTACAGTTATCCAACCTACGATAGGGGTTGAGAAGGTGAGTATCTGGCTTCTCTCTTGGGCAAATGGGAATGACGTTCAGTGTCTATGTCTGGTTCCCTAAAAGTAGAGATTGGGAGAGGATTTCAGAAGCACATGATATGAGGCAGTGCTCATCAGGAAAAATTCTGGAGAGGAAGGAAGGCAGCAAAAAACAAAGATAGGGAAAGGACCAAAATACTTAAACGTGTTAATGGTAGTGGACATCTGACTTTACTATTTCCACTTATTATGGGTGTACTCTGTGTGTATGTGTGTGTGTGTGTGTGACTTTTAGCATATGATGTGATTGTTTTGAATGCTAATGGACTTCTCTAGAATCCATTCATGCACAGTTTATTATTCGAAGATCTTGAGTTTACATTCTACCCACAGACAATCTTCAGATTCGCTGCAGAAGCCACTATTTTTTCCGTGGTGGAAATCGCTAACAGTCCACATAATGCTCCATCTGCACTTCATTTTGGTTTTACTTCTTAATGAAATCAGTGATATTCTACAGGCTTGTGTGACTCACCAGTTAGCTGTTAGAAACCACAGGGCTCATGTGGTGGGCAAGACCTGGAGCTGGAAGAGCACAATTTTGTGGTATGTATTCATTTCACCATTTCCAAAGTCATCCCTGATGGACTGAGTTTTATCTACTGTCTGTTCTTTATGGTATCAAACTGGGTTTCCATTACATTCTCTGCTCCCACTTAAGCACATTCCTCTTGGTTTTCTTCAATTGGATGACTTGCTCTTGACTGTGCTAATTACGGTCTTTTACTCCAGTAAACTGCTCTTCTGAACAACCTCATTGTGTGTGAAAAATGAGTTTTGGCAGGAGGCACATGATTTGTTTTCTTGCCATAGACAAATTCTTTCAACAACAATGTGAGCACAAGTACATCAATAATAGCGAGTGTGCATCAGGTACGTACTCCTTTGGGGTGTTGATGGAAACGCTAAATCTGCACCTCCCACCTCTTTTTCCATATCCTTGGGGTGCAGTTTTAAAACCCTGGCACGACGGGGTGCCTGGGTGGCTCAGTCAGTTGAGCGTCTGACTTTGGCTCAGGTCATGATCTTGCAGTCTGTGAGTTTGAGCCCTGCATCAGGCTCTGTGCTGACAGCTCAGAGCCTGGAGCCTGCTTTGGATTCTGTGTCTCCCTCTCTGTCTGCCCCTCCCCCGCTCATGCTCTGTCTCTCTCTCTCTCTCTCTCTCTCTCTGTCAAAAATAAATAAACATTAAAAAAAATTTTTTTAAATAAATAAAACCCTGGCACATAGTAGATATGTGTAGAGACATTTTATTAAATACCAGTACCTGAACCTCAGGTGCGGGGGTGGGGGAGGAGGTGGTCTGCCTCTTGTCTTCTAAAGTGCCTTCCTGTTCTGCAGAGGTAGAAACTAGAACCTATATTTCCCCAGCAATCTTGAGGCCACAGTGCAGATATAGTTTTGTGTCTGTAAATCAGAATGGCTTTAATGAGATTAACATGTGAAACCTATTGAGGAAAGAAGCTGAATTGCAAGGATCTGTTTTGCTGGTATGGGCCTTGACTACAGACACGGCTCTGAACCCCACAGTTTTCATGATTCCTTGAGCTCTGGATCTCACCTATTGTGGCTGCAACCATCTACCCTCTCACCAAAGATGAGGGAAGTTCCCTATGTCCCCTGTATCCCCACCACCCCATCAGAACTTGGCAATATGACCATTTTAGTTTTTGCTAGTCTAATAGGTATAAAGCCATTTAGAGTGATTTTTTTAATGTTTATTTATTTTTGAAAAAGAGAGGGAGAGAGAGAGAGAGCAGGGGAGGGGCAGAGAGAGAGGGAGAGACAAAATCCCAAGCAGGTTCCACGCTGTCAGCACGGAGCCAGCCGTGAGGCTTGAACTCATGAACTGTGAGAATGTGACCTGAACTGAAATCAAGAATGGGGTGCTTAAACCAACTGAGCCACGCAGGGACACCTAGAGTGCTGTTTTATTTATTTATTTATTTATTTTTAAATTTTTTTAACGTTTTATTTATTTTTGAGAGAGGGAGAGACAGAGCATGAACAGGGGAGGGTCAGAGAGAGGGAGACACAGAATCTGAAACAGGCTCCAGGCTCCGAGCTGTCAGCACAGAGCCCGACGCAGGGCTCGAACTCACGGACTGCAAGATCATGAACCGAGCCGAAGTTGGCTGCTCAACCGACTGAGCCACCCAGGCGCCCCTAGAGTGCTGTTTTAAATGACACTTCTCCAATTACCAAAGATTCTGAGCATGTGAGCATCTTTCATGTGCTTCATTGTTCCCCCCTCTTCTGTAAATTGCTTGCTTCTTCACACCATTTGCCTCTTATTCTCTGGGGTTACTATCTCCATTTTGTTATTCTCTAGAGTTCCTAAAATATTGTGCTTAATAATACCTTGTCAGTTTAATGTTGCAAATATTTCTCATTCTGATATCCATCTATCATCTTTGTCATTGATGTCCTTGCTTAAATGGAAAGCCTTAATTTTGATGACTCAAATTCGATCAACTTTTTTGTCTTAGGATTTGTATCTTTGAAAGTTTGTTCCAAAAGGTTTTCCCTACTCTTCGGTCATAAAGATACCCTCTTACTGTGTCTTCTATTAACTCCAAAGGTCATAAACACCTGTTTGGTAGTTAGCTAGTGATGTTAGGTAGGACATAGTTTTATTGCCTTCCATAAAGTAAATCCACTCTCCCAATGCCATCTTGTAAGCAAACATCCTTTCCCTATTAATTGGTACTGCTAACTTTACCTTATATTAAATCCCCAACGAGACATACCTCTGATATCTATTCTATTCTGTTGATTTATCTCTTTGTCTTTTTCTTTCACAAATACTAAACTGTTTTTATTGTTAGGCCTACTTCTGCCCTTCGTTTTTATTTTTTGAAGTCAGCTTAGCACTTCCATATGCATGAAAATTCTATTGTGAGATACATTGTTTGTGCCAAAGATCTATGGAAAAAAATATATATATACACACAGTTATAGAATGATTATAAAAGAAATATCAATGTAAACCACCATTCAGGTCAGGAAATGTAATATTGCCAGCACCCCCAGAAGTTCCCCATGTATCATTCCCTGACTATAATCCCCACTTTCCCTAGAGGCAGCCCCTATCCTAACTTTTGTGATAGCTAGAGATAGCTAGCGAAATAGAACCTCTTTGCTCTAACTCAACCATCCATGAATGCCTCCTCAAACAGCATTGTTTAATTTTGCTTCTTTTGGAATTTTCCAAAAATAAAAGCATACAACATGTATTCATTTTGTTGTTTTTAGCTCATCATTATTTGTGGAATTCGTCTGTGTCATTGTATATACCTCTAATTGTGGCATACATCGCTAAATAGTATTTCACTGTACAGATTTACTATAATTTATTTACCCATTTCAACTTTATCAACACTTGATTGTCTCTAGTTTTTAGTGTCTTTTAATGTGATGATTGTTTTTAAACTTCTAACTCAACTTCTTTAATGAGTATAGAATTATGATTTCCAAACTCTTTTTGTGAGTCCATTTAAGGTATTATGGTAGATGACACTAGCTACCTACCCAAATCCCTCCTTCCTGGGCACAAGGCTACCCAGTTAAACTAAATTTTCCAGCCTCGCTTCCCATTAGGTATAGCCATATGACTATGCTCTTATTAATGGAATGTCAGTGGAAGCAGTTTGTGCCATTTCTGGGGTGGGGCTACCTAATGTTTCGTGTGCCTCCTCATACTCTCTCCCATTTCCATGGGATGGAATCCAGTATGATGACTGACCATGAAGAAGATAATGCTCTACAGAACAAATGCCAAGTGCATGAAAACTGTTAGGCCCCTGAAGTATCACAAGGATCTGAATTTTCATACTGATCTGTCTCTGGAACACTCATCTGAGATGTTTTATGTGAAAGAGATGATAAATGTATTTTTTAAGTTATCAAGCACTTATATAACACCGGCATGTAATAAACACTGTTTTAAGTTTTATATATACTAACTCTTTTAGTCCTTTTACCAACCCTATGTGGTAGTTACTATTATTATCTCTACTTTATTTTTTTTTTTAATTTTTTTTTCAACGTCTATTTATTTTTGGGACAGAGAGAGACAGAGCATGAACGGGCAAGGGGCAGAGAGAGAGGGAGACACAGAATTGGAAACAGGCTCCAGGCTCTGAGCCATCAGCCCAGAGCCGGACGCGGGGCTCGAACTCACGGACCGCGAGATCATGACCAGGCTGAAGTCGGACGCTTAACCGACTGCGCCACCCAGGCGCCCCAATTATCTCTACTTTAAAGATAACAAAACTAAGACTCAGAGAGGCCAGAGTTCTTAAGTGACTGAACTGGGATTGAAAACCAGAAAACTGGGTTCCCTAATCCGTGCTCTTACTTACTATGATGCAGTACCCTTCAGCAATGTCTATATTCTTTAAGCCATTATATTTAGGGTCACTTTGATGCAACAGCTTAGCATGACATTAGAAATATAGAAATTTGAACCCAGAAATAGGTTTCTAAGAAGAGCCTTGAATATGTGGTTAGACTAGAATTGAGAAAACAGGTATCACAGGCTGCAAAATTGGAGACCCTTGTAATGTCATCACAAAAATATGTAATAAAACTGTTTCCTGAAGTAACCTGAAAAGCTGGCCACCTACCCATAGAGTAACAAGAATGTTGACATGTGTTCATTGCTCTTTGATGTTTTTAGTAGAGTACAGTAAAACAATCACGTGCTCGGGTAGAAACTAGTGGACATAAAGCAGAAGACCACAGAGAAGTTCTAGAAATTTGGTTCTGTGTCCCAACAGCAGGAGGTAGGATTGTTATGACTCATAGCTTTTCCCACATGTCTCCCAATTAGGAAAGCTACGGGATCTGGCACTGTGGAAGATTATATTAATGGTGTCGCCTCATTTTACCCATTATTCAGATAGCCTCAAATGAAACAGCACTTAAATGGGAGAAATGGCTAGACATGGAAACCAGAAGTAAAGCGGGCTTAAAAAACTATGTTCCAAAGAGAAATCTGAGCATTGTGGTTGGCACATGGCATTGAAAGAAAACAAACAGACGCAGAAGCCTATCAAATTTCTTAGATACTTAAATTTCCAAAGCAACCAAAAGCCTGGCCTGAAAATGTCCTCAGACTCTCAAACGATACCTGTAGGAAGGAGGCTACTAAAATTACACCCTTTCCAAGATCCACTTCAGCTGTGGCCTTAAAGCATAATGTACTATGAAATACTCCCAAAGGGCAAAATTTGGAATCATAGAGAATATAGGAAAGTATATCACTGCCAAGACAGAAAATCTTCTCAATTCCTCTCTGGTGGAATTATCTCACTCTTACAGAGCTGAGTGTACTCTGTTCTTCCTTTCTTTTACTAGGAGTGTTCATTATAGTTATTCCGTTCATACTTAACCATTGTAATTGGATGTGGGGGGAGGAATAATTTTATTTTCTAGGCTGCCACATGCAGCCATATATGGACCTAATGCAAAGGTCAAGACCTTACCCAGAGATCCTGTGCTTTGAGCTGGATACAGAAATTGGATAGAAATTTAGCATATATTCCTTGGCAAGGGAGAAGGGTGCAGAGGGATATTTAGTGGCTGAAGAGTGGACTGTGGCACAGATTAGTAATTGTTCACTAAAATATATTCTTTCTTTTCCCTGGAACATATGCTTCTCCAGTCATGTTACATTGCTCAATTTTCCTTATAGTTAGTTAGGTGTGGTCATGTGATTAGTTTTTGACATTAGTAAGGGAAGAAATGACTACCATTTCCAGTCCTGGGTCTTAAGACACTGGGTATTTCTCCTTGACATCCTCTTTCCTGTTTCTCCTTCCAGTTTGATGAAACACAGATGTGGTGGTGACCTAGCTTTCAGCATGCAGGTAACTACAATCCCCCGGACAGTGGTGCAGTAACATGACGAAGACATTTGCGGCTCAAGATCCACTCTCTGTGAAAGTCCCCATTGCTCTGCATCCTGGAGGCTTTGTGGGCTCCATTAATAGCTTTCCTTTCTTCTGGCTTCTTGTTGGGAGAGTGAAAGGGAGGAAAGTCAAGATATTTATTTCCTCTGCTTTCTCTCTACTCCATCGTGACAGGGTGGCTGCCTCCAGGAACTACCAATGACCACACCATCTTTTGCGACTGTCTCCACTTTATCTATTCTCTTCTGATTCTAGTAGCTGCTTCCAACCCTTGTTCCTTCAAACCTATGGTTAGAAAGAGTCCTTGGCCTTCCCCCCCCACTCCACCCTCCATCTCTCCCACTCCTTCGCTAGCACTGAGATATTTTAGTGTATCTTGTCATTTCCCTTAAACTTCCTATTCTTGTACCAATAGTCCCCTTAAAGAACTGCCCTCAAAAGCCCTGTTTTAGTGTGCTTTCTCTTTCCTGCAAGATCCCAACCAGTCTCTGAATGTCCCCATAAAGGGGCCATCAATCACTCCCCTCAGAACTGGAAAATGAAAGACAAATAAACACACATTTGTTTAAAAGGCATTGTGTTTGTTCTATGTATGACAGTAGTTTAGTCTTACCCTAGTTAATAGAGTGTCATATCCTTTTAGAAGTTTGTTCTTTTCATAAAAATTTCAAATTTGTTGGTATAAAGTAGTTCATCAACTCTTCTTTTTATCTCTCTAATGTCTATAGAACCTGCATGTCTTATTTTTCATTTCTGACACTGGTTAATTGAGCCATTCTTTTTCTTGATAAGTCTCACCAGATGTGTATTAGTTTTTATTAATCTTTTTAAAGAATGAACTTTTTGGCTTTTGTTGAGTCTCTACATTATACGTGGTTTCCTGTTTCATTAGTTGACTAATTATTATAACAAAGTACTCCCGAACTTAGCATTTTAAAACAGTCAGAAACTTTTATCGTGATGCACATTTTTTGTGAGCAAGGTCAAATGGTAATGTTTTTATATAACCTGGCCTTGACAGTCACCCATCATCATTTCTAGAATATCCTGCTGATGACAAAGGATAGCCATATTTAATGTAGGAAGGAACTGTGCAAGGGAATGAGTATCAGGAAGTAAGGATCACTAGGGGCTATCTTGGCTCTGGCTACCACATTGGTTTTTGCTCTCATCTTTACTATTTTCCTTCTTGAGCTGAATCACCCCCTGATATCATCACCCTGATATCCCTGCCCACGTCTCTGGCAATTTAAATGGAAAGACCAGGGAAGGGATTACAATGAGTCCTCAAAATGCAACATTTATTAGGAGGGGCAATCACTCTCCTTCCCACCCACCAAGTGAGAGAAGAGGCTCAAGATAATCACATAAGACTGGGAGCACCTACAGGAAGGAGAACCCTAGAGCATTGTGACTTTCTTAGGTCCTCTCTATCAAAGGACACACTGATCTCTCAGCAATCAGATCCTCCAAATATCTATATGGGTTTTCTCATCCAGTCTTTCCTAACTTGGCGTGGGGGGAAGGCAGGGCAAGGCCTATTCTCAGGACCCACCAGCATCTAAAGGCCCTTAGTCTTCTCCACGTTACTTCTAGTCTGGTAAACTTTATGTAATCTCTTGGGTGTAAGGGTTAGGGACAGAAAATAAGACTGTTATATATTTTTTAAAACTATATACATTCTCTTAGTTATTATATTTTTCTGTGTTTCTCTGATGGTTAGGCTTTTGAAACTTAAAATCTATGAACTAACTAGAACATTCTGTTGAAGCATTTCTCCCTTGAAGCAATAGAAACTACATTCTTACTGTCTAAATCAGAAAGGGTTACATGCACTACATAGTAGCATTTTACTCTGATACAAAACTTTTCAGCAAAATTTAGATCTAATTGAACAACATTTTTTCAGAAATAAAGAAGCCTCCTCAATTCCCCACCCCAGAGGAGGGAAAAATAAATCAACCAACTATTCCTGAGTGGAAGTCACAAAAAGAGAAGAAGGTGGGGTGCTTGGGTATACTGATCCCCATTAGTGATTTGCTAAAGGTTGTCCTGGTTTTTGACCAAGAAAGGGACATTTCTATTCATTCTCATGAAACTAAAGTTGAGTTTGTCCTTAAGAGAGGACTTCAAGACAGAATCATATTATTTATTTCTGATTCCTTAAGTTTAAGTCTATATGACATTGCTTAATAGGTGTTTATTGAATTAACCAAAAGAAAAAGTTTAAAGCAGTTGAGGATCACAGCCTTAAGGCCCCATCTCATGGTTCAGAGGCAAGCTGATTATATCACTTCAGATACAGATATCACTACAAATAAAGACATTTTACAAAGGGACAGATGCCCTGTTCTGCCCTAAGGTAGCCAGTGAGGGCTGTCGCTGTCAGATTTTCCAGAACCTGATTTCCAGCACTAGAAAGACTACAAGTTTAAAGAGGGCTTTGGGCAGTCTCATGGTGTCAATTCTTGCTTTTATCCATGGACTAGGAACTCAATTGGCAATTTGTGTCTAGCACAATCAAAGGAAGAGAAGGGGGATTATAGTGTTTGAGCATGAGCTTTACTCCTGATCTGGACAGCAGGAGGCTCAGAAGGTCAGTGGTAGGAGGGAGTTTTGCTTCATGGTTAGGAGCCCTAGGTGAACTGGATACCTCACCACAGCTTGCACACCTTATTATAGAAAGAGTATTGGCAATACAGACAAAAAAGCATTGAGAGGTATGGCTTCTTATTGGACTGTCACTAACTTGACTTGCAATTTTGTGGATATTATGTAATCACTCTGCTTCTTTACTTCCATCCGTAAGAAAAGCCAGATACACTTTTGTGAGTACTTGTCATTTATGTTCAATTCCACTTACCACATAATTAGCGTTTTATTTTTACCAAACATGTTGACTGACAACGGAGACAATAAAATGGAATAACCATTACTAACAGAGTTATTTAAAATGGAGCCGGGAGGACACTGAGGAGGTGGGGCTTATGCACAATTTCTCTATCAAATTCTCAGAATTTGTGATAAACAAACTAAAAGCCAAGGCATCTACCATGTGGGCATAAATGGGCGCATAAAATGGGCATAAACGGGGCGCATGAATGGCTCAGTTAATCATCCATTCTTGATTTTGGCTCAGGTCATGGATCTCACCATTGTGGGTCCTGGGACTGAGCTCCTCATGCTGGGTGCGGAGCCTGCCTAAGATTCTCTCTCTCCCTCTCCGTCTGCTCCTCCCCCACTCACACGTGTGTGTGTGTGTGTGTGTGTGTGTGTACGCGCGTGCGCACGTGCGCGTGTGTGTGTGCATGCGCTTTCTTTCAAAAAATAAAATGAAATCAAATAAAAAAATAAAATGGACCTAAATGCACTGTCTAGCCCTAGCAACCAATCACACATGGATTGGTGCCACTGTAGCCATACCAACACTGAGCACCTTTTCTTCAAACAATTTCACTAAGCCCCCCTTTCCGCTTTAAAAACTCCAACCTCCTTTGTCTCTCTAGAGCAAGCTTTCAATTCCAGTCAAATCTGTGTCTCCCACATTGCAATCCCTAAGACCCCAAATAAACACATTTATTTTATTTTGCAGCTTGCAGTTTTGTCTTTCGTTGGTTGACAAGACTTTTTGGAATGTCTAGAGTCTAGAACAAACAGTACAAAGCTTTGTGAAATACGGTGCCTATGAGAAGTTTCCCATGGTACACAGAAGCCACAGAGCTTCCTTGAAGCACAGAGCCATTATTGGCATACTTGGTGCTTATTTTGGGCTTCTCAGACAAAACATCGTGGATGCAAAGCACCTGTCAAGAAAAGAATATTTGTCAGTATGCTACATGAGAAAACAGCTGCCAGTGACATGTTCCTTCTCAAATACTCCAGGACTAATATATTTCCCAGAAATCAATAGACTAAAATTTGTGTGCAATTATTTTTTTCTTATTCTGATGAAACTGTTAATGTTCTAATTATATCTACACAGTCAAGTGGACTGGTTGGTTATCTGACATTAGCCAAAATCCCAAACAAGGTGGTTTAGTTAATTTTGATAGTTCTTTAAAGGAACAAGTTGAGATCCAGTGAGTGCTATTATCTAATTCTTTAAAAATTTTTTTTCTAAGTGTTTATTTATTTTTTGAGAGACAGAGACAGAGACAGAGAGAGAGAGAGAGAGAGTAAGCCAGGGAGGGGCAGAGAGAGGGAGAGAGAGAATCCCAAGCAGACTCTGCACTGTCCATGCAGAGCCCGACACAGGGCTCAAACTCACAAAGCGTGTGATCATGACCTGAGCCGAAACCAAGAGTAGTCGCACGCCTAACCGACTGAACCACCCAGGCACCCCACTCTTATCTAATTCTTGAGTGAATAGTGTTCCTCTATGGGAACGGTCTGGCCCTTGACTAGGCCTACTGTACGGGGAGGGAAACACAGGACCAAATGACGGACACCCAGGTAGCAAGCCAACCCAACCTCATAACCAGTAGGATAGTAGTTGTCACAGCGGGGGCTCCCCTCACATCTACAAAGTGGCCGGGAAGCAGAAAAAATGCATACTTTGGAATTCAGTCTGACATATCCCTGCCTACTACTGTTATTGATCCTCAAGATTAACACACTTTAGTTTGCTAATCAGTAAACATGTAAGTGCCCAGTTTTCTAAATAGCCTGGATGAAGAAGTTCACTCAAACAGGACATGATAGGAATTAAAGGCAACCAATTAGAAATTCATGAGTCATGAATATATATCGACACTTCTTAGAATAGAGTTTAGTTGAGTTTTGCTTTTTCATCTTAGGGAAGATCCTATAACTTCACTCAGGTTTGTTGCATGAAAATACTCAAACTTGGAACTCATGTAAAAAACATTAGTCTCAACTACAAGTAAAGGGTGTCATTGTGAAGAAAGAAGTCTTAACAAAAATAAACAAATGATGGTGCACCTGGGTTGCTCAGTCGGTTAAGTGTCCGACTTCAGCTCAGGTCATGATCTCAGGGTTGGTGAGTTCACAGTTCGTGAGTTCGAGCCCTGTGTCAGGCTCTGTGCTGACAGCTCAGAGCCTGGAGCCTGATTAAGATTCTGTGTCTCCCTCTCTCTTGGTCCCTCCCCCACTCACGCTCTATCTCTGTCTCTCAAAAATAAACATAAAAATTTTTTTTTAATTTTTTTTTCAACGTTTATTTATTTTTGGGACAGAGAGAGACAGAGCATGAACGGGGGAGGGGCAGAGAGAGAGGCAGACACAGAATCGGAAACAGGCTCCAGGCTCTGAGCCATCAGCCCAGAGCCTGACGCGGGGCTCGAACTCACGGACCGCAAGATCGTGACCAGGCTGAAGTCGGACGCTTAACCGACTGTGCCACCCAGGCGCCCCCATAAAAATTTTTTTAAATAAACAAACGATAAACTTGAAAATAGAGACATGAGAAAGATCCCAAACAATTTAAAATCATGTTATGGATCATATTTTTATTGTCTTAAAGCAGACATTGTTGGGTGTGTGTAGAAAAGTAATATGTATCACTTTGGAGGAATTAAGTATATATTACCAGGGCCAATTAACAGGCTAGGGTTTGAATCTCTATTTCCCAACTCCCCAAACCTAGATTCAAACATTATGTTTTTCCCCAAACCTTACCTTCTCAATGAGGCCTACCCTGATTTCTGTATTTAATAATAGGACTGCCCGCCCCCCTGTTTACAGCAATCCTGATTCCCTTTACTCTGTTATACATTTTTCCGCATAGAACTTACCACCTTCAAACTTACTGTGTAATTTACTTATTTCTTATGCTTATTGTTAACTGGCTATCCCCCGCCAAAAAGTAGAAATTTTTGCATATTTTGTTTTCTGATACATCCCAAACATTAGAACAAAGTCTGACCCATTATAAGTGCTCAATAAATTTTTGTGAATAAATCTCTCAGAGTTATGTGTGCCAAGAATTTATCTCTATATTGGATTTACTAGAGATGTGCTATTCTTAAACTCAGTTCTGTAGAAAATGCTGCTATTGTTTTTCATGCCATATAAAATTCAATGGTCTATGCTATTGTTTTAGAAAAGATTTTAAATAACAGAAATAACATCTTTAAAATGAGACATTCTTCAACACTATCATATATGTTAGAACCTGCTGGCAAAAACTAATTTTGTTTTGAGGCCACAGTCATTTAAATCCTTCCATTTGAGTTTCATAGTAGGTAGTGTGAAAGAAGATGGTTCCATATAGGACTCTCCCTTTTCCTAATTTCAGGCTCTACTCAGTTCCTATATCCTTTTTTTTTTAATATTTATTTAAATCCAAGTTAGTAAACATAGAGTGTGATAATGGTTTCGGGAGTAGAACCTGGTGATTCATCACTTACATATAACACCCAGTGCTCATCCCAACAAGTGCCTTCCTTAATGGCCATCACTCATCCCAACACCCAACCCCATCCCCCCACCCAACACCCTTCCAGCAACCCTCAAGTTTGCTGTCTGTATTTTAGAGTCTCTTAAAGTTTGCCTCCCTCTCTGTTTTTATTTTATTTTTCCTTCCCTTCTCCTATGTTCATCTGTTTTGTTGCTTAAATTCCACATATGAGTGAAATCATATATTTGTCAGAGCCTATATCCTGATTGGACATATGATATGCAATCTAGGTCTATGTGAATAATCAAGCTCATTCTTACCTATTCTTCCTGATAGCAACTACAGCCCTTGTAAGGATGGGAAATGTTGTCTAGCACTGATGTTAAATTGGCACCAGGAGACCTGAAAGGGTTAATGGGCCATATCTCCCCATCCTGCCCAAATCTCTGCTTTTCCCATATGTAGAACTTGTTCAGTTCTGGAACATCACATGTGACCCACTAAATTCTCCCAAGTCACCTCAACAAATTGTTCTTGAAGCTTTGCCTGTGAGCTCAGAGAAGAATAGGAACTTACTTCTGACCCTGGAGGATCCTCAGGGTTATAGATCAGGAGCTTCATGGCATTAGGATGGCATCCTGCCAAAATATCTCCGGTGTCAGGATCCACAGTTAAGTTATCCACTAACGTGCCCAACTGTATTACCTTCCAACAAAGAGGAAATATAAAGACATTGTTTCAATTTTCTTATTTACCCCTCTTCCCTCCCACCAGCTCCTTCTGAAACAGATCTTGTTAAGGGCCCTTGCTACTAAATTTTAGAAGGGCAAGCACAAACGCACTGATGGTTCTTCCAAAACAGTCATGTTTCCTCCTTTCAAGGAGCACATTCCTAGGTCAGGCATGGGAGCTAATATAAGAGGTCATGTTGTGTGGGCAAGCCAAAGGTACTTTTACCTTCACTTGAGTTAAATCCCAGTTACCACGTTTATTCAGTATATGAACGTTCTGAGCCAATACATCAGCTACATAGATATACCTTTGAAGTAAATAACATTCACATGTAAGCAAGTAATAATGAGAGATAACATTAATTTTACTTTGGGGAAGAGGCATAAAAATTCACAACAATCCCAAGTGCCACTGCAATATCTTCCTAAACCATAGTACAAGAAGATAACAGAGTATTACTTTTAATATTCTTCAAGAACTTTATAAAAGCTTTGAATATGAGATGATGACTATAAAGTAATGAACTTGGTGTTTCTAGATGACATACAGGCTCAGTCTCGTTACTTATGAGTCACAATTTATTCCTTAAGTTGGATGGAGGTAAGTAGACCTATAAGAGGCTAAAACAGTCTATGTTTCCAAAAACTAGTGCTTGAAAAGAAGTATCAGATGACCATGAAACTCAATCACAATCTTTTTAAAAAGAGAGAGAACCTTTAGAATTGTTTTCTATAGGGATTGTCTCTATTATCTCAAGTTCACATATTAATATTCATGAGAACTTTTCTTTTAAAAAAAAACCTTCCATTTTAAAACACTTTAAGAGTTTCTCAGAAAATTTCATAAATTTGTATTTTCTTATAAATTAAAATAAAATAAAATTGCATTTTCCTATAAAAAAAAGTCTGCTGTAGTATGTCGGTAAATCTGAAATTTATGCACTCGAAATGCTCAATCTAAGTCAAGTGAGCTCTGAAAAGAACTTTTGGATAACTCAACTTAGTGTGGTGATTAAACACCATTACTCTCATAAAGGGCAGAGATATTGTGCATTTATTCTCTTTTTAAGTGTGTTAAGTAACTGTGTTTCTAGAGTCACATGAAAATTTGGAATAAGAACCTTATATAATTTCACTGGGGGAAGTCTGGCATGCAAGAGGGTGTATGGTATGCTTATGATCACACATAAGAGTGTGAACCCTGGCCACACCTGATCCGTCCACATTTATATTGACTACTTAAGCCTAAGGAAATAACCACCACTTAAAGGAAGGAATCCACTAAAATGTCAAGAGCAAAGTGTTGAAAAATTATAAAAGCTTACTTTTTGTCTAGTGAGACTGTGATCCCATTGGCAGAACTAAATCCTTTGGCTACCACTTTGACCTCTTTTGGACTGTAGAAAAGAACATAAGTCCAGCGAAGATCCATGATCATCTCTAATAGTACCAAGAAGAAGTTGGTAAAATAGTGATCTCTGGTGGCATAGAACTGTTCTGGTCCAAGAACCACAATGTCATTCACGCTAAAGTGAAAAAAAAAAAAAAAAAAAGAGAAAGGGCAAAACCAATGGAGTGTTTAAAGATTTTGATTGTGGTCAAAATTGCTAAATCTCCAAGACAATTATGTTCATCAGTTTGAAAAAGTATACATGAAGTAGTCTGGATTAAAAAATTCCAGGGGCACCTGGGTGGCTCAGTCAGTTGAGCTTCTGACTTCAGCCCAGGTCATGATCTCATGGTTTGTGGGTTCAAGTCCCACACTGGGCTTTGCGCTGATCGTGTGGAGCTTGCTTTGGATTCTGTCTCCCTCTCTCTCTGCCCCTTCCCCGCTCGTGCTCTCTCTCAAAAATATATAAACATTAAAAAAATTCCACACAAAGTAAATGACTTTAATTGTACCTGATGGGTTTTCTTGTAGTTGTTTATTATTTTCTCAATCTTTCCTTCCACAGAAGCCAGCAAAAACAAATAAATATACAAATAAACCTCAATTCCAAATTGTTGACTTGTAAATGTTAATAATGGTTATTTGTGCTGGTCATAGTGCAGTTCACCAATAGTTCTGGTTCTCTTTCTTCTAGAATTAGGCTTCTCCATGCCCTGGATGTCTGGCTCAGCCATGTGACTTGCTTTTGGTCAGTGAAATGAAATGATGTGTGTGGCTTCCAGACGTAAGACTTTAAGAGCCAGTGCATGATCCGCCATGCTTCCCTTACTCTTTGACAGTAACCAGCAACTTTTCTGATGATTGAAAGTATGGCCCTGCATGAGGACAATATAAAATTGAGTCCTTAAATCACTTACATGGGATATGTAGCCTGAATAATAAAACAAGACAAAATTTGTGGTTTTGAGCCACTAAAAATGTTAAAGTTTTTCCTTTTCTCTTATTGTAACATAACCCAGTCCATCCTGCTCTTTATATTGGGGTTGTGAGCACTATTCCTTCTTGTTTACGTCCTTCCCTATCATTAAAACTTCTAAAAATGAAATAAGTCACACTCTTACAAGAGTAAAGAGCAATAAAGCCATTTACATCTTGGAAAAGTAAAAAAGAGACAGTGAGTTGAAAAAAATGTAAAAAAAAAAGTGTAAATATTTTTATATTAAATTTAAAAAACTGTTTTGGATGACTCAAGAAATACTTTAAGGGCCTCCTGGGTGGCTCAGTCCATTGAGCATGTGACTCTTAATTTTGGCTCAGGTCATGATCTCATGTTTTGTGAGACTGATCCCGCATTGAGCTCTACACTGACGGCATGGAGCCTGCTTGGGATTCTCTCTCTTTCTCTCTCTCTCTCTGCCCCTCCCTCACTCATGTTCTCTCTCTTTCTCTCTCTCTCTCTGTCTCAAAAGAAAAAACAACCCTTAAAAAAATACTATGAGGTGTTAATGTACAATAACTTTACCAAGGTCATCAGGCTATTCATCTTTTGGTCCTCAGCTTAAGCATTCTTTCCTCCAGAAAGTATTGGCTGGCACCAGAGATTAAATTAGACCTTCTGACAATTTGTTTCCATAGTACCCTTTCTACCCCTTGAAATGCTTGGTAAATATTGTGTATCAGGGCACCTCTCAAAAATCCTCTTTAGGTCCTCAAAGCTTCACCTGTCAGGTTCTACCTGGCACTATTTCCACCATTTCTGCATGGCCCTGACACATTTCCCACAGTGCAGTCTTATACTGCCTTAGCTCGTGTCTGTTATGGGCCTCAGGCTCCTACTTCCGGGCCTCTCTGTGTTGATGTCAAAGTACAGGATATCGCCAGACTTGACTTGCACATGCAACAACCAGGGATGTGCAAGAGTGAACTCCTTTTTTACTAACAGGAGAAGGAACTGCTGAGTAAACTCTTCTCCCTTTATTATCTTTGCCAGATTGTCCTGAAATGAGGCTTATGTTGTTTACTGGAGGACAATGCCATGATTTCTAGCAGTGAGTTGCACTTAGCAGTGTGGCTGGCTTGATAACACACTTGCTGTAGCCTCTCCCTTGTGTGCATTTCCTGGGGTTGCTGTGACACAGTGCCACAGACTAGGTGGTGTCAGACAGTAGAACTGTCTCGAAGTTCTGGCAGCAAGATGTCTGAAATCAAGGTGTTGACAGGGCCATGCTCCTTCTGAGGATTCTATGGGAAGATCCATCCCTGCCTCTTCTAGCTTCTAGTAGGCCCCCGGCACTCTGTAGCTTGTAGATGCTTCACTTCAATCTCATTCTCCACCCCACATGCATTCTCCCTGTCTGTCTTCTTATAAGGACACCAGTCATGTTGGATTAAGGACACACCCTACTTTAATATAACCTCATATTAACTGATTTCATCTGCAACAATCTTACTTCCAAATAAAGTCATGTTCTGAAATGTCAGGGGGTTAAAATTTCAACATATCTTGTCAAGTTCCTCACAATTCAACCCATAACATTTGCATCTCCCTACATAAGGCTGGTATCTCACTTCTGTGTCCTGGAACAGTAATTTCCTTCCTTCCTTCCTTCCTTCCTTCCTTCCTTCCTTTCTTTTTTGATTCTTTTTTAATATTTACCTTTGAGAGAGATGGAGAGACAGAGAGTGAGCAGGGGAGGAGCAGAGAAAGAGAGAGACACAGAATCTGAAGCAGGCTCCAGGCTCTGACCCGTCAGCACAGAGACCGACGTGGAGCTCCGACCCACAAACCATGAGATCATGACCAGAGTTGGACGCTTAACTGACTGAGCCACCGAGGCGCCCCTGGAACGCTAACTTTCTAATAAAGTAGTTGTGTATTAGGTTTTCCCTCAGGCTGTACCTTCACTGAAAAGAACTCGTTCGGTGAGGTCATATGTTATTGCATTTGATTCTCAAAATCACCAGTTAGGCAAGTCAGGCCAGTGAGAGAACTCCCACTTCACTGAGGAAACTGAAGCATAGCTGAGAGATTTGTCCACTGTTTCTCAGGCAGCCTGTGGCAGTCCTTGTCCCCACTGGGCCTCAGAACCCCATACAATGTCTCCTGGCAAGAGTGCAGTGACCCCAACTTCTCTTACTTCTTCTGCCCTCTGCTTTTGTCACCCCCAAATTCTACAGGGAGACATTGATATGTGATTTTAAGAAAGAGAGCAAAGCACAGAAGGTGACCTTCCTTTTCTTTCCCTATCCTTCTATCTCAAGACAAGATTAACCTGTCTTGGAACTAGTCTTTCAGTGGTGAGTCCATTTTATAAAAGACAAATTCTTCATTGTTTGTTACAGCCTTGGAATAGGCAAACTACCCACTAAAAAACTTAACTTATTTTTTTCTCAACATGGTAAAAAGGATTTTCACCACTGTGACTGAGAGTCTGGCTTTGAATTTAGATGGGTCTAGGTTTACACCCTGGTTCTGCAACTTACAAATTATGCAACTTGAGCAAGTTACTTAACTCGAAACCTCATAAATCCCAGTTTACTCATACCTATTACTAAAGGCTGTTGTGAGAATAAAATGAAGTATTTGGTACAGTGCCCGGCACATAGTCAATGCTTAATAAATGTGAATTTTTATATGTGCCCACAGGCTTTTTTCAAATTCTGCTCTAAAGCTTTTATTGAACAAAGGAACGGCCCATCTGGAGGCTGGTTATAACACCCAGTGGGTGTGGCTCTCACAATACAACCTACGGGGACAACTAGAAAAAGGTGTAGGTGTTTAAAGAAAGCCCAATAGTAGGTATTGCATTGTTGTGGTATGGAGGATGGAATTAGAGCTGCCAATCTAATTGAGCACCTTTATAGGATTAAAATGCTTTCACGAAGTTGGAAAATATAAAGATATCCAATACTGAATACGGCAATTTCTAGTGAGGTGCCGGGCAGTGTCACCATAGGAACCTCTTGAAAGCCTTAGGAAAAAACGCTACAAAACAAAAGTTTAAGCCTGCTGAACCAAAGAAAACAAAGCACACAGCAGAGGTGCAAAAATAAATAGAAGTGCAAAATACTTTAATTCCATACCTTGTAAGAAGTTCATGTTTTATAGTTTTCAGGTGTACAAGAGAACGTTGTTGTTCCTCAAATTTAAATTTCTCCACCGTGGACTTCATGTGGGGGTGATTCACAACATAAAGATACACGGTATGGTCTAAAGTGGAAAAAAGGAATAATCTCCAAGAAGTTTACTTCTGTTGCAACTATTATTAGACTTGGTATAGAATTTGGTCATGTTCAAGCACTTTTCTTACACACCTTGCATTTGATCCCCACAGTACACCTGACAGGTCAAATGCCAGAATCTCCATTTTACTGAGAAAACTGAGGCTCAGGAGCTGAATAACTCAGGCACAATTTCAACACCACCAAGTGGCAGAGCCAAGGGAAAACTTTTCTCAGTGGTCTCCTCAGCTGTACCTCCATACCTTCTACAACAGGAAGACACAGAACTACAATGGTACATAAACGGATGTGGTTTCCCAGGGTGGCCCTTCAACAAAAGAAGTGAGTTTCTTTTCTGTGAGAAATGCCTACATTGCAACACACACTCAAGAAATGTCGGGGCTGAGTAAATATCTTAAAACAAGCAACATGTCCCAGCTAGAGTATAAACTGACACAAGTCAACTACCTAAGTTTGCAGTAACAATATTTAGCGAGCCCAATGGATATGGAATGTGAAAATGAATTCAAGAAAAACTGGCACATCAATTCTAGACATCACCGACCCTGAGAATGTTCACCTGTTATCATAGTGAAATATGAACTGCTGTGAACAAGACTGAGGGTGGGAATCTGTTTTCTCAAAACACTGTTTTCTGACTTGACAGAAGTTCTAGGTAAGATGAGCACTGGAGTTTGAAACAGCCTGGTCCCATCCTCCCATTTCAGACCTTGATCTGTGTTCATCTCCCCTATTCCTTTCTTGATGGGGTTTCCAACCATGCAGTAGAGTGAGCCCAAGCCCTGAGATGCAGAGCTTATATGCATGGTCCCTGAAACACACAGGTACCTTTACCCCAAATTAAGGAAAGGTGCTCCCTCACAGATGGATCATTCTTTTAGTCTGACCCAGCTCTTTCTGGGGCCTGAGGCTTTGCAAGCAGACCCCCAGTTGGATTTTAGCTCCCACATGGCCCTTCAGCCAGACACTCATGCCAGACACAGCAGGAACATTGTATGCGCTGCTCTGGTTTTATACCTTCTTTAGGCCTCTATTGGACCCCTCCTTCCATATAAGAGATGCTTGGTCAGAATAGTTTTGATTTTTTTGTCTTCTCATTCCATTCCAATTTATGTATAATGTTTTGCCCTTATTAACTAAACGTACAATTAAAGGAGGTAACAAATAACATTGCAATCATAATATATTCAGCTCCAGAAAGTCTGATTAAATGCTTGAGGGTGGATCTGTAAACTGGTTCCATCTCAAAAAACAAAAACAAAACAAAACCAAAAAACCAACCCATACTTCTCACGCCTAAAACAAATAAACAAAACAACAACAACTACAACAACAACAAAAGATCCAACACTATCCTATGCAATAAGATAGCTCCAAGTTAATCTGGTCACTCATTATACTTTCTTCAATGATGGTGTCTAGATAGAGGTCGAGCAAAAAAAATATGGTCACCCAAATAATTTCAATAGAGGCTGGAGCCCTAATTTCACCCAAGTAAAAGACACAGGATTAGAAATAAGACCACCGTTTTTGTTCTCTACTTGCCCTGTGGACCCACAAACATTTACACATTAAATTAGTCTGGAATTATGAACTATGAACAAGTAATAATAACATGAGCAACTGTTATTTTAAAGCATATGCAATGTATTAATAACTTTCATTTTTTATAACAGCTTTTTTGAGATATAATTCACTTTATCACTACACTCGCACTTTTTTTAATTAAAAAAATATTTAATGTTTTTATTTTATTTTTTGAGAGGGGGGAGGGGCAGAGAGAGAGGGAGACACAGAATCTGAAGTAGGCTCCAGGCTCTGAGCTATCAGCACAGAGCCCGACACGGAGCTCAGACTCACTGACGATGAGATCATGACCTGAGCTGAAGTTGGACACTTAACCAACTGAGTCACCCAGGGGCCTCTAAGCTCACACTTTTAAAACGTACAAGTTAGTGGTTTTCAGTATATTCATGGAGTTGTGCAATTTTAACCACTATCTATTTCCATACATTTTCATCACCCCAAAAAGAAAGTCCATACCCATTAGCTGTCATTGCCCATTCCCACCCTGCCCCTAGCCCCTGCCAACCACTAATCTACTTTTTGTCTCTATGAATTTGCCAATTTTGCAGGCTTGCTATAAATGGAATCATACAATATGTGGTCTTTAGCGACTGAATTCTTTCACTTAGGATAATGTTTGCAAGCATTGCATGCATCAGGACTTCATTTCTTTTTATTGCCAAATAATGTCCTATTGCATATGCATTCATCATCACTTGATGAGAATTTGGGTTATTTTCACCTTTGGGGTATTAGGAATAATGCTGCTATGAAAATTTGTGTGTAAGTTTTTGTGTGGACCTATATTTTCAATTCTCTTGGGTATATACCAACCAGTGGAGTTTGGGGATACTATGATAACTCTATGTTTAACATTTTAGGGAACTGCCAAACTGCTTTCAGAAATAGCTGTACCATTTTCTAATACTACCAACAAAGTGTGAGGTGAGGGTTCCAATTTCTCCACATCTTTGCCAACATTTGTCATTGATTGCTTTTTTTATTATCATTAGAAACATCCTAGTGGGAATGAAGTGGTATCTAATTATGGTTTTGATTTCCATTTCCTTCTTGACTAAGGACACTAAACACATAAATTTTCATGTGTTTATTGGTCATTTGAATATCTGTTTGGAGATGTCTACTAAGATCCTTGGTCCATTTTTTAATTGGGGTGTCTTTGTTGTTGAATTGTAGGAATGATTTCTATATTCTGGATACATGTCTATTATCAGATATATGATTTGCAAATATTTTCTTTCATTCTTTGGGCTGTTTCTTTGCTTCCTTCATGGTGTCTTTTGAAGCAGAAAGCTCTTAAAAATTTTTTTTTATTATTATGTTTATTTATTTTGAGAGAGAGAGACAGACAGAGTGTGAGCGGGGGAGGGGCAGAGAGAGAGGGAGACAAAATCCAAAGCAGGCTCCAGGCTCTGAGCCATCAGTGGAGAGCCCAATGTGGGGCTCCAACCCACAAGTGTGAGACCATGACCTGAGCCAAAGTCGGATGCTCAATGAACTGAGCCACTCGGGTGCCGCTGAAGCAGAAAGCTTTTAATTTTGATTCTATCTGGTGTATCTCTTGTTTTCTTTCATGTTATGTTTTCTAATGTCACACAATTATTTTCAAAGAGGCTTTAGTTTATATATTAGATTTTTTAGAACAATCTCTAAACTGGTTTTGAAGGTCAAATGAAAAGAGAAGGAGATAAGAGGAAGAAGGAATGACCACCTTCTAGTCACCCTTCTTTAATGCAGTGTTAAAAATGTTTGATACACATTTATTATCTTGCAAGTATATATCTTCATGGTAAAATAGAATTTTCCCTCCTTTCACATCTATGTTGAGTCATTGAGGTTGAGCAGCTTGTATTTCCCTCATTTCCCCCTTATTTTTAAGCATTCAGGCTTTACCTTTGTCAATGAAAGTACTGATTCCGTGTGGATTAAATGATGCTTTGTCAAAACCATCACTGATGTTTAGTGCCTGGACCCTTGGGTTTTGCTCATTCAGATCCATCAAGAAAATCTGTCCTGGCTCATCTGATGCAAAGTTTGGCATGCCTGGATATTTCAATCCCTGTAAAAAATATAAAATAAGTAAGCATATATATATATACATTTCACAATATTTTCATGTGGAAGTGAAAATCTCAAAGCCTAACAAAAATATTCAAAGCTCTAAATTTCTTCTAGGTTTCTGGGATTTTTCACTCCAGTCAGCTGTTTCCATTATCTGATCTGAGAGACTACCAATGTCATCTAGGCCATTGGGAATGGGAATTGGAAATGGGAAGAATCCATATTCAATTATTAACATAGAGACAAAGGGTTAAACCAAAAAGTATAATGCAATGGGGCGCCAGGGTGGCTCAGTCAGTTGAGTGTCTGGCTTTGGCTCAGGTCATGATCTTGTGGCTTGTGAGTTCAAGCCTGTTGAACTCTGCACTGATAGCTCAGAGCCTGGAGCCTGTTTTGGATTCTGTGTCTCCCTTCCTCTCTGCCCCTCCCCTGCTCACACTCTGTCTCTTTCTCAAAAATAAATAAACATTAAAAAAACAAAAAGTATAACGTAAGACACTAGCCTGGGTTACTTTGTGTTAGTCCCTTGGCCTGCCTATGCCTCTGGTTCCTCATTTATTAAATAAGAAAGCTAAAGTGTATGATTGCTAAGATCCTCTCCAGTCCTGATAATCTGCAACTAACCTTCCTCAAAGCAGAGAGAAGGGGTGTATGCTTTCATTATATTGCCCCCATCCATTATTTTATCTAGTGCCAAATAGTAGAATCAGCCAAGAATTAACATAGGGGAACCAGTCTCTTTTATTTTTCTTTTTTTTCTCTTTTTTTTTATTTTTATTTTTCAATATATGAAATTTATTGTCAAATTGGTTTCCATACAACACCCAGTGCTCATCCCAAAAGGTGCCCTCCCCTCCCTCCCACCCACTGTTCAAGTTACTGGAATAAAGTTTTGGCAATATTTGAAGAAAAGGATTTATATCCAAATTTTCAGATATATCTATAGGAACAAAAGAGGTCAGAAATAGTCAACTAAGAGACTGGTTCCCCATTGTGTATATAAACCACAATTTATGATGGGGGTGGGAGGGAGGGGAGGGCACCCTCTTTTTTTTCTCTTTTTTTTTATTTTTATTTTTCAATATATGAAATTTATTGTCAAATTGGTTTCCATACAACACCCAGTGCTCATCCCAAAAGGTGCCCCCCCCTCCCTCCCACCCCCATCAACCCTCAGTTTGTTCTCAGTTTTTAAGAGTCTCTTATGCTTTGGCTCTCTCCCACTCTAACCTCTTTTTTTTTGTTTTTTTCTTCCCCTCCCCCATGGGTTTCTGTTAAGTTTCTCAGAATTCACATTAAGAGTGAAAACACATGGTATCTGTCTTTCTCTGGATGGATAAAGAAATTGTGGTTTATATACACAATGGGGAACCAGTCTCTTAGTTGACTATTTCTGACCTCTTTTGTTCCTATAGATATATCTGAAAATTTGGATATAAATCCTTTTCTTCAAATATTGCCAAAACTTTATTCCAGTAACTTGAACAGTGGTTCTTTCTACTGAAAGAGCCAATTATGTGTGGTTATCAACCAATACTAGGTATCCTGAACATAATGGGCCTTTGCTGCACCCCGGGTCATTGTGTCAAAACTTGGGGTTGGTTTGTGCCACACCAATTATAAAACTCAGCTCACTTCCTCCTTCTATCACTTCCCCATCACTCTGATATATATTAATATCAACATCATATCTTTCCTTGTACCCTTATTTCCATTTATAGTCGATTTAAATTATTTCCTTCTTACTCTGTCTCCCTGGCTCCTCCCTTCCTTATAAATATGTATATACATACACATGTGTACTTTTAATAATACTATTCTTGACCCTTCCGCTGCCCTTCATTCCTACCCCCACCCTGGAGGAGTCAATCTTCAGCTGCAAACAACCCACATACATCTTCGAGCTTTCTTTTTTAGAACAGTACTTCTACATCTAAATCTTACCAGAAGCCTGGCTTTCCCGCAGACAACAATGGCACTGCTGAAGCACATCAGAGGGGGTACTATTCCCTTTCATTTGTCTTAGGTCACCTCAGCTGGAGGAGGGATCCGCATGGCCCTTGCCACAAACTTCTCCTTCCAGACCTTGAATCTGTCATCATCAATCAACACCCAGTCTTCTAAGGAAGCCACACCCTTTGCTTACTGCTTCTTTATCAAATTCTTCCCACCCTCCCCCTTGCCCTGGTCCAGCTTTTATATAGGGCTAGTCTGAATTCTATTATATTCTGAATTTATTTCATTACCTTTTGTTTCTCTGAAAAAAAAAAAAAACACAAAACAAAACATGCCATTCAACATGAATCTTCTCTGACTCCCTCCTTTCTGTCTCCGTAATTCTTCAATTTTATCAATTTTTCTTCCTTTATCCCACAATTCTTAAGGAATGGGTATCCCTCTATCTGTTCTTAAGTTTATTAATTTTGCCACCTGTTTGTCATCAGTGTCTCCTTCATTTGCCTGAAAAATTGTTCATATCTCCTTTCTTGAAACAAATCTTCTAGTTTTACTCTTCCTTCAAACACATATTTATCTTGCTTTCCCCTCATGGTCAAATCTCTTAGAAACATCACTTGATCTTGTTGCCTGCCTTGAGTTGTTCCAACTCTCACCAGTTGGTAGAAATGCCTCTATAAAGGTCATACCAGTGCCCTCCAAAATATTTTCTTTGATAACTCCTCCACTTTTCCTTATTTGTATCTCTATGGCATTTGACACTATGATGTACCCCTTTATTCCTTGTCAAAAAGTCAAGAGTAGGATTTCCAGACTGAAGTTCTGCTTCTCTTTCTGCCCTTTCCCCCTTCTATCCTCATCCATCCTTCTTTCCTTCTTGCTCTATACTTTCTCCTTATACATCTTATTCATAAAGTTTCAGATCTTTCTTCTCTACCAATTATTTTCACATCTGCACATTTACCTAGAACATCTCTCTGGAGCTCTAGCTTGCATTTCCAACTGCTTCGTAAGAGTAGTTCAAAATCAAATTGTCAGAACCAAAGTCAACATTCTCCCCTCAAATCCTTCTTCTCATCCATATCTATTATTCTCAGTGAAGAGCTTCACTGTTCTCCCCAATATAAGGTCATGAAATTCCATCTTCAAGCCTACCCTTTCCCCATAGTCAAACTGCCACCAAGCCCAGAGGCTTAGGTGGTGGTAACAATGGACCAAAAAAAAAAAAAAAAAAAAAAAAAAAAAAGTCAAAGACATCTACTTCTTCCCTTTTCACCTGAGGAAAATTAAGCCCAGAGAAGTGAATTCACTGAGTCACTCACATCATTAATTGTACACACTCTTTCTGACACACCATAAAGAAAGGTTTGACAGCAGGCAACATTGCTCAGGGAGGAAGCTCAAGGAAGAACATCAAGCATCTGGGTAGCTTAGGGACACACAAGGGCACTGCCAGTTCAAAGACTGAATGTTCTAGAAATGGAAATGATTTAATAAGTAAATAAGGGTGGGCCATTGTAAAAAAACAAAACAAAACTTGATCTAGATTAAGTGTCATGATGATTGAAACACCTCCAATAAGTGGCTTCGTATGCACCCTGTTTTCTGTTTGAGGCAGTTGGGTAGGAATTTGTAGCAAGTGAATGCAAGCCATTCTTGCAATGTCATTCACCACTGAAAATAGTGAAAATCACCTGGAGGGGCAGGCATTTTATTTTTTCCAACAGGCAACATGTGTATGTGAGTTGAGTTGGCATTGAAATTCCATACTGCCCTCATTCTCCAGCACAAGCATTCAGTAAATATTCAAGTACCCCATGCATGTCAGGTAGCATATTAGGTGCTGAGCATGGCAACAGATGCACAAAGTCCTGGCCATGAGGAGCTTGAAATCTGGAGCGACAGCACCAATGACCACATCAGATATAGTGTGGTATGTAAGAGACTAAGCACAAAGAATGTGAGAGAGCATAGAAGAGGCACGTTGCCCAGAAAGAGTGTTAGGGAAGACTTTCCTGCAGAATTAAAGTGCCACCATAGTGAGGCCTGACAGAGAACTAGGAGCTGGCCCATAATGTGTGAAGAAAGCAGGTAAAGAGAAGCATTCCAATGCCAAGTCCCAAGGTAAGAAAGCAAAGAGCTTGCTTGGCACCTCTCTGTAGACTAAAAATATCTATTGCACAGAATTTCTCTCTAAATCAGCAGCTTCCAAATATGCTCTATGATGGCAAGAATGGGCAACAGGAAAAAGCAAGAATAGGGACTTGAAGTTCAGAAGGGTTGAAAATGAGTAAAAAATATCATCCTTAGCCTATGAGTCATTCATTAGTTTACAAAAAAAGAGCTCTGTTACTTAAAGCTCCATGTTAACATTTCTCAAGGAATTATTTGTGATGAAAATCTCTAGATTCTCCACTGAAATAGTTCAGTACTTTTAGTTACAGTGAAAATAGAAGGTACACAGTTGGAACTACAAATATTATTTCGTAAAAGCAAAGAAGAAATCTTCCAGTTGTAGAATAATCATTCTTTAAAGTCTATTTGGCATAACATTAACAATCTACATTGACAATAGAAAATTTAAGTCAACAAATAGAAAGCTTTTCTAGACAAGCTTTGTTTTATCTTTGGCTTTGGATGAAAACTAAAGAAATAAAATCACTCCACCCACCCACCCACCCCAACAATATCACCCCAACAGCAATTTAAAATCCAAATGAGACCCTGACTATATGAGGCATACTTAAGAAGTTAGAAATTAAGGCCTTTAAGTCTTACTATGTGTGTCCCTTTTTAGCCAAAAAGATACAGATTTTAAAATTCATATTATATGGTAGTATTGTACTGGTCAAAATGGAATATTAGGGCACGTAATTCCAGCAATCAGCATTCACATTGAAAATATAGTCCGTTTATTTTTTCAAAATCTTAGGTCTCATTCCAAATTGCAACTGTTCAGTAAATACATGGCAATTTTCAACATCTTCATAGCATATACCTTTTAGTTTGTTGTATTTAATTTATTTATCGTTCTTCACATAGCTTCTTGATCATCCCAAACCTGTGAAGGTAGTACTGGAAATAAAACACAGGATCTTCTCTACTTATCTTTGAAAGAGTTGGAAGGAACGACAGGGACCTCAAGATCCAAAACTCTCAGGCTTTTGAATTGACACATGTTAACACATACTTTGCAAACATTTACTGAGCTTCAAACACAGGTAGGTGTAGCAAGAGGATCACTAGTTAGTGAGAAGATGACTACCAGAAGCTGAGGTCCAGCAAAATACGGCGAGGATGGACAAATCTGGAGATCAATCTAGGACTGGAATGGAAATCAATATACATTTATTGAGCCCCTATTGAATATGTAACTGCCCATAATGAACTGCCCACATGGGGCAAGCAAGCCAGGGCCCTCCTGTGGTATACTGATTAGCCTACTGGAATCCTGTTTTGGCTTTTTTAGTTGACCGATTTAGCCACAGTTGGGATGAGTGTGTAGGGCTCCATCTGGCAGCTCTAGTCGGCAACATTAATGTACTGTCTGTATAGCTATTGACATGAGCACGTGAGGGGCATGGAAAATACTTACACTGGAGATAAAAGCCAGCCCATTAGGAAGTATATCAATATCTTCAGAGCCATTTTCTGCAAAAGAAGTGGAGGATCACAAAGATGCATGAATGAAGGCTTAGAAACAAAATCTCCCAAGCAAAACTTTAAACTTCTGTTGGAAACTATGTTTAACTTTTTCAACTATTTACTTGGGAAACTACATTAACTTCCAGGAATCCCATAGGCATGCTACTCTACAGTAAAACCTGAGTCAGATTCCCTAAATACTAAATTCTTTTTTTAGAACTCAATTTTCAGGAGCAAAAAGCAAATAACTATAAAACAAATTCATATCCTAGATTTGTTCTTTGAATAACAACTTCTAGGATATGCCCTGAGAGATTCAGTTTTGTTCCCCATAGAAGACTGATCTCACAAACAGAGTGATAACATTGCAAAGTCCTCATTGCGAAGGTCTCTCAAAGGCCTCTCAGCCAAATATTTCTCTCTTCCAACTTGTTGAGGCCTAAAAATATATCATCATCCAATCATATTGGGAAATTATTGAGTAATTGTTATCTGGAATAAAGCAATAGGTCTTAGGAAAGACTAACAAATATAGACAAATTTGAAAAAATGTAGTCAACTCTCTTTCTCATTGAGAGCTGGTCCCAAGCATTTTTCTATGGAAAAAAGCATATAACAAGTGAGTTATGACCATGAATAGAATGAAAAGAGGGCTCACATGGCTCCTAATAGAGAGATAGACCCACATAGGAGGTGCTCCCAAGCAAGCAGGACTGAGAGTAAAGGCAATGGTTATCTATTGTGGCAAACGGTATTTTATAAATATGGTGGGACCAATATGCATCATAGCCACATGCCTTTCTTAAAATGTGATGTTCGTATTTTTCCATCAGGAGGTAAGGTTTGAATTCTCTCCCCTTGACAAATAAATGAGAGGGAAGTGATGCCACATGACCTACAAGGTAAAGTCATAACCGCAAATGCTCCTGGTTCTCTTTCTCTTTCTCCTCTCTTCTCTCTTCTCTTCCCATCCCTTCCCTTCTCTTTCCTCCTCTCTCTGTCTCATCTCTGTCTCTGTCTCTGTCAACACGCACCTTGGGGACCCTGAACTTAAATGTAAGAAGTTTGGAGGAAGAGAGCACACAGACACGACACAAGGTAGAGAAGATACTAGAGAAGTGTCAGATAACTTCATTTCCCAGCCTCTGAGTCACTCTAGCTGATGCAAGTAGAACAGTGAAGAACTGTATCCACTGAGCCTGCTAAAATTGCAAATTCATGAGCAAAATAATTGTCATTTAAGTCAGTCACTCAGTTTTACGGTGTTTTTTTACACAGCTATAGTAATTGGAACATGTGGAGAAATGGTTACATGGGATAATGGGTTGCTAGTGTGTCAAAAGGCAATTGAGCAAAAGGGGAGGGGGGAAAAGAAAAGTGGGACAAAGCCAAATAAAATGCAAATTTGAATCAACAGAATAATGAGCAATGGGCACTGAAAGCTAGAGAACAGAGGAAGATTTAATTATATATTCATTTACTGAAACTAATCCCCAACTAGTAACCTGAAAATTAAATTAATCGGAGCTTTCCATTTTCCAAACAGTCCCGTTAATCAAGATTTATGTATCAATGGTATCTTGATGGCCTGGAAGATTTAGTGCTGTTTCCACATGGAATAATACAGACACTGGGAGAATCCAGCAAATTGAATAAAGCAATTAAAAAAATCACATTGCATACAGGTTGGTTAATTTTTGAACCAGCTTTTTTTTTCTCTGAAAACCCCTTTTCGGTTTCCTTTTGCCTTATTCTCCTTCTCAACTCTGCTATGAATGTGGATATTCTCCAGGCTGTACCTGCCCTTGGCTGTTTCTCATGGCAGAGTAGTCGTTCTACCTGTGCAGTCGACTCCAGTTCCATGGCTTCAGCTTCTACCCAGGCGTCCTTGACTCTCTAATCTCTGTATCAAGCCCAAACCTTTCCAACAATTTCCAGACCTCTACATTCACCTGTATAGTGGACATTCCTACCTGGCTTTTTCACGTCTCATATTTAATGTGTCCCACACTGATCTGGACATTTCCCCTTTGAATCGGCTACATTTTCTATATTTTGATTTCGGTGGATGGCACTTCCATCCCCCAAGTACACAAATTAGGAAACTTGGAGCTATCTTTGATGCTTTCTTTTCTTTACTCCCCAAATCCAACCGATCACCATCATTTGAGCTCTAGAAATCCCCCCTGAATTTCCCTAATAGCCTTCTAACAGGTCAGTTTTGCTTCCCTACTACCATTCTCTGCACTGCTGACAGTCATCACCTTAAATGGCAAAGCTGATCTTGTTACTGTCCTGCTTAAAACCCTGCAGAGGTCTCCTAGGGTTGGCAACATAAGTCTTAAACCTCTTGGCCTGGATTCCAAATTCTCCACATGTTGGCTCCAGTCGCAGTTCTTATGGCTCCCACTCCCACTCCCACTGGCTATACCAGCTGTGCTGCGGTTCTTCTGTCAGTAGTTCCTGAAATGTGTCAGACTCATTCACCTGCATGCCTGAGCACATGCTGCTGCTGCCCCTTCTTGGCAACCCACATCTTTCTCACACCACTTCACTTCCCCTGGGCTGAGTATCATGGGCTCTAAAGAAGAGCATGGGGGCCACCTCTTCAGCCTTTCCAACCTCTCTCAGTTCCAGCACCCATTTTATGTGCTAATATGGTCACCGGTGACTACCTACACCATGATATTTTTTTCACTCCTGGGCTGCAGCCTTCTGCTGACTTGTTGATTTCCTACTAGATAATAAGCTTCCTGGGAATAAGGACCAGTTTTCATTCACTACTCTAGCTTTGTACCCAACATAATACCTGCCTTTTCACTATAAAAATTCTCAATGAAAACTGGTTGACTGACAAAATAAGATAAACCATGTTAGTTTCTTGAACTTTGTCTTGTCTTTGGGTTAAACTGTTGACAGGTGAGTGTTAATCTCTAAGTACAAGACATCCTGAATTGTGTGTTCTTTGGTTTGGTTCTTTTATCTTCCAAATGCCATTTCACATATCTCCTATGACAGCACTAATCTCCCTCAATAATTCAGCTACAATAGGAGTGGGTATTTTCTGAAGGTGTTGTATTTGTCTTTATTTACTTAATCTGGAGCACAGGGATGCTGGTGCTCTCCACTCAGATGTGAAGAAGAATTACCAGCTGATTGCACAGTATTCCCACCCCTCCTCGTCTACTTCCCCCACCTACACTCCACCTGCCTGACAACACAGTGTATCTCAGCAACAGTGACACCTGGGGGAGTAAGAGGCCCCAGGACACCCTCCCCCAAGTCTTCCCTACATACTCGTTAGCCTATGCACAGCTACCCTTAAAACTCCACTGATAAGTGTAAAATCAGTCTTATGAAGAGGTGTCTACTGCTTTTTAACCTGTCCATCCTCTACTTGGCATGACTTTGTTTCTTTGGCCTTTGTTCATTTTCTACAGGCACATTGAGAAAGTGTCACACACAAAACACTGTGACCAAATAATATTATTACTGTTTCACATCTAGGAAAGAAGATCTGACAGGCAACTATAAAAACAAAAGGAACCTACAATGGAGTAGAGACATATGTTGGAGATATGGGAAGCTGCTGGAGAGGAACAGGGGCTGAGAGGAAGATAGAAAGACACCAAATTCAATGACTGTCTACTTGATAATCCTGCCAAAGGTGGAGCCCCAGTAAAGCTACTTGAATTTCAAATGCGGCTTTGATTAGATGCCAAGGGCAGCCAAATCACTTCCTGGTTAAAACAATCCTTGACCTTCAAAGACTTGGAAAAAAGATAAACCTAATACAGAAGGAGCTATGGGATATGATTCCTACAAGTTAGAAATATTTCTCTTTTCAACTTTTCTTCATAGAAAGAATACTGGGAAGGGGGGGAAAAAAAGGAAAGTTTCTTCCATCAGTAAAATTAACCACAAAAGCCTAGATCTTGAAGAAAATGTAAGTCAGAATTTTCCTCCAGCTCTGTTACTGCCCACCAAGCCCTGCCTAAAATCCTTTAGTGGTTTTCCGTTGCTTCATAAAGCTTTTCACTCGTCAAATAGTTGGGTCCTGTGAGGGTCGTCTCACTAGCTATTTTTTATTTAAATATCCAGCCTGCATTGTTTTGGTCAGCTTTATTTATTAATATTTCACCTTTCTGCATCTCAGATTTTGTTTTCTGCTGCCATCCTACTTTCTGACACTTCTGTAACCAAATGTGTTGTCAGTAGATAAGAGAGGCAGTGTCACACAACAAAGACTACAAGGCATAGAAGAAAACCACCCTGGCTCATAATCTAGGCCTGTCACCCGCTGGTTCCAGACCACTGGGCAAGTAACTTCATGCTTCTGTGTGTCAATTTCCTAATCTGCAAGGACAGAAGGAGCACCCACCTTACAGGTCGGTTGTGAGGATGAGGTAAGTGTTTGTAAAGGACTCAGCAGAATGTTTCTAGACACCAGGCCTTTAATAAGGCAGCGGTATTATTTTTAGATATGTATCAACACTGTCCTATTGACAAACTTGTGTAGTTCTCCAAAGTATAAAATGGAAATATGCCAATAGACATAAGAAGTCCCTTTTGTTTTCTTCTGCTCCCAGCCAGTTTCCAACCATTTAAGCCATTCTTTTCAAAATATTTGGATAATCAGAACATTGATCTATGTCTTACAATATTAACCCTAGTTTTAGCTTCGCAAATCTGTTTGAATTATGTATCTGAAAGTCAGACTAGACTTCAGAAATCATCTACTTTAATTACCCCTCTACATTATTTGGCCGGCTCATATCTTTTGAGAGATAGATGTGAAATAAATATGAATATTACTCTACAAAACAGTAAACAAATGAGTGAATGTTACATTTCCTATTTCTTTAAGAAATCCAATTAAATCTGACCCTGAATCCACATTCCACTAAACTGAAGGGAAATTCAGTCTCAGTCACTACTGGGTCTTCTGCCAGGGTTGTGCAAATAGTGTAGGTGGCCAGTTTTTAAAAAGCGGAATGTTTGGGGAAGTCCATCTGGCCTTTAATCTACACTAGTCATCGCCAAATTACTCACTGCCAAGCCTGTGCATTTCATGTCATTTACCTAGTTCTGCCACTGCCAGGTCCTGGAAGGGCACATGATCTTTGCTCAGGCTGGGACACCCAGTGCAAAGAATCCAGCCTCCCTTGAGGATATTTTGTCCCTATTCCTTTGGGCTTCTGACACCACTCCCAGAATGCCATCAGGCAGTGGGGAAAGGATCCCTGGTATTTAAAAAAATCCACATATTCTTATCCTTTGTCCATCAGAACCTTCTGAAGGAACTCAGATTTTTGAGAACAAAAGTCAGGAAGGAATTTGTTTTCAGTTCCTTCTGTTTTCTAGGGGGCAACACAAACCCCTACCTCTCCCCCCCCCTCCTTTCCCTCCCTCTCTCTCTCTCCATATATATATGAAAGAAGGATTCTGACAGGCAACTATGAAAACAAAAGGAACCTACAATGGAGTAGAGACATATGTTGGAGATATGGGAAGCTGCTGGAGGGGAAAAGGGACAGAGAGGAAGATAGAAAGACACCAAATTCAATGGCTATCTCCCTCTCTCTCTCCCTCTCTCTCTCTCTCATATATATATGATATATGTTATATGATATATATATATATGAGAGAGAGAGAGAGGAAGAGAGTCAAAATATATCATATATAAAGAAATATATGTATCAAGAAAAATAAAATACAGACTCATATCAAAATAAACTATGCTGTCATCCTGTCACATACTGATAAATAAGTCACAGTCCTTGACCCTAGGGAGTTTACAGTCTGCTAGTGAGAGAAAGAGAGAACACTGCTAGCCATAAAATAAGCCTGTGGTAGGTGTCAGAAGTGAATGAGAGTTTCAGAGTGCTGGGGAGTTCAGAGGTAGGAGAGGAATTTGCAGCCTGTCTCAGCAAGCAAAGATGAAGAAATCAGAAGATTTCATGAGCAACCGTGAGAAAGTGAAGAAGTGTATTCCCTGAACAGTGAACAGAATCTACCTGGCATTGTTTTTCTAGTAGCAGTGTCAGGGAGAATGGGAAACTTGGAGCCCAAATAAGCAGACAAGTACTAATGAGCAGAACGTCGTAGTAAAGAGCAGTAATGAGTAGTAACGAGCAGCTGAGTAGGTAAGATCAGCCCTGTGTGGGACCACAGAGGAGGTGGAGCCCAAGGAGTCTCACATGGAACAATGAGGGACAAGGAGAAAACAAAGGCTGCTATAAATGGAACTGAGTCCCTTTGAGGAGGGGGTTACCATACACAGAAGTCTAAAGAAGGGCTAGTTGTGGCCGAGGGTAGGAGGGAGGAAATGACAAAAATAGAAAGTAGTTTCAGACTGGAAAAGAAGGCCTGCAGTTTGAGAGGTCAGGGAGCCCCCTATGGGGTTTTCATTAAGTTTTTTAAAGATGCCTGAGTAGGCTGTGAGGTTCTGGAGGGTGAGGGTTAGGTCATGTTTCTCTTGGTGCTTGCAGATGATTTTTTTTTTTCCTTCAAGTTTTTATTTAAATTGTAGTTTGTTAACATACAGTGCAATGTTGGTTTCAGAAGTAGATTTCAGTGATTCATCAGTTACGTACAACACCCAGCGCTCATCACAAGTGCCCTCTTGAATACCCATCACCCTCTAGCCTATGCCCCACCCACCTCCCTCCATCAAACCTCACTTGGTTCTCTATAGTTAAGCATCTCTCAAGGTTTGTTTCCCTCTCTCTTTCCCCACTCACATATGTTCATCGCTTTTGCTTCTTAAATTCCACATATGAGTGAAATCATATGCTATTTGTGTTTCTCTGACTTATTTCCTTAGCATAATACACTCTAGCTCCATCCACATCGCTGCAATGGCAAGATTTCATTCTTTTTGATGACTGAGTAATATTCCATGGTACTCGCAGATATATTTTGAAGCCAGGAATATCACCAAGGAGACAGAAGAAGAAAGAAAAGAAGTAAGGTAGGTACCAGAAAAAGAGAGAGGGGAGTGAAATGTCCCAGAAGGGACAGGAGGAACATTTAGTAAGGGACAGGACAGCCTTGAAATGGTGGAGAGATGTCAGAAAGGAAAGCAAGACTGAGAAAAAGCCACAGATTTTGACATTTAGGAGGGCCCTTGGAGACCTGGTGTGAGGTGGCTCGGGTAAAGTGGATGGGGCAGAGGCCCCGGGAGGAGAATCTAAGGAGTAGCAGGGAATTAAATTATTTGGCAGCCTCCGTCAGGTGGCTAGTGACCAAGAAATTGTACTGTCACATACATACCAAGTCCCTCAATAAGGTGGCAGTTTGGGAGGTCTACTGGCTCCACTGCTCGAGATGCATTCATTCTTTGTCTATAGAAGATAAAAACACTGGAGGTCAATGTACACCATCCAAAATCAACGTTGAAACATGGTCTCTGATCCCCTTCTTGTTCATTAACTTTGTTTCTCATCATTTATGGATGATGTAACAAGTAAGTAGGCACCTCCTTTTATTTACATTTATTTACATAATGTGGACGTTATGTGGGTAATGTGCCTACATCAGCTAACCTCACCCACTTATTGCTGAAAGACTAAAATGCCATTACACATGGACTACACACTGTGCTGCCCCATAAATGATACTATATGGGTAACTGAACAGTATTATTACTTTAAATGTACAGAATAGTATTATTTAATTGGCTAAAGTATTGCCTATTATAAATCTGCACTTTGGCTCCCCTTAATCTCCTATAGTCTTGTCTTTTGACTCCCCACAAAAATGCTTTCCCAAAACTCAACTGTCTCCTAATAGCGAAACCCTGTAGCTTTTGCCTTAACTACATTATTTAAAAAAGAAATATGCCGACCTATTTTGCAAGTTTATAAAGTCATCAAACTAACCACAATGTAAACAATTGGCCCAATTATTTTTCACTGTAGTGTTCCTGTTTTCACAGTGAACCATTCTTCTAAATACCAGGGATAATTTGAAATTTTTATTAGATTGTACTCAAGGAGATTCCACACTTAAGCTTATCTTACTGTCACTTGTTTTAAAATGCACCTTAGATCTACCTTATAATTGTTATTTTTTATGATTCTCTCACTCGGGTGCACTGGGAACAAATGTAACAATAAACACTCTCAAGCTGAACTAGAACGTATTAACAAAAGGCATCAGGCTTCTCAACAGATTCTAATGTGAATCTCTGAGATCAGCCTCTGCTTAAAGAAATAAATAAAAACAACCCAAAGACAAGTGAAGACAAGCAGAGGCCTAAGACACACTCAGAAATGCTTATCATACCTAATATTTCTTTCTAGCCCAGTATACTGACTTTTCTTGAGATATTTCTGGCTATCACTACTACATCTTCCACTTCAAAAGGTCCTAATACTTGCAAAATGCCAGTTACCACCTGCGGGTTGCAGCTCATTTCCCTGCTGTCTGGCTAGTTTTTCATCTAGGATGAGTTCTGTATCCCAGTACTCATCAATGTTTAGCTGGTCTTGGGCAATGCCTGGGCCATAAACATCCAGCTGGTAGCCCAGTCCCCTCCAGGTCCAGCACTTCCAACTGAGTTCGTTTTTCTCAGGAGCAGAACGCTAAAGGCAACCTGGAAGAGGGGGTGGGGTGGGGGACATGACTTTCAGAAAATAAATGAGGGGTGTTTCTGTGCTACCATTTTAGGAAAGGCAAACAGCTCACTCTCCACATCAGTGCTTCTCAAGGGATAGTTCGCTGGGTGAAACAGGAGTGAAGTTCCAAATATGCTCATTCCTACTTGCTAGGAAGGCGGCACAAGACGGCATGGGACAGCCCTTAAAACTTGGAAGAAGAGAGGAAGAACCAAGGACACCCCCATCAAGATGCCAACTCACCTAAACGCCACTAATCTCTCCCCTATTAGGGCCAGGACGGCCCCAAGCAGGGTCAGCACCACCAGCTTCCCCATGATCTCCGGGGCCCCGTGGTGACAAGCCGGCGCTGTGCACTCCCGGAGGGCAGGTCGGCAGGTTCCAGGCCCCGCCCCCTGGCTGGTGCCCGCCCCGCCCGCCTCAAGTGCGCTGCCTGCGCGCGTGGCCGAGGTCCAGGTCTGGGTCTCGCAGCCCCGCCACGCCCTGCCGCCCTGGCTTCACGGTCGTCTCCAAGGGCCAGGTCCAAGGAGACCTTTGCTCGCGGGGATTCCCTCTTGTCTTCAAGGCTGCACGTGCAGGAGAGAGTCTGGGGTGCAGCTTCGGCAAGAACACACCCTTCGGCGGGACGATAGAGGGAGTTTGCTGCTAAAAGCAGCGGAATTCTCCCTCAGCAGCTCGAACGGAATGAAGGGTCGGGGCAAGGCGGGGAACTGAGTTCACAGCCGAAAGTTCGCGTTTCGGGAAGTCAAGATGAGCTGAAGAATTGATCCCGAGACACTGGACGGAGCGATACGCGAAGATATCGAAGCGATGAACTTTAACTCACCCTTCTCCAGGGCCTTATTTCCTGGCCTTTGTGCCCTGTCTCAGAATGCTGAATATGGTGGGTGCGCAGTTCCGTTTGTGACTGGGTGGATTTGTGACTGTCGGTATCCCCATCATTGATGGGATAAAGAACATCAGAAGTGAAGGAAAAGAAATAAATCGGTAACAAGAAGATGCCCAAAGTGGAGAAGGGAAAAAGAGTTTCTTTGGGAAGTTAGCCTTTCAAAAGACTCCTTGATTCTTCTTTCTGCTGGGTCTTGAGCTCCTGCCAGGAGAGGAATGAATTTTCCCCTCTTGTAATGAAGATTAGGTTGGAAGGAGAGGGGCTGGCTGGAGCTGGGGAAGACTTTCGTAGGCGTTAAGACAGAGCAAAAAGTGCCTCTTTGAGCGTAATCTGTTTTTATTTACCAAGAGAAAGAAATAATGGCTCTAGGGGCGCCTGCGTGGCTCAGTCGGTTGCGCTTCCGAATTCGGCTCAGGTCATGATCTCACGGTTCGTGAGTTCGAGCCCCGCTCGGGCTCTGGGCTGACAGCTGGGAGCCTGGACCGTGCTTCAGATTCTGTGTCTCCCTTTCTCTCTGCTATTCCCTGCTCTCTCGCGCTCTCTCTCAAAAATAAACATTAAAAAAATTAAAAAAAAAAAAGAAAGAAAGAAAGAATGGCTCTATTGAGTTCAACTGAGAACGAGATTTACCAGAACTGGAGATGTTAAGAAAAGAAAAGTTGGTCCCTGATCTATGGGACACATGATTACAGCATGAATACACAATTATGGTATGAATAACAATGCTACCACTTATGCTGCACCGACTATGCGCCTTGCATTGAACTTAGTACTTTACCTTTGTTAACTATTTTAATTCTCTGGACAACCTCTGAAGCTGTTAACATTATCCCAGTGTAATAGGTGAGAAAACTACAGCACAGAGTGGCTGTGTAACTTGCCCTAGGTCACACAGCTGGTGAGCGGCAGTCAGGCAGTTGGCTGCAGAGCCTGTGCCCATCACGGTGCTGCTTCTATCAAAGCTGTGGAAGAAGGGCTATCCTGAAGGAGTGCTGTAACGTCTAGAGTTGTATGAATAAGATAATTATTTTTAAGATGATTAATTTTAAGAGTCCAAGCTGAGGAAAAATTTAATGGTGTTTTCATAAGGATTTAGGAGGTGAGAGAGACAGAAAGGAATGCTCCCCAAGTTGAGGGGTCAATGCGTGTGACACAAGAATGCATGCAAGTCTTGGGGCTCAAGCTGCCTGGGTTTGCATCTGTGATTGCATAAGGTGCCCCACTAACTGTTTTATGCTGCAGATTTCCTCTTCTATAAAAGAGTATCTGCCTCCTAGATGGCTTAAAGTCAAAGGTCCTGATGAGTGCAAAGTGCTCAACACCACACTTGGTACATTGTAAGAAGTCAATAAACACTAACCATCAATTAACTCTGAACCTCCACCTGGGAGTGTAGGCTCATTGTGGGGTAGACCCCCATCCCATTGATCACTGGATCTTCCAGTGCCAGCCTCACAATGGTGTACTTAACAGATACTCTATAAAACTGATTAGAAGGATGGGTGCAAGACTTGGACTTGGCAGAAGGAAAAATTGGGAACATAAAAAGAAATAGAGTGGATGATGAAATAGTAATAATTGTCCTATGTGCTAACCATTTTTGCATGCTATATCACATTATCTCTTATCATCCTCATTTTACAAATAAGGAAAGAGATACCTAGAGAGGCTGAGTAATAACTTGCTTAAGGTAAAATAACTGAGAAGGGTCAGAGATTCCATTTGGACTCGGGTCCAGTGACTCTAGAGTACATGTTCCTTATCACTGTGCTTGCTGCCTCCCAGCATAGCATGAAGACAGGGAGAAGGAAAGAGGCGTATTCTTGAGCACTTTATTGCAGGTCCTGTGTCATCTATAATTTGGTTTCAAATTCTTCACTTTAGGCAGAGGTAGGGGTGTGTGGCTGTCTTAGTCCATTTGGACGGCTATAACAAGAAAAGCATGAGTGAAATGGCTTATATAAACAGCAGGCATTTATTTCACATAGTTCTGGAGACTTGGAAGTCCCAAACCAAGGCACAAGCAAATTCATTGTCAGGTGAGAGCCCACTTCCCAGACTGTGGTCGTTTTTCTGTGTCCTAAAATGGAGTGGGTAAGGGAGCTCTGTGGGACCTCTTTTATAAGGGCTCTAGTCCCATTCATGAGGGCTGCACCCTCATAGCCTAATCACCTCCCAAGGGCCCCACTTCCTAATACTATATCCTTGGCAGTTAGGATTTCAACATTGGAAGTTTGGGGAGACACAAATGTTAAGACCATAGCACTGACTCTAGAACATTATTGCGTGCCCTATTGACAAGGAAGATACTGCTTTTTGATCCGAGGTTTGTTGAATCCTCCTTTTGAAACTTTGTCTCAGACTAAACCTTTCTGTCACATGCTTGTTGAAATACAGAGGACAGAGCTGGATCTTTAATGAATTTACAGAACAACAGATGATAGGACAATTGTTGTGCCTTGTTAGTAATAGACATTTGTGTGTGACAGATTTGGGTTTGAGCCTTGAGTTTACGGGACCGTACTACATGACATTGGGTGAGATTGACTGTATGACCAGAAGTACGAGTTAGTCAGGCAAAAGATGGGGTGGTGAGGCCCATAGAAAGACGGCATGGTATTTGCAAAGTACTGGGGAATTAGAACTGGAATGAGGTAAGTCCAGTAAGGATAGAGCAGTGGTTCTGAAAGTGATAAGAATTACTTGGAGGGCTTGTTAAAACACAGATTGTTAAGCTCCAGCCCCAGAGTTTGTGATTTGTTAGATTTGGGGTAGTAGAACTTGTATTTCTTCTTCTTTTTTTTTTTTTTTTGAAACTTTTAATTCTTAGCCTTCCCAGAGTTTAGAGCTTATTTTTTTTTTCAACGTTTATTTATTTTTGGGACAGAGAGTGACAGAGCATGAACGGGGGAGGGGCAGAGAGACAGGGAGACACAGAATCGGAAACAGGCTCCAGGCTCTGAGCCATCAGCCCAGAGCCCGACGCGGGGCTCAAACTCACGGACTGCGAGATCGTGACCTGGCTGAAGTCGAACGCTTAACCGACTGCGCCACCCAGGCGCCCCTAGAATTTGTATTTCTAACGTGCTTGCATATAATGTTGATGCTACTGGTCTGGAGACCACACTTTGAGGACCATTGGGCTAGAGCAAAAGGGACTATGAGGAAGATGGTAAGAATTGAATCCAGAGAGGTTGGCAGAGCCTTGCAGGCCAAGTTAGGAAACTCAAATTAGATCCTAGAGGGTAGTGGGAAGTCACTGGAGTGACATGACCCAGTAGGTGTTTTAGAAACATCACTCTGCAATAAGAATGGATTAAGGAGGGGTAAGGGGCTTACCCCTCTTGGAGGCAGGCAGAGCACCTGGTGGCCTTGGAGAAGTAATTGGAGAAGCAGTGGGGATGAATTAGTTCCTAATGTCCTGAGAATTGTATGGATTTGAGAAATATTTGGGAAGGGGGGCTGATAGTATTGGCAACTGGTTGGCTGTGCGCAGAGGGATGGTGAGGAACAGGGACAAGTTAAGGAAAGTGCCTAGGCATGGAAAATCTAGTGGAGAGGGTTATCCATTTTGGATACGGGGACCAGAGTGCAGGAGCAATATTGATAGAAAAACACAGAGTCCATTGAAAGCTACAATTTCCATTATGATATCATAGGAAAAATCTTTTGAGTTTTCTTCAATGTAGAGCAAAAAAAGTCATGTTTATCATGATCATCGCCCTCAGGCTCTGGATTGTCCAATTTACTGTTTATTGTTAAAATACATTTGTTTATTATTACATTAGCTTTTTCTGAAGAAAAATCTGAATCATGTCTCCTCCAACTTAGTACCACAAGTGATGGAACAATTGGGTTCCATGAGCTTGAGAACTTGTGTACTGCTTTCTGCTCTAATGAGAAACATCATTTTCTTGTGCTTCCAAACCCTATCAAGAATTGCATAACTGATAAGTTACAGTTACGAACTGGAAAAATATTTCCATCCTTTATACATGAAGAACTCCTAGGACTTCATTTTTTAAAAAAATCAACATCCTAAAAGAAAAAAAAGTTCACAGAAAAATACAAATCTCTTTAAATATTTGAAAATGTGCTTAGATTCACTTGTAATAATAGAATGAAAATTAAAACAGATTAAGATATCACTTTTGCAAACATTTGAGAGTTTGACAACAAAACCTGCTGGTGATGCTTTGGGGGGAAATTCTTATACATTGCAAAATGCTGTAATTCTTATAGTGAGTTATGAATATCTATCAAACACTCAAATGAAATTAGACTTCGACCCAGTTTTTACACCTTTTGATTCACTTTCAGAAATTTATTCCATAGATATATCTGCACACGTACAAAATAAGACGTGCACACGATTGCTTTTTGTAGCACTGTTTGTAATAGTAAACAACTGGACTGGTTAAGTAAACAAGGGCATACGAGGCAGCTATAAAAATAGAATTAGCGAGGGGGCGCCTGGGTGGCGCAGTCGGTTAAGCGTCCAACTTCAGCCAGGTCACGATCTCGCGGTCCGGGAGTTCGAGCCCCGCATCAGGCTCTGGGCTGATGGCTCAGAGCCTGGAGCCTGTTTCCGATTCTGTGTCTCCCTCTCTCTCTGCCCCTCCCCCATTCATGCTCTGTCTCTCTCTGTCCCAAAAATAAATAAACGTTGAAAAAAAAAATTAAAAAAAAAAAAAAGAATTAGCGAAGTTCTCTTTGTAATGATATGAAAACATGTCCAAAAATTGTCCTTAGGTAAAGGGAATATGCAGACCCCAGCGTAGTCTGCTACCTTCTGTGAAGTAAAGGGGAAAAATAAGAATATATATTTGTATCTGCTTGTATTTATGTATTAGAAAGAGGGTCATCTGGCTGGCTCAGTCAGTGGAGCGTGCAACTCTTGATCTCACAGTTGTGAGTTCGAGCCCCACGTTGGATGTAGAGATTACTCAAAAATAAAATCTTGTTTAAAAAGTTGGAAAGATATACATGAGAAACTAATAAATTGGTTCCTGTAAATGGAGCAGATGGGACAGGAAGAGACTTCTCAATGTGTACCTTTTTATATCAGCTTGATCTCTGACATGTAAGAAGAAATGTCTATGAAAACAAATGACCCATATTTTGGATGAAATTCATGAACAAACAGGATGTGGGGCTGCTGCTATTCCTACTGCTTCCCATGTCAATGTGAACATTTGTTTCAAAGAATTACAGATCACATGTAACACTGTGCTGTGATGGAACACCAGATGTATTCACATCCACTCAATTTAACTTGTGCTGTGGAATGGTGTGTTCACCTCCATTGAATTTAACTTGTGGGAGATTGGAGACAAGGAAGGAACATTTCTTGTCGTTCACATTGAGTAGTATCTGATGAGCCTTACACCTACTTAGCACTGAAGACATATTGTGGACACGATACCCTTGCCTTCAAGGGGCTTACATTCAGGGTTGGTGGTGGGTGGCGGCGGCGGGGGGGATATATTTTTAGGAGGGAAGAAGGGAAGGACGACAGAAAAGATAGGAGGGAGGGAAGGGGAAGGGGAAAGAAAAAGAGGCAAAGTAAATCAATTGTTTCATATTCTTTTATGAAGTGGTCAGCCAAGTGTGGCCACAAGAGAAGACAGAGAAACAATTTATTATATTACAGGTCCTAGAGACAGGAGGTAGGGTACACCACGCCATTCCATGTATTAAAAAACTTTTTTGAGTGAACTGAAAGTTATCCTCTTTGCAATAATAAAAATTAGGCTTTTTTTCTCCTCTTCTCTGCCTTCTGCTTTATGGAATAAAAATCCTCAAAACCAGGAGCAGAAAACCAAGAGAGCTGTTGGGGTTCTCTCAACCCTTCTTCCACACTCAGAAATCCTTCTGTGAAGGGGCACCCGGGTGGCTCAGTCCATTAAGCGTCCAACTTTGGCTCTGGTCATGATCTCACGGTTGGTGAGTTTGAGCCCCAAGTCATGCTCTGTGCATGCTACAGCTCAGAGCCTGGAGCCTGCTTCAGATTTTGCATCTCCCTCTCTCTCTGCCCCTCTCGTTTGCACTCTGTCTCTTTCTCAAAAATAAATAAACATTAAGAAAAAAAAGAAATCCCTCTGTGGAAAAGCCGAGTGAGGAATGACGATTATTGAGTAGCTAAAGAGAGGAGGAAATGCAGTTTAGTGGTGGGTGCTGTTTAATTTTTCATTGCTTTGCCGGATAGACATTCACCAGCCTAGTTAAGTTGTGAATCCAGGATGAGATTCAAACTGAGCAAATCAAAGTTTAAAAAACTTAAAAAAAAAAAAAAAACAACCCTCCTTAGGGGAGTTAATCATAATTAATCCATATATACAATGAGAAAAAAAGCACTGTATCACTGCTTATATTTAATTTCCCTTGTTCGTGTATTAGGTGCTCACGTTCACATTTAGCTGTTGAAAAAGAGCTCAGGTTTTGCGAAAAACCAAAATGATATCTATTGTCACTGCACAGGATGTCAGATTAAAAAGAATGAAAACACTCGCACTCCTATGGGCCCTGGATCCGCCTAGTGGTGACATATCCTAATTGCAGTTTCAGTCTTTTTGAATGACGGCTTCTTAATAACCCACCAAACTGTTAAACTCAATCTATGATCACAATAAGATTACCATATATAAATGCAGCCTTTGTGATTAGATAAAACAAAATCCCTGGCCCACACAGGCCAAAATTGGAATTTATTTTAAAAATTCTCTTTGTATTTCTAAGATAAATAATACATGAGCTTATTCAATTATATTTACTTTTGTCCAAATAAGATTTCTAACAAATACAACAGAAAACAAGTATATTTTATGCCTACACTATTCTACTTTTCATGAATGTATATTTTTAGATAGTCACTGTTATCATCCAAAACATATGCTTCTTGGTTTTGGATCTCTAGTGAACAATATTTAATCTTGCTTTATTCATCTGTTGACTTATTTTTTTTCTTATGGATAATGAAAACAATCATTATTTTAGCATGAATTAGTTCCAATATACGTCAGTAAGAGACTACTTTAAAATGTAAATAAAAACACAGGTCAAGTAGACAGAGGCCAAGGTTAAGAATAGTTCTGCAGTTTACATTTAAGTCATTAAGGGGCACCTGGGTGACTCAGTTGGTTAAGCATCTGACTCTTTTTTTTTTTTTAATTTTTTTTAACGTTTATTTATTTTTGGGACAGAGAGAGACAGAGCATGAACGGGGGAGGGGCAGAGAGAGAGGGAGACACAGAATCGGAAGCAGGCTCCAGGCTCTGAGCCATCAGCCCAGAGCCCGACGCGGGGCTCGAACTCACCAACCGTGAGATCGTGACCTGAGCCGAAGTCGGACGCTCAACCGACTGAGCCACCCAGGTGCCCCAGCATCTGACTCTTGATATCAGCTTGAATCATGATCTCACAGTTTGTGAGTTCGAGCCCTACCTCGGGCTCTGCACTGATGGCCCAGAGCCTGCTTGGGATTCTGTCTCTCCTTCTCTCTGCCCCTCCCCAGTTTGTGCTTGCTCTCTTGCTCTCTCAAAATAAATAAATAAACTTAAAAAAAAAGTCATTAAAAGATTCATTAAGAAGTATAACTCAAATTGATACCTTAAAAAAAAAAAACAGAAGAAACTGTATAACAGGTAAATGAGTAAATAAGGAGATCCCCATTAGTTCCATGGCAGTAGCTTCCTGTAGTGAGTAACATTTCTATTTCTTCCTGTAGTACAGCCTCTGGCATCAGAAATAGATGGGGAGCCACCCCTCACTAGGTGTATGACCTTGAACACCTGTGAAATGTTAATAGTTATGTAATAACAATACCTACTCCCTCAGGACTGTAATCAGGACTCAATGAGATAATGCACATACAATTGTTGGTGCCTTGTCTGCCAAATTTAAGTAACTGCCAAATAGTTTGATGATAATGATGCTGACAATGGGAAAAAAGTATGAGAGGCAAAGTGCCTTGGTAGGGTACAGTGGGTAGAAACACATGCAAGTCTCTCTCCAAGGCTTAAGATGATTTTAACCGGACATTTAGTGAGTGGAAAGAACTTTCCTCTGGGAGGCAGACACCCTCGGTCCCGTCCCTAGCATTCTAGGACTGACCGTGTGGCTGGCCCTGGACGGCTGACTTCATCTCTCCCAGTGAAGTTCACAGTGGTGTTCAAATGGGGAGGTGCCATGACCTGCCAGCTCCAACCTCTCATCTCTCCTTTGTAGGCATGTGTGCTCCCATTAAAGAAGAGAGCTGATGAAATACTCCATACTCACTGAGAATTCCAGCTGCAATATTTAGTTAATTCTTTGTTCCATTTTATTCAAAGAAGGAGCTCATTTACATTCAGCTTTCAATGAAAGAAATTAACGTTGCCATGCCTGCTGATCCCAAGGAAACCCCAAAAGGAAGCGGCCACTTTCCCATTCTCCTCCTGCAGACATGCCTTGAGAATTAAACAACAGGCAAAACTTGGATTTCAGTTAGCCTTTAATCTAACTCCCAACTTGTTAATAGTATACAAAGATGTAAGTAGAAAACATCCTAATGTTATCTATCAGTAGTTCTGAACAGTCACAGTGGTCACACTGTTGGAGCTGAGGTCACTCACATTTTAAGGAAATGCAGTCTACCCTGTTTTCAGTGGAACGCATGCTCTGGCAGTTGGCAGGCAGAGAGATGAGGCTTATTTTGTTCAGTGTATCCAGTTGACTGGAAGCAGCTGTGTTCTCTCTCCTTTACTCAGCAGTTTTAAACACTGTCCTTTTTCCTTTTATTTTAAAAGTGCTATCAGAACTGAAGGGGGCTTTCCTTGCTAAAATAAAATTAACTATACGTGTCATACATTTCTGGGTCCACTTTTCATGGTTAAATCCCCACAGAATTAGCAATTCATAGAAACTTAATTGTTAAAAGAAGTTAGCACACTTGTATCCCAAAAGTACAATTTAGAGTTCGCAGTATAGGGCTCTGTGGTATAAAGTGCCTATGAGCAACTTTCTATCATATACTGAGGCCACGGAACTTCCCTGGAGAACAGATCCGTTGTTGGCATAAACAGTAGTCACGGTAGGCTTCTCAGATAGAATATTCTGGATGCGGAGAACCTATTCAGGGGATACAAAAGATTAATACAGAACCACCATACACCCATGTCACTCAATCACCAATAATCCCTGTCTTCCCCAATGACACAATGATTAAGAGGACATGCTGTTGAAAACAGCAGTTACCAATCTTTTGAATGTTTAAGTGAGAGTACTTTTTTTTAAACCTTCAAAGAAAGTACTTTCTTAAACCATTTAGTTGCGCATGCCAACACAGGATTTACTGTTATTATAGTAATTGAGCATTAATGGAAATATTTCCACACCAATGTGAGTACTTTCGCACTACTTTAGCAGGAACAGAAGTCATGTCATGGGGTGAGCTGACAATAAGCTAGGTATTTGAAATTGCCAGTATACCACACAAGGAGGGCACATGTCTTTATAGAAAATGCCTTTTGACCAGTTTCCACCGTAATTTAGTACATCAAAAGATTATCTTTCTGAAAGTATTTGAATAAGTGAAATTCTGCCAATTATTGGCTTACAGCACTTAGAAAATCACTGCATAAGTTTATTGAATTATTGGTTTAAAAGGGCTAAACAAACCATCCCTGTGACAGTTTACTGTATTATTAGTTCAAAAGGACTTGAGTCATTAAAGTTGAAAAATTAAGGTTTAAAAAATATGAAAAACCTCTGACGACGGAGGATTATTTGGGTCATAAACGAAGAGCTTCTGGCCATTAGGATGGCAGCCTACGAAGATGTCCCCCGAGGAAGGATCAATAGATAAATTATCCACTAGTGTATCCAACTTGAGTACCTTCCAAATGAAAAAACGTCAATATCTAAATGACACGAGAAACTTGATTAAATAATTTAGGGCTAACCTTTCTCGCCTCTTTACACGTGGGAAAATTATACACAGCTCCCTGCTTCCACCCTTTTAGCACCAATATTGCCTAAAATAAATTTAATAAACTGGCTTAGAGTCACTTTTCATCTTCCCTGAAATTAAGAAAGTTAGGGCGATAATCCATCTCTCTAAAAAATGGACTCCCTTTCCCTTAAAAGATGCACAATGATCAGTTAGCTCTAGGAACTCATTCAAAGCAAAATAGGAAATTCTTAATCAATCTAAAATATGTGTTGTCAAGCAGGAAGAAAATAATAATGGTGTGGAACCCAATTTCTACCTTCATTTATTATTGAAAGAGCTGACAATGTGCATAAATCTTCATTGTGGAATCCGTCTATTAGTCTTTTCAATTGTGAAAATTCTTATTGGAATTCATTGGGTACTACCAGTACTGCACGGAATGGGCTCTAAATCTGATGCAAATATCACTCCCAACCCTCTGCTGCGTGTAATCACTCAGTCCCTGTGATTGCTGGGGACAGGAGACTTGCCTGGTTTAGGCAGGAAATATTTAAAAACCCAGAATGGCAACACTGGCATCATAGTCTCTTCTAAGTGAAGCATTGTGGCAATATAGTATAACTATGTAATTACAAAGTGTAATAGATTAAGGTCTACTTATTATATGTAAAATAAGTATTTTACCTTCAATTGAGTTAAGTTCATATTAGGGTGTTTTTCCAAAACATGAATTTCATGAGCCAGTATATCAGCAACGTAGATGTACCTTCACAGAAAGGACACACTAGTTAGAGTTCTGTGCCAGTATAAAGCTTCGTTAACACAGTATGGAAGAATAAGTCTTAATAACCTGCCAAGAAGTTAATCAATGATGGGCCCTCAGGGACTACTTGATAAAGGTCAATTTTTATTTAAAAAGTACGCTTTCAAAATCAATTCAGTGTTGCTACAAACAATCCCGGAATTGCTTAAATTATTTTTCGAAAGGTTTGTAAGGGGGAAAATAATACAGGACATTATCTTGAATATAAAATCTGTGATATTTGCTGCCGAAAGGACAACAAAACAAATGTTTGACTTCCAGAAAAAAGTTTTTACATCCCACAGCATAATTTGATATTTCTAGGTGTCATTTTCATGTAGAAATATACAAAGCAGGACACACTTTATTATTTATTAATAGTCACTCACATTTGATAAAATATTTATTAGCATATTGAGAATTTTAAGAGTGAGAGATAAGTATCTATTCAGAACAATCCGTCTACATCTAAGGACGGTGAATTAATGGACTCCTTTACGGTAATTTTACTCGTTGAATTGACTGTTCCATGGCAACTGTTCTATTGAGCAATTATCTTGTGTAAAGCCATGAACTCAGTATTGTGACAGACATAAAGAAGAGGCAGACTCTTCCTAAAAAGTTCATAGCATGTGGGGATGATCAGACTGGTTTGTACACATTAAACAAATAATACAACATGATCGGTACCGTGAAAAATATTTCAGGTCTAGAGACTGAAGAAATATCTAACTCCTGAGAACATAGGAGGCTTCACAAAGGAAACGCATCTGCAGTGGATATGGAAGGAGAGACCAGATTTGAGGAAATGAGGACAAAGCACCTTCTAGGCAGAAAACATGTGAGCAAAGGCACAGGGGCAAGAAGGAGAGAGGCATATTTGCAAAATAATGAGTTCTTTGTCTAAAGCAGGGAAAGTATGAAAACAGTTGAAAAGCGAAGTTGAAGCTCGCCTATTAAAGAAAGTCTAACCCTTTAGCTTGCCTTGATTTAATAAGCAATTGGGTCCCTCTGAATTTTTAGAATAACAAAGTGGCATAATAACAAATGGTCAGTTCCATTCAACAAGTACTGTGCATTTGATCTGCACCTGGCAGTGCTCAGCAGGAGAAGTCAAAGAGGAAGCACACAGAGCCCCCTCTCTTGGAGGGCCTCAAAGGCTACTGGAATACAGAACAACAAAACTAACAACAATGCAAAAAATGGAAGTAGACTGAAAACAAGTTGGAAGGAAGTCTAATACGCTAGCCAGAGAGGCTGAGAACCTAAACCAGGCAGGTGTCAGAGGGAAAGAAAAGGGGACTCGAATGAGGGCAGAAGCCCCAGTGGATAGGAAGGTGAAAGAGAAGGAGTTAGAGCTGAATCCTCTTTTATTAGTATTGTTTGTAGCTTGGGTGCTGGAAAGTCTGATTCTCATAATGGAAAGATAAGAGTTGGGGAGAACAACAGATTTCACAGGAGAGTTACAATGATTCCACATTCATTTTCTGTAATCAAAAGCAGAAATTATGTCATGAAAAATGACATTTTAGTTGCCAAGGAATGCCAAATTTCTTTCCTGTTATATTTGTAGTAAATTGTTCAGTGTGCTCAGGGAGTAAATGGGAAAGTTAATAAAACTTAATATCCTTTCTGTATACGATGGTTGGACATATAGAAACAGTGAGATAACTCGGTGGGGGGGGGGCGATTTGGCAAAATCTATACAAGGTAACATTTAAAGGGATCACTCCTTGAGTAAGTGGTTCTATTCTGAGGGGTTTGTTCTATAGAAACACTTGTACAAATGTGGAAAGAGGAAGGGTTCATAGCACTACATTTAGCCAGTGCCCAGCTGGCATTTGAACCCAGGTCTCTCTGTATCATCCCCAAACCTGAAGGTGGATCTTGCTGCAATGCTCACTTAGGGGGCTGTTCCTTAAAAATATCTGGAGGAATGCTGACAAAGTGCAGCCTGCTTGGGATTCTCTCTCTCTCTCCCTCTCCCTCTCTCTGCCCCACCCCGCCCACTCATGCTTATTCTCTCTCTCAAAATAAATAAATAAGCTATAAAATAAATACTTAAAAAATAGCTGGAGAAGCTTCAGTGGTAAATGAGAAATACAAAGTACTTTTTATTAAAAAAAAACAACAACAGAGAAAAAGCCTCCTGCATATCCATTAACAGATAATTGGTTTAATTAGTTTAGGATCATGCCTATAATGGAATAATATACAGCCAATAAAACAAAGACATATTTATTTAAAGGAAACACATACCTCATACTTTAATATGTTTATGTAAATATGGTCCCACTTCATAAAAATTTGCATTTATAAAATTAAGTTCTACAATGATATATACCAAAATTTAGATATTGTATGTAAACACATAATACACACACACACACACACACACACACATATATGTATATAATATACATACATATACCATACACCGAAATAATATCAAGAAAGCTTTTTACACTAGGGAAAAAACAAAAGCAAAGTGAAGAATTTGGCCCAGCACCATGACTAAGGAGAAATGAAGATACTCTAATAAAGAATCATACTTTTTATCAGGTGAAATATTGATCCCATTTGCTGCATCAAACCCTTCTGCTACCACTTTAACTTCATCTGGACTGTAGTAAACAACATTTGCCCAGTGTAAGTTCAAGTATGTTTCCAAATACTTTAAGAAAGGATCAGAGAAATAGTGGTCATTGGTGGCATAGAAATGTGCCGGTCCAACAGCTATGATATCATTCACACTGAAAGAGAAAAAATAATGTGTGAGAGAAAATAACAAGCCAGTTGGTCTCCATACTAAAGATTAGGTCTCTAGAAGGTGTACACAATATGTGCTTCAAACTTTTTGGTACGAGCCTTCCCAGGAAAAGCTCAGCTAAAATCAAATGGCTGTAGTCACATGCAATCTACTATAATATCATTTTTTCAGAGAACAGTTTTATATGATAACAGGTAATCTGAAGACAGGTCATTTAGCAATTATGGCAGGACTATTATAAAAGAAAAGAGAACTTGGTGCCAACAGGGTGTGTTTTTTGACAGCAAGAAATGTAGGGTTTAACAACAGTATGAAAGGACACGGCTGTCTATGGTACAGAGCTGGGTAGAACCTCATTGGCTGGTGAGCTGGTTAGGCCATCAATAACATTTACCTAGCTTCCATTTACTCAGTTGCTAGATTTTCCTGTATTGCTCTGCCTAGAGATTAGTCAAAGTAAAGGCCGACTGTTCAATTTCTACCTGACTCACAAAGCTGACCTGCCGAGACTAGTGAGCACTCGATAAACACTTGCAGAGAGGCGGATGATGAAACTGCCATAGTAAAATGCTTCAGGTGAGAGATTTATACGCGAAAAACAGTTACATTTTTAAAACTAGTTAGGCAAGGGTGTTATTAAATTTAAATTCCAATTACCCTATGCAAAAATTTCTGAAAGAGCCTCTTTCTTCTTTGTTAAATGGAAAACAGAGCTACAGGGAAGGTGAGTCCCCTCTTTCTGAAAGAGTACCGTGATACAGAGGCTGCCTGGACAGTATTTATGCTCCTATGTATCATGAGGTGCATTTTTGGAAGAATGATTGGAAGTTCCATGCATAAGTCCTAGACAGGGATGGAGATATTAAAAATATGCATCAAGTTCAGACTTAAAAGAAGCAGTAGGCTAAGGCACGCTGAGCTGGGATGATACACATGATTCTCTTTTGGCCACATTATCAACTGGCTGTATCTTCGGGAAGTAGGAGCGATGCACTCCCAGTTTGTACCCCTCCAGTTCTGTGGAGCCATTAGCCCACAGCTAGCACTACCCCTGTGAAAGCACATTGTATCAGTCCCATACAAAGCACACAGACTTCATTTAAACCAGGCCACTCCTCCTTGGCAGGACAACTATTAGTATTTGGATGATGAGTCATCTGAAATGGAAGGTGACAGCAGGAAAAACAGTGAGGTTTGTCTTCTACTCCCAAGATGGCCCTGAAGAGCATCTCCCCTATAATCCAGTGTTTTATCATTTCTCAAGGGAATCCTCACAGAGCGCTGATTATTATGAGTGCCAATGACTTTCCCTGCTCTACAAGGAAGCTACACACGCACATATTTATGTATGCATATATATACATGTATTTTACCTCTTCTCAAGGCTGAGAAGGACCATCGTGGGGAATATACAGAAATGCCAGAGATAAATCGGAGAATGAACAAAGGGACTGAGTACCTTGGAAGAAGTTCATGTTTGATTGTTTTTAGGTGCAAAAGAGAATTTTCTTCTTCTTCAAATTTAAAAATTTCCACTGTATTCTTAAATTCTGGGTGGTTTACAACAAAGAGATAAACTGTGTCATCTAAAGAATTGAAAGAACAGAGTTAATTTACAAGACATAACCATAGGACCTCTGGGCAGACACTGACATTTAAATACCACAGGCGAGGAAAGGTTGAATGTATAAACTGTTAGACGACCTAACATCATTCTTCTTCCCCTTCTTTCCCATCACCGTCTGGCTGGTGTTATTTCTGATCGTTGGTCCCCTGACCTTTAAGAAAGAGTGTTTCCCACTCCATATACAGAATTCATGAATAATCTGTTTATAGTTTAATTCAGAAATATAGCTCTTTTTTTTAATGCAATAATCATAGGTCTGTGAAAAAGGTTATGAAATCTAAACATTCTCTCAGGTGTTAACTGTTAGAAATTTCAAATGTAGCCTAAGTTGCTGCTAGCTGGAGAGGCAAATGATCAACTTATTTGTATGAAGAATACAGAAATAATTCATGAGTTAATTGTTCTTCTCTTACTATAGAAATGATCCAAATCTATGTTCCACAGTCATTTGCAAACCATGATAAGTTTCTTAATGTGGGTAGCTCATCAGCTCTTACCGCGGTCTATGAAAGTGCTGATACCATGTGGATTAAACGAAGCCAAATTGAACCCACGGCTGATTCTTAATTCCAGTGCCCTCGGGTTTTCTTCTTTTAGATCCATCATTAGTATCCCTCCAGGCTTATCTGGGGAAAAGCTGTGGAGTCCTGGACATTTTAAACCCTTTTCAAAACAGAGGAAAAAGTTAAATATAGGGGCTTAAGTGTGTTTATGGGCTAAAATGGGCAGTATAAATAAAAGATAAATAGATCCTTTGATTAAAGGTGGTGGTATTAAAGCTACAAATGGCAAGAAAGCAGAGAGGAGACAATAGGAAAAATAGGAATTGGGGGCTGGTGAGCTGCAAGACGAACAAGAAATGATTTTTCTGAGTTGAGGCACAAGACCAGGGGTATAGTCTCTTAAGTGGGTAACCACAAAGTTGGTGGCCCGGAAGATACCAGGCAGAGTTGAGGATGGGAGAAGTGAAAGTTTACATATGGACTGAAGTCTTGGTGAATGGCTGCAGTCAAGACTCCCCTCCTTGTCTCACACCCCAGATCCAATCTGTCAGGAAATCCTGTTGACTTTACCTTGAAAATATATCCCTTCATAAAGATGTGAACATTCCTCCTGACCTTTTCCGTGACTGCTTTGGCCCAAACCACCACCGCAATTGTGGCAACAGTCTCACAACTGCCCTTTCTGCTTTTTTCTGGCTTTTCCCTATGGAAGACTGGTCTCCCATCAGCATCCAAATTATGCCGAGGATGTCATGCCTCTGACCAAAACTCCATCTCACTTAGATTAAAAAGTGGACGTTCTTATGATTTACTAAAGACCCTGTATGATCTGCCCTGCTCACCCTCCTACACCTTCCTCGACCGCAAACACTCTAGGTCTCTGCTCCCATCTCCTATTGGCCACACTGGCTTCCCTGATGGTCTTTGAACAAACCAGGCACATTCTCGCCTCAGGGCCTTTATATCCATTGCTCCCTCTGCCTAGGAACGCTACCCCTCACCCCCCACCAGATACCTAAGGCTCCTAGATCCTTTATCTCTGTTGTCAAAGGTCACTTATTGCCATTTGACATAGATACATTTTTACACGTACATAAATGGCAGCCTGACCACACCCTCAGCATGGCTGTCCCTCTCCACTGCCCCACCTTCCTTTATTTCTTGTAAAAGTACTACTACATCTGACACATATTCATTCTCTCCCCATTGGAACATGAGCCAGGACTTTGCCTCCTTTGTTTGCTGCTAGATCCCAGGGCCTGGAGCAGTGCCCGGCAGGTAGTTTGTCCTTTTCCCACTGATTGCAACTATCGCCTTTATCGTGTACTAGACCCCTGTTTATATATTGATCTGTTTGGGGACTCATGCCTATTCCTGTACCAATATACCACTTTTTAATCTCTATAGCTTTGTTTATAACATACATATATACATGACTATATATATATATATATATATATATATATATAGCTCATTTATTTTCCTGTATAAAATTTGAAAATTAAGTTGCTATTCTGAATGGAACATTATTTTTATTTTTATGACTATTGCATTTTCTTTTTGTTTTTTCCTAGTGCATGAGAAGGCGAGGAGTTTTACATGTTCATTCTGAATAGTCTGATCCAACCATTTCCTTGAACTCTCTCTCCCCTTAGGTCAAACAGTCTGTTAGTTGAATCTCTTGGATTGTTTAAAAAGCAGGTAATGACAGTGTCTGAAAATTATGGCAGTTTTGACTTTTTTTTCTACTTCCTATTTTTAATCTTGTTTTATTGGGTTATTAAGAATTCTAGTAGAGGGGTGCCTGGCTCAGTCAGTTAAAGCATCTGCTCTTGATTTCAGCTGAGGTCATGATCTCACAGTTTGTGAGTTCAAGCCCCGTGGGCTCTGCACTGACAGCACAGAACCTGCTTGGGATTCTCTCTCTCTGCTTCTACCTCACTTATGCATGCTCTCTTTCCAGGTAAGCAAATAAACTTAAAAAAATTGTTTCAAATTAAAAAAAATAATAAAAAGAGCTCTAGTAGATTACTGATGGTCACAGTATTTGGGGGCGCTGTGTCCCTTTTTTAAACATTTATGGGAAGGTAGCACCAGTGGTAATGTTACACCACTGAGAATGATGTTTGCTGTAGGTTTCAGAGAAATTACCTTCTATGTCTAGTTTTCTGGGATCCTTCAAGCAGGAATGAACTGTTGCATTTTTATTCAGTGTTTTCTGGGGACCCACTGAAATGACCTAGGTCTTTTCTCTTTCAAATCTTTTCAGTCATATTTTATGCAAGTTTAAAAGAGTGTACAAAAATGAAGTCTCACTTTGTGTACAAAATTGAACATAACAGGAATTCTCCCCAATTAAAAAAAAATCTATCAAAATGCTCTAACTTCAAGGCTGGCAGGCTCAGCGAGCAGAAAACTGGAATTGTACTATTGCTACATGGGAGTGCCACTTCTATTTTGGAGCACTGTCCCATAAACAAGAGCATGATTTCAATGCACAGAAAGCAGGGATGGTGATAACTATTCATGATTATTTTAATATTGCCCATCACATAAATCTGTTTTTTTCCTCTTTTTAAAAGTTTTACTTATTTTTACTTGCAGCAAAATTATGTACCAAAATTGATCACCTTCACCACTTTAAGTGTAGAGTTCAGTAATGTTAAGTGCATTCACATTGTCATTTAAATCTTTTTTGTATTCTATTCTGTGTCGTACAATTCTTCAGTAAGGGTGATGTGGGGCTGGAGGTAACCCTCAAACCCACAGCTGTGCAAAGTGTGGAACAGGATGGGTTACATGGGCTAACATGCTTGGAGGAAGAACAAACAGCTGCCACGAGGTACACATTACTCGTTACTCATTTAGAAAGAAGTGCATTCTGGGAAATAGTAGAGACAATGCTGAGTAATTTAAAAAACAGCAGTAAAGTGGGATTATTTCTAAATTTGAAAAAAAGAAAAGACAGTCATATCACCAAGGAAGGACAAAAAAGCTGAAGAAATTCTGTTGACATGCCTACAAGATCATTATGACTATTCTAAGCCCCTTAGTGAAAATGGCTATAGATTTATGTGCTTGGAGACCTCACTCCTCCTAATTCAGATTTATTCCTATGGGGGCTGAGATCTTGAAACAGGTGAGTTCTGGATTATACAAATCTCTGAGAACACGTCCTTTGCAAAACAAAAAACAAAAAACAAAAAACCAACACCAACAACAAACACACAAAAAAACAAAAACCAAAAAGAAACACATACACACACACACACACACACACACACACACACACGCACACACACACCTCAGCAAGTGCTTTCTACTTTCCTCAGGATTTTTGCGCCTGTAGTTATGAATAATTTTGATGAGGAATCCCAGTGTTTTCTCCTAAGCCTATAGACATGTGCAAGCATGTGCTTCGAAACAAACAACCCAGAGACCTACTAGAAATATCATTTTACTCATTCTGTGTAGGTAATTAAATAAAACTTGTCTTTTGAAACTGTATTTTTTAAATTTCATATAAATATTAGTGTGTCTGCCAAAGCCTACAATGTTTCTTTTTTCCCTCAGTGGTAACAACCAACTGTTCAGTCTTTCACCTAAAAACTATCAGGAACCTGAAGAGTGTTCTAACCCTCATTCTCCTCTAAGCCAAGTTCTCTCAGCTTTCCCATACCTCTCACAACTGTTTTATTAGTGCTGTGACTCTTCAAAAGTTCCTCTATGGTTTCCACATCTGAGTCTCAGAGCCTGAAAATGATGGATGCTGAGAGGGAACAGAATCATTACAGGCTGCCTTCAAATTCTGATACGTCTTGGGGCACGTATCAGTCGGTTAAGCATCTGACTTCAGCTCAGGTCATGATCTCGCACTTTGTGGGTTCAAGCCCCACGTCGGGCTCTGTGCTGACAGTTCAGAGACTGGAGCCTACTTGGGATTCTGTGTCTCCCTCTCTCTCTGCCCCTCCTCTGCTTGAACTCTGTCTCTCTCTCTTTCTCTCTCTCTCAAAAATAAACATTAAAAAAAATTGTTTTTAATCTGGTACATGTTTCTCAAGAAAAACCAAACCCACAAAAATGCCACAGACAGTCACTGGCACCCAAGCCAGGGAAGAAGGGTGATCAGAACTTCCTCATCTCCCACTTACAAAGTTTTCCAGTTAGAGGCTACTGGTGAAGGTCAGAACACAGTCAATTTTAAAGACTTTCTACTGTATACCCAGAAACGTGACTATTTTTCATCTTCTAGGAATGAAGGCAAAAGTGAAGGTTATAAATAAACTTAGTTGGTTATTTTTCACTTATGACAGGCTATTCAGTGGGAAAAGGAAAGAAACTAGAAAAAGAAAAAAGCCTTCGTCTGGGAAAGTTGGTATAGTGTTTGAAAATAAACAATAACAGCAAGAGTATAAGCTTAAAATGGAGGATCAAATGGAAAGAAAGAGATGCTTTATTTATTTTATTTATTTATTTATTTATTTTTAATGTTTATTTATTTTTGAGAGAGAGAGACAGAGCGTGAGCAGGGGAGGGACACAGAGAGAGAGGGAGACACAGAATCCAAAGCAGCTCCAGGCGCTGAGCTGTCAGCACAGAGCCCGACGTGGGGCTGGAACTCACAGACTGTGATATCATGACCTCAGCTGAAGTCAGATGCTTAACTGACTGAGCCACCCAGGCGCCCTGATGGATGCTATATTTAAAAGAACATAATGTAGTATGGAATATCCATAATAATGCCCAAAATATCCTTTTTAATAACAAACTTCTGAAACACAGATTGCATTGGAATATCTTAGTGCAATGCAGTAGGCACGTAAAGAGCAGCTCATCAACTGGCAAAGACTTGTTTATCTCTACGTTTAGATAAGCTTGAAGACATTTTCCCAAACCTCGTTTACATGGTCTTTTTTGTTCAAAACATAGTTTTGAAAGTGAGGAATTAAAAAAACAAGTTCCTGTCCTGTAGGCCTCCTCAAACTCTCTTGTACATCCTCCACTGAGACTGGGGAAAGAAGGAGATACTCACCACACTAAAGAAAGCCAGACCATTGGGAAGTATGTCAATATCATCTGCGCCAGCCTCTGGAAGTCCAAGAAAACAGGATACACGTTATGTTCAAATTCCATTATTTGTTAGATACAGCACAATAGGGACTTTCTTTACTTTACCAGTGCCTGAATTTTTAGGAATAGTTCCAATTTTTTCTGAGGAAGCACTCTCTTTAATACACATCCATTGAAATCCCTTCCTGCAGTGAACCTCTAACTTTAAATGTTAGATATTTTATGTTTACTCAAATCAAAGTCAAGTAATCACCACACTTCCAGATATAATACAGAAAAAGCTGACATCTGTACACTCTTATGATAAACATCCAGATGTCTGTACAAAAGTAATTGACATCAGGGGAATATTACTTTCAGAGTGAAGGGCTCATAGTCATTTAACCATGCAAATATCCTTGTCCCTTTCTCTGCTCATTCAATCTGAAGCAAACACAGACATTTCTCTCATTAACAGAGATAAAGCACCTGGGATTATATATTCCCTCTTTTAAAAACAATGTCTGCTTGTTCTCATAAGCAAAGAAAGCTTTCCATTTAATCTTTAAATTTAAGCTTTAAACTACAGAAAACAACTAGCAAAAGAAAATTAATGAAAAATACCATGCACCTAAGCCAGCTGAATCTTCTAACGGTTGTCTCTGAGCAGGCTACAATTACTATTGATTGTTTATTGATTGTCTTCAGTGCACTCCACACAGCACAGCAAATAATTAGACATAAGACCTTCCCAGTGGTCTCACTGTGTAAATTCTGCAGACAGATAATAGACCCAAACACAAGAAAAGAGGAATAAAAATGGCTTAGATTAAGCCAAATCATGACACATTCTTTGAGTCCACAAAATCCAATCTTCCCCTTTAAGACCTCTCCAAAGGATTTCTCCAAGATTATTTCTAGGTTGTCAAAAACAAACAGCATCTATACAGCCATTTTGGTTTTGATTCATGAGTTTGCATTTGGTTGGTTGCCTCCAGTGTCACCGGCTCTATCACAGTGGAGAAAAGCAAAAGAAAATACAAATGCCAAGAACTTCACTTTGTAAAGAAGACTGCAATCATGAATACATGCAATGCCTGCTCCTTGGCAAGAAGATATATGTGTGAGTGTATATATATATATACACACACATATATACACTCACACATATATACATACACACACACACACACACACACACACATACACATGCTTTAAGCATGGCATGATGGAGGAGTTCTTAGCCTGGTCTGTGGATTCCTAAGGAGCCACAAATGGGTTCCAGAATCTATGAACTGGTTGAAATTGTATGCAATGCAAAATGGCACCTGGATGTATGGCTGAGAAATCCTATGAAAAGGATGAACCTTGGCTTTCAGTAGGTTGAACAAAAGGTCTTTAATAGCCCCAAAAGTTAAGAATCACTAGACTCTAATCCCAGGGTTCTCAACTGGTAATGAGCAGGGACCAGGGGACTCTACGCCACATGTATGTATGTGCAAACACAAACATACACACACACTCACATGCACATGTCAGTCCAAGTTTTGCTTTCTAGACCCATTTAGTAGGAAGCTAATTAAATAAAATTTGTTGTGGGGTGCCTGGGTGGCTCAGTTGGATAAGCATCTGACTTTGGCTCAGGTCTCACGGTTTGTGGGTTTGAGCCCCACGTTGGGCTCTGTGCTGACAGCTCAGAGTCTGAAGCCTGCTTTGGATTCTGCGTCTCCTGCTCTCTCTCTCTCTCTCTTGCTCTCTCTCTCTCTCCCTGCTCCTCTATCTCAAAAATAAGTAAACATTAAAAATTTTTTAAAAATAAATAAATAAATAAATAAAATTTGTTGTTCTTGAAAAATTACTTGAAACAATTTAATTTCAACATATACATGCTTATGCACATAGAACAAGAAAGGATATACAGAAAAAATTAACAATGGTTCTTTAGGTGGTAGGATTATGAATGATTTTCATTTCTTCTTTATACTTTTCTTTGTTTAAAATTTTCTACAAATAATAGTATCGTTTTAGTAATCAAGAAAAGAACAATGTTTGTGAAAGGTATTTTCATTTCAACTACATCATAACTTCTTTGTGCAATCCCATCACTTAATTCCAAGAAAAAAAATAGTAAGTCTTATCTGTAGCTTTCTTTAGAATAGTTTCCAGATCTACTCCCTCCTTCTTCATTTCTATATCCATTACTACAACAGGATTTTATCATTTCCTATCACCTCTTGGGTGTGATTACTGCAAGCGTAGTCAATACTGGAGAAATTTTTTTCTCCTCTAATTCAGTAATAGTAGTAGTACTAGTACTAATAATAATAGCTACTAGATATTGTGTTTACCAAGGGCTAGACTCCTCGCAAGTACTTTACATACATTATTTCACACAATTTCTATATCCCTAGGAAGCAATATTATTATCTCTTTCTTTAGAGTAAAGAATACAGAGCCTTTGAATAGTTAAGCAAATCGTTCAAGGTCACAAACTGGGAAGCTGGGACTCAAGTCTTTTCCTTCTGACTTAAAAGCACACAGAAAAGAAAATACAACGTAGCAGTGAATGAATTTTCTGTCAGAACCATCCCCTGGTTCCTCTCTAAAGACACTTTACTTTGTAAATTTGACTGTGGTCAATTCCACGTGTTAGCTTTTTCCCAAAACGTTTTGCTTCCATTCCTCCCACCAAGATCTTCCCCAATCCATATTTGGTACTTTTTGTTAAAACCTCTTTCAAAACCCTCTTGCTCTAGAAAGTCTTCTAGCTTACCTAGCACATCAGGTTTTGATCTATTTTTTAGTATATCTTTGGTAATTATCTGTGTCAGAGATGGCTAACTGCTCCCCAGTATCCATATTCCCCATCTTCCTTTTCAGCTACAGGCACATGGCAACCCAGCTAAGGACATTTTCTACCCTTTCTTGAGATACTTGTGGCCATTTGCCTAGGTTCAGGTTAACAGGATGCGAGAGTACAATATGTATGCAATATCTGGGTAAAATAAGCTAAAAATAATATCCACATAAATTTTCTTTCTATCCCTTCATGTTGGGAAATGGCAACAGTTGGAGTTGGAGTCTCCAGTTGGAGACTCAGTTGGAGAAAGCAGCAATATGTTGAAGAGACTTGTATTGCTTCATCAACCTTTGTCCCAGATTAGCCACATGGAGCACAACCATCTAATCACCTAGGCCATTTGCTTATCTTTGGATTGGACTGCCATGAAAAAGGGAATAAATTTCGCTCTCCTCTCCTCTAGGTGTAACTTTATAACACCAAATCAGCCCTTGCCATTCCCAATAGAGTATCCGATATGTAACATAACTATTTTTCTCCACTTTTTTGGTTCACTGGTGAGGGAGGTATGTGTGTTAGTCACTCTGGGAAAAGATACTATATTGCAAAGAGAATTTGCCAAACGTCTCTGAGTCTTGGGTCCTTATCTATTATATACAGAAGAGAAAAAAGAAAAAAAATCTATTATCTCACAGTAGTGTACATTTTGTTTTCCTTTCATAGTAGACTATAAAGTAAATGATCACAAGGGCTACCAACTTTAATGCTTTTTTTTCTTTTAAATCTCCTCAGCAGCATTTATTGTAAAGGTCTTGATTGCCAAGTGTACAAAACCACTAATTAACTCAAGAGAGACAATCCATTCAAAATTTTCTTTTAGTCCAGGACTCTGAATGCCCGCATTTTCAAAGACATTTAGAAAATGTTTTAAGCTTTTAAGTCTCTATAAATAGACTTAAGTAGATCCTGTCATTATAATTTTTTTATTATTTAGATGTTGATATTAGGCCAAATCATGGGTGTGTAAGAGCCTGGTTTCTGTCCGTAAGATACAATCGGAAGGAAAACCAAAAAACAGGATAGTTGAGCTTACTTGGTGCCCCCGCAGAAGGCACACATCTGGTATGGCATGTGGTAGGTGATTATTATTTATTAAAACAGAAAGACATGAGATGATATGTATAGAGCACCCAAGAGTTGCGAAGAGTTCATTTCTAGTCACGGTGAATGCAGCACCATAGTGTGTGTGGGTGTGGGTGTTGATGGGGATGGAAGTGTAGGGAAAGTGGTCTTACCTCTTGGAGGGATAGCTGGCTTCAAGTGCGTGGCTACTACTGTTTCCCAAAGTGGAAACTGACAAAGAGAACCTTTCAACCCTTGTTGCCTACCATAAGAAGTTGCTTTTGCCTGTATGGGCATGTATATGCCCAGCACACTGTTATTCCCTATAATCAAAGACCACTGAATAAGTGACAGTTGTTAAAAACATGTAATTACATGCTATTATTAACCACTATGCATCACCAACATAGCATTCAACGAATGTTCATACAGTGTGTGCTAACCACAGAAGCAAAAACAAAAACAAAAAAACAAAAACAAAAAAAATAGAAAGAAAAAAAGCACAATTCTAATTAGATCTAAAAATGTATCCCAAATGTGCTTCTAATCACTCATCGTCTTCGCTCTGTTGCCTTTTGAAGTGCCTCAGAGGCATTAAACACTTCACAAGAAGGGCCATAGGTGACATATTTCCTCATTCTTTCCAATTCCAGACAGCAGCTCACACACATCACAACATAAAGGTCACAAACACAGACAGACGCCTGTTCAGAATACAAATGTCTTTGGGCTTGTTTTTCTCTGAGGAGCCCTCCATCCCAGTGAGTTGTAACAGCAATACACTTGGCAGTTCATCCTGGAATGTGTCTGGCTGTGCCCTATTGTCTACTCTGGGACTTGAATTCACAGAAGGTGGGCTCCACAGGGCCAAGGGCTGTTTAATAATTTGACAATTATTAACTCAGTAGCAGGAGTAACCTTCGAGATCACTGACTCACCCTCCCAACCTTGTACAACATCCCTCACAGATGCCATCTGGCTTTTGCTTAGTGGCCATTCTGAAGGGGCTCTTCATGAATGCAGCCAGAAGGCAGGATGCAGTTGCTGAGTTTCTTGGGAGTCCAGACAACCTTATTTCTAGAACTGTCTGCATTATCCAGCACAGATCTAGCCTGTGTGGTATTTGATACTGAGTTTGTATCTTCCTGCTAAGTGTGTGGGCAACGGTAAGGGCAACAAAGAGGAGAAGCCCCAGGAGCAAGAAGTCACGGAGTCCAGGCAAGGGAGATAGAACTAAGAAGGTGGACTAAAGCAACAAAGGAAGATAGGACACAGGGCACATAAAAAACAGATGCGGAAAGGGAAGGCGAATAACACAACTGGAAAGAAACTTTGAAGTACAGAAGGCTGCTCTGAAAACTGACAGGTTTCATGAAAATGAAGCCTTCTTGTGTCTGATCCAGAAAAGGATCACTACTTTGTTTTTGTTCAAAGAGCACTGTGAACTCTGCCTGTAGTGAATGTGGTTATAGATACGAAGTACTTTATTAGCAATGCCAATCCAGGGCAATTTAGCAATGACTATCAAAACTTAAAACACGTCTGCTCCCTGAACAACAATCTCACCGTCAACAAGTCATCCTACAGACATACAAGAGCTACATGTACAATGATGTTCACTGATTCGTTTGTGGTTGCAAAAAACTGCAACCATCCAAATGTGCATCAAGAAGGAAATGATTAAATAAACCACGGTATGTGCAAACAGTAAAAAGAAGGAGGTAGGTCTACATGAGTTGATGTGGAAAGCTGTTCACCTTCCACTGAGAACAAAGCAGGTTGCAGAATATAATCTTATATTAAGATGCCGTTTGTGGGGCGCCTGGGTGGCGCAGTCGGTTAAGCGTCCGACTTCAGCCAGGTCACGATCTCGCGGTCCGTGAGTTCGAGCCCCGCGTCAGGCTCTGGGCTGATGGCTTGGAGCCTGGAGCCTGCTTCCGATTCTGTGTCTCCTTCTCTCTCTGCCCCTCCCCCGTCATGCTCTGTCTCTCTCTGTCTCAAAAATAAAAAACGTTATAAAAAAAAAAAAAAGATGCCGTTTGTGAAATATGCATGTATTTGTTTGCATTTGAGTTGGAAGTATCAGGAAAGATAAGGAAAACTTTATCTCTGGAGTTATTTCTGTGTGGGGTGGAGATTTTGTTGAGAGATTTTCATTTTCCATTTTGTAACTTCTCTTTTTTCTGACACCTTCACTAGCTGACCTCTAGGCTGACAGAGCACAGATTCCAGGGGCCACACACAGCGAAGAATATAAACTTTATAAAACGTGTTCAGAAAAGTCACTAAACAAGCAAGAAATCAAGCAACAAACATAGGATTACACAAATAATTAACAAATTGCAGGGAGAGTGGGGGACAAAAGAAATACACGTGCATGAGATTAAAAAAAAAAAAAAAAAAAAAAAAAAGACTGACCAAAGAGGTTTTCATTGACTTAATGTGATTTTTCCTCTGATGAACGCTAGTGGTGTGCCAAAACACTGCTAATGAGTTTTTTCGTGTTTTTGGCCAAACAATGTAAGGAGTATAACAAGCATTTTCTCATACTCACCGATTCCTTTAATGAGGTGGCAGTTTGGAAGGTCTACGGATTCTACTTCTCTGGAGGCTTTAAGTCGATTCCTGTTTAAAAAAAAATCTATCTGTTTATGTATTCCTTGCTTTGTTGCAGACAGGGTTTAAAGAGGCTTACAGCAATACATAAAACATAGCATAAATCTAAAGCAGATGAAAGAGAAGACAGAAAAACAAGGGTAGGAACATTAAAGAGCACCAGAAATGAAGTTAAAATAAAAATGCGTATCACAAAGTTGTATGTGTGAATGTGGATCATAAAAGAAAGCCAACAACTCAACAAATAAAACTTGTAATGCAAGTTCCTGTGCAAATATAAACACAGCACCAGGTCACATTCCGCACAGCTCTGGTGTTGTGGGAAGAGCTCCAGATGTGGAGCCAGCAGCCCTGTCTTCCTACCGAGGGCCCGGAGGAGCCGGAAAATGCTCAGACCCTCTGCAAAGTGACACGGTGCCTGACAGGAGGCCAAGAGAAGATGGGTTTTCCAGAGCCAGGCACACAGAAGATACCCTACAAGCAGCTGCCAAGAACTGGGTCGAGGGGATCCCATCCCCACACAGTGTTCATTAGGTGAGAGCTTCTCAGAACATCAATTACCTCAGCAAAACTACTTGCTGTTGCTGTTTGGCAAAAAATAAAGTGAAGAAATCATGAGAAAATGGCAAACTGTAATGAACGGTCCCCCCTCTACCAGAGAAGGCCACAAAGCAGTTTGGGCAAAGGTGGGGGAGTTCTTCTTTTGAAGCCACATGCTATATAGGCTTTTTGCCTTCTCTTCGCTCACTCTCTCCCCTTCTCTTTCTGTTCTCTACAGTCACAAATGTTAAGAGTGCTTGCAGGGTGATTGACATTGTCACATATATCACACATTTAAGAGACGACAACGGTAAGTTGCTGCTTGTCCCTCTTCCATTCATACCCTTGACAGCGTCTGACTTCTAGACACCAAATATGGGGAGATCTACCGATCTCAGCAACATGGTAGAAAGTCGAGGCCTACCTAACTCAGAATTACCAACAGGTGGTAGCAACCTTATATTTTGGCAACTCATATCATATATAGTGTTTCTGATTAAAATGTTCATCAGTCTGTTATTTTGAATCATGTAACTCAAATAGTATCCAAATTTCTTAAAACAATATAGCAATAAGGCTATAAAAATTAAAGTGAATCAAATATAAATAAAATAGAAAATTAAAATTAAAAGCAACTAAAGTAAACATATAAAATATGTAGGTGTAATGAAAATTAAGCATAAAATACAATGTTAACGCAAAGCAAGACAAAATACAATAAATCTCACATTTACAAGTCCCCGGAGGGATCAAATTTTTCATTTTTTATTTAATTTTATGTTTTTTGAAGTTTATCTATTTTGAGAGACAGAGAGACAGTGAGAGCAAGAATAGGGGAGAGAACAAGGGAGAGAGAGAATCTGTCAGCGCAGAGCCCCAGGAGGGGCTCAATCCTAGGAACCATGCCATTATGACCTGAGCCGAAATCGAGTCAGAAGCCTAACCGACTGAGCCACCAAGGCCCCCTACCCCGGAGTGATTTAAAGGGAAAATATGTATACTTAGCCTAATGTAGTAGAGTGGCAGTAATACGAGTGATAATAGGAATGCCACTGCTGATAGCCATGGGTGGTAAAAGAAAATCAATAATAAAAACAGTTAAAACTCACTGAGTCGGCCACTGTTCTATGTGATTTACTTGAATGACTTCATTGAATTGCTACAACAATCCTAAGAAGTAGGTACACTTGTCCCTACTTAGGAATGAGGGAAGTGACTCAAGAGGTGAAGCAACTTTGCTGAGGTTTGACACCTGCTGGGAAGAACCTTCCAAGGCAGTGCTCTAACCCACTCTGGTATTTTTGTCAGAAAGGAGGGAAGAGATCTGTGCTTCTGCCTTAGCAGCAAGACTGCCTGACCATCAGCAGGTTAATCTCTATGGGCATCGGTCTTCTTTATGTGTAAAGCAAGGATGAGGTTAGATGACCTCTCAGGTTCAGTGGACACTGCATGACTCCAGAAACAGAAGGAGATACGTCAGTAGGTCTCAGCTGTGGCTTCATCAACTTTCTGTGTCATGCATTGGCTTGGGTGTCAATTTTATACAACTTACTATTATGTCCCTGTAACTCTACAAAAAGAGGGAGAGGATTATCATCTACCTATTGCCAAGATAAACTATATGGATAAAATACAATTCAGATGTGTTTGAACAATTTAGGTGGGTTATATTTTTACAGACAACTTAGGTCTGCACAAATGACTGATGATTACACACTGCTAATAGGGTAAACTTCATCAACTAGTTTAGCTGTACAATATCATCTCTAGAAATGCAGACTGCGTACTATTAAAACTGAGTTACGCAGGGGGCACCTGGGTGGCTCAGTTGGTTAATTGGTTAAGCGGCTGACTTCGGCTCAGGTCATGATCTCACAGTTCGTGAGTTTGAGCCCCGCGTCGGGCTCTGCGCTGACAGCTCAGAGCCTGGAGCCTGTTTCAGTTTCTGTGCATGTGTCTCTGTGTTCCTCCCCCGCTCTCTCTCTCTCTCAAAAAAAAAAAAAAAAAAAATGAATACACTTTAAATTAAACAAAACAAAACAAAACTGGAGTCACACAAGAGTTGTGCAGAACTTCCGGTTAATCAAATCATTTTTTCTTATCTTTCCTTTAGAAGAAAAGATAGGCTTTTGTTTCCAACCTTCGTGGCCCATCAAGACTTTCACATCCTTTTTGTAGAATACTGCTAGGCTTGTTACCTGGTAGAACTACCAGTTCCCTACCCATTAGTGAACTTCTGCATTAAGGCTGGTAGGACCTATTAGCCAACAAACCTAAAGCCATTCTCAACCCCTTTCTTCCTTGCTCCTTTCCACTGCAGAGACAGACAAGCCAAATATTTGCTTCCCCAGCCCCCTTTGTATTTAGACGCAATCATATGACCCAGGCTTTGGAGAAAGATATTTTTGTTCCTGATAGAAAATGCAGACACGGGGCGCCTGGGTGGCTCAGTCGGTTAAGCGGCCGACTTCGGCTCAGGTCATGATCTCGCGGTCCATGAGTTCCAGCCCCGCGTCGGTCTCTGTGCTGACCGCTCAGAGCCTGGAGCCTGTTTCAGATTCTGTGTCTCCCTCTCTCTCTGACCCTCCCCCGTTCATGCTCTGTCTCTCTCTGTCTCAAAAATAAATAAACGTTAAAAAAATATTATAAAAAAAAAAAGAAAATGCAGACACAAGATGAGAGCTAATTGGCATCACCCCTTCTCCCTTCTTCATGATATGACCACACGTACAGTGCTTGAGACTATACCAACCATTCAGTATCCTTAACACGACAAGTATGAGGACATAAAGCCAACAGTGAAGGATTGAAGGACAAAACTAGAAGAATCTAATTTTTTTATATGACCACGGGCTTGATGGAAAAGCTATAGAATGACTTACCTACAAAGTTTTCATCATGTGAGAAAAATAAGCCTTTATTTATATATAATTAATTTGATGCATGTTATTTGCAACTGAAAACACTCCTGTTAACCAATTTAAGAAGTCTAGGGAGTATATATATGAGAAAACTACACAAACCTCTTTGGACTAGGAGATCAGTCAGCTCAAATATATTTATGCCAAATTAAAAATAAATAAATAGGGAAACCTGGGTAGCTCAGTCGGTTAAGCATCTGACTTTGGCTCAAGTCATGATCTCGTGGTCCATGAGTTCGAGCTCCATGTTGGGCTCTGTGCTGACAGCTCAGAGCCTGGACCCTGCTTTGGATTCTGTGTCTCCCTCTTTCTCTGCCCCTCCCCTGCTCACACTCTGTCTCTCTCTCAAAAATAAACATTAAAAAAATTTTTAAAGTAATATATTTTTAAAAATAATAAATAAGTAAACAAATAAATGGTACAAACACAAATAAGTGACATTTTTGCTACAGCCTATTTGCTCCCTAACACTTTATGTCCACAGCATCCTTGTGACTGAATTAGGTCAGGGATGGCTGTCTGCTGTCATGCAGACATTGTCAATCAATCATAGCACTCTTTCCCTTTAACCCACAGCCAGCCTCAGACATAATATTCTAGGCAACCGCTACTGCTCTAGGCTCCTTCTGCTTTTCTCACTTTCTCACTTCTTTTTCATTAAAATTTTGTTATTTTTCTTTTAGTTACAACTATACGATAGGTGTAGTGCAGCAAAGAATATACACGGTCTTTCTTCAACTGAGCCAGCAGTCATTTCCCAAATGATCCCTAACAGAAACAGGTACATCAAGGTTCTTCAGCAGGGGTCCAGGGACCTTTATGGAGTCGTGGGTAAAATTCAGGGATCCATGAACATAAATGGGAAAAAAATACATATCTTTATTTAAACCTAACTGAAAGTAAGTCTCCTTCAACGATGACTGCAGGCAAGAAGCCACAGAAGTTTCTACCAGCAGTACCTATGTCTCCCTGTCAATAACAGAAATCACAGACATTGTTACATCACATTTCAGTTGCTGTAGATATCTCAAAATACCATTTATACTCACTGCAACTTCAAAATATCTATTGCTACATATTCAACTACCTTTATATCTATTTAAGGCTTTAATTAAGAATCCCACGTTGTTGTATCACTAGATTTTTAAAATAGGCTGGTAACACCATTTAAGTATTTAAATTAAGTATTTAGTATTTAAATATTTAAATAGTATTTAATTTTGTTTTACAGCCCTATGTATTGCATTTTATGCATTTAAAAGCATGATGGACACCAAGGTGTCTTATCGGTTGATGAATGGATAAAGACGTGATAGATGCGATACACACACACACACACACACACACACACACACACTCACACACTCACATACACAATGGAAAGTATTCAGCCATACAAAAGAATGAAATCTTGCCATTTGTGATGACCTGGATGGAGTTACAGACAATAATGCTAAGCAAAATAAGTCAGAGAAAGACAAATACCATATGATTTCACTCATGTACGGAATTTAAGGAAAAAAAAATGAGCAAAGGGGAAAACAGAGAAAGAGAGACAAACCAAGAAACAGACTCTTAACTATGGAGAACAAACTGATTGTTACCAGGGGGGAGGTGGGTGTGGAGGGATCGGTGAAATAAGTGATAGGGATGAAGGAGGGCACTTGTGAAAAGCACAGGGTGATATATGGAAGTGTTGAATCACTATATTGTACACCTGAAACTAAAATAAAACTGCAGGTTTACCAAATTGAATTAAAATAAAAACTAAAAAAAAAAGAGGGGCACCACACACAAAAACTAAAAAATAAAATAAAAGCATAATGTTGAGAAGGAGTCAAGACTTTACCAGACTGCCAAACAGATCTATGGCCCAAAAGTCTAAGAACCCTGCCTGAACATTGTCATTACAGGTAACTTTCAATGAGCACTTACTACGTATTTGGCATTGTTTTAGCACTTTACAAGTACAAGAATGAACTTCATGTTTTCATAGCCCCACTATGGAGTATCCTACAGATTGGGGCATTGAGGCACAGAAAGGTGAAATAAAAAGCCAAGGTCCCAGGTAAATAGTGGAGCTAAGGAATGAATTCAGGCCATCTAGGCCACAGAGCATGAACCCTTAACCAACAGTCATTACCATGAAATCAATTTCTATTTCTTTCACTTAGGAAAACAGCATTAGCCATCCAGAACAGGATGAGATAGGGGCAGTTAATTATTATATTGCCTCATCTTCAGCAAACTAGGAAAACAGTGTTACTACCTGGCATTACTTTGTTCCATATCTCATGGCCTTTGAATTTACAAACCACTGATGGGGCTTTATCTTCTAAGTACAGGCTTAAATATAGACAAACAGGGGCTTTATCTTTTGTATACAGACTTGTAAAACCTCTTGGAATTTTCACCCCTTGAGTCCCCTTAATGCTGGTACTTAGTAACGAAGAATTTGTGATTAGGCATGTTAAGCTGGGAGTAAGTCATTTACTCCAAAGGCAGAAAAGCTAGGAGGCTGTGGGGAAGCAGGGGGCAAATGAGAAGACCTAGTTTGGAGTTTACGTTCAGCACTTATTACCTGTTGAGCTACTAGTTGACTTCCTCCAGCCTCAGTTTTAACACGTATAATATAGGAAAGAAGACATATATGAAGACTGAATGGAGGCATAAATGTAAAAGGAAGTTCTTTCCAAATGTCAGTAAATGTACATTTTGGTTTACTATAAAGAACTTCTGACACAGTGATCAGCACACAGCAGTCACACAATAAATGATAAGGAGGATGGTAGTTTAAAAATAAAACCTGAACTTTCAGAAGAGTTCCAAAGCAGACTGGATAGCTTTTTGGTGCGGCTGTCATAAAATCTATCACGCAACAAGCGGAATATTCAGATGCTTGTTTGGGGATTCCTGCCTACGCATAGGTCTCTGATGTACTCAAGTCTCATGATTCATTCAAGTATGTGTACTTTGCAGCAGGTAGCAACTGGCCCAGGGAAATTTGTGTCTTTCTATTTTCCCCTTTATTGCTCAACTAGGGAGGAGTAGAAAAGTTGGGTGTAATATGCCATCCTCCCCTGGGAACTTTGGCCAGTTACAGTTCAGAAGGAAAGAGACAGCTTTGATTCCATTTATCCATCTGGGACATACTTATCCTAAAAAAAAAAAAAAAAAAAAAAAAAAAAAAAAAAAATTATTCACTGTTTATCTGAAATTCAGGTTGAAATTTAAGCGGGCGCCCTGGGGGGAGAGAAATAACTTGAGTGCCAAAGCGCCATCTCTAAAAATAGAACAATGAAATAGCTGGTACCAGATGAGAGCAAAAAAACAAAAAACAAAAACAAAAGCCTGTTTTTTGAAGGGCCTTTCCTTATGGGGAGGTAGGAACATGCTGCTTTTCTTTTTTTTTTTTTTTTTTAATTTTTTTTTAACGTTTATTTATTTTTGGGACAGAGAGAGAGACAGAGCATGAACGGGGGAGGGTCAGAGAGAGAGGGAGCCACAGAATCGGAAACAGGCTCCAGGTTCCGAGCCATCAGCCCAGAGCCCGACGCGGGGCTCGAACTCACGGACCGCGAGATCGTGACCTGGCTGAAGTCGGAGGCTTAACCGACTGCGCCACCCAGGCACCCCACTTGCTGCTTTTCAAAATAGACGCTAAGGGTCTGAAAGGAGAGATGCGATGCATTTGAGCACCCCACCTGTATCTGTCAAGAGCAGGCACAATCACAGGGTTGCCAAATAAAAGACAAGATGCCCAAATTTGAATTTCAAATAAAGAATGATATTTTAGTATAATCATGCCCCAATATTGCATAGGATCCGCTTATCCTACAGAATGGTTTGTCGGTTGTCTAAAACTCAAATTTAACTGGGTATCCTGCGTTATTTTCTAAATCTAGCCACCTATCACATATCCTAACATCCTCACATCAGCCGATTGAGGGCTTCAACTATCCGATGAAGTTACCACCCTGGAAAGTCACTGCTTGGTAAAATTTATTACAGTCAAATCTCTCTAAAGAAAAGATGCATTAAATTGTAAATTACCTGTAAGGTGCATTCTATGTAAATAAGCTTCATTTACTTTTTCTTAGGTTTGCAACTATAACTCATTTAAAGGGACTTAAATTTAAAACTTTAAGGTTGGTAAGAAGAAAAACCCATGATTTGGGAAAACTTCAGCTTGTGGAACACTGATGGCTTGAAGTTCAGGACAATTTAATGAGCTTGTGAATTTTAGTGGTACTGCCTTTGAAACTGAGAGCTGGACAGAATGTACAAAACCATCCAATTCAAAAATGTCCTGCAGAGCAAGTTGGGCATTTATGTAACATGAAAATTAAGGCCAACATGTCCATTTCCTACCAGTAAGAATTCTTCCATCACACACTTCCCCCAGCTTGCACCCCTTTATCAGCAGATAAAGCTCCAGCTATAGGTCAGTAGACACAGAAACCCTGGTATCACCTTTGACTTCCTCCCCCTTATCACTGGGGCTCAGGCTTGGGCCCCTGTTCTGTTATTCTCTCCAAACCACTGCAATACCTTAACTAGCTTCCCCATATCTGCTTACTCTCTATTCTACTACTTCTCAATTGTAACTGCATATTAGAATTATAAGGAGAATCTTTTAAAATAAACGCTCAGGGCGCCTGGGTGTCTCAGTCAGTGAAGCATCTGCCTTCAGTTCAGGTCGTGATCTCGCAGTTTGTGAGTTGGAGCCCACTTCAGATCTATTTCCTTCTCTCTGCCCCTCCCTCACTCACATGCTCGTGTGCGCTCTCTCTCAAAAATAAATAAATATTAAAAATAATAATAAAATAAAATAAAGAACACTCATGCCTCGGCCCCACTCAGACCAACTGAATCAGAATTTTTGGGGGTGCAGCCCAGGCATCAGCCTGCCAGGAGATTCTAACATACAGCCAGGATTGAGAACTGCTCTCCTCCAATCCGTCCTTCCAGCTTTGCCTCTATGTAGCACAACTAACTATGCTTTATAACACAGCAACTGATTATGCTTTTATATGGTTTAAACAGATTCCTGTTGAAACGCACACACGCACCAACATCAATAGTTCTCCTTTGCCTATCAAAGCAGGCCCCAATTTTTGAACTCCTAGTTAACCATCTCAAAACTTTTCCTACCCTGGACCCCTTAACTCCCCTCAAGTTGGTCTACTGCTAATCTGCAAACTTCCCCACCCGTTCCCCTTTGTTCATGCTTCGTTTTTCATCTGGGATGGCCTCCTTTATCCCCACATATGTTTCACCCATCCTTCAAGACCAATTTCAAATAGTCTCTTTCTCCTGAACTCCACCTTCAAGGGCTCCATCTTTCCTCCTTAAGCCTGCAGGGGTTGGTTTGTACCTGTCCTGGACACCCAAATTGATACATTTGTTTTACTTCTCTTCTCCCCTGTAATAGGGTGAACTTCTTAAAGGTGAGGACAGTGCCTGACTCCATTACAGGAGCCCAACACAGCACACCATACAGAATTGGTGCTCAGTATTTCTGGAATCCATCTGCACGAGGCTTATAAAATTTCAGTTGGTAACTTAGAAACTAGGATGTCTACCCATCCGTGATTTTCATTATAATTAAATTGGGACATGCACTAGGCTTGTGCTGTTTGACATTCTGGCTTCAGGGTTCCTCAGTGGAGATAAATAAGGAAGTGATGTAAGACCAGTCGCTGAATATCTCAAATATCTTTGATGCACAGCGCCAAGATTAGAAAGATGAAAAGTTTCTCAAACTTACGCAGGGGAGGGATGGTGCACAACTTTATTAAAGAAGGAGGCTGGTTTGGGCAACAAAGAGAAGCAGCACCAATGACTTGAAATAAATCTTTATAATGAAAGTTTCAGTGCATGAGTAATAGTTTTGCTTCCAAGTTTAAAGAGCTGGATTTGCCTGGGAGTGCTTGCAAAGCACTCGCTGGGGCTCCTCAACTTCCCAGAAAGTCTCGAGATTCAGCCCAAACTGCGTTGGGTTTTGCTAGAAGCTGGGGTGGGGGTGGAGGTGTTTCACAAGCTGGGTATCTGAGAACAACCCGGAGTTCTCTGCCCGGCAGCTGGAGAATCCCTGCATGGCCTGCGCCCTCTCCCGCAGCCGGCCGCCACCCGGGCCTGGGGACCCGAGCGCGGGCGTAGCTCGGGGAGGCGTCCCACAGCCGGGCCGCGCGCCGGCGCCTCGGTGCGCGAGGGCCCACCTACCTGAGCGCCAGGAGCCTCTCGCCCAGGAGCGCCAGCGCTATCCCCAGCAAGCTCAGAGCCACCAACCTCCCCATGGCTCGGGAGCCGGCGCCGCCAAGCTCTCGCTGGCCGGGGAGCACGGTGGGCGGCGCCCGCCTCCCCGCTCCGGCCGCGCTCCGCCCCGGCTCCGCCCTCGGTCCGGCCCTTGGCCTTTGTCACCACCCGCTTCCCCAGAAGCTTTCCCAGGATGCCCCAGTTTAGGTTGAGGGCGTGAAATTTGGAATTCCTTCGCCTCCTATCCCAAACAAACAACCCCAAGGACCTCAGGCAGCCCGCGTTCCTTTCTCATTTTCCTAGTCTTCAAAGACATTCCTTACTCCTTATCCCAGTAGGAAACTTCTAGATAAAGTTTTAAAGATTCTTTTTCATTACAGGAAAAGATACAGAGTCCTGTCTTGTAAATAACTTCATGCTGGAATCACTATTCATTATACCAGGGTGTAGACGGAAGGAAAGAGACATTCTGTTCCTGGTAATCCTTCATCTGGGCCCGAGGCCTGCAGACTTGAACACTTTTTGATCTCGGCTCAGTGTATGGGAAAACTGTTTTTTGCTTTCTTTTACTTTAAGAGCCATAACATGAAGAAAGAAAGAAAAACAAATGTAAAAGAGAAGCTTATTGGTTCAGATTGAGACAGACCGAGTATGCCTGAACTAAGCTTCCAATGGTTCCCAGGGTTTATTTGCCATCCTACAGCGTGTAGGCAGAAACCATCACGATTTCCAGTCTTCAACAAACATCACTTTCTTAGACAACCTGTAAATAAAAGCAGATGCTAATTTCTCATCTGCCCCTCCCCCCACCAAAACCAAAACTCCTCTCCTTCTGTATGTGTGTTTCCCTGATTCAGTCCTACAGGATATTAGGTTATATTGAATGGTAGGGAGAAAAACACTTGTCTTTTGAAAGAACAGACATGTGTCATGGGTCCCTCTGGCACAGACAAATCTCAATTCAGGAGGAGGCTGAGACCCAACAGGTGCTGGGCCACAAAAGGAATAGTACCCCAGGATTTAGGATGGAGATATTTGCTGTAAAGAACCAGAGCTTTCAAGCTCGGCAGAACCTGCATAATCTCAATCTCAGAAAATCTTGGAGAAACTTTCGATTAATGTTATGAACACGACGAATGAGTTCCCTGAAACTCAGTCTAATTCCCTCATCACTCTGTGTAAAAGTGCTGTATCTCCGTACTCTTCTTCCTGCTGAGTGTTGTGCTGAGTGTCACTGTCGAAAGAGTTTCTGCAGAAGTAGCCCCCATCCTTACCCCATATCCACCTCTAAACTAAGGCTGGGAATCGCTATTTCTCACAGACAGATGGGGAAGAGAGGGATTTTCTGATCTGGAAATCAGAAGTCTATCTTCTCCATTGTAGAAGGGTGGAGAAGACCGATTACTAAATGTTGTAGTATGTATCTGTTATTAAATGTTATAGTATAGTTTAGCAATCTTTTGAGATAACAGATCTCTAGGCTACACCAAGAACATAACCCTGGGCTTATGTTATTTCATGAGAAAAGTGACTCTTAAATAACCAAGTTGCCCAATACAAAACAAACTTGTTCTGGAACTTATCTGAATGCTGGCAACTCCTTACACTTGGTCTGAAGCAGTGTTTCTCAAATAATGACATGTAACTAGTTTATAATTAGAAATTTAATGGTTCTTAAGCAAAATTTCAGAAATAATAATACCTTTTATCAATGCTTCTCAAACTATGTGTGGTGAAGGACAGGTTTTTCTTCGCCTTTGTGAAGTACAATGAAAATAATTACTAGAAATGAAGTAAAAACTCAGACACAAAATACAAGCCCAAATCTTTTATTATTTGATTCAACAGACAGAAAATGAGTTTGTCAAATTTCTATAACAGTTTCTAAATGCTTTCTTTCAAATTTTCATATTTATCTCACCATGGACCAAAAACAAAGGGTTCACAGATTGAAAATGGTCTTTGGAGCACACTGTAAGTGGACTGCCTCTCATGATTGTGCTTTTAACTCTTTAAAGTTCTTTGCCTGTGTTATCATGTGTAATGTCCCCGGTAATCTGCGGAATAGGTGGCTCATGATTATTGTCATTTCATACACTATGTGATGGCGAGGTGGTCCCTCCATATTCCTTTTCTTTTTCTCCCCATCCTTACCTCTCTTTTAAAAAGGGGGTAGATCTTTTAACACAAAAATATATTGAAGACATGTTATAAAATATAATTATTATAATTATTATCAGTAAAAGAAAGAATTGCTTTGTAGATGGCTTCATTCTATGGCTTCTCAGAGAAAAGTAAAGGAGACCTTTGCCTCCCAAGTCATTTTATTGAGAATCCAATATATTAAAATATAAAGAAATGCAATGACAAAAGTCGTTTATATACATATTTTAATATTATAGTTAACAAATTATAATTCTTCAATGATTAGGTTGAACAATATGAACTTGTTTTCCTTAGGGATCAAAAACACCCAAATACAAAATACAAGGTATTTGCTCCAATAATGGAGCTCAAGTTTGAAATGAATGGGTTTATTCAATTGGGTTAAGGTATAGCTAGGACATATGAATAAAAAATTCTAAGATAATGTTGAAAGTCAATAAGATAGCCTACCTGTCCCCACTAGACACAAGCCTATTTCTACAGAGGGCTGTACAATTTCCTGCCTCTCTTCCAGGAGCAGCAGGACCTTGGAGGAAGAGGACAAAGGTGTAGAAAACACTGGGAAAGAAAAGCTGGGGAGACCAGAGACAAAAACTCCCAGTCTCCTTCACAGGCTGACTATGTATGGCCTGAACTCTGCAGAAAAAGGAAAGACATGTTTCCCCCAGTCTAGGAAATATATGCATGTTTCTTATCATCTAACAACGATAATGCCTCCAGTTATCAATGAATGAACCTTGCATGCAACCTTTTTCAGAGTGACAACCAGAGCTATTGTTTACTGAACAGTTCCTATGCCAAACACTTTCTAAACACTGCCTCATTTAATTCCCATTTGAACAACCATTTGAATCAGGTACTATTATTACAGCGGTTAAGAGGTCATAGAGGTTAAGTGTCTTGCCCAAGGTTACACACCTGGAGAATGGCGAAGCCAGAATCCAGTGTTAGAAAATTTGTATCAAGACCCCATTTCCACCCTTCATATATCTCTTATTAATTGTCCAATATAAAGATTTCTATACTTCTGCTATTCGTGGCAAGAAGAGAAATGAATGAGCTGGTAGTGAGACCTGTGGAAAATCATCTCATGCCAATGGACACGAGAGGGTCTTTAAAACAAGGTTGCTTTAAAAAAAATTTTTTTTCATGTTTATTTATTTTTGAGAGAGAGAGTTGGAGTACAAGTCGGGGAGGGTCAGAGAGAGAGGGAGACACAGAATTTGAAGCAGGCTCCAGGCTCTTGTCAGCACAGAGCCTGACGCGGGGCTTGAACTCACGCACCGCGAGATCGTGACCTGAGCCTAGTTGGGCTGCTTAACCGACTGAGCCACCCAGGCGCCCCAAAACAAGGTTGCTTTTTATACTTTCCTTTGCCTGCTTACATCACTTAACCTTTATTGAGTGTGTTCTGCATCTCTAAGCAATTACTGGGAATTCAAAATAAAGGAGGTCCACATTCCTGTCCTGGTGGTGGTCATAGGCTAGCAAGAGAGAGAGGTACCTGGACATATGCGATGTTGTGTGTCAAGCGCTAAGAACTTCGATCTTACCTTGTAAGTGACGTAAAGCCACTAAAGCCTTTTAAGGAAGGGAGAAACAGCTGTGTTTTGCAAAGGTCACTCTGATGGCTGTGGGAAGGGGAGCTGAAGTGTACTTCCCAAGTCTGCTTGAGAGAAGAGACAGATGTGAACAAGGCAGAGGCAGTGGGGAGGGAGGAGAGGGAGCAGATTTAAGGAATGTCAGAGGTTGAATGCATAGAAAGTGGTGAATGATGAGATGGGAGAAAAGGGAGGGTTGAGGATGACATGTTCCCCAGTTGAACAAGGGAAAATGGGGCTGTGCCAACTGGGACAGGAAGGTTTGAAGAGCACATCTGATGTACTCAAAGCCCTGGTGACAATTGCAGGCAATTGGTGCTCAGGGATGAGGTCTTATCTAGACAAGGAGACTTTGGGATCATTAGCAGACAGTACAGCAGACTGAATCAATGTCTGTCAAGAAGGGGAGAGGTTGTAGCCTGAAGTGAAGTGATATAGGTCAAAGTCTTTAAAACGTTTTGGTTGTATAAGTGGCTAGGAGGCAGGTTGCAATGTGAGGAGTGTTACAGAGAATTAGGAGCTGAATTGAACTTCAGGGAATTACCTTAAACTAGGGAAAGCAAAGACTGGCATAGACGTGGCTGTTTGCCTTTTCTCCTGAATCTGGGCATGGTCTTGAAGTTGTTCCTGCCATGGTGTTCTAGGCAGTCACTCCCTAGCCATGGAAAATGAAACCTATTTACTACTCACTTATAGGGACTGGGAACCATGTGAAAGATGGAGGTAGAAGTGGTTTGGAAAGAAATCTCCAAAGTTATTTGTGCTTGGGTAAGATGGTTCCTCTCCTGGCTTCTATACCCCCACTGGTAGGAGTAACAAGAGAGCCTTGAAACATGCTTCTGTCAAGACCTCTCTCTTTTTCAACACTCATGCCTTACCTTCAATATCTATGTAATCTCATTAGGCCTTTTATCCCTATGTTATGTGGTCACCATCTGAAACCCAGCTCCCTAGTCAACCTTTATTCTCCAGACTCTCTTCCCAGTTGACTGAGTACTTTCTCCCATCTCCCTATTCCCCTTTAACTTCCAAAACCCTTTTTTATGTGCTTTGGAACTCATAGTCACAACAGAATGTCCTATATCCTCACTGTCTTCACTAAATATCCTCGACAACTTTCTGCGTTATCTTCTTTTTTTTTTTTTTTAATGTTTATTTATTTATGAGAAAGCGGAGGAGGGGCAGAGAGAGAATCCCAAGCAGGCTCTGCATTGTCAGCACACAGCCCAGGGCAGGACTCGAGCTCACAAACCATGAGATCGTGTTCTCAGCCGAAATCAAGAGTCAGACTCTTAACCCACTGAGGCATGCAGGCGCCCCTCTGTGTTATCTTCTGACCCCCAGCTGGGACACTTTCTCCCTGTCCTAGAAGGTTCTAGCTCCTGGCTCACAATCAATTCCTTTTATACTATCTGTATTCGTTCTTAGTGATCTTAACATTTGCATCTGTAGCTTTTCCAGACCCAACCTTTTAGTTCCATGACTTCTTTTCCTCCAATGACTTTGTCGTTACCCTAATCTGCCACCTACTCCTATGGTTATAAGATTTTGCCACTACCAGCAATTACAATACTTACAAAACCTCAATTTTAAGATCTCATTTTACTGCTACTGCCTCTTATCTTTTCAGCTCATTCTCTCACTTCACTTTTGAAAAATTTTGGACCCTATTTTGATGTCTTACTTTTTGAAAGCTATTGCCTCTTACTCATACATACTCCATTTAATTTCACTTTTCACAGTGCTGATTCTGTATAAGGTGGTTTTTCACTGAAATAGCATTATATCAATTTAGAGTAGTAGACTATAACTATATACATTTTTCCTAAGTTCTGAGCATGACGGTGTGCCCTTATCTAGTAAGAACTAGTGAAAAACTATTCAGCTAATGTCTGCAAGTAGGCACGTTTTCTGAAAAATGCATTATTTCTTCTTTTGAGTACCCTTTCCTGCCATTTATTCTTCGTCCTGGTGAACAGCTTTGACTCACCCAGGCTGACAAAAGCAGTGCCATGGATGGAACTGAGCCTGCCACAGGACACAAAAGGAGAGCATCACAGCAGCCTTCAGCTGTAGACAGGACACTCAAAGCCCATTCAAGGAAACGTCTGAGGAGCAGTCAAGATTAGCCAGCCGACTATCAGATTCTGGAGCTAGTCCTTGACATCGTCAGGGACATCATGAACCTGACTGCAGCTTGGGAGGACAAGACAACATTTTAACAAGTGGAAGCTGAAGGCAACCACTGCCGTAGTCAGAGAAGGGACAGTGATAGGCAGTTGGAGAGGCCAAGAGCTATCTCTGTAGAGGCAATGTTATCAAGACCAGGAAAATCCTTATTCAGTTAATGCCCCCATTTCCTAGAACCCCAATTACTCTGCTGATGAACTGTGCGTATGGCACAGACAAGCAGAAGGAATTTAGGTTTTATTTGATATGTATTATTTTAGGAAGAGAGACATGAGGGTCTTAAGGAATTACTTTGGAGACTTATTTCATTTTCTGCCTTTCATTTATTATTCCTACAAGCAATGTTTTTTTATTATTGTCATTATTTCTTTCTAAGCCTGTTCCTTTTTTTTTTTTTTCATTGTTTTGTATTTCACAGAAGCTGTGGAGTTTGAATTTGCCTGGGTGCCTTAGGGGGAAGACGAGCTCCCTATTGGCATGGGAGTTAGGGGCAGGCCAGTTACTTTTTTCAAGCATACATAGTGGGTCTCATATATGTTGACTTCACATTTTATGACTTAAAAACATAATGGATGTTTACATGAAGTATGATCAATTGCAGAGATGGAGGGAAGGGATACTAACTGACGCCCTCTGAATTCTTGATAAACTTACGTTTCATTTCTAATAAACTCTTTTATATTCTTTATTATATATACATATACATATATCTATATGTATGTATATATATGTATCGATATATGTATACATATACATATATCTATACATATATATGTATAGATATATGTATATGTATATATAATGTTTTAAAAGAAAGTCTTGCCACTCTTCTATGTGAGAAGAAGTCAAAGTTATTTGAGAGTCTAAGAATGGAAAATGAAGCCAGTTCTAGCAATGTGAGACACTGCCTACAGGTCCATAAGTCACAAGAAATAACAGGAGTATGTCCAGGCAGGCCATTGGAATAATGGAAAATTCCTAGTAAAGGAAATTGGTCAGAATTGGACAGTGGGGAACACACGAAGGAAGACCTAAAAAAGGATCGTGGGCGTGTGGGCCAGCAGCGTCTGCTCAGACCAGGCCAGTGATTGTGAGCACTGACTGCTGACCCCTTTCAAGCCCAAGGGCAGCTATAGAGCAACTTGGGATTGACAGTTGTCCTAATGGCACCACAGATGATTTAGAAAAACTCACCCAGGCAATCTCCCAAATCTCTGGTAAGCCACCTCCTGCCACCAAAGAGGGAAACAGCGAGAAAAAAAAACAAAAAGAAAAAAACAATTTTTTTCTCACTCCACCCAATTTTCCTGCTTGCGTGGAAGTTTGGTTTTTGTTGGATGTAAGATGGTGTGGCCACAGACTGCACTGGTGTTTACTAGTTCTACTTAGGAAAAGAAAAAAAAATTCTCAAACATTGAAAAAACCGTGAAAAGGAAAATGTTATTGAGGAAAATTGAGGGTGGGCAGGTTGATAGATGAAATCTGTGATAGATGGATGAGCAGATGAATGCATAAAGAGGTAGATGATAAATCTGAGCCCACTCGAATTCATAGACCCATTCCTTGAGCTTTTAATTTCTCCATGTCTAGTGTCCGTGACTGGGTAATCCACATGACAGAGTCCTTGATGGTCCCCAGACCACCAAACCTTGGGATTATGTTTCTCTTTAATATATTTTTTACACTTGCTCAAGCCCCATGTCACATAAGCTGTACACTAAATCTCTACAAAGATTCCTTGGCATGAAGTCAGGGGCTCATATCACCCTTCCCTCTTGTTTACTTGGAATTCCGTCTCTGCTCTGTGTCTTGTACCTTGTGTCTCTTCTCTTCCCCCCACCCTGTGGCATGCAGTTCCCCTCCATTCCCTTTCATTATCAACTAAGAACCACTAAGGCAATTAATGTATACGTCACTGGAGATTTGGGTAGGTGGGGGTTGGAGGAGAGTAACATCACAGCACAGTCAAATAAACAGTATGAAAGCTACTGTTACTTTATCTAATTCTACCTATCTTCGTTTTAGCTCCCAGTCATCTCCATCACTGGACTTTTCTCTCTGGTCCTTATTCCGCTTTGAACTCAGTTGTCCTGCCATTTTCCTGGCCCATCAATCCATTTCTCCAGCACTTCTTTCTCCCTCTTGGCACTCTCTGTGTTTTCTTATTGTCCCAGGAACCCCCTGGAGGTTGTTTCTTATTGTCCCAGGAACCCCCTGGAGGTTGTAAATAATTTCAATGGGCCTTTCATGGATTAATTGTACCTAACATTCTATGTGGGAACAGAAATGATTTTTATTGCCACCATCCTTAGAGATTGCCCTTTGGCAGGGGGAGAGCCACTGCTCACCTGGGTTAAGAGAGGGGTGGTTCTGGACCCAGGAGTTGGGTGTCTCACCTGGACAGCCTGAGACTTGCTCTTCTAAGGCTTAGCATGTAGGAGCAAAGGAAGTCTGGTCGATCTTTCAGTCCTGGCTCTAGTTTCCAGGTTAGGGTGGAGCCGTCTCCTGTCCTGGGCAAATTTTTACACACAATTTTATTGAGGAGTTTGGTAATCCTATCAGATATTACTAAAGCCTCAGCCAGGAAAGACAATATGTACTACTGATCTATTTCTTAAGAATAATAATAATAAATAAATTTTAAAACCCCATAATTTTACAAACTAATAAAATTTCTAAGCACAAGGTTTTAACAGGCAGCAGCAATTTTAATTAAACATCCCATCTTCCAAAAACCTCTGTATATGAGCTCTTTATTTTGCCTATTTGTTCTTCAAGACAGGATCACAGATGATAATTTTAAAAGGACTTCGATCCAAGGACACTCGGCTTCAATATTAGGACCTTTCCATTTTTGCCTTAGGATGAAATCTTTATGCCAAGGATTTCAGCCTTCCCTCTGTTCTGCCGTCTCTTCCAGACTATGTCTCAAAGCCTATCATTTCACTCCCAACCTGGCTGCAGGTCTTTTTGCTAGCAAACAAACAACAGTCTTAGAGGAATTCTGCCTTTAACTCTCTGAAATAACAAGTGTTTTCTCCAGGCTATGCTTGGAAAATAAGGTCTTGTATGTCAATAACTCCCCACCCCAGAGCCCCCTTTCGAGCAAGCTTTTCTACTTCTTTTCATTCATATTCCCTAAACCATTAGAGGATGTTTCACCTTTGCCATGATAATATTGACAAATACAACTAAACTCTCAACATTAGTACCACAATTACATTCTGAGTCTTATTTGTAGTTTTAAGTTTTACCCATTATATAAAGCCTCTCAAGTAGGAAGGTGGTTGGAAATGTTACTGCTAGGAGAGTGGCTTTATGTTGCTATAAAAGGAGCAAGAATAACTTTGTCTTAAACAGACTTATTTTGAGACAACATAGAAAGTCAGAAATATAGTGACCCTAATTATAGAACCCAAAATGGGCACACGTGACTTGACAAAAGATTTCCTTTATTTTTACTTACACAAGCAATATATGAATGTTTTTTCACTGCAAACTATTCAAAGGTTACTGATAAAATTAAAATCTCCCCGACCTTTTTCTGAGGGAAAACACTATTCACACTTTCATATGTATTCTTTTTTTTGTCTATTACTTGTACCTATAGACACAAATGGTATTAATGTGTGAATGTGGATTTACTAAATAATAGTGTCAGCTAATTCTTTTTTTTGGTGCCTTGAGGGTGGCTTTTTTTGTTACAGAAAACACCCTTAGAGGTTATTTTTGGTTTTGAAATAAAAGTTAATGGTTTATTAAAGTTACAGAATAGGAAAACCATTTCTTACGTTTAAAGCAGTGCTTACAAGTGTTATCTGTTCATAGCAAATTTCAACAATCACTTATAGGAGGTTTTTGTTAATATTAAAAACAATTTATAAAATTAGTTATTTAAATTTTATTTCACCTTATGTTCATGAAACTAATATACTTTATTTCTTCTTAAAGTTCTACATCATCTGATTTAACAAACAAAATTTCCCAAGTACTTAAATAACTCATATATCAAAAAAATTATAAACAGGTGATTCTTAAGTTCTCTTAATGTTTCACTAATGATTATGAAGCACAGATATTAAGTTAAAATCACAAGCCTAGAAACATTACACTGGAATCACAAGATTGTTGTTCTAGTTAGCTATTATTTCATTAGACCAAATTCTAAATATTACAGGGATATATAATGTAAATATATGCAAAAATTTTAATGCTAACTTATTGAAAACACAGATTTGTTTGTCTTGACATTTATTTATTTATTTATTTTTTCAACGTTTATTTATTTTTGGGACAGAGAGAGACAGAGCATGAACGGGGGAGGGGCAGAGAGAGAGGGAGACACAGAATCGGAAATAGGCTCCAGGCTCTGAGCCATCAGCCCAGAGCCTGATGCGGGGCTCCAACTCACAGACCGCGAGATCGTGACCTGGCTGAAGTCCGACGCTTAACTGACTGCGCCACCCAGGCGCCCCTGTCTTGACATTTATATACTTAATTTCAAATTTTCTTAGGGTTGAGAGATGTTACCTACTAAAGAATAATAATCTTATCTTACACCATGTTTGAGATTACTTTCCCATATAATTTTGGAGTTGTTTTCTTTGCTTGATGGAGTTTTACAACAGACAGAAGATACAGTGTTATATAACTGGATCACTGTGATGATGATATGCACTGATCCTTCCAAAGCCAATGACTCCATAACGATAAGAGTGGGCTGGCCACAGACATAGTTTGCATCCCTGGATTTGAGTCCTATCCTTACTGGATTGGACTGCGAAATCTTACCCAAGTGGGAACATCACTTGATTAATTTTCCTTTCTAAGGGTAAAATAGGTAAATGTGTTTCCATTTAATTCAAAAGATCTTTGAGGTTGCATGAATCTTACCTGAAATCTTTTTACACACTGTCAATACCTCCCATCACTAAAGTCTCATAAAATTTTTATAGATATGTAAATTATATATCTGAATGTGTGTTCACCTATGTATATTTTCCACGTTACTAGATCTCACAGCAGCACTCCTTCTTTTTTTTTTTTTTTTTACTTTTTTTAATCTTTATTTTTTTTGAGAGAGAAAGAGACAGAGTGGGAGCAGGGGAGGAACAGAGAGAGGGAGACACAGAATCCGAAGCAGGCTCCAGGCTCTGAGCTCCAGGCTCCAAGCTGTCAGCACAAGAGACTGACGCAGGGCTCAAACTCGGAAACCGTGAGATCATGACTTGAGCCAAAGTCTGATGCTCAACCAGCTGGGCCACCCAGGCGCCCCAACAGCACTCATTCTTTGATGCATAATATTTCACTGCATAGATGTGCCATAGTTTATGTAACTGTTTCTGTATCGATAGACATTCAGATGGTTTCTAATTTTTTCCTGTCACAAATCATTCTGCAATAAATAATCTTGAAGGTGCTTTCCTGTGCTAAGTACACATGTTTATATAGAGTACATGCTTTAGAAGTAGATTTGTTAAGTCTTAGAGGATACATATATTCAGTATTAATTGATTACTGTGGAATTGCCCTTCAGAATGGCTGTAGCATTTTAACACATCAGCAATATGAAAACACCTTTTCCTCTATTAATAATCAATTGATATTGTTAAACTTTCTCCCCCCAGACTCTTGCATGAAAAAAAGTATCTCATTTTCCTCTTTATTTGCATTCCTAAGAATCTTGGTGAGGTCAAATATCTTTTTGGATATTCGCTTGTCATTTATAATTCTTCTGTAATCTGGCTTTCTTATATATTCCCGGGTCTATTTCTGGAATCCTTGTTCTCTTCATATTGATCTATTTTTTTAGTGTGCCAATAACACACTATTTTAATCACCATAAATTCATAATATGATTACATAGATTGGACATATTTAATTGCTCCAGCCCAGTTATCTTCTTTAAAACAAAAATATCTTGGGGTGCTTGGATGGCTCAGTCAGTTAAGTGTCCGACTTCAGCTCAGGTCCTGATCTCACGGTCTGTGAGTTCAATCCCCTTGGTGGGCTTTGTACTGACAGCTCAGAGCCTGGAGCCTGCTTTGGGTTCTGTATCTCCTTCTCTCTCTGCCCTTCCCCTGCTCACATTCTGTCTCTCTCTGTCTCTCAAAAAAAATAAATAAGCATTAAAAAAAAATTAGAAAAAAAATAAAAACAAAAATGTCTTGGTTATTCTTAAATTTTTACACTTCCATATAAACTTCATAATTAACATGTAAAAGTTTATGAAAAATTCTAATGACTTCAGCTATGTGGCATACTGATTTTATAGATTAATTTTTGGAGGATTGATATCATTAAAATGGTGAATCATCTCATTTGTGACCTTGGTACTTGTCCATTTATTTAAGTCTTCGTTTAGCTTTTCTGTAAAAATATAGGATTTTTGTCATGAAGATTGAGTACATTTATAATTGGAATTATTCCTAGGGAATTTATAATTTTTTGTGGTATCATCAGTGTTATACTAGTTTCTTAAGACTGTCATAAAAAATTACCACCAATTTGGTGGCTTAAGACAGCAGAAATTTATTCTCCCATAGTTCTGGAGTCTAGAAGTTTGAAATCACTGTATAGGCAAAGGCTTGAGGAGAGGACTCTTCCTTGCTTCTTTGAGTTTCTGCTGGCTCCTAGTATTCCTTGGTTTGGGGCTGCATATTCCAATCTCTGCCTCTCTCTTTGTGTGGCCTTTGTCCCTGTATCTCCAAAACCACCCTCTCCTTTCTCTCATGACATCAGTCCTTACATGTAAGACCTCTACTAAGTTCAGGATGATTTCATCTCAAGAGCCTTAGATAATTACACCTGCAAAGATTAATTCCCAAGTAAAATCATATCCTGAGGTTCCAGATGGAGATGAATTTTAGGGGGACACTATTCAACCCACTACAAATAGGAACTTACTTTTTCTAACATATTTTTTATTAGTTGCTAAATGGATACAGGAGGGATATTAATTTTTGCATGTAGATCATACTTCTCTTCTCTCTTGCTGAAAATCCAAGAAAATATCTTGCCAGTTCCTTGGATTCACTTTAATTTTCTGAGCAATCAATATTATTGACTGCAAAAAAGACCAATTTTAAATCTTTCTTTCCACCATTTATATTTTGCTTTTTCTATATCTTTCACTGCTTAAGACTTCTAACAAAATGTTGAATTCTTTTCAATTTATCCAAGTCTTTTTTTATGTTTTTCCATAAAATTTCATAGTTTCTCCACAAAGGTATTATACAAATTTTAAACCAACTTTACTTCAAATACTTTATGATTTTGTTGCTTATGTGAAAGAGTCTTTTAAAAAATTATATTGTCTACTTTGTTCTTACTGATATATAGAAATATTATTTTAGAAATTAATCTTGTATTTTATGCCTAACTAAACTTTCTTTGTAATTCTAGAAGTTTGTTATTTTATCGCTTTGGATTTTCTAGCAGAAAATAGTACTTTTTACAAATAAAGAAGGCCTTTTTTCACCTTTTCTAGTATTTATATATTGTATTGCTTTTTTTATGACACTATCTAAACCCTCCAAGATACATTGAATTATAGTAAAAAGAGCAAAAATGACTTTAACTGAAATGTGTCTAAAGTTCTATCATTGAATATGGCTTAGATTTTTGGTAAGTTATTTTTTTCAAGTTAATGAAGCTTAGAAATCACCATTCCATCCTTACAACAAATAAAAAGCTGAACAAACTGAAAAATATACAACTTTGTTTACATCTGTCAGAGAAGTGAAATCACCGGGTAAACACTGCGTCCCACATTGGAATGACAGACAGGAAGATGCAGAGAATTACAACTTACTGGAACAGAAACCCATAAGGAAAAACCTCTTCTGGAACCAGTGCTGTGGTAGGAAAACCTGAACTATAATTAGTGAATTTCTGTAGGCTCAATCTGGACCAGTTTGAGTGTTCAAACCTCCGGGAGGATCCAGTCCTGGGAGGGGGGTGTGGCATCCCCACACTTTCATGTGTTTTATTGCTAGGATCTCAACTAGTTTCTCACAGTGACTAGCAAAGAAAAAAACCCTCTCCTTCTGGCAGAGAGTGGGGAAAAGTAACCATTTCAAAATATGCCATTGTAGGGGGCACCTGGGTGGCTTGGTCGGTTGAGTGAGTGACTCTTGGTCTCAGCTCCTGTCATGATTCCAGAGTCATGGGATCGAGTTCCCCGTTGGGCTCTGCCCTGAGCATAGGGCCTGTTTAAGATTCTTTCTCTCTCTCTCTCTCTCTTTCTCTCTCTCTCTCTCTCTCTCCCTGCCCCTCTCCTCCATTTACTCTCTCCTCTTAAAGAAAAATAAAATAAAATAAATTATGCCATTGCATTCTATTCTTCTCAATGAAGTCTGCCCCCAGGAGAAATTATTTTACCAGAACTTAACTTGCTGGGGTTTTATCAGAGCCTACACTACCTGGAGGAAGGGAATCCAACTCCAGCTCCCTATCGCCATGCTATCTCACCAAAGAGGGGGAAAAAAACTAAACAATACTAAATTTCCCAGTCCAGGGACACAGGCTCACTGAAAGACTGACACCTAATTGTAGGACTATAGAACACTTTCCCTCCTCCCACACCTAACCACATCATTGCTAAAGGTCATCTCACAATTCCTTTGGTTCAGTGTATCATATCTGCTATTAAGCCAAAATTTACAAGACATATCAAAACACAAAAAACACAGTGTAAGAAGAATAAACAAGCACCAGATATGACAAGGGTGTTGGAATGATCAGACCAGAAATTTAAAACAACGATTATTAATATGCCAAGGGCTCAAATGGAAAAAAAAATAGACAATATGCCAGATCAGATGGATAACGTAAGCAGAAAGATGGAAACCCAAGAAAGAATCAAAAGGAAATACTACTGGTCAGCAACTCTGTAACAAAACTGAGGAATACCTTTGGTGGGCTTATTAGTGGACTGGACACAGTGAGAAAAGAATCTCCAAGCTTGGGGCTATGACAATGGAAACTTGCAAAACTGAAAAGCAAAATGGAAAAAGATTGAAAAAACAGAACAGAATATCCAAGAACTGTGAGACAGTTATGGACAGCTTAATAAATGCCAAGTGGGAATACCAGAAGAAGAGAGAAGGGAACAGAAACAATATTTGAAGCAAAAATTGTTATCAGTGGGAGGGTCTGCATTGGGTGAATGGAGGTCTCCGTTCTTGGATTCCCTATTAGAAAGATTTATGTGAGGATCAGCCTTCAAGTAAATACAGCCGGAAGGAAGGTGAGAAGCACAAAGCAGTTTATTAAGGACAGGACACTCTCAGCATAGGAAAGTGGGCAGTCCCAGAGATGGTAACGTCACTGAGGACAGGGGTGTCTTTCCTTTTTTACGTTTGCAGAAGTTATGGGTCATAGGTAGGGTGGGCTGCAATTGATGTTGTTTCCAGTCATCTAAGGGATGCCTCTTACCAGTTGTGAGGGGAAGTTTTTGGCCCTATAATGTTCTTGCCAGAAATGTCATGGCCATCTTCCCCACCTAGAGAGTGGGGATGAAGATTGGGAGGGAGGAGGGTGGAAATCAGAATGTAAATATACTATAATGAAGTTATAGGTTATCCTGGGGCAGAGTTTGAAGAGAAGAGCACTCTGGTTTTTGGTCTGTCTTCCCTGGGGTGCTGGAAGGCATAGTGCCAGGATGTTAAAAACCACAAAGTGAGTGATATTTTGATAGGCCATCATTTTTCACAGAGCTAGAACAATCTTAAAATTTATATGGAACAACAAGAAAACCTCAAAGAGTCAAAGCAATCTTGAAAAAGAAGACCAAGGCTGGAGGAATCACATTTCTGGACTTCATGCTGTATTACAAAGCTGTAGTTATGAAGATGGTGTGATATTGGCACAAAAACAGATGACACATAGATCAATGGGACAGAATAGAAACCCAGAAATAAACCCACAAGTGTATGGCCAACTAATCTTTGACAAAGCAGGAGAGGATATCCAATGGAAAAAAGACAGTCCTTCAACAAACGGTTCTGGGAAAACTGGACGGCTACATGCAAAAGAGTGGAGCTGGACCACTTTCTTACATTATACACAAAAATAAATTCAAAATGGATGGAAGAACTAAATGTGAGACAGGAAACCATCAAAATCCTAGAGGAGAACATAGGCAGGAACCTCTTTGACCTCAGCAGCAGCAACTTCTTACTCAACACGTCTCCTGAGGCAAGGGAAACAAAAGCAAACATGAACCATTGGGACCTCATCAAGATAAAAAATCTTCTGCACATTGAAGAAGATAACAAAAAACTAAAAGGCAACCTTCAGAATGGAAGAAGATATTTGCAAATCACACTGGTAAAGGGTTAGTATCCAAAATCTATAAAGAACTCCTCAAACTCAACACCCCCCCCCAAGAAATCCAAGTAATCCAGTTTAAAAAATGGGCAGAGGACATGAATGGATATTTTTCCACAGAAGATATCCAGATGGCTAACCGATACATGAAAAGATGCTCAACATCACTCATCGTCAGGGAAATACAAATCAAAACCACAATGAGATATCACCCTACACCTGTCAGAATGGCTAAAATTAACAATGCAAGGAAACAATTGTTGGTGAGGATACAGAGAAAGGGGAACCCTTTTATACTGTTGGTCGGAATGCAAACTGGTGCAGCAACTCTGGAAAGCAGTATGGAGATTCCTCAAAAAATTAAAAATAAAACTACCCTATGATCTGGCAATTGCAGTATTTGGTATTCACCCAAAGGATACAAAAAAACTGATTCAAAGGTATACCACGCAACCTAATGTTTAAAAAAGCATTATCAAAAATAGCCAAATTAAGGAAACAGCCCAAATATCCATTGGCTGATGATCAGATAGAGAAGATGTGGCATATAAATACAACGGAATATTACTCAGCCATAAAACAGAATGAAATCTTGCCATTTCCGACGATGTGGATGGACCTAGAGTGTATTATGCTAACCAAAATAAGTCAGTCCGAGAAAGACAAATACCGTATGATTTCACTCATATATGGAATTTAAGAAACAAACAAATGAACATAAGCAGAAATAAAAAAAGAGAGAGAGGCAAACCAAGAAACAGACTCTTAACTATAGAGAACACACTGAGGGTTGCTGGAGGGGAGGTGGGCAGGGGGATGGGTTAAATGGATGATGGGTATTAAGGAAAGCACTTGTTCTGAAGAGCTCTGTGTGCTGTATGTAAGTGACAAATCACTAAATCCTATACCTGAAACTAATATTACACTATATGTTAACTAACTGGAATTAAAATAAAAACCTGAAACTAAATAAAAATAATAAAAAGCCAAAAAAAACCCCACAAAGTCAGAATATTGTGCTCTCAAGCTTCTAACGTGTCACCTATGTATCACCACCTTTGTCTCCAGCTCATGTCTACCTTACCGCCTACTCTATCATAATGAGGATATCCCCCAAACTGATGTCAGACACAATCAGGAAGCTCAAAGAAAACTCAGGAAACAAACAAAAACAAACCTATACCCAGACATATATTCAAACTTCAGAAAATCAAAGATAAAGAAAAAAATTGTAAGAGAAGCCAGAGGGGGGAAAACCTATAGAGGAGCAAAGATAAGAATTATATCAGACTTCTCCTCAGAAACCATGCAGGCAAGAAAACAGTGAAGTGAAATATTTAAAGTGTAGACGAGATCTTCCCCACCCCCACCACCTACCAACCTAGAATTCTGTACCCTTTAAAATTAACCTTTAAGGGGCACCTGGGTGGCTCGGTCAGTTGAGTGTCCAACTTCGGCTCAGGTCAAGATCTCGCAGTTTGTGAGTTCGAGCCCCGTGTCAGGCTCTGTGCTGACAGCTCAGAGCCTGAAGCCTGTTTCAGATTCTGTGTCTCCCTCTCTCTGCCCCTTCCCCTCTCATGCTCTGTCTCTCAAAAATGAATAAACGTTAAAAAAATTTTTTAAAATAAAATAAAATTAACCTTTAAAATGAAGGAGAGGGGCTCCTGGCTGGCTCAGTCAGAAGAGCATATGACTTTTGATTTGGAGGTTATAAGTTCGAGCCCTCTGTTGGATGTAGAGATTACTTAAATAAACTTGAAAAAAAAAAGTGAAGGAGAAATAAGGACTTTCTCAGATGAACAAAAATTGAGAGGTTTGTTTTCGCCAGTAGATCTGCCATGTAAGAGATGTTAAAATAAGTTTTTCAGAGAAAAGAAAATAGTATAGGTCAGGAACTCAAGTCTACATAAAGAAAGGAAGAGCATTGGAGAAAGGATAAATGAAGACATCAGTCACCTGAATACTGGAAAATGTGATTTCTGGATCACCGAGAACTTCTGGCTTGACCATTCTATGAAAAGCCAAGGAGGCCAAGGCTGGGACTTCACATGAAACCACACCAGTACTCAGCTTCTTTCCTTTCCCTGTCCTTCCCCCATTCACTTCATGGTGTATTCTGAGAGCCTTTCCTTAATAAATCTCTTGTATCTGAAAAAATAAAATGTAAGTTTATAATGAATGTTGAAATGTTTTAATTGCATCATCTAACACAATGTTGTTTCAACTTTAACCTGTTAACATGGTAAATTACACGTATAGTTTTTAAAAATAGTGAACAATGTTAATCTACAAAGATAAACTCTACTTGGTCATTTTTTTTAAAATATACCATCAGATTTGATTTGCCAGTATTTATTTAGGGACCTACCTCTATGTTCTTAAGTGAAACTGGCCTCTAATTTTCTTTTTTGGTGTGTGTGTTTATTTTTGAGAGAGAGAGATAGAGTGTGAGTGGGGGAGGGACAGAGAGAGGGAGGAAGACACAGAACCTGAAGCAGGCTCCAGGCTCTGAACTGTCAGCACAGAGCCAGAAGTGGGGCTCGAACTCACAAGTTGTGGGATCATGACCTGAGCTGAAGTTGAACGCTTAACTGACTGAACCACCCAGGCGCCTTTCTAATTTTATATCTTGGGCAGTCTTTGCCTTGTTTCCATTTTGAAATTATAATAACCTTATAAAATAAACATGTATCTTGTGTCATATATGGTCAATTTTTATAATGATCCATGGATATTTGATAAGTATTTATATCTTTATTATATGCAGAGTTTAATGTTTCTTATATATTGAAGACTTTAAATAGAATTATTCTATGTTTGTATTGTTTTGAATATTGTCTCTTCTCCATTTTTCCTAAAAGGACTTTATAATAGTATCTTCTAATGCTTCTATTAGATAAAATTTGGTTCTTCTGGACGGATTTTTTGAGCCTCTGCCTTCTTTTTCTTACTTTGCCTCTTAATTGTGTGTTTGTCCTGTATTCTGGGGAAAAAATATTTGGGTTTTTCCTCCAGGTTCCTAATTTGCTCCTTTTTTGTGTCCATTGGCTCTTCTACTCATCTATTGAATGATTCATTTCAAAGATGAAGCCTTTAATTTACATGCCTGCCGATTGATTCCTTTTAAAGAATTGCTGTTTAAAATATTCTCTTGCATCTCTTGGAACATAATGTATTAATTAAGCTTTGAATCAAATCACTAGTTCTTATAACGACCTAGAATGTCCTAGATGATCAGGTTCCTGTGGCTCTCTGAACTCTCCCCACCTTGCCCATTCCGCTCCAGACATTTTGGTCTCCCTGCTGTTGTCAACATTTCAAACCCTCCCAATACATGTACCTGTTCCTCCTCCCTGCTCACCCTCTTCTCCCTTGGATATGATAAGACTTACTCGCACACATTATTCAGATCTCTGCTCAAAGGTTACCTCTTCCTCGGGAAGATATTCCCTACCTACCTTATCCAAAACAGCACTTAGTGCCCTCACACATACATTCTCTTTCTCCCTCGCCCACCCTTTACTTCCTCTTTTGCTCTTTGATATTTTATTTCATTTACTTTTTTTCATGGTCTTCATCAGTAAATTGGAACGTCCATGAAGGTAGCGACCTTGCCTGTTGTGGTTACTGTCGTATTTCCAGAGGTTAAAAAAAGTGACTAGTACACATTGGCGAGACCGAGAAATATGTACCACATAAAGTAATGATGGTGTTTCTAAAATCCAATGCTGCCCACTCTATTAACTATTTCTGTGTGTTTGCATTCTTCCATGTGGTGATGCTGGTTTATCTCAACTGATAGTCATATGTGTGTCTTGTGTTTGTGATGCCCTGTGAGGCTGTTGTGGAAAAGCTCTACCCATTTACTCCAGCATGCACATGGAGGAGATTCCTGAAGTGATCCTGGCAGTGGACTGGCAGACTGCCTCCAGACACCTGAGAGGAGTAGCAGAAGAGACTACTGATTGGGCTGTACCTGTGGTTAGTCTCTGAGATGCTCACTGCTCATTCCTTCTGACTGTGACCATTATTCTAAGGCCCTAGTCCTTCCTTTCCTAAAATTTTTTTTTTATATTTATTTATTATTGAGAGACAGAGAGAGACAGAGCATGAGCAGGGGAGGGGCAGAGAGATAAGGAGACACAGGATCCGAAGCAGGCTCCAGGCTCTGAGATGTCAGCACAGAGCCTGACTCGGGGCTTGAACTCACAAACCGTGAGATCATGACCTGAACCAAAGTCAGACGCTTAACCGGCTGAGCCAGCCAGGTGCCCCATAGTCCTTCCTGTTCAATAGAGGCCGCTACATGAATTGTTGGGACCTCAAGGCTGGCACCACTCTTGTCTATTGCTTGACACAGAGAGAAGTATGGAGTGCTTGATATACTTGGCAGGTCCCACTGTGGTAACCCTGTTATCTTGCCATCAGTGCCCCAGGGCTCCCTCCTATTTCAAATCTTCCAGCCCTGTGCATGGAGCAGCTTCCTTTTCTTAAAATTATTTTCAAATGGTTTAAGGCTCACAGGTTGTTGCAAAACAGTGCAAAGAATTCCTCTATACTCTGCACTCAGTACGATGTAGGTAGTAGATTGTCAAGCCAAGAAACTCATGTTGCTACAGTACTATTAACTCAAGTATGGGCCTCATTCAGATTTCACCAGTTTTTACGTGCACTCCTTTAAGAAAAAAAAAAGAGCTTTATTGAGATATGATTCATATACCATATGCCATACAATTCATATACCGCAAAATTTGCTCATTTCAAGTTTTCAATTCAATGATTTTCACCATATTCACAGAGTTGTGCAACCATCAACACAATCTAATTTTAGGACATTTTCATTACCTCCAAAAAGGAAAATGGTATCCATTACCAGTCACTCTTGATTCTCCTCCCTCCGGTCCTAGACAATCGCTAATTTACCTTCTGTCTGTATAGATTTGCCTAATGTTTTCATCCATGTGATAGCACGTATCAGTACTTCATTCCTTTTTATTGCCAAATAACATTTCATTGTCTTCATATATAACATTTTGTGTATCCATTCATCAGTTGATGGACATTTGGGTTGTTTCCACTTTTTGGCTATTGTGAATGATGCTGCTATATACTGTGTTTTTTGGGGGGGAGGGTAGTTCTATGTAATTTCACCACAGAGATTCAAATGACTTTCATCACAATCAGAACACAGACCTGTTTCATCATCACAAATAAAGTCCTTCATGTTATCCCTTAATGATCCCACATTTTCTGCAACCCCAATCCCTGGCTACCACTGATCTGTTTTCCATCACTAGAATTTGTCATTTTAAGAATGTTATGCAAATCAGACCATATTTAACCCCTTGAGATTGACTGGTTTGTTTTTTTTTTTTTTCACTCAGGATAATGCTCTTGAAATCCATCCAAGTTGTTGCATGTGTCAAGTTGTTGTGTTTTGTTTCTATTTATTGCTGAGAATTATTCCATAGTATGGATGGACCACCATTTATTTATTCATCCATTGAAGGACATGTGGATTGTTTCCAGCTTGGGCTATTACAAATAATATTGCTATGAATATTACTTTATAGGTTTTGTGTGAACCAAGTTTTCATTTCTCGAAGATAAATGTCCAGGAGTGCAATTGCTGGATCATATGATAATTCCATGGTTAGTTGTTTTTTTTAAGTTTATTTATTTATTTTGAAAGAGACAGAGACAGTGCAAGTGGGGGAGAGGCCATGAGAAAGAATCCCAGGCAGGCTCCGCACTGCCAGCACAGAGCCTGATGCAGGGCTTGAACCCATGAGATCATGACCTGAGCTGAAACCAGGAATCAGATGCTTAACCGACTGAGTGACCTACGTGTTTCTCCACATTTAGTTTTTAAACAAACTTTCAAACTGTTTCCTAGAGTAGCTGTACCATTTTATATTCCCGTTAGCAATTGATGAGCGATCCAATTTCTGTATCCTCTCTAGTGTTTGCTGTTGCCAGTAATTTTTTTTTTTAATTTTTTTTCCACGTTTTTATTTATTTTTGGGACAGAGAGAGACAGAGCATGAACGGGGGAGGGTCAGAGAGAGAGGGAGACACAGAATCGGAAACAGGCTCCAGGCTCCGAGCCATCAGCCCAGAGCCCGACGCGGGGCTCGAACTCACGGACCGCGAGATCGTGACCTGGCTGAAGTCAGACGCTTAACCAACTACGCCACCCAGGTGCCCCAGTAATTTTTTTTTTTAGCGATTCTAACCATGGAGATCCAGGTCATGGTTTTAATCTTCATTTTGGTAATGCTTATTTGTATTAGTTTTTTATTGCTGCCATAACAAATCACCACAACTTTAGCATCTTAAAACAACAAAGCATGTATTATTTTATAGTTCTATATGTCAGAAGTCTGATATAGGCATTCCTGGGTTAAAATCATGGCGTCGGCAAGGCTTCATTCTTGTCTGGAAGATCTAGGGGAGAATCTATTTCCTTGCCCTTGCAAGCTTCTAGAGACCACCAGCATTTTCTGGCTTGTGGCTCTCCCTCCAACTTCAAAGCCAGCAACGTGGCATTTCTCTGATCCTCATTCTGTTGTTGTGTATCTGTGACTGTAACCAGGAAAGGTTCTCATCATTTTATGATTCATATGAGTTAGACTGAGTCAATCTGGGTAACCCAGGATAATCTCCCCATTTCAAGGTCCTTAATCTTAATCACATCTGCAAAGTCCCTTTTGCCAAATAAAATAATATATTCACAGGTTTCAGGGATTAGGAGGTGGATATCTTTTGGAGGACATTATTCTGTCTACTACACTAATCATGTTAAACATTTTTTATTTTTTATTTTTTAGAGGAAGACAGAGAGAGAGAGAGAGAGAGAGACAGAGAGAGAGACAGAGAGAGACAGAGAGACAGAGAGGAGAGGAGAGCAGAAGAGGGGAAGAAAGAGAATCTTAAGTAGGCTCCGTGTTGGAGCCCAACATGGGACTCATTCCCCACAACCCCAGGATAATGACCTGAGCCCAAATCAAGAGCCAGACACTCAACCGACTGAGCCACCCAGGCACCCCTGAACATTTTTAAAGTACATATTAGCCATTCATAGATTTTCCTTGTTAAGGTGTTCATTCAAATCTTTTACCCATTTCTAACTGGATTGTTTGTTTCACTATTGAGTTCAGAATGTTAGCATATTTTGGATATGAATATTTTATTGAATATGTGATTTGAAAATTTGTTTATCTTATTCCCAGTCTTTGGCCAGTCTTCTCATCTTCTTAATAGAGTATTTTGTAGGGGGACCTGGGTGGCCCAGTCAGTCGGGCATTCGACTTCAGCTCAGGTCATGATCTCACAGCTCCCTAGTTCAAGGCCCACATCGGGGTGGCTGCTGTCAGTGCAGATCCTGCTTTGGATCTTCTGTCCCCCTCTTTCTCTGCCCCTTTTCTGCTTGCACTCTATCTCAAAAATAGATAAATCTTTAAAAAAACATAGGGTACTTTGCAGAGCAAATATTTTAAATTCTTATGAGCTCCAATTCATTGTTTATTTCTTTTATGAATCGTGTCTTTGGAGTCACACCTAGGCAATCTTTACCTGAATTTAGGTCACAAAGACTTTCTTCATGCTTTCTTCTAGAAGTTTTATAGCATTACATTTTACATTTAAATTTACCACACATATTTGTTCAGAAACAACTAGTATGTTCAAGCTTCTGCACAATCAGGGCTTTCTGAGCAAAAATTACTGGCCACGGGGCTAAAGTTTAAGCATTTTATTCCTATACATTCCCTTCTAAGTATTGCTTTAGCCATATAGAGCAGATATTGTTAACTGAAATTTTTATTGAGATAATTGTAGGTTCACTTGCAGTGGTAAGAAATAATAGAGAGAGCTCTTATACAATCTGCCCAGTTCCTGCAATGGTAATGTTTAAAAAAACTATAGTGTACTATCACAACTAGGATATTGACATTGAGAAAATCCATTGATTTTATTCAGATTTTACCAGTTTTACTTGTACTCATTTGGGTATGTCCGCAGTGCTGTACAATTTTATCACCTCTGCAGGTTCCTGTAACCATCACCACAGTCACGATACTGAAAAATTCCAACACCACCATCGGCCAGGGTCCCTCATGTTGCCCTTTTATATAATACCTCCCTTCTTCCACCTTTCCTTTCCCTAACCCAGGGAAACTAGGTTTGCCTTGTCTTCTTTTTCTAAAATTGCCATTTCAAAATTGTCATAAAAGTGAATCATACTGTATGTAATTTTAAGGGACTGACTTTTTTTGGTCAGCAGAATTTCCTGGAGATTCATCCAAGTTGCTGCATAGTTCATTTTTAAATAATCGCTGAGTAATTTTCCATGGTCAATGAATGTACCACAGCTAGTTAAACCATTCACCCGTTGAAGGAATCTGGACTGATTCCAGCTTTTGGCTGTAACAAATAAAGCTTCTATGAACATTCATCTGTCGGTTTTTGTGTGACCATAAGCTTTCATTTTCCTAAGATAAATGCCCAGGAGTGCAATTGCTGGGTAGTATAATAGTTGCGTGTTTACTTTTTTAAGAAAGTGCCAAACTATTTCCCAGAGTAGCTGTACCATTTTGCATTCCAATCAGAAATGTGTGAAAGATCTATTTTCTTGAGATTTTCACCAGAATTTGGTGTTGTCACTCTCTTCTATTTTTTAGCCTTTCCGGTAAGTATGCAGTGATATGTCATTATGGTTTTCCACAGTTTTGTGTTTTTATTTTAATTCAGTTGATTTTTTTAAAAATGTCCCTCTCAGACTACTTATTTGACACCTAGATTACTTAGATGTTGTGCTGTTTCTACAAATTTCTAACAAAGGGGTGTTAACGTCCCCAATGATAATCGTGGATTTCTCTATTTCTTTCTTCCTTCCTTTGCAGCTCTCTTGTACATTTAAGATTGTTAGCCTCTTGGTGAATTGACCCTTGTAGCATTACGTAATGTCCTGTTTTGTCTCTGGTAATTTTCTTTGTTCCTAAGTCTACTTCATTTAATATCAACATAACCACTTCACCTTTCTTCTGATTAGTGTTTTCATGCTCTCTTTTTTTCTATCCTTTTACCTTTAACCTATCACTACATTTGAGGCATGTTAGGTATACACTATATATACTATATATAGTCATGTCATTTTTAAAAATCCCTCTGCCCATCCTTGTCTTTTAATTGATGTCTTTGGGCCTTTTAGATTTAAGGTAATTATTGATTTTTCAGAATTTATGTCTGCTCTTTTATTATTTATTTGCTCCCTCTGATTTTAATTCCTCAGGTTCCCCTTTATCTTTCTGTGGGCTACTTGAGTACTTTTTTAGTATTTCATTTGGATTATCTATAGTGTTATTTATTGGGTCTGTCTCTTCATATAGTTTTTTCCTGAGTGTTTGTTCTCTGGGTTATATTAAGTATACCTCATTGTAGTCTACTGTTAAATAGTTTGCATGTGAATACATCACCACCATTTAGGTTACTTTACCCTCCCACTCCGTAATATAGTTGTCCAAAAATATTACTTCTACATACATTGAGACTGTATCAGGCATTGTTATAATTTCTATTTTTTTTAATGATTATTGATTCATTTTTATTTTTTATTTATTTTTTTGTGTTTTTTTTAAATTTTATTCTTGGGGTGGGGGCAGAGAAAGAGGGAGACACAGAATCAGAAGCAGGCTCCAGGCTCTGAGCTGTCAGCACAGAGTCTGATGTGGGGCTCAATCCCACACAAGCCATGAGATCATGACCTGAGCTAGACTCAGGCCACCCAGGCTCAGTAAAAAAAAAAAAAAAAAAAAAAAAAAAAGAAAAAAAGAAACCTTTTACTTTTAACTATTGAACACAATTTTTAAAAATTACAAGGGAAAAATATCCCATTGGACTTAGCAATATATTTACCCTTTAAGCTGTTCTTTCTTCATTTCTGATGTTCTTAGTTTTTCTCTGGAATCATTTTGTTTCTGTATGAAGAGCTTCCTTCAGTTATTCTTTTATTTTGCTGGTGACAAATTCTTTAGCTTTTGTTTTTAATATTTGAATATATTGATTCCTCTTATTTCTGAAGTATATTTTCACTGAATATAGAATTTTGGGTTGACAATTCTTTTCTTTCAGCACTTGAAAAATTTTGACCTCTGACCTCTGGTTTCTAATTAATTATCAGCTAGTATTTAAGTCATTATTCCTCTGTAGGTAATATATTGTGTTTTTTTCCCCTAACTGCTTTCAAAAGTTTTTCTCTTGTCTTCAGTTTTCAGAATCTGGACTATGATATATTTTGGTATGGGTTTCTTTGGATTTATTTTGTTTGTGGTTCACTGAGCTTTTGGAATCTGTGGGTTTATATCTTTTATAAAATTTGGGAAATTCTTAGCCATTATTGCTTTATTTATTTATTTATTTATTTATTTAAAATTTTTTTAATGTTTCTTTATTATTGAGAGACAGAGAGAGACAGAGCATGAGCATGGGAGAGGCAGAGAGATGGGGAGACACAGAATCTGAAGCAGGCTCCAGGCCCCGAGCTGTCAGCACAGAGCCAGACGCAGGGCTCAAACTCACAAACTGCGAGATCATCACCTGAGCTGAAGTAGGATGCTTAACCAACTGAGCCACCCAGGCGCCCCAGCCATTATTGCTTTATATATTTTCTCAGTCCTGTATTCTTTTTACTTTATTCCTGGGACTTTGACAACATGAATGTTGGATTTCTTGTTATTATCCCATAGGTCCCTAGGGCTCAATTTATTTTTTAAAACATCTTTCTTTCTTTCTTTCTTTCTTTCTTTCTTTCTTTCTTATTTTTGTTTGAATAATTTCTATCGACTTACCTTAAAGTTCACTAATTCTTTCCTTGTGATTTCCATTCTGTTATTGAGCCCACCCACTGAGTTTTTTATTTAGATCATTGTATTTTTCAGTTCTAGAATTTCCATTTTGTTTTTCTTTACATCTTCTAATTCTTTGATGATATTTTCTAATTTTTATTTTTCTAGAAGTGTTCACATTGCTTGTTGAAGCATTTTTTGACAGCTTCTTAAAAATCCTGTTCAGACAATCTGAACGTCTGTGTTATCATCTAGGTATTATCATCTGTTACTTTTCTTTTCTCATTTAAATCTACATTTTCTTGGTTCTTCATATGATAAATTTTATACTGTAGCTTGGACATTTTGAGTATTCTGTTATAACACCCTCGTTCCTATGGAATCTTCTTTAGTAACCTGTTTAGGTTCAAAACGCATATCTTGATATTCTTTGTGTGCTGTAGTTCAAATGTCAGTAGTCTTTCAAGCCTCTGCCATATTATTCTGATCTGCTCTGCCTGTGCTGCTCAGATGACAACACTGCATGCCAAGCCTCTCAGCACTGTCTGAGTAGGTGGAGGGACACCAGCTCTATTGCAGAGGGCAGAGTTTGGAAGATAAGTCTTTATCCTCTGACTTATGTGGCAATGGTCCCCTCCCATTCACTAAAATGGGGTTATAAGTCAGAGTTCTACAGACAGGCTCTGTGCACAAGGAGCACATTTCTGTTATTGTAGAAAGACAGTCAAAGTCCGAGTTATGCCCCAAGACTCTGCAGGGAAGAGCACTACTGCTGCTGAAAAGAGCATATGGAAGTCAGAGTTCTGCCCACGAGGTCTTTGGGGAAGGGCACCTCTCCCTCATCACAAAGAGAAGGGCAAAAACAGAGCTCTGCACCCTGGCTCTGGGCTCTGGCGGGAGAGGAATGTGGTGTTTTTCACAGTGTTTACCTCAAGGACAGGAAGATATGGTTACAGTGTTTCTGTCTTGTTGGACCACCCTTTTCCTGGTCCTCTGGCTAGAGAAATCAGACTTTTCTTGGGGCTATTTTGTCTGTGACTCTTGGTGTTTCTCAATTGTGGGCCTGTCTAGCATTCAGACAGGTATTTATAAGGCAAGAAAAACTCAGAGAACTCACTGCCAGGGTGTTCCTTAAGTCCCAAGGTCTCTAGCCATTCCACTTATTTTCTCCTACTTTCAGATTCTTCTGTGTCTTACATTAGGTTTCTAAAATTTAATTGTGATTACTGGAAGGAATAAAATGGAATGTGTTTCCTCCATGTTGTCTAGAACCAGCAGGCTCCCATTAATGTTTTAGTAGTGTTTCCCCCATATTTAATTCTATATGTTTCATTAGCATCTTTCTAGGGTTCTTCCAAGGTTATTGTGGTAATAGATGTTTAAATCACACATCTTTTCTGTTATTTCTAGATATTCACTGTGAAGATAGAGGCTTCCACATGGGATCAGTCTAGAACCAGAAAACAAAGAACATTTATTTCTGTGAATTTATTTTAGTTATCATTCATTAAGTCATGCTTATTGAGAATAGCAAAATCTTATGCAAAGAAATACAAAATGCAGGAAAAATATATGCATCAATTAATAAAGCTTTGAATATTTAAAATTGAGATGATGCTGGTCTTACAAATATAAAAAATACCACAGAGACACAGCTATTACATTGAGCTGAATCTGAGAAATCAGACAGCTATTGATTGGGGATCATTGCTACCGTTGACTCCATGGCAACAGTTGAGTTAAAAGGCAAATAAAAGGAGGGAAGAAGAATTTAGGTGGGAATCCCAAGGGAAACCCAGAGTGAAAGGAGGGTCTCAGAACCATTTCTAAAAAGATTTGTCAGAGGTTTAAGAAGAAGATTAGAGGATCGTTCAGGTCTATAAAATTATCTATAGAAAAAAAAATAGTACTATTTGAAAAGCAACCATAGATTAATAGTAGTTGTCTTCAATTTAATCATCCATTAGAATAATTACTGTTACTATTTTATCACTGAAATCAATATGGACAGTTAGAGAAACAAAAGTAAATGATGACAGTTGTGGGCATGTAAGAATTTTAACTGAAGTGGGAAGATGGCCTATTGCATTAGAAAGCTTAAACAAATTATTTTATCTGATGAGCGTGTGTTTAAGACAGATAAAAATTTTGCAACTTAGTAAAAAAAAAATGACAGGCTTTCAACATATTTGTAAGAATGTTTCATTTACTAACTGCTTCATAGCAGTTGCATCCCTCACTATACTGTTGAGAGTATGAATTTAGAGGTTGTCTGTTAAATCTTTTTGAGTAAATGGAAAGTTAACACAATGCCTACACCAGAAAATGAAGTTTAATTACCTTAAAAATTCTGGATTACATTATTTGAACATAAACGCGTTTATATAATTTTTAAGTAATTACAATAACATTCGTAATGAATAATAAAACATTACTGGAGATTCTGTTAGACTTAGATTAATAAATGAATTAAAATTATAATTAGCAGCTTGTGAGCAAATGGTGCTTGAAAACAACAAATGCAAATAGTGCTTGAAAACAATGCCTTAAATATCTCCCATATTTTATAATTATAAATTAGCAAACTACTTTTTTACAGATTGGATCAAGGAAAGTTTCAATGCAGCTAATGAAATTATCATAAATTTGAAATTAGTCTGGCCTGAATTATATTCTGTCTTAAAGCAAAAAGCTTGATTTACATTTTAAAATTTAAATGCTTTTCATTTTCTTTCTCTGAAACCCTTCCTCAAGTCTGACTATTTTGTTCATAGTCAACCTTTCTCTCCATGAGACACATCAATAGTAAATTGAATGAAATCAGGATTCTTTTCAAGTCTTTGAGAATTCATTTAAATGACTGGAACAGGAGTTCTATGCAGCAGCTCTGAAGACATTTTATGTTACCAATCTTGACTTAATAATGATCTCAATTTATACAAACTGGGGAAAGGCAAGAAGTTTTATGTTTTGTCAATGATACATTATTTTTCTCAATACTAAATTCTAAATTAAATCTTAAGAGGGCATCCAACAAAATCTTTAGTCCACTTACGACTGGATGCATCTTGCCTTTTAGAGTACTGCTATATGCCGCATTTTCTGTTACAGTAGAAAATTAAGTGACCCCTTACGAAAACCAGAAAAAAGATGAATACTTCTATATCAATTGTATCTCAATAAAGCTGGGGGAAAAAAGTTAATACTAGGTGGGAAAATATTTGAAAATACAGTTCTTTTCTATTCTGTTTCAAATATGATTTCATGCCTAATATTCCAATACACAAAATCATTGTTATTAGAGCCATGTTTTATTCTGGGCATACCCCAGTCACAGCAAGGTCCACCTGGTGGGGGCTGGGGTCACAGCAAGGTCCACCTGGTGGGGGCTGGCACCGTTGACAATGAATACAATATGAATGGTGTCCCTGGAGTCCCCGGCCTGAGTGCTAGCTCCTCTCTTAGATACTGAGATGTCAAATATCAACATGATGCTATCAGTCTAGTTAGGGAAAGCAGATACATGAAAATATAATTTTTATGGAATCTAAAACGCAACAATGAAGTATGTCCAAAATACTCTAGTAGTGTCAAGGAAGAATTTAAAAGCGTAAAGGAGTCACAGAAGACCTCTCAGACTCACAGCCTTCCCTGCCTTTAAACAAATATCAACTGAGGGCAAGTCTTCACAGTGAGAATAGCGCGGCTTAATTATAATAATGAGCTGCCGTTTATTGAACTCTTCCCATGTACTGGGCTCTATGCCAAGTAATTAATGTGCCCAGCTTTTGATATAATTTACACAACAATCTCGTATCATAGGCACTTCTATCATCCCCATTTTTCTGAAAAGGAATCTCAAGTCTTGAGAGGTAAAGTAGGCAGTGAAGGCCACGCTTCTTCTGAGAGGTGCGCCGGGGTGCCGGGTCTAACAGGTAACAGCATGAGCAGGGGACTCTTTTCGCATGTCAGAGTATGAATGGTGATTGCTCTCTCTGTATGGGAATTTACACTGAGGATGTTATGACCAGGTTCAGGGTTGTGGATTACTAAAGGGTTTTTTAAAGAAACGAAGAAAGAAATAAAAGAAATAAAATACAGTCCTGAGGATAGCATCTTGGCGCAATGGCTTTTGTGACAACGTATAACTTACCACTACCCCGTGTTTGTGGATTCAAACCCTGCCTCTATCAATAAAGCCTGTATGACCTTCAGAAAGTTATTTGACCTTTCAAACCCTTGCTTCCCTTCGTGAGAAACACGTGTATCATTCTTTGTTAAAACTCAATAGTAAGCACTTAATAAATGTTAAAATTCTTATTACTGATCTCAGAGAGTGGGGTAGGAAGGGTTGGGGGATGGGGAATGATCACAAACCCTTAGAAAGAGTGTGTAAAATGGTGTGTGGGAACATCAAACTGTACAGAGGATGGGAACTTATATCTACACACAAGGGTACAAAATCGTCACGTTATTTAATAAACTTTAAATCAAGTTAAACTTGACCTCAAGCTCCATTCTGCCTCGGACACAGGAAATCCAAGCTTGGTCATTACTGATACTCTCCCAACCCCACCCTAGGACAGTATACAAAGGCTCCTGAACTTTTCGGGAGGCCTCCCATGAGCGATTGGCAGGTTGTGCTCTGTATGACCTCAGGGGCACCATTCACATCTCAAGAGGCTTGACCACATTCTTGGAATAGGAGGGAGGAAAAAATAGAGCATGAAACAACCCACCAATTAACATTTCAATAAATTATCCAGTCACATGCTTTTTTTTTTTTTTTGAGGGGAGAGTCCATACCTTTCATTAGATTCTCAAAGCAAAGAGGGAGTCTGATTTGATCCAGCAAAAGAGATGGGTGTCAAACCTCTGTGCTCCACAAAGCAGGAAAACATCGCATTTGCATTGATTATAGACCCTTTTCATAGTGCTGACACATCTATGAGCTTCGAGTGGCCTCATTATTTTTTTATTAAATTGGGTCAGGGTGGGGCCCCCATTCAACCTAAATGCAGATGGGGTCATTGTGGCTGAACAGCAAAATACACAATAGGTAATAAATTCTGGGAAATGAAATCTGTCATCAGACCACTCTTTCACACAACAAAAAATGAGGTGGGGTATAACACTGGGACTTGAGGCAAAAAAAAAAAATCTCAAAGATAAAGAGACAGAATTGTATTCACTGAGTTGTAAAGCATTTGGGGGGCCTCTTCTTTGGGCAGACCAGGAAAAGGCCAGTATCGATTCAATAAAAAGTATGTAAAACTACTGAACAGAAAAACATGTATGCAATGGAGGGAGCTTGCAGAATACACAATGGCTTTGCAAATAAATATAGACACCCAAATGGCAGCATCATTATCAGCCTCATCTTCAAATACAGGGAGAGAGAAAGTGCTTTCAGGGGAGTAGTAGGAAAAACACTCAGGTTAATGAAGAAAGCCTGTACTGAGTCATATCTGTCATATTAAGTGCTCATTACAATAATTATTTTTACCATATTTAATTTTTCTAAAATTCAATTGATCAGACCTGGATCCATGATTAATCCTCTGAGTATGACGAGACTCAAGTGGGTACTAACAAACAGTAATCGAGTGTCCAAGTCCCATTTTTAGGGTTGTACTTGTACAACGCAGCATTGTAGTACGCAGCATTTACTTTCTACATCCCATTGCCTTTGGATGAATCTGGACGTCCCTATCTCACGAGAGTTCCATTTAGTCTTTTGTCACTTTGATACTTTGATTCCAGAATTCTGTAATAATTAAAAAGAAAACAGTGTTCTCAGAGTTTTTGACATACTATACAATCATACTTTCCATTTCTTTATCCTCACAAAAAATCATCCATCCATAGAGGTAGCTGCAGATCCTTCACTAGTGTGTGGGCAGCTTGGTGCCATGCACAACACGTGATATCTGAGTTGCACAGGGGGTACCTGGGTGGCTCAGTTGGTTGGGTGTCCGACTTCTGCTCGGGTCATGATCTCGCAGTTTGTGAGTTCGAGCCCCGTGTTGGGCTCTGTGCTGACAGCTCAGAGCCTGGAGCCTGCTTCTGATTCTGTGTCTCCCTCTTTCTCTGCCCCTCCCCAACACACACTCTGTCTCTCTCTCAAAAACAAAGAAACATTAAAAAAATATTTGAAAAAATTTGAGGGTCGCCCGGGTGGCTCAGTTGGTTGAGCAACCGACTTGGATCAGGTCATAATCTCAACGGTTCGTGGGTCAGAGCCCGGCATGGGGCTCTGTGCTGACAGCTCAGAGCCAGGTGCCTGCTTTGGATTCTGTCTCTCTCTCACTCTCTGCCCCTCTCCCACTTGCTCTCTCTTTCTCTCTCTCTCTCTCAAAAATAAACGTTAAAAAAAAATTGAGTTGGACAGATTAAAATCATACAACCTGTCTCTTCATTTCTTAAGTGGATTACAGTGCCATAGGTCAAATAAGTAAAATGTCTGGCTCAGTGTCAGGATACGATGGATACTGAATAAATAGTGGTTTTCTCACTTCAAAGTAAAAGTTCTAAGTGACTGATAGACAGACTATTTTATCTTGTGAGTTCTGGAACAATGAAATGATTGAGCTGGAAAGACCCTCAGTACAAACTTTTATTTCACAGATGGGGAACATGATGGCCTGCGGAAGTGAAAAGATTTGTTCAAGGTGAAAGATTTAGTTTTCTCAATAAATAACTATTTGTTGAATGAAGAAATAACATTACATCATCACCAGAAACCAATTTCCTATAGGTCAAGTAATTATCTCTCTCCTAGAAGGTTTATGACATGCGGCAATGTGAAACGTAAAATGTGATAAAGAAGGAGAACATTTGTATGAATTCCTCTTCTTAAATATATTTTTCATTGACAAATGTGTATTAATTGCCCTTCATGCTTAGCCTATTTAACTTGTTTATCTAGTTAAATATGGCATTGATTTATCGTTCTAAGCAATCACCTGCTTATACTTTTATAATTATTATATATTACATATTAAAGAAAAGGACCAAGTTGCATGTGGCATATTATGAGAAAAAGTAAGGTATTTAATTGCTAGTTCAGTGTTCATTCATAAAAAAATGGAACTGTTGGAAACAAATTCATGAGTATACAATATGGTCCATGTGGCTTACTTCTTATATTCAAGATTTAGTGAATTTTATTGTCCACTATATCAGTTTTATCAGATTTATATACAAAAAAAAATACTAAAAAGGTACATTTCCATATAAAAGGAGAAGGCATTATGATGTATGAATTTTAAAATAGTGGTTTCCTAGAAATTGCACTGTGGCGGTCCTGCCTTCCTGGGGTTATTCAGCGTCGCTTCAGCTTATGTAATTACCACACCAGCCTCCCTTACAGAGCCCAGGAGGCACCCAGGTCGGTCGCTATGGCAACAGATTCTGAATCAGAGTAGCCCCATCCCAATCCTGTGCACAGAGCCTCTTCTTGGAAAAAGTTTCTTTTTTTTTTTTTTTTTAATTTTGAACACATTGCCCTCAAATTGCAGGTATACAATTTCTGAATATTTGTTCTAGTTTTCTTATAAGTGTAATCTGACCCCTAAACGCCTGGGCACACACAATTTCTTGAATTCCAAAAGAAATATAATGCAAACATTTAAATACAGATTGCTTTTTCATTCTGGGCACCATTCGTGAAAAGAAGAAGAAAATAACATTCCAGAATAAAAAAAAAGAAGTAAGAAATAGCTATGGGAGGAAATCAACTCTCTTTGATCTTTATGCTGCAATAAGAGCTCTTTTACGCTTTTTGAAAGACTCTTGAAATGCACAGATCTAAGCAAATAAAATACAATTTCCCATTAAAAGTTTTAAACAAATGAACAAACAGGTGTTGCCAAGGCCACGTTTATAAGCCTTGCGCAATAAAATTCTCTTTTTATCTATAAAGCAGAGAGATCACATTTGCTCAAGATTCTCTGTCTCCCTGGGCGCCTCCCAGAGGCTGGTAAAACCTTGCTGACCGCTGCAGTGGAGGCTCCTTTCTCATTTCCTGTTTGCTGGTTGGACACGCCTTGCAGCTGTGAGGGCTGAATGTAAGCTGGAGGGCTGATAATGCTCGCAGTTACATAATAGCACGTCTCAAAGCTCTGCCCATCCATGAACTCAATAGAAATGAAAGCTGGGGTTTTCTTTTTTTCCCCCCATCAGGAAAGACATTTCCATGTTTCATTTAAAATTCCTTTCTTCTTTTTAGGGGCGCCTGGGTGGCTCAGTCGGTTAAGCGTCCGACTTCAGCTCAGGTCATGATCTCGCGGTCCGTGAGTTCAAGCCCCGCGTCGGGCTCTGTGCTGACCGCTCAGAGCCTGGAGCCTGTTTTGGATTCTGTGTCTCCCTCTCGCTCTGACCCTCCCCCATTCGTGCTCTGTCTCTCTCTGTCTCAAAAATAAATAAACGTTAAAAAAAAAATTAAAAAAAAAATTCCTTTCCAATCTGTCACTAACCAAGAGAAAGAAATTCACACAACTCATAGTATAGCATCCTGTTTACAGTGTGAGCTCAACTTCTGTTTTCTTCTAGCGCCTTAAAGTCAACTCCCATTTATGTCACGTTTCCATTTTCGGCCTTCCTTGATACCAGAGTGATTTAGTTCTTGATGACCTCTTTGAAACATCTCCCTTTTTCCTTTCCTCTTTGGCTTCATTCTTACTGCTGTTTTCTGAAGTATATATCCTGCCTGACCACCAGCAGCCATGACTCAGAAGAAACGTGTATTCTTAACCTCGTGTTCCTTTACCATCTCTTTCCTGTTGGGGTCCCTCATTTGCAAAACAGTGTGGATTCCAGTCCTGCCTTTCCAACCAAGGGAAAGAAGAGGAAGGTCAGGAGTGGTCCTGCCAATGGCCTTGGACACTGCTGAGCAGGCCCCCCTTCATTTTTTCAGCCTCCAATATATTTAAGAATGAAGAAATGCCAAAATTGTGTTGTATTGCACTTAAAATGGTTTTTACATTGGTAAGAGCAGCAGGGGACCTTCTAATGCTGTCAGTGTATCTCTGTGACTGTGCATATCTAACCTTATCTGGAAATAAAAACAACTGTCTAAATGTTGGTCCTTTAATGAATTTGGAGTCCTGGCCCAATGCCCTCTTGTTCAATAAGTGAATGGCCCAACATGCACTGTAGGAGTCCAGACGACCGTGGTGGTAGCAACAGAAGGGTGGCTACAGCGGGGTCAAAAGTGGCAGGTTCGTAACAGCTAAAACTCTAGACCACTTACAGTAAGCCAAGGACAAATCTAATTTTATGTGTGCTAACATATTATGCTCTCTCCAGTAGGTACTATTGTTATCCACATTTTTATACATAAAGAAACTGAGGCACAGAAAGATTAAGTGACTTGCCCAGGGATGCACAATTAGCAGTAGTATTGAGTCCATGATTTTAAGCATTGTGTCATTTGATCTCTTACCGGATGCCAAGCAGAAAAACACAAGGACCAGAGGAGGAGTGTCGGTGCCCTGAGACGCACAGCAAAGGGAGATGTGTGTGTATGTGTGCTTGTGTGTGTGTTTGGTGGGGGGAGGGGGGACTTACAATATCAGTAATAAAAGTAGGCAGAGGCACAACAACACAGGCCATTTTGATTCTCCCCCCATCCTGTTGTTGTGCCTAGGGCTGAGGGAATTAGGCAAACAAGGTTGTCTCCCCATAGGCCATAAGATGTGTCTAAATCACATGGAAAGTGTTGTTATTTTTCAGTGACACATGGAATCAGATCCAGCTTCACGGGCACGTGACTTGGGCAGTCGCTCAGGACCCTGGAGTCTGAATGACCCAGCACTTGGATTAACGCTCTATTGTCACCGTCTTGAAAGTCTTACTTTTTGAACAAAACGTTCCTGCATTTTTGTTTTGCACTCGGGTCCCACAAATTATGTAGCCAGTCCTATGTGGAAATCCTGAGCAATCTGGAGAAGTCTGTAGCTCTGATCTACCAGGGGAGAGAAGATTCTATTTCCCTGTGATTCCTCTGGAACTGCAGTGCTATAAATCTGCAGTTGCCTGTTAGTGGATTTGCATTTTACTGCAATGTAATACTTTTCCTCACAGGGGAAAGCAGTCAGCTCTCACTAATAGGGGCTTTAATGATGCTCTGCCAAGGTCCACGTGCATAGCCTGGAGCAAAAAGGCTCAGGACAGGCTCCAAATTCAACAGCAGGGTTAACTACAAGAGAGCCTCTTTGCAGAATGATAAAACACTGTTAACCTCAGCTAGATTTGTAGCTGACCCCAAGGAGGGCCCCTGCAGAGTAACATAAGTCTACGTATAAAATTCCAACTCGGGTCCTCCTGGAAATTTGTGTTTGCCATCCCACGGTATTTGCATATTTTAGGCATGCTATGGTTAAGTCAAGATTTGCCAGAACTTGTAGAGAAAATCAAACTGCCTCGGTACAAGGAAGCCAATCTGATAAGTCCTCTATCTCCTCTCTCAATGCTTGAGCAGTCTGGCACTAGAATAAACAAATGCTCACCAATGGCGAGTTTCCATGGAATCGGTTGCTCCGAGGCCTTTTCTGAAGTGAAGGGTAGTGAGCTGATTTTCTCCACCAGGGCAGCAATGATACCAATGAACAGAAACTATAAGGGGGAAAAAAAGCCATCTTCTCAAAGAAGACAAAAAGGGAATTCTGTGTCTCTCTCATTCAGAGGAGCCCAAACCCTTATATTCAAGATCTGTGGGGCTACGCTGAATTAATAATGACGGCTAACATCTTCTAGCATTTACTATGCCCCAGACACCCTTGTAAGGGCTTTACATGTGTCAGCCCAGTTAATCCTCACAACAAGCCAGGGAGGTAGGTATTATTATTATTATCTCCATTTTAAAGGTGAAGGACCCGAGGCACAGAGAGGGTAAGCAGTTAAGTTAGGAGAGCAGCTGCTCGGCTGGCCGCAAGAGCTACAGGTTCATCCGGGACAATAACACGCAGTGAGGAGTTCCCGGTGGGGCCCGGCTGTGTGTGCAGCTGCTGAGTCTGCGTCCTGTTTGTCCTCACAATAAACCCCCATTAACGAGGGAAGCACAATTGATCTCCCTTGCTCTTGCAACCTGAAAGAGCTTATAGAATACAGATCCTATTGTGGGTGCTTTTCTAATTTGGAGAATTTTTTTTTATATATATAAACGGAATAATCAGCCCCTTAATGTATCCATAGGGAATTCAGGAAAGGGATGAAGAAGCGGCTCCTGTTTTTGAGGCATTTGCAATCATTGTTGGAGAGACAGAGCCAACAGATGGGGAACAATAGTGAGGGACTCTAGGGCTGGTGTAAGCAAATGCCGCTCTGTGGTCTTTGCCGCTGAATGGTGTGGGAAATGGGAGAGGGGATGGGTATTTACTCACACTGGCTATCCGGTTAGGTGGGCTGGGGGATGGAAAGAAGAAACTGGGTGGCTTTGGGCATATTGGTTATGTTTAGACTTCACTTTCCTCAACTGTAAAATGAAGTCATAAATAAAGTCGTAACATTCAATGAACCCTGACCTTTTCTGTAATGTTGGATTTTTACATGTGATATTTGCTAAAAGTCGAGATACACCCATGACTGCTCTGGCCCAGACTGAAGATCACATGGTCAGGTTATACACTTTCCTGACCTCCCGTTAGCTCTCAAGAGCCTAAGTGTCCTGCACTTTTTTAGCCTTAACTTTTCTCACCTATTCACTTTAATGATTGCCTCATCCATATATATATATATATATACACACACACACATATGTGTATGTGTATATATATACATATATACATATATATGTATATATATATGTATATATATATATATATATCTTTTTTTCCTTAGCTATTTGCATTTTTCTTTGTTTCTTTTTTTTTTTTTTTTTACCAAATACAAAAGTAGGATATACATAGTGGTAGTACTTAATAATAACTTGTGTGTTTTAGTATTTTAAAGAAATAAAATTTACCAAATGGGATCATCTGTTGTCTCACTCATTATCATGTAAATGTTTTTCTTGTGTCTTTATTGTTTTTGTATATATATTTTCAATATCCTAAGTTATTCTAATCCCCAGTAACAGGTTATGATTTCTTAACATACAGCTGCAAATCAATGAGGTCTGTGATGGAAATAAAACAAATTTAGAAAAATTATATCATTATGCATACCATGTTTTCAGTGGTAGAATGTTTTTTATCCCAAATAGGACTGTGGTTAAGACAAAAAAAAAAATTATCTGATGTTCCTGATCATTGAAATTTAAAAACAATAATTAAGGAAGAGAGACTTAAGTATTTTTGTAGTATGACCCTTAGAATCAGGTGGCTTTCTCTAACCTAGCAAATATCCTACAGAGCCCATAAACCAGCTGTTCTTTAAGTGTGTTCCCCAGGCCAGCAGTACTGACATTGAACAAATCCTCAGATCTCACCCAAACTTAATCAGAACTTTGGGAGGGGGGCAGCAGCCTTCCCAATAATTCTGAAATATCTTAAAATTTGAGAACCACTGCCATAATCCAGGCAGCAATGGAATAGACAGATCATAAATTATGTTTAATGACTATCTTTCCTTAATAGTCCCTCCTCATGCCCAACTGGAAATCGAATTTGGAAGTAAAATTACAACCCAGAGTATTGGCAGGCTTTAGTGATTCCCACTATAGGCTGAATTTAATATCAACTGTTCTATTTGAATTCAAGTCTCCCCCCCCCCCATATATATAGACCCAAGTCATGTTTCCAATGTTATCTTCTCCTGTTCACATACTTCTTATTATAGTGAAATTGGATTACCATTCTCTCCCCTATGCCCTCACCCTCTGCATGCAGGAGAGTTGACATAAGACAGGGAAGAGACTTTGATAAGTGGAGATTTAGGGGCGAGTACATTTCTGGATGGTGCCAAGGCGTGATCAAATGTATCAAGTCACCCTAGTTTCTTGGTTTCCAACAAAATCTTATGTCAGTTATCATTTCCTTTATGAAATCTTTCTTGATCCTTCAACTGGAAGGTGTGATCTCTCCCTGTATAATGCCCCAGCCCTTCCCCTCCTGTGTTTGGTATTTCCTCCACAGTATATATAGCTTATTCTGTCTTCTTATGTAGCCAGTATTGTCTGATTTCTTTGATTGGACCATAAGTTGTTGAGATCAGGGGCTGCTTCCTACTCATCTTTCTGCCATGCCTATCACAGTGCCAGACACAATAATAACTCCGTCAATAGTTGTTGCATTGTGGAATGGAGTCACAGGGCTACCCACCAAGCCCAGAGAGTCATCGGATAGCTTTTGGTCAAGGCTATTAGCTGTTATGAGTTAGAGGTACATTGCCTGCTTGTCCCCAAATATTCCCTCGCAGGTAATCAACATGCATTCTTTGTAAGATTTATAGAAAGCTTACAACCCAGGTTGAAAATACAAAGTCCACCCAGGAGGGATCAAGAAATAGAAGGAAGATCCCGAGGACAAGCCTAGCTCTTTTACCCCCTGGAGCTATCAAGGGCAGCGTATAGACACTAGAAAGGACCGGCTGGGAAACGGGAACAAATCTTTGATTTCACAGTCTTGCCTGGGGCCTTGACTGACAGTAGCTGCTGCTTTAACTTCCATCTGTGGCTTCACGCCTTTTTAGAAGAGACTCAGGAAATCTCACTCTGGTCTTACAGGGAATATTTTCAGCCTAAGAGGAAAATTGTGAGCATGAGAAGCAAGCTTGTCTTGCTTTCCCACACCCAGAGACAGAGACTCCTAAAACAATAACGGTCTAGAAAGAATCTGAAGACACCCGGTACAAAATGTATTTAGTTTATTAGTGTCCTTAATACCACTGCGGTGAAAACAAACAAGAAATGGACAACCCCTCCCCCAAACAACGTTTAATTTATATTTATGTATTTGTTAGCGGCTCGTGTCTTGAAATTCATCTATAACATCATAAACCCGTGGAAAATTCTGAACAGTGAAATTCATTGTTAGGAAAATATGATAAGGAAAGATATGGTTTATGTGGCTAAGACCCCCCCCCCCCAAATTTTAATCTATATTTGCGATTAAATCTAGATCACGTTTTATCTGCATTGGCTCAAGTTTGGTTTTTTTCCCCCTCAGGGATCCTGCAGCTGTTCCTCCAGGTTCATTTGCCGAGGAACACTGCCATCATGCGGCCTGATGTGGTAAGGACAGCTGATAAAAGACAACAGGGTTTTAATTTTGATGCTCTCTCCAGAGAAATATTTGCGGCTTTAAAATGTGCTTTGTTGTTGGAAGCTGGATTTGTTGATTCATTTCTAAAGCAGCATCGTTAAGATATTTTCCAGGGGACTAATTCTGTGTCTGTTTTTGAACCCCCATGTATATAGTGACCACATTAAAAATTATCACATATACAAAATAATAAATGATCCTGTTTATTTTATGAATTTGTCAAGTGTTCATAAATTTATCCACTTTAAAGACAGTAGAAAGTCTTTATCATGTAAACTAACATTCTCTCTGCACACCATGAAGTCCATTGAGAGAGATGAGAGGTAGGGAACTGTCTGGAGGTAGCATCATGTGGTCTGAAAGCTGGAACTATGAAACTTGACCCTAGGTCAGAGCCTCCAGTTTGCCACTAATTAACTATGTAATCCTGAGCAAGGCACATACGCTACCTTGCCTCAGTGCTTTCTTAAATGGAGTAGGTTTGGTACACTTAAGTCAAAACCGTTTTCCAGTTAATTCTGTGATTCTGACCTGACAAGTAAACAAGCTCTTTAAAAAGCAAGAATGTTGTTTTTCTTTCCCTATGATTTTCCTGTAAATATGCTCTCTCTTCCTCTCCGCCCCCACCCCGCAGCCCTAACTGAAGCTTTGTCTGCATGACTCATCATGCAAAATTTTCTCTGCAAGAACCCAGAGATTATGTGTTGTGCTCAGCACGTTCCAGTGCAAACGGCTTTCATGCATTTTGTGGGCATTCATAGTTTAGGTATCTCCACAGATAGAAAATAAACTTGATGAATCTTTCAAATTGGTAAACAGCTTCCTGGCTTCTGAGAGCTGTAGGTCTTAAAAAACGTTCCAGAATGTTAGTAAAGACAATTCAGAACAGTCTGGTGTCTTTAACACCTGAAAGGGAAGGGCAATTTTCTTTCCTAACTACATCTTCTGCTTTATAAATTTGTCAAGAGTGGAAAGAGGATTCAAATACTGCTTGGAGCACAATCGTGAGGTTAATGTTCTGATGAGACAAAATTATGACAAATAATTCCCCGGAGTTGATTTTGTGATGTGCATAGCAGGGTGAGGGATGGAAATACAAGCTGGTGTTGATATTTAAAGTGGAAGGGCATGTAAACGCAGGTCAGTTGCTAGGCGACCTAGAGCACAAAGCTAATGCCCCTCTGGGTGCGCAGGATGTTTTATCTCAAGAAACCTTGTCTTTCACAGTCAACGATGACATTAAATATATAGTCTGTCAAAATTCAGGTGGACTAGAGCTTGGTTATTACTTGTGTCCATTCAGCCATTCTGTCATCTGCCACCCATAAAGGGAGCAAATGAAAGAGAACAATGTAACATCCTGCCAGTGACCAAGGTGCTCCAGGAAAGCTTAGCGACTCGCTACGAATTCAGTTTAAACACTCTTACACGAAAAGACAGCTGGCTTGTTCGCTGATACCAGTTTCAATAAGTGTGCAGCAGTGTCCGAACAATCACTTCAGCGTTCCAAAGTGAGTGATGCCAGGCCACAGAGTTCTAAGGGAAGATGTGCTTGAGTAGGATTCTGGACCCTGTTTACAGAGCAATCGGTTCAGCCATTTGTGGGATTTTTAAAAACAGATTTCAAGCTAACCACACTTCCGGTTTGTAATTACCACCAAGAGTATAGATGCGCAAAACTTTACACCTGGCAGAGTTTTGAGAGTTCTTTCAGCGACCCCCACTGGTTGAAGATGGAACCCGAGCCTGTCTGTGGGCAACGGTGATGGGCAGCCCGTTAAGAAAATCATAGCCAAAACTTCTGCCCTTGTACAACATTGTCGAGCTTTGCCAATATCCAGGAGACACTATATACTCAATGAGAGAAAAAAACTAAAAGCTGAGAAGTGGGTCTAGTAGGTTTTATTTTACTTAGAAGAAACTGAGTCCCTGAGAAATATTTTCAGTTATTCAAACACGCAGCTAATAATCACCAGAGCTGGGAACACTATACAGGTTTCCCAATCCAAGGCTCTTTTACGGTAACACCATCTAGTCTTTCTTGGGACAGTTGTGATGCCCTGCTATTCTAGTGATATGAAAGGCAGCGATAGAAATCCTGTAATGCTTTGAGAATGCTTTACAATGTACAAAGCAAGTTTATATATATCATTTCATTGGATTCTTAACAACCTTGGGAATTATTCTCATGAAATAATATGCTTAACACAGAGAATTGATCTGCATTGTTATACAAGCATAGTTCTAATTCTACTGCTTTTTAGGTCTCTGTTATAATCGTATTGCCATGCCCCAATATCAAGAGTGACATAGTGGCCTTGGAAGATAGAGAATTGGAACCCTACTATGGTTTGGACTTTTTTTTTTTTTTTTTTTGCATGCGTTTGCTCCACTTCAGTATAGAATACCCACAAATAAAATAAAATATGCCCTTTACTGCTTATCTGTGGAAAATAATAAGCTTATCATCAGTTCTAAGCCAGTTTGGAGATACTACTAGGTATCAGGCCAGACATAACAGTAAATATGAAGATGTTGTCCTAGGCCAAACTTTGAGAGAATTGAATTGCACTTGGGTTTGAGAAGCAGATAAACTGAAATAAATGGATATCCATCAGTTCCACTCCTAAGCTTTATTGAACTTCAAAAATAACCTAAAAGGGGTGGAAGCATCTAAATAAAGATGGCCTCTTAAGGCCACCTCTTTTTCCCTATCTCAGGGCCTTAACATCTCCAGCTCCTGTGACCCAGAAAGTTCTTCCCCTAGATATCAGCATGACTTGGTCTCACACCTCCTTCAAGTTTGTGTTCAGGGAAAATGAGGATGCCTCTGATCATATATTTGAAATTGTAATGCTTTCCAGGGCCATAATATCTTCCCAGGACCAGCTTGAGAGTACAGCAGATTTTTCCTTATTTATTGGCCCAGAGGAGCACACCTTTTTCTAATCTAAACAAGAGTGACTTACAGGGTGGGCCATGACCCTAGACCTTGCCGGGTTTATTTTGCTCAGTGGCATGTATTACCCCCTGGCAAACTATGTATTTTACTGTCCGATCTTTTTAAATAGTCTGATTGCCTTTACTAGCTACAAGCTCCATAAGTACGAACTTTCTGCATGTATCTACAGTGTGGGGGAGAATCACTACTGGTAGCTAAGATGGACCCCAGTGATTCTCACTTCCCAGTGACCATGTCTCTCTTTTATCCCCACTCACACTAAATCAGGCTGCTCAGTGTGACAAACAGAACGTGTTAGAAATGGCAGTGTACAAGTCCCTAGGTTAGATAAAGTAAGGAATTGCACCTCCTGACTCGCTCTCTTGGATTTTCCATGCTGGGGGAAGCCAGCTGCTATATCATGAGGACATTTGAGCAGCACCATGGAGTCCATGGACAGGAACCAAACTGTCAGCACCAACTTGTTAGCCAAATGACCAAGCCATTTTAAAAGGGGATCTTCTAACTCTTAGCCTTTGAGTCTTTCAGCTGAAACCTCAAATATCATGTAGCAGAGACAAGACTTTCTCACTGTGCCTTGTCTGTAGCCTTAACCCACAGAAACCATGAGACGTATGATTATTGGTGCTTTAAGCCGATACATTTTGGGGTTATTCGTGATGTAGCAAAAGATAGCCAAATAGTGCCTGGCCCACAAAAAGTTCCCAATAAATATTCATCGAATTAAGGGATAAATGTAAGCAGATTTTTTCCCCTAGGGTACTCAATGATCATAATATAATGCCTGTTATTAACCTAAACAAAACTATACAAAGTCTTAGTTCAATAGCTACATTGGTTTTGGGAGTCTCAGGATGTAGGCTTGAGTCTTGGATCTCTTACACATTTGCCATTTGACCTTGAATAATTCACCTCCAGTCTTTGGTTCTTGATTTTCCTAATCTGTAAGCTAGAAATAATGGTAACAGTTATAGTTCTGCTACTAACACTACCACCAACTTGCAAGACCCCCGTTGACAGTGTAGACCCCTGGATCAGAGCTCTCTTGAAACTCGTGTCACAAATGAAATTGCCCATTATGTGAACAAATAAGTCTTCTTTAATGTTTAAGTCAGTTCCATGTGTTGGTGTCGCCTAAACCCAAAAGCTCTTTATACAGAGCATCAACACTAACACAAATGAAGCAATAGCAAACAAAACAAGGTGACATGTAATGAGTACAATGTTACATGCCTGACTTAAGTATCACAACTAAGAAGGAAGGGATTGTCGGAGGATCCTATCGACCATCTTTGCGAGCTGATGGCAAGGACATCCTAATTCATCTGCCCGGGAGAGTCAGAGAGGCCCAGTGGGGTCTGTTTTCATAGAAATTTTGGCTTTTGTAGGTATATTTTAGAAGCCTTGGCATTGAATTTATTCCCTCTGACTGCATTTGACAGGTAATTGCTGGCTGAGTAGCATCAAATTGATGTTTACATGCCATAAAGGACCAAGGAGTTATTTGTGTTCCAGAGAAGACACTATGAGTGGCCAGACTTTGTTGTGCACAGACATCAAGAAAACAAGCAGCCAGGCTTCTGTGACCGCTGCCTCCCCCGTAGGTCCCCAGAGAGTACAAGAGGGTCTTCTGGGCCACTTGCCACAATATCATCACCTTGTCGGAAAGCTCTTCATTTTGTTCCAAGGGCAGAGGACACTGTCCTGGGCGTGTTGTGAAATACTAATAAAAAACTCATCTACAGATTGAAGAGTTTTCATTTTTAAAAGCTGAAGAGACAGGGGTTTCTGACAGGCCTGGATGGACAGCATGAAACATGACCACTGTGAAATCTGGCCTCCTGAGGCCTGGAGATATGGTGACTTGAAGCAGTGGTGTGGACAATGTAAGCAGCTCTCAAATCTGTCTCATTAGCATTGGTCACATTGCTTCCTATATGTTAGAATGACTTTGATGGGCAATGTAATTAAACTGCTGTTTGTTTTGTAAGTGCAAGTGATTATCTCTTAGTTTTATCCTCTGCTGCTCAAGTAGATTGGTCACTGATTGATTTTTTTTTAGCATAATAATACAGGTAACTTTCTCCATTTTATACATTTCTTCATGGAAATTTGCTTTGTTTCCTCAAATTATTCCACAAGGTTTAGATTTTTTATTTTTATGGCCAAGAGATGGGACTGAAATAGCCTCTGTGGGAAAAAGTAAGTTCTTTCTTTAAGTTGAAATTGTAAACTTGTTTCCAAATATTAACAGCAATGTTTTTTTATTTATTTGAAAATCATGTTTCTTGTAGCTTTCAGGGCCAAGTCTTGAGAGGTTTATCAACCCAAGGAGAGAAAGTACAGAACAACCTAGGATAAATGGGCCATTGATCAAATTTAGTCCCAATGTTGACTTTTAGAAAGATGATAATAGTGAAAAGCAGGCATTAAGAAAACAAGGATTTTTTTTTTCTAGATCACTTTACCTCCTTCTTTTGTATATCAAGGACCATGCCCAAAGAACTCAGGATCATGGAGTTTCTTCCACAATGCAAAGATGACAACTTTTCTACCTATGGAGGGAGGTCAAGCTTGCTAGGGGGAAAAAGGTAAAGTTAAAAAGGAAGCAAAATATCTAAGACTGGACCTTTCTAGCCAGGAGGCTGGACTTCTGGAGGGACTAGGAGGAGAAATACAGGTAGATAGAGGAATTAGATGCCGTGTTCTCATCCCTGTTCAGGTGCCTAATAGTTCTTCCAGGGGTGAACTTCGGTGGAGCAGTGGAGGGGGGAAGGGATTTAGAAACAACCAGAAATTCCTGTCTAAGGACAGAGATTAATGGCCAGCATCAGGAAGCATGTAGATTCCTTGGAGAACTCCAGCCATCAGCTAAGGTCCATGTCTATTCTTGCCCTAAAAAGGTGATAAGAAAAAGGCTATCCAAAGCTGCTATTCCCCATGAAGTGTGAGGGGGTGGCAGGGTGCCTGGAGAGAGGACTTGGAATTTCCTCTGTATGCATTGCAGTAACCTAGCCAAAAGGCTGCAGTGTTTGAAGACATCACGTTTGGAGACAAATGACCAGGATCACGTGCTCCATTGGTGGGAGCCAGAAATCTGAATACAGTCAAGAACAATTTAGAGGAGGCACTGTGCCACTCTGCCATGGAAATCAAGGAGGGCTCCCAGGACAATGAGTCCATCTGAGGACTCCTTCTCCTCCCATGAGATCATATAAGCTACACTCCTACCCCTGACTGATATTCATCTGGTACGCACTAGTCTGGCCCTGTTGATTATTTATGATCAAAGCCTCTTCTAACTGATGCTGGTTGTTAAATATTAGTATTTTGAATACTATTCTTATTAACATATCCCGTATTTCCAGAAACCATCTTAGAGGAAAGTTAGAACTCCCAAAAATAGAGAATTTAATCCGTAGCGACTGAGCATTTACCTAAAGAGACTGCTAAAAATTTGAATAGGGCTTAACATATTAAGTTGGACTAAAATTAAGTTGTCCTTCCGTTTGCCTCTAAGGTGAAAAACCCGTAAAGGGAGGCTCGGATTAACTAATTGAATATAAACAAACCACATTGCTTCTCTATGAAATTTAGTGAATTTGCAGCTTTGTGACAAATTCTGGTGTAGAGGAGTTTGGAAAGATTTGGGGACTTCCATTTTCACTTCAGTCCATCAGCAATGCTAAATCCTGTAGGGCAGGGACTTTGGTCTCTTTTGTTCACAGCTGTATCTCCAGTGCTCAGAATAAATGTCTGGCACATGGTAGGTGCTCAATAAATATCTGTTGAAGAAATTACAACTATAAGATAAGGCAGACTTGCAAAGTGCCCTTAAGGAATCACAATGCAATTTCAACAAAAGCAAAGAGTCGCTGTGTGACCTCCATCATACTCCCTTAGCTTTCAGCTCCCTCTAGCATATTATATTCCATTTTAGGCCCCCAAATTTAAGAGCGGCATTCTGCAATAAACTAGAGAGGATCCAGAAGAGAGTAGGTAGGACAAGAGAATTCTGAAAAAACACCCCAAATAAGGAATAGTTGATACTAATTGAGGGAAAAAATGACTGATGAGGGATAGGATACTATTTTGAAATGTTAGAAATTCATCAAAGATGAAAATGAAATAAGTGTATGATTGCATGTTCATAATTAGACCCAATGAAAAAAATTATGGATAGGCAATTTTGGCTCAATGTAACAAAAATACCAACTTTAATTTTCCAATAACGGAATGGATTGCTTTGTGAACCAGGATGTGAGAATTACATTTTACCTTGTATTTTCTTTTCCATATTCACTGGTATTTGCCTCCCTTTCCCCTAAGCTCATTGTATCTTCTTGAAAGCAGAAAACTGTAAAATTTGGAATGTAGGGTTAGATTAAAATTTTATTACTGTTAAGAGTTGTGGGGCCTATCAACTGATTGTCAGTTATCTCAGTCCCTAGGGTCATAAGGTGGCAAACTCAAATCTGAGAACATATCCTTGACTATTGAGTCCATAGCGCACTCATTATCTGATGTCTGTTGCAAAGTGAAGTTGCAAATTTTGTAAAAGAGGTAAGACATCAGGAAATTGATGAAAATGTAAGAGAATTGCCCAGTCTCATACAAAACCATTTGCTAATGAGGATTTGGTAGGGTCATTTCTGTTAATAACTGAATAAGAAGAGTCTGAAAACAAAAGGAGTTGATAAGTGCTCCAGCGGGAATTCTAGCAACTGTGTTTGAAAGTCATTGGAGTATCCAAGGATGAAGACAGGCCCTTGGCAAAACTGATGAAGCCCTTGAATACTTTTTGCAAAAATGATCCTTTTTATATCAGGTTGACAAAAGTCACTCCAAAGATACAGGATATTGCTTCATGTTGTTAAAAATTGATCAGAAAAGTTATCTTACCCAGGAAATGGTAGACAATTTATTTTGTGGTCTTTTTTTTTTTTTAATATTTATTTATTTTTGAGAGAGACAGCATGAGCCAGGGAGGGGCAGAGAGAGATGGAGACACAGAATCCGAAGCAGGCTCCAGGCTCTGAGCTGTCAGCACAGAGCCCGATGTGGGGCTCCAACCCACAAACTGTGAGATCATGACCTGAACCGAAGTCGGACGGCCAACTGACTGAGCCACCCAGGTGCCCCTTTTTTATTTTGTGGTCTTACAACTTACATATAGCTTCTGTCCACTTAAATTTTGTTAAATATTAGGTGAAAAAATATTTCTCATAATATTTGCTTTTATTTTTTAAGATGAATTTAAAATGAGTTTTCTCCCCCTGTTGTGAAATTTAGTCTTCATTTTACATAGATTCCATTTTGGTGGAATTTTCCAGCAATAATTATCCTCCAAAAGTGCACAACTTCTGGATCTCTTTGTTTCCTCCACCAGAGATATTTTTTTCTCTTAGCTTTGTCAAAAAGGGACAAAACATATCTATAAATGCTATTCCTCTATGTGAGTTGCCCGTATGGATATAAAAGGAACAGCTGCACCTTATTTGCCACCTAGCACAGTACTAAGGACCTTGGAAATAATCAGTTAATAATTCTTTTTTCATTTGCTATTTATTCATTCATTTGCACTAAGTAGTTATTCTGAGTTAACAAGTTATCCTTATTAATAATATGTTACCTATATACATATACAGAAATACTTTTTATGTATTATGTAATATGTTTATTGTAGATGAATTCAGAAAATAAGAAAGAGATCAAGAAAAAATCAGATGTAATCTTACCACTAGGAAATAAAAGTGGATGATATTTTGCAAATAGATGCTTATAGACTTTTCTTCCTATATGTGCATAAAGTATATGTATTTATACACTTGTATATTATACAAATATATACAGACTACATAAGCATATATAATATAATATACAAATTATATAAGCATATAAGAATACATATTTGTACATCATATAAATATAGATATTTTAAAGATATTTATACTATGCATACTATTTTATAAATTGTTTATCTCAGACATTTTTAATAAGCATATATCTACCTAATCATAATGACTGAAGAGTATTCGATTACATGATTATGTCATAATTTGTTTATGAAATTTTCTACTCTTGGTCATTTAGATTTCTTCCAAGAACTTTTTTTATTATTAACAATGTAATTACCCACACATATATTTATATTCATTTGTCCATCCTTTTCAGGCGAAATATTTTATACCACGTTAGGCTTGAAGATTTAAAAATTAAGAATATTAACAGAACATTTAGGGGCACCTGGGTGGCTCAGTCGGTTGAGCGTCCAACGTCAGCTCAGGTCATGATCTCATGGTTTGTGGGTTCAAACCCCGCGTCGGGCTCTGTGCCGACAGCTCAGGGCCTGAAGCCTGCTTCAGATTCTGTGTCTCCCTCTCTCTCTCTCTCAGCCCCTCCCCCATTCTCTCTCTGGCTCTCTCTGTCAAAAATAACCATTAAATTTTTTTTTAAAAAAAGAATATTAACAAAACATTTAAACACTAAAAAACAAGCAAAATGAATCTACAGGATTAGAAGTCAAGACAATGGTTGTCACTGGGGAGTCAGGTGAGTGTTTTGATTCGAAAGAGACATAAAAAGTGTTTCAAGTGTGTTTGGACGATTCTATGGTTTGATATGGAGGTCCATCACATGGGAGCGTTCACTTCTTAAAAATGTAACGAACTGTATGTTTATGACTTGTCCCTTTCCACCTTCTTGTATTTATGTAACACATTAATAAAATAAATTAACAAATTGTGCTATGGTATGCACCCATGTTTACATCCTTAAGTAAATCCTAAGAACCAAATGCTTAGTATTATCATTTTAAGTTTTCTTAAATTCATGTTGCTAATTATTCTGCAAAAAGTTTGCACCAGTTTTGACTCTTACCAACAATATATAAGATGTGATTTCACTGCATTCAAATTTATACTTACTGTCATCATTTTTCTAATGTTTAATGATTTATAAATTTAAAATTTGACTATTTCTCTGTCTAACTTTTTATTTGAAGAAGTTTCAAACTTCTAGAAAACCTGAGAGGCACCTGCATGGCTCAGTCAGTTAAGTGTCTGACTCGATTTCCATTCAGGTGGTGATCTCAGCCCCACGTTAGTCTCCATGCTGACAGCACAGAGCCTGCCTGAGATTCTGTCTCTCCCAATCTCTCTCTCTCTCTCTCTCTCTCTCTCTGCCCCTCCCCCACTCGTGCTTTTTTTTCTCTCTCTTTCTCAAAATAAATAAACTTTAAAAAAAAAGAAAAGCTGAAAAAATAATATAACAGACACCCATAGATCCTTCATTAGATTTGCCAACTTTCAACTTTTTGCTACATTTTTTTGTTTCTCTGCCTCTAATCATAGCCCCCCCACACACTTGCATGTGCACACACACAAGTGTGTGTGTATATAGGCACACACATATTATTTACATACATACATATATTATTTTTTCATTTGTGAACTATCTGAAAAGATTTAGACATCATGACAACTTACTCCTTAATGCATCACTTAAGAGTAAAAATATGTTTCTACCTAACCATAATACCTCCATCATGCCTTGAAACATCAATAGTTTTTCCAAATTATGAAGTAATATCTAATCTATATTCATATTTCCACAATTGCCCTCAATATATACTCTTTTCTGTTTTTTAAATACTGCATTAAAGTTCATTCACTCATTGCAGTTGGCTGTTTTGTTTCTTCAGTCTTTTTTTTTTTTACCTAGAACAGTAATATCCACCATACCCTACCCCACTTTCTCTCTTGACATTGAAAGTTTTCAAGTCCACGTCACTTGAAAACTTTCTGTTTGTTTTCAAATGTGCGCAACTGTGCTTGCTTTTACAGGCTTATGTTACACAATTATTATAGGTTTGCAGGAGTGCACATATCAGCAACTGTAACAAATTTTCATTTTTGCCTATTGGTTAATCAAAGCAAGTGGCTGGATCTCCAGTTGGGCACCAGATGTTTTTACTGAGAGAGGAAAAAAAAAGCATTAAGAGCTTTTAAATCTTACACTATTGCTTTGATCATAGAAGAAATAATACTGACATTTCGTTCTCCAAAGTGTGTTGTGAGGGTTTTCCTTGATATTGACACAATATATTCTTCAATGAATCAGTTAGTGTAGAACCAGTTTAAAAGACCTGAAAAGGGAGTGACAGCCAAGAAGGATATTTTGAAGTTTGAAATGATCCCTATATAAATAGAACGGATCAGCATAACTTTGGGATAAAATTAGCCGACAGTTTGTGGGCTCTCGCTTGTGCCTGTTTGCTTGGTGCTACTCTCCTGATAAATCACAACAAAGCTTCCAGAGGGAGAGGAAGGATGGAGGGCACCAACACCCCTGTCACTAAATCTGCAGCTGCCAAGATAGTTAAGAGAAATTTCCTTGAGGCTCTAAAGTCAAATGACTTCGGAAAATTGAAGGCCATTTTAATCCAAAGGCAAATAGATGTGGACACAGTTTTTGAAGTTGAAGATGAGAATATGGTTTTGGCATCTTATAAACAAGGTAAAAACTATAGGTGTGAGTGTAAAATCGATAGAAAACGTATTTGTTTTAAATGCAGTGTCAGTCACCCACTCTAAACCAGTAGTTCTTGGGGTTTAAGTATGTATTTTAAAAATATTTCTGATTTAATCTTTTCTCTTTTTTAACTAGACACCATCATGGGTGGTATAAATATGTTTTTCTTTCTTTTCTTTTGTGTTCTGTTCCTTTTCTATCCTTGTGTCTGGAATTTGAAATCGTGAACAATTATATTTATTAATGTACTTTGCTTTTGTTTCTAACTTTTCTTCTGCCTGTGATGATATAGAATAAAGAAAACATCTCCAGATTATGGCTAAACAGACTGCTAAAATCTAATCCAGTGTGACTGCTAACTGTCTATTAATACAACCACTTAAAGATATATCATTTCTGTATCTATCTGGATGAAAAAGAGGATTTTGCCCCCATTTGGAGGGTTACTGAATGGGGAAGGCTCTGCCTTGAGGCACCTTTTTGGTCCTCAACATGTCAATGAGTTTTTAGTTCAGGCAAAAATCTGAAACCAGAAACACCAAAAAGTTAACTTTTTTCCCTTGGTTACAAGAATAGATCAAAATTGTAGATATTCTCCATACAGAATACCTGCCTTTTAAAGAACTAAGGATAACAAAAATGAGAACTGAATTTTTTTTTTTTATCTGGGGATTTTCTGGAATCCATGCTTAGGAAATGAGAAATGAATTAGAAGTGTGCAGATTCTGATTTCCCAAATCAGCTAGTTTAATGGGGGAACTTGAGTAGCGAGGCCATCTGGTGAGCAGACTACAAGCAAACACCACGTTCTCCATCACTTCTGTTTAAACAAAAGAGACGATAAGGTCAGCATTTGCGGAGAGATAGCAGTTCTTTTTTCAGGTGGAAAGTACTCTTCATTTGCATACAAATCATCAGTGCCATCAATGTTCAGAAACAATGTTAATGGTATATGTTTTCACATTTATTTACCATACTCTGGTTGTTAGTTCGGAAGGAAGGGTATAATAGTGGAGGCCAGTTACTGTGTTTGTGACTCTTACTGAAGGGCTTTATCATACATTGACATTGCTATTTTAGCTAGAAGATAACAAAGAGTTGGTTTTTTGTTTTTTGTGTTTTGTTTTGTTTTGTTTTATTTTGTTTTGTTTTGTTTTTTAAGTAGTTGATTGGGCTCTGTTAGAAAGAAGGAGTGTGTCCCACGTAATCAGATTACTTTCACCTTATGGATTTGTTCGGTGAAAGACTGTCCGAATGCTAAATACATTTTTAAGATATGTTTTAAGCTTATACTGGGTGCTCATGTAAAATAACTGAGGTCCAAGTTGGCATAATTTATGTGACACTGAGCTGTAAAGACTGCCTTTTCCCATCTCCTAAACATGCCAAACTGCATGGATTGCCCAAGGTTCTGAGGTTGTGAGAAAGGGCATTTTAGGGCAGGTTCGAGGGAAGAAGGGTGTTGTTTCTTTTGCTTCCAATGGTGTCATCACCCCTGAATCAGAAGAAGATGCATTTTTAATCTTTTCTGTCAATATGACCAGACTCCCGTGGTGTTCATAGAGCTAAATATTCATTCATGCTAACAGGTGTTTTCATAGTGTTAGGACCACAGAATATGCCTTTCAATTAGAGAAACAGCAAATTACACCCTCTGGGAAAGGAAAAAAGAAGAGTTTGATTCTTATGCATGCCAGATGAATGTATGCACAGAAACAATAGGATATGTGGTCATATCTTCAGGGTTTATACAGGAACTGTGTGTGTGGGCATGAGCACGTTTGTATGTATAGAAAATACATGTATGGGTATAAGAATCTATCTCTTCAATCTTAAACCCAGATTAAAGTCTTATCTTTCTTCAAAGCTTCTTCTAACTTTCTTTTTCACACTTTCACACGTCTTCTAGCCTAATTATCAAAGCTTTTAATATTTCAGTCAGGAATGGAAGTGATAAATAGAATCTTAGTTGCTAGCCAAGCAAAGTCGACCTAAGTGGCTGGATTAAACTTTGTGAGACTTTATTAAATGATAGCAGACTTTTTGGACATTGAATGCTATTGGATTGCTCTTCACTAGTTATTTTTTTCAAGCACTCTTGAAAGGCTCTGCACCAAGAAAAGTGTACAGATCATAAGTGTACAGCATGATTAATTTTCACAAAATAAACAAACCTATATAGCCAGCATTAAGATGTGGAAACAGAAACACTACCTGTTTACTTTTAGTGTGGGAATCTTCAGGTTTTGGTTATTTTGTGGCTTATTAAGCAGGACAATGTTTCAAACCTATGAAAGATACCATGCTACCTTTAAATTTGCTTCTATGATTAATAATATAACCCACATTCAATATTTCATTGTCCTGCAGCATATCAACAGGGGTACAATTTATCCCCAACCTTTTTTACTTCTTTTAGGACATACAGCATTTTTCATAGAATTTCAGAAAGCGACCACACTTTTCCCCCTAAATATGGTATGTCTAAGCTAGTAGACAAGTCGGTTTATAATTTTTAGAAAGACAACTCAGAAATCTGTTGGCAAGGAAATCAACTTGGGGTCTAAACATTGCTTCCCCAAATCCACAATCCAATTGGCACACTAATGGAAGCAAATGTAAAATGTGGATTTTGTGAGGAGGGCAGAACAAAGCATCTGGAAATTCACTTCTGCTTCCTCATCTCTAGCAACAAAGAACAAAATCCCAGAGCTCAGGTTCAAGCTGTGGGGCCCGCCCAGACCCAGTACTTAAGAATGATTCTTAAAGTTAGAGAGATCATGTTTTTTAAAGTTATGTTAAACTTCATGATCAAATCTTCAAATAAAATCATGTTTTTATTAATTGGAAAAAAAACCCCAAAAACATCTGCCTCACACTTTGTAAAGCAAACATTAAAAACATTCTGGTTGGCATTTGGGATAATTCCAGGAGCATAACAGAGACATGTGTCTTTAAAGCAAAAACAGGCAAGCGAAATTCCTTCTACCAGACGACCGCTTTAAGATGGGAATGACGTGAAGAAAAGTTAAATACACGCCCAACTTTTGAAGTGCCCCATACAAGGAGTTGCGAGGTCAAGGGTTTTCCGTGATACAAAGTTTCCTAGAGCCAAGCGCCCAGGATCCAGAGTGAAAGCAGGATCTGTAAGAAAACCCAGAGCTAATTCCTATTGGTTCTCACCAGTGTTCTCTGCCTTGGAAACGCCAACATCCATAAAGCTGTTTCCAAAGCTTTTTCCAACTACATATTTCGATTCTCTTTCCGATGTATGAGCCTTGGCGCGTTAATGATACAGGCAGAATATCATACTTATCTCTTGGGTATGAATTTCCCTCGTCAGCAAGGTTAATCAGAGTCCTTTTATTAATCAGTGTAATGCACTCTAAGCACTTCATTTATGGCCCACAGCAGCAGCTACTTCGGTTGGTAGTCATATTTTTAATTAAAATAACCAATGAATGATTTCACAGGAAAACTTTCTGGCAGGTACTCTATCTACTTTACTAAGTCACAACTTCCTCCCAAGTATCTCAAAAGCTCTTATTTCCACTCTCTTAATGAACAGACTCTTTATCACCTCATGTTCGCTTTGCCAGAAATTCGCTCTCCTACTTTCCTATTACCATCTTAGGGTTCTTATCCCTCCCTGAACGTTCAAACGTTTTTCTTTTACATTTTGCATTTCAAGCTGACTTTGTTTTTCTTTGCTGGGGGAGTTCTGAGATTTATCCTGAAAACATTAGCTATTAAAAAAATAGTCAAGAATTGTGCGTCAGTCTATAATCCTTCAGGACTGTGTAAATACATGGACACAGGCAGAGCAAATGTCTGCTAATCCCGCCACGAGCAGTGTGTCCAAACTTTGGCTGTAATAACAGAAGCTTCTCATGTGTAGGGTTCTTTGAACTCAGATAACATTATAGCTGATAACTGTTGCAGAACCCAGGAGTAGCTGAAAGTTTACCAGAGATGTATACATCCCCCCTAAACACAGAGCAGAATCGATTCCTTCTTCCAAAAACGGCCCAAACACTTTTCTCCTTACCATATTTCCTGAGCTGGGGGCTTTCCACTCGGCTACTCAGGCATCTCTCTTCGGTTTCACATTTAAAGTAAACACACACACACACACACACACATGATTACTCTGCATATTTTTGTAGGGGTGAAACTTCTAAAATCCCTTTAGAACTTTTGCCTACAGGTGCTATTGGTTGAGAAGTGAAATGCGTGTAGCCGTCAGATCACCCGTGGCTATTTAAAGATTTGGGGGAGCCCGGGGTTTGAGTGGATCTGTCAGTACCAGTTATACAGGCGTGAGCCCTTTATGCTACTTAATCTTATTCTTATTTGTAAAGTGGAGGCTTTGTCAGGACCTTCTCTAAATCCCCTGCATGCTGATAATCTACGATGTTATGAAGGGGAAATTATATAAACAGATTATGTGTCATGGTCTGGGGAAGGTGAAAAGTAACTGTAGATACTATAAATCCACATGGGCATGGCCTGTATTTGAGAGTCTCTGTGGGGTTTTTGCATAGGAGGGAGGATCTGTGGTCTCTTCTCTTCTCATTTACACACTTGGCTCAAGAAGAGCTTAGAGCCATGGCTACACAGACTGCAGACCTGGGGGGAGGGGCGGAAGCGTGAGTGGCTCAGGTTAGTGGGAGGCAGCAGCTTCCTCACCCTCCCACTTGGGGGTTCTGTGCCAGGTTCTGCTCCATTCCTGCACTTTGTGCCCATCTGAGCACACAGAGAGCAGCCTGGCATCTGCAGAGGTGAGCGTAGGGGGGGCTCTTTGAAAGATAAATGCTAAGAATCAATCACATGCTAGGTTCTGAAGCCCTGGGACAATTCCGCCCTGGAAAGAAGGCTGAGTATAAAAAATGATTATACCCAATTAGTTAACTGTATTTCTGTTATGCTGCTACTGTTGCTGGTTATATTTTAGAGGACAAATTCTGATGTCTTGGCATTTCAGTATCAACACAAGAATGTTAATAGGTGCTGCATCACCATGGTTTTCGAGGATGGCTTTACTTCAGGTTTGGTCCTCAGAGAGGGTAGGTGTGATGGAAAGGACACTCTTGCTCCTTGGTACAAGGTGCCCCATGACTGCAGCCCCATTTTAAGGTGTGAGTGTATGTGGGTGGCCTCTTGCTATGGGCTTTTCCTTTCTCTACAGGAGGCTTTCCTGCTATGCCGGGGGTTGAATTATCCAGAATCCACCCCCCTTCCCCCACACACATAGCATCACCAAAAAGTTCTGCAACATGGCTTCAAGATATTCTTCAGTATATCGGCCCTGATCTGTATCTGACAATCTGCCCCCTTCCTATTTCTCTATTCAGTTTCTACGGGCACCGCGACAGTGTCTTGTTGCCAACCACCTACACACGTTTCCATCTAGGAGAGGGGAGTTATAAGCACAAGTTCACCCAGGGGGTGGGCTGAATCCCAAAACCCAGCTGTCTCCGGGGCTGATTTACTGGTTAATGATTATGAGCAAAGGACATGCAGATGAAAGGGGCTGAGAGGCTAAGAATGACAGATTCATATAATAAATGGGCAGGATAGACTCTCTACGTGCTACTGGGAATCTAGGAAGAATAAAAAAACATCAACAAGCAAATGCATTTCCATATCAGAGCTGTGGCATATTATAGATGCATTCAGGACCTTCTTTCCTTCCTCGTGATTTGTGAAGCAGGCTTGGCGCTAAACCTATTCTGCTTCCACAAAGACAAAGACAGATGGAAACGCTGCATTGCAGATATCCTGAGTCCATTAGCTTGGACTGAAGTGGGCGACTTATGGCTCTAGCAGGCTGAAAAAGTGGCAGTTTTCTCATCTGGAAAATGAAAGGCTTGGACTGGATAATCTTCCCTCCAGTGCTAACATTCGGTGTTTTCTTTGATTTCACATCAAAATGGTGTTTTCTTAATCAGCTCTCTACTGCTTCCTTTCCGAGATCATTTTTCTTCCCATTGCAGAAGCAGGCACGAGTTTCCAATCAGTTGGTGCACAGAGCTGCCAAATCTTTGCTGCTAATCAGCAGGCAAAACATACTCTGGTTTCCAGATCTGGAACCAGCTTCTTTCCAAGGCAGTTAGAAGAGACTAGCTTTGCAAATTGCTTGTTGAGGAGATTTGAGCATTACAATGACTGATTAGGTATTGGGTATTGTTGCTATTCATTCATGATCAAAAGCAGGTTGCATACCGTATAGCCTGAAAACTCTGCTCAGAACACAGATTCAATGTACATAGCTAAATAGAAATGTATAAATGGGTACATACACGTACACATGTAGTGTGAGTGCCTGTTTGCACACACACACACACACACACACACACACACATACACACACTACAGGCACAGGAATGACAATCCCACAGCCCCAGAGTACCTATGATACTAATTGTCTCTGGCAGTACCTGTGATACTAATTGTCTCTGCCAGAGAAAAGTCCATATCAACGAATAACTTCCCTTCTCAGCGTCTGGAATCTCAAATTAGTATCTTAGCACTCAGTTAGATTAGTTGAATACAGATTCCTACATAAATTCAGATAATCCCAAGAGGGTCACACTTTAAAAAATCCTCAGTTCATTAGACTTTAGTATGAATTAACTTTGGATTTCCTTTTAAAGAGCAGATTTGGATAAGGGAAGAGCTGAGAGGGATGGGGAGCAAAATGGCCGTAGAATTCTAATGGAATGGAAAGGGATTTGTGCGTGTGTGTGTGTGTGTGTGTGTGTCTAGGTTGGAGAGTAGGCTACAGAAAAACAAACTTCAGGTTGGGTTCATTCATTATCTCATGATTAATTGATATTGTGTACATCCCTATAAATGGCCTTTAATTATTTATTTATTTATTTTAAATGTTTATTTATTTTTGAGAGAGGCAGAGACAGAATGTGAGTGGGTTGGGGCAGAGAGAGAGGGAGGCACAGAATCTGAAGCAGGCTCCAGGCTCTGAGCTGTCAGCACAGAGTCCGATGTGGGGCTCCAACTCACGAGCTGTGAGATGCTCAACCGACTGGGCCACCCAGGCACCCCTATAAATGGCCTTTTAAACTAAATTATCTTTTCCCCTACAAACAGGGGGGGCAATAGTTTATTTTAATTTTACTTATTTTTACAAATAGTTATACAAGCACAAACATACTGAAAAGCTCAAAGGGGGCATCCAAAGACACATAAATCTATGTCCTTGTCCCCTAGCCCCCAGTTCTTGGAGGCCACCACTATAACCAGTTTCTTGTTCTAGGTGTTGATAAATATTTTCACATATGATAGCATATTAAGTGCACTGGTCAGCCCCTGCTTCTCTTGCTCAATAATATATCTTGAGATTTTTCCATATCCATTCCAAAGATATACCATTTTCCAGTATACACAGAACTGCTCTCTTCTTTATAATAGCTGTATAGTATTCGATTATATGGGTGCACCATAATTTTTTAAACAATCTCCAAATATTGACGAGGATTGAGATTGTTTCCAGTTGTTAACCATTAAGAACTATGCTGTAGTGTGATGCCTATTCTTGTCCACAGGCCAGGTTATAACTCCTGAGAACTTTATACTTGTCACAAAGATTTCAGTACAGATGGTGTCCTTGGAAGTTGTGCAATACTGTGGCCCCTATAGGGCATTTCACACATGAGTGATTATACTTGTAGGATAAATGCCCAGGAGTAGCATGTGTGTAATGTTTCTCACTTAAATGAGAGGATTTTGATTCCTGACCACCAGGCCCACTGGTAACGTGGTCATCATCCTCTGAGTGCCCTCCTGGTGCTCATCATTGGTGCTCAAAAGTAGTCACAATAGTCTAGATTTATTCTGACCTCATGTAACCAGTAAAAATTACCACTTTTACCTCTCTTGCTTTGGGCACTGCACTTTTATTAACGTATCTTAAGGTTGTATTAGCTTTTCGGCAGCTCCATCCCGCTGTTGGCTCCTTTTGAGAATACTGTCAACTCAAATCCCTAGGTCTTTTCTCAAATAGATTACCATTAAACCATATTCCGCTTACCTTGTACTTGCATGGTGGGATTTTATACCTTAAAAGCAAACTTCTGTTTTACCCATGTTAAAATATATTTTGTTGTTTCAGCCCTAGAGCTTCTTCTAAGCTGTTATGTCTACATCTTCACCCTGCCATCAATATTTTATCTTTCTGAAGCTATTTCCATTACCCACTCGTAGTGGGCTTAATGCCATGGCTCTATGTATTGACATTGAAAGAAGGTATATACAGTTAAGTTTGTTATAGCTTGTGAGACATGTGAGAGACAGAGAGACAGAGAGAGAGGGAGAGGAAGATGGGGAGAGAGAGAGAGAACATTTCCAACGACTAATGGGAAAAATTTATCTAAGATCTCAGTTCTAGGAACAGCTATGCTTCTCCTAGGCAATTAATTTGTGCATAGCTTGTGGGCATGGTTAATTGTGCAATACATCATGTTTTCCTATTTATTTTGGCTGCTAGGAAGTTCAAAGGCCAATTTGCAATGTGGTTCTAGTGTATAGGACACAGTTTATATTTTGTGTACCTATCTTACCCATTGATCACTTTTATTTTCCTACCTTATTTTTTCCCTTTGCCCTTGTTTTCTAGATCGTTAGAAAAGCTGGTATTGTGTAAACTTTGTGAGTTGCCTTAAATTCTTCTTTGAAAGAGGAATTGTATAAACCAACAGGCAGGCAAATAAAAGCTTGGCGTTATAAATTTTTTAAAGACACCAACTACATTCGTATTTTAGACTGACAACAACCAGTAAAGTAAGGTTAAAAAGTTTAAGCTTGTAACTAACAGCTTTGGAATCACTCAAGAACATGATTGGGACTTAAAACAATAAGAATCTCATGTAACTCACCACTTAAAATAAAATGCAATCATGTAAATGAGGTCTCAAACTCAAATGCCTTGAAGGGCCAAGAAGATAAAATAAATAAAAGAACAAGATAATGGAGAATAGTAGAAACAGAGAGACTCGCGAGTGCCTGTTCCACTCAAGTACATCCAAGTATGCTTCTATTTGCAGACCCATCAGTTACTAATTTACAACATCTGAATCACTCCCCCCAATTTTATAGATGTGACCAAAGTATAAGACCTTGCAAAAATCCTCACAAAACAGAGAAAAATCCTAGGCCACGAAATGAAACTTTCTCCCTCTTCTTTTTCAGGTTATTGGCTGCCTAGTTATAAATTAAAGTCTTCCTGGGCAACAGGCCTGCATCTCTCTGTCTTGTTTGGTCATGTGGAGTGTCTTCTGGTGTTACTGGACCACAATGCTACAATCAACTGTAGACCCAATGGGAAAACCCCCCTTCATGTGGCTTGTGAAATGGCCAACTTGGATTGTGTTAAAATCCTCTGTGACCGTGGAGCAAAGCTGAATTGCTACTCCTTAAGTGGACACACAGCTTTACACTTCTGTACAACTCCTAGCTCCATTCTCTGTGCCAAGCAATTGGTTTGGAGAGGTAAGCCTTTCTGGGTGGCTGACGTTGTCATCCACTTCCACACCTAGGGTTTTGAAACTTAGTGATCTTTACCTACTTTAGGTAATGTAGTAGGCATCCCATTTATAAGCCTCATTCAGGGGGCCCTAAAACTGCATAAGTATGTATATATTTATATAACTATATGTGTTGGTCCAGGATATTTAATGATGATCACATTGAAATCATTACTTTTTTCATTATAGGAGCCTTGTTAGTTTACACATTTATTTAACAAATATTTATTTAGTTCTCATGAGGTGTCAATTAATGTGTTAAGTAACTGAAAAAAATAGTTTCTGCCTTCAAGAAGCTATATTCTAGGAGCGCCTGGGTGGCTCAGTTGGTTAAGCGTGCAACTCTTGGTTTTGGCTCACGTCATGATCTCATGGTTCCTGAGTTCGAACCCCGCATCAGGCTCCACACTGACAGTGCAGCACCTTCTTGGGATTCTCTCTATCCCTCTCTCTCTGCCCCTCCCGTTTGCTCTCTATCTGTCTCTCTCTCTCAAAATAAATGAATAAACTTTTAAAAAAGGAAGAAATCATATTCTAATAGGAGAGATAAATACTATCAAAATAAATTTGTAAATATATAATAATAAATTGGGAAAGGAGCAAAACAGGGTGTTATGGAAGAGAATGCCAAGAGTGAACTATTATAAAATGTATAAAGACTTCTCTAAAGATATGACATGTAAGCTGAAACTTTATGAACGAGAGGGAACTAGCCATTAAAAAAGAAGCCAAGAGGAAGAAGAGTCCAGGTACAAGGAACAGTATGTGCAAAGTTGCTAAGGGAGCAAAACAACTGAACTATTCAACAGATGGAAGAAGGCCAGTGTGCCCGTGGGTGTGGGGTGGGTGGGAGGGACAAGAGTGTTCCGGGAGTGCCACACGACGACACTGGTTATGTTAGATCATATACAGCTTGCTGAGGGCCAAGGTATGGGGTTTAGAAATGGAGCCACTGAAAAGTTTTAAGCATGGCAATGACATGGTTTAATTTTCACTTAAAATCATCATTCTGGAGTTATACAAGAATAGGGCTGGAGGAGCCCAAGTATGGAAACAGGGAGACCAGCAGCAAAGCGATTTTAACAGTGTAAGTGAGAAGGGATGGTGATTTGTATCAAGGGGCAAAGTTTGATAGGAAGATTAGAAGATGGGTTTGCAATATATTCTGGAAGCAGAGTCAGTGGCATTTGGAGATGGATTATATATGGATGAGGGGTAAAGGAAAAGGAAGTTTCAAGCATCCTTGCCAGATTTCTGGCTTTAGAAAATGGGTGGAGAGCGATGCCATTTTTAAAAAGTGTTTTTGATGTTTTCATTTATTTTTGAGAAAGAGAGAGAGAAAGAGAGATCAGGGGAAGGGCAGAGAAAGAGGGAGGCAGAGAATCAAAAGTGGGCTCTGAACTGACAGCAGAGAGACCAATGCAGGCAGGGCTTGAACTCACCAACTGTGAGATCATGACCTGAACCAAAGTTGGACACTTAACTGATGGAGCCACCCGGGTGCCCCATAATGCCATTTTTCTAAGATGGAGAGAATTGAGGAAGAAGCATATATGTGGAAAAGATCATTAAATTAGTTTTTTAAAAATCATGTTTATAGAGCTATAATTTACACACAGTAAAGTTCGGTATTTTTGAGAAACACATAGTCATGAAACCATCATCACAGTCATTTCAAAAAGTTCCCTGATACTCTTTGCAGTTAATCACCTCACTTTATCCCCACCTCCAGCAGCCACTGATCTAGTTTCTGTCCCTAAAATTTTGTCTTTTTCAGAATGTTATATAAATTAAATTACACAATATGTAGCCTTTCAGGTCTGTTTTTACCTACTTAGCATAATGCATTTAAGATTCATCCGTGTGGTTGCATTAGCCAGTATATTGAATCTTTTATTGTTGAGTTGTATTCCTTGTATGGATGCAACACAATTAATCTGGTCCCCAGTAGAGGGACATTTGGATTGTTTCTAGTTTTGGCAATTTTGGAAAAAAAAAGGCTGATATAAACATTTGCCTACAGATTCTTATATGGGAATGTTCTCATTTCTCTTGGGTAAGTACTGAGGAGTGGGATGACAGATTGTAATAAATTTACAAGAAAACTGCTAACCCATTTTTCAAAGGAGTTGTACGTTTTGCATTCTCACCAGCAACGTATGAGTTCAGTTGCTCTCCAGCCTCGCCAGAACTTGGTAATGTCAGATTAAAAGAAAAATTTATTTTAGTAAATTGAATAGGTATATAAAGTATTTCATTATGGTTTTAATTAAAATTCCCTTAATGACCAAGGATGTTGAGTATGTTTTCAGGTATTTTTTTTGCCAGCTGTGTATTCACTTTGGTGAAATGTCTGTTCATATCTTTTGCTCCCTCTCCCCTTCATGAAAATGGGTTGTTTGTTTTCTTATTATTGATTTGTGAGAGTTCTTTATATATTCTGGATACTAGCCCTTTATCAGATATGTGGTTTGCAAATATTTTTATTCATTCTTTGACTTTTCATTCTTTCTGTCTTTAGAAGAGCAAAAGTATTTAATTTTAATAAATTCAATTTATCACTTTTTACCTGGTATGATTTACGCTTTGAGTGTCCTACCTAATTAGTCTTTGACTAATCTGAGTAATAAAGATTTCCTTCTGTTTCCTTCTAAAGATTTTATAATTTTAGGTCTCAATTTTAGGTGTTTGGCTTATTTTGAGTTAATTTTTGTATATGGTATAAAGTACAGGTTGAGGCTCATCTTCTTTATATATGGATGAATTATCTTATATATACAACTGCTTCAATATCTTTTACTGAAAAGACTATTTTTTCACCTTTGAGATGCCTTGGTATCTGTCAAAAATCAAGTGGCCAGAAATGTATGAATCCATTGATTTATATATTTTTTGCTGATGTTTCACTCACTTAATTGCTGTAGTTTTATATTAAGTCTCAAAATCAGATTGAGTTTCCCCAGATCAGTTTTAAACATGAGAAGTTTCAGATTTCTTTTAGACCTCAAAGTGAATGAGTCAAGTCTGCACTTGACATAAACGTATGGATTTCAGAAGAGAGTTCTGGACTGAAGCTGTAAGTTTAGGAATTGTTGGCCTATAGATTGTATTTGAAGCCAAAGAAATCAATGAAATCACTTGGATGAAAGGTGTGGAAAAACAAAAGAGAATCTAGGACCAAGCCCCGATACATTCTTACATTTAGATACTAGCAGGAGGGAGAGAGGCCAATAAATGAGAGTGAAATGGATTGGTAAGTGAAGTAGGAGGAAACCCAGGAGCATTTTTGGCATCATAGGGATTAAGAAAGAGGCAGGGTGAAGAAGGAGGAGGTGGTCAGCTGTATCAATGGCTACTTGAGAGACTTGATTCATTAGATGTTCATTAGATTAGGTGACAGAGTTATCACTGACAAAAGAAGTTTGGGGGAAATGGTGGGTGTAGAAACCATATTAGAATGGTATAAGGTGTGAATGAGAGGTCAGAAACTAAGGATGGCACGTATAGACGACTGTTAAAAAAATGTCTGGCTGCACATGTATGCGTAAGAGTAGCATGATTGCTGAAGGGGGCTAGGGGACATAAGAGAGTGTTATCTGTAGTTGGAGATAAAAGGAAATTGTGTAAAAGGAAATGGTTTGCAGAAAGCAAACAGTTAAAAATGCATGAGACAGAATAACTGAAAGGTTCAAATCTTTGAGGTTGAGATGGGGTGAAATCCAGAGACTGTGAGACACATCCCCATGTTTAACAGATGGTCTAAAGTAAAAGATGTCTTTAAAGAGTGTTCATTGATATGGTGGTGGTGAGATGAAGGAGTTCGTGTCTGGTATGAACTTATACAATTAATGTGTGAGGCAAAGTCATCAGGCAAAAATGAGAGCAGAAAGGGTGGACATTGTGATGAGAATAGGAAGGTATGGAGGTGTCATGAGGGAAAGAATGGGGAAACAAGTTTAAAGATGCCATGGTCTTCTCAACCTGTGAGTATTTGGTGGGAAGGAAAATCAGTCCAACTTATTCTCCTTCTTGCCTTCCCTGAGAGGAAAGGTCCAGTGCAGAGATGCATGGAGAGGGGCAGGTGTCCATCAGGGCTTAGCCACCTATGGCACGCGGCCATTACCACCGTTCACATTTATTTATACGTTGATGGCTTTCAGATTTAGTTTTTATTTTAATTTATATTTTAATTCACTAATTTAAAATTTTAAGGTTGTCATTTTAAATATTTTTAGAAAGTTAAGAAATTGTATCATTTGTTGAATTACTGACTTTTCATATTGCTGCCTTTTCATGTGACTTCATCAACCACAGACTGACAGAAAGCTGCCAAGGCTTTCACTCCCCAGAGCTGTAATCAGAGGGAGCCTCATTCCCAGAGCAAGGGCTTTTTGCCCATCTCCTTTATCCCTATTGACATAGGGAGACCACCTGGAGATGAGAAGGAGTAAAGGGGTATGGAGAGACCAAGCAATGCTCGCTCCCTGTAGGCTGACACTAATGAACGAGGCTAATAACAATCAAAGAGGAAGAGTGGAAGTCAATTAAAGATCTACTTACTCTTAGATCCATGGCATCAAAGGCCAAAGCCATAAAGGAAAGATGAATTAGAGAAAGCAAAAATATTCAATGTCCGAGTGGCAAACAAATTATAACATTAAAAGGCTGTCATAAAGCGGGGGGAAAAATATTTGAGACTGTGTAGACAAGGGCCCTATTTATATCCTTAACATAGAAAGAAAGATTTTTGGTTTGTTTTCCTTTAGAAAGAAATCTTAAAAATTAAAGTAAGGAGATTAACAACGAAGAATGAGAGAGAAAAAGAGAACAAAAGACCAAGGTATTTCAGGAAATAAAACCCAAGTATATAAACAACAAATAAAGATAGCATAATGATCACCTGCCTTGGTTATCTGTAAAATGTTAATTAAAATGGCAGGTGCTTTTGTTGTCATTTATTACATTTAACAAAAATACAAACGATGACAGTATATCTGTTGACACACACAGGGATGTGCTCTCACACACCCTTCGTGGGATGCGAATGGGTATCGTCCGGAGGGCAATGTCATAAGCTTGAAACCTTTTATAACTCAGAAATTCCCCCTCTGGGATTTAGGGCTAATTTTGTACCTTTTGGCTGAGATAGGCTATCATTTCTGTGGGGCCTCCAATTCAAACTCCAGGTATTAGCTCTAAACAGGGCTATATACTGAGTCAAAGAGATAACTGATGAGAAAGAAAAAAGACATTTAGCATGTAACAGAATTGTGCTTGGTCATGCAATCTGTAGTACGCTAGAAATTAAGAGACTTTCTCCTGATTCTACAAGAGTCTTCAAAATATTGTAGTTATGTTATGTTTTCTTTTGTATTTTTGCATCAGAAGCTTTGACTTGTTAAGGAATACGTTTAAAACACAATTTAAAATATATATACTGACATTTTTCATTTTTAAATGTATTTAGAGTCACAAAATATTTGCCCAATTTATTTTTGTCCTCAGAGATTTACTTTTATTACTGAAAAACTGAAGAATGTTTGCATATAAATAAAATTTTAAAATTTTAAAATAAAATAAAATTTTCAAGCTGTGTTACTTCCATATCATATAGGCATTAAAAATTATGTTGTAAAAAATGTTCGTTGACATGGAAAATGTTTTAAAAAGAAATTTAGAGGAGAGTATGAACTGCATAAACTTATTTTTCTAAAAAGTATGTATGATCATGCATCTCAGAGTCACACCTGGTATCATAGCTAATGTTTAGCTGTAGCTAACTAAGCAACTTCAAAAAAGTCAATTTGTTGTTCTAGATCCTTACTCCTAGGATAACATGTGTTGTTTTTTTTTTTAAGTGTGGTACCTGGTAAATATATCAAAAGCAAAACAAATTGTGAATCAGATAAATGGGGAAAATTCTACCCATTTTATGGATGCAGAAATAGGAAGAAAGGGTAAGGGCTTACAGTAGATATCTTAGTCTGGAAACTCCAGAAGACCGTGAGCATCTTACATTCTCTCTTTTGCATTTTTATGTCTTCAGCCTCTGGACAATGCTTGGCACATAGGAAGTACTCAATAAATGGTCTCTGACTGATCTGGGAATGGCTCCAGGCGCCTTGAGTGCATGGATGGGAACGACTGCCATCTAATAAATGGAAACTGTTATATTCATGGTTAATGAAATGCGGTTGTTGGTCAGTTTCACCCTCTCTCGGGGGATAGTTAAGGGATGAATTTTCTCCCTCTTGGATTATGTCCTAGGCACTTTGAGGAGAAGTCACATACATCACCTCGTGGCTGGACACAGGGAATTGAGACAGCACACAGACAAGGGAAGCAAGTTAGGCTAACATTAAACTGCGGACCAGAGAAGTCCATTAGAGGAAGAACCAATGCCATGGCAACTGAAAACCAATGTAATTTCATTTGCTATTTAATGGACTCTTTGTAGAAAAAAAGTGCTCTTTGTGGAAAAGGCTAATTGAGGCCAAAAAATTGCATGCAATTTTCGCTTAAAGGATTTTCCCCTATTTTTTTCAGCATTGCAGAGCCTGCTTTGTCCCCATGCTGGATTTTGTCTGCTATTTTTCTGTTTGCCTTTCTACTTAATGCCCCCCATCTTCTGGCCTTTGTTTCCTTTGGTATTAGTATAATAGTGCTCATCAGCTGAGAGGGCTTATTTACCTCAGTGAAAATGTCCTCTCTGTGAATCCTGCATTTCCCTACGAATAAAGAGAGTCAGGTCAGGTTCAGCTGGCTGAATAGCAGCATATTATTTCTACCTATTCCCATTCGTAAGAGGAAAATGAAAGCTGCTTGCTTTACTCTGCATGAAGCAAATCCTGACAGTTGGAGGAAAATTTGTTACTGCAGGAAAGCCATAAAAATTCAAATGTTTCCTACCAGAATGTAGCATGAGGGCAATGTAAAGGAGACCGTGCCTTTTAAAAGCCCATCCCCTGTTACTTGGTGTGACAATGACACGTTACCCACATGTTAGGAAACTCCCTGTCCAATGATGAGAACATATAGCAAGGCGAGAATGTCACTGGACTTACCTTTAGTCAAGAAGCAGGTATGCTGGCTGGACAGGCACCCCCTCCCCAGTCTGTCACCCTCTGTGTCTTTCTGGCTCTTCAATGATATGTGGTAATAGCACAGATATGACCATCCCAGTCCTTTGCAAACAACTTTGGGGGTTTTTGCCTCATCTGCTATATGGCTAGTACCACCTGTATAATATGAATTTAATATTTTTTTCAAACTGACATTACTTATTAAATCCAATTTTAAAAGAAACTTTGTATCACCATAAAAATTGATTTGTCACTATAAAAAATAGGGCAAGCTCCCTGGCCATTCATAGAACATAACAGTAACAGTAAATAATGGGCAATGAAATTCTTGACCTCCATCTGCCCAGAGACCCTCTTCTCTCAGATGGCAAAGAATGACTCAAAAGCCTCATCTCTGGCTGTTGTTTTTCCTAGAAGCAGTGTCTCCAGTGATTCAGCTCTGAATGAGTGAACTTGAAATTTATTTCCAGGCCATGTCTCCCACCCAGGCAGGTATTCCAGCCCAGTAAATAACGTCCCATGTAAGATTACAACACACCGTCGGAGACCCTGCCTTCAGCAGTGCTTTCTGAAGTTGATGGTCTATTTGGCGGTGAATTTTAGAAGCATCCCCTTTAAAACCAGGAGTGAAACAAGCCTACCGCTCTCACCAGTTATGTCCTGGAGGTCCTTGCCGGCACAAAGAGAAAACAAAAAGAAATAAGATGTACGAAGATGGGAAAGCAGGAAGCAAAACTGCTATTATTTCACACAATATGTTTGTCAACAACAACAACAAAGAAAAGCTAAGGTCAAATGATTAGAATTTGTCATTGAGTTCAGCAGAGGTACTGCATTTGCGATCAATATGCAAAAATCAATTGTATTGTATATACCAGAACCAAGTGGCAAGAAATCATCATGTAAGAAAAGACATATTTACATATATCGTGAAAACTTTAAGCGACCTAGAAAATATAGTCAACAAAAGGGTGGAAAAAATATAAAAATTGAATGAAAGACATTAAGAAGAGACCATGTGCAAGGTTCATGATGAAAACTGTAGTTCTTGACGACTCCCACCTAAGTGGTAGCCACTTTCCCTCCTTTTGCCTGATTAGTTTGATGTTTATCTCCATATTGTTAAATAAATACCATTTATGCATAAAATTGAAAAGAATAAGTAGCAACATGAGCAGTTTCTGATAATCTATTTATTTATCATAATGGAAGATGAGGATCTGGCTGTTTTTCTACACCGACTCCCCAATCTAAGTACCTTTCCTATCTTCCATACTCACAATATGACAATATTACAACCATGAGGTTTGTAGTAAACTTACGGTAACGTCTTTGTATACTTCATTTTCCCTGGTGTTAATTGTTTCTTTTTGTTTGTTTTCTGTAGATCATCACCATTTTAACCCCAAACTTTTTGCCAATACTTTTCATCTTTTCTGAAAAATTTTCAATTCAACAAGTATATGGTCATTTTCATTTTCTTAGAAAAAAAATCCCTTCTAGAACCTTCAGACTTGCTCCAACTGCTGCCCTCCTAGGACCTCTATTCCCCATCACCCTAAAGATTCCCTTTGCCTCTCACCCATGTTGAATTTCCTGTTCCCTGGATCCTGAGTGTTTCCATATCTTGGTGTGTTGCCTGTTTTGCTTGAGTACCTCCTCTAGTAGATTTCTGGGAAGGGGAGCAAGAGACTACACAACCCCCAGAATGCATTTATCCTACCGTCATGTGACATAGAATTCTAGACTGATAATCATTTTCCTTTAGAATAATGAAGACATTTCTCCATTTCTTCCCAGTTTCCAGGACTGCTGCTGAAAAGTTAGAAACCATTTTATTTCTTCATCTTTTATATGTGACTTATTATCTCCTGTCTGGAGGTTTTAGAATTTTCTTTTTCTCTTCAGCTTTCTAAAATTCCATGATGATCTGCCTTGTTGTGTTTATTTTCATCCACTGTACTGGGTCTTTTCAACCCCAAAAGCTGTATGTTTCTAAGTTCTGAGAAATATTCCTGAGTTCTTTTCTTCTGTTTTCTGTATGCCCTGTCTCTTGAATTGCTGTTAGTTAGATACTGGACTTCCTACACTGTTTCTCTATTGTCTTATCTTGTCTCTCCTCTTTTATATTTCTTTATCTTTATCCTTTCCTTCCTGGCAAATTTACTTCAGAGTATTATTCTCTGTTTTTTAAAATTGCTTCTATCTACCCTATTAAAGGCTTTCCTTAAATTTTTATAATCTTTAGCTGTCTGCTGATAGTTAAGATGGAGTGACTACAAACTCAGTGTATGAGTAAGGTTAATTAATTATTAGCTTTGCTATGTGGGATCTGGCTGAAACTTTTATTTGAGAAATCTCTTACATAGTATCTTTGGATCTTTTTTCTTAGGTTGGTCAGATTCTCAAACAAACAAACAAACAAATAAACAAACAAACAAAAACCCAAAATGCCTCTGCCTGGTTTCTTCTTGGGTTAAGGCTTAGTTGTCATTTTTCTAGGTGCTGAGTTGGGGCACAGGGCTGGGAATGATTAAGAAGTATGCCTGTGGTCTAGAATGTTCTGCCCTCTCCTCTTGGCTGAGCTAACTTCTAGCACATAAAGCCTTAGTTCAGACATCAATTCCAAGGATCATTCTTCCTGAATTCCCTTAAATGAGATTAGGCCCCTATGTCATTCTGAATTCTCATAGCACATAGTTTTCCTTTGTGCAACTTACATTTCGTTTAATTCTTTGATTAGTATCTGTTTTCCTCACCCATCTATGTTTCATGAGAGCAGAGTTTTGCTCCACATAGCCCAGTGAATAGTCCATATTGGTTGCTGATTGTGGGGTATTCATTGGACATTTAGTTAAATATAGGTACTATAATTAAGGAGGAGAGTGGGGTTGAACCAGAGCAATCCTGTCACTATTACTGGCAAGATGGCTCTTGGTTTATGGTCCATTACATTCCTAACTTCTTTTCCTACACTGAAGACAGTACGAAGAAAGGAGAATGCAGAAGTGTCAAACACTATCGAGAAATCTAGTCAGTTGAGAATTAAAAAGTTTACATTGAATTTAATGACATGGAGGGACTTGGAGATTGTAACATCAGTTGAGTCATGGATGCAGAAATCACAGTGGAGGGGACTGATAACTAAAAAATGTTGTTTAAGAGTATGAACAAACCTTCTAAAGAAGAGTATTTGTGGAGAGAAGATAACAGAAACCTGAGCATTTGAAAAACCAATGGCAAAATCCCTTAGGGGGGCAGACATTGAAGACATAGGAAAGAGGAGGGATAATTTATTGTGTGAGGAATCTGAGAAGTTCAGGAAATGAGTTCTAGAACCATGTAGAAGGATTGACTCTAGAGAGGAGAGCATCTTTCCAATGTAGCTGAATGGCAAAAAAGGGGAGAAGATGAGAGTTGATATGTGTAGTAGGAAGGTGTTAAGAAGTTTCCATCTGAAAGGTATTTTTTATGTAAAATAGGAGGCAAGCAGATCTGAGAGTGGAGGCAGAGAGGAAAGCATTAAAGAATCGAGGAGTGCCTGGGTGCCCAGTTGGTTTGAGTGTTGGACTCTTGATTTCAGGTCAGGTCATGATCACACAGTTTGTGAGATGGAGCCATGTATCAGGCTCTGTGCTGGCAGCACGGAGCCTGCTTGGGACTCTCTCTCTCTCCTTTTCTCTCTCCCTGGCCCTACGCAGCTCACGTGCGCTCTCTCTCTCTCTCTCTGTCTCTCTCAAAGTAAATAAATTAATTAAAAAAAAAAGAATCAAGGAAGTGGAAAATGTCTGAAACAATCATTATGGAGAACAGTACAATAATTAAGCACAGAAAGAGAATCTTTGGATTGCTGAGCAGTCTTGAGGATGCAGTTGAGTGTTGTGTGTGAGTTCAAGGTGGTACCCAGTCTGGTTCAGTTGGTACCTCACCTGTAGTGTGATTTTTGCTACACAGCTCTCAGCTGTTCGGGTGCAGGCACCGAGACAGTGGATAATTGGGTTCATTCATTGCAACAGGTGGGTTCTTGGAAGAATTGGAAGGGGTTTAAGGTCTTGGCAAAAGAGTTATTGAAATGATGGAATATGGAAGTCAACTGGGTAGGGAGAGGAGGAAAGTAAGGAACATGTACGGGACAAAGAGGTCACAGAGAGGGGTTCTAACAGAACCAAGATACCAAGATGAGCAGCTATGGTCAAAAAATCAAATGTGGGAATTCATGTTGTCCGGAGACTGATCAGTCCAAACTAATTAATAACTGAGTCCAAGTATGAGAGTGGGTGGGAGTCACTAGGTCAGAGAAAAGGACTAAGTCAGTGAGGAAAACGAGATCCAGATTTTGAGACGCCAGGGCATTGGGTGGTCCTCCATGTGGCTGTTAAAATCACCCAGAATTTGAGTGGCAAAGGATAATGTGAATCAGTCAGCCAAATCTTCAGAAACTGATGGGGAGATAAATGTATTCACGAAGGAGGGGAGGTGGTATAGATGAAAAAGCGGAGCCCTAAAGAAGCTGAGATGTTCCTTTCATTTTTATTTATTTATTTTTTCGAGAGAATTAGGGAGTAATTGGAAGCAGCAATGGGGAGTCAGACATATGAAAAAGAACACCCAGCTATATACTGCAGGCCAGAGTTAAGCATCCTGCATCTTTTCTTTGAGCTTGGAACAGGGCAAAGCTAGTTTGGTTGCCATGGTGACCAACGCCATGTCTCCGGGCTCATTAATCCTGTGTTCCAAACTAAGCACTTAGCGATAGCTTCTGAATAAATGCAACAAAGCTCTGCATACTGAAAAGGGCACATTCATGTTAAGCAGGGGAAAAAGGTTTTCAATTTCATTCATTAAACTTGAGTAAATAATTTAATATCTTTGTGCGTCAGTCCTCCTAGCTAATGAATAAGAATAAATGCTTAATGGAAAATCTAGCCTAATAAAGTTAACAGCATCAGCTTTACATATAAAGGAAATTGATGTTGCTGGTATATATGCATATGAAGGGGAAAATGGAAGGGAAAATAACATATATTAAGCATCTACGGTGTGGCATGTCAGGTACTTTAAAATAAAATGTCTCATTTAATCCTTGCAACAACCATGCATACCACTCCTTTCATTTTGCAGATGTGGAATCAGAAACTCAGAGAGGTTAAATAAGGCCCTGGTTCACAAAATTGGTAGGATTCAGGCAGGCCCAGTTCTGCCCGGTTTGGGTCCGTGAGGCTCCCACTATGCCTTGCTGAAAATTGTGTACAGCTTATCTTTCTGAAACATTTGGCTAATTAAAAAATTAGGAGAAAAGTTTGTCCTAAGGTGTCATTGCCTATATAAAAGAGAAGTGTAAATGCTGTATCAGAATCCCATTAGCTTGAAAACATTCACTACCATTAGATGGTTTTAAAGGCGTTTCTTGAAAAGAAATTGAGAAGACAGCTGGCTATATTAGAAGTGTGTTTAATTAAAAGATGTGAAGAACTGTCAATGCTTCTTCCAAAACGAGTCCCTCCAGAGCAATTGTTTATGCCCACTTTGCATTTCCTGGTGCGTGGAAGGCTTGAAGTTGCAAGGCAGACCCTCAACACAGAAGCTGCTTTTTGCCTTCTAGGTCTAATGACTTTATTTGTTTTTGTTTGTTTTTCATTTTTTTTGTTTTTTTTGTTTTTTGTTTTTTTTTTTTTTTGGATTTGCTCCAGCAAAGATGTGGATAAAATGATTGAAAAAGATATATTAAAAATCCATGAATTAATTTTCCTTAAAATTAAACTCTTTAATTAAAAGCAACACTGATCAATTTCTAATTTCTGCCTCTAATAATGTGATATAGCAAGGTTTAAAATAAATAGAAACAACTTGGTGCAAGTTAAATATCCTTGTCCCCAACCTTAGCTGTTAGTTCTTTTTTTCCTCCAAATACTAATTGCTTAGTTTCACCTATATGACTACCCCAAGCCTATTTTTTAAAATTCGGGGTGCTTATTGCTTCCCCAGATGACTCCCCAGTGCTTCTTTAGAGGGAAAGTGTTAATTCCAGCCTTCTCTCCCCTGTCAGTATTAAAGGTTTCTCTGACTGGTTCTCTCTACTTTTAACTCCTATCAAAGGCCATATGTGACTTGCATTGTGAGTTTTCAGTCTGGGTATGTTATCTTTGTTTTATAACTAGAAGCATCTGACACTAGAAATTGAAGGATAAAATTTTCATGGGCCTGCACTGCTTTATTATTATTATTTTTTTATATCAGCACGTCTCTAATTTATTTCTTACTCAGAGGAGGCTGGATAGGATTATCTCCCGAACATTTTAAACACCACTTAGTTAAAGATATCAGATTTATAAACAGAAATGTAAGTGTTTTCTTTGTAATCTCCAAAAGTAATAACTAACGGAAGATAATCTAAACCGTTTTAGAAGGAGACTCAAGGGCCCAGATTTGGAGGTAAAATGGTTAAATCAAACAAGGATCTGGGGATCCCAGCTCAGTTTTCTATTTAGCTAACCAAGAAAACACACAAATATGATGAATGGCAAAAAGCGTCAGAATTGGAAGCTAAGAATCAAGCATATACCACCTTCTTGAAGAAGTTTCTACTGACTAGAAAGTTAATCAGAACAGAGTGGATCTTTTCTGAGATAAAACATCCCCCTGGTAGGCAGAAGAGGTATTAGCCAGCTTAATTGAGAGCCACAGAGGGCTCCATACTTTGGGGGAAGCTCCTACAGCATCTTTTGCTTTCATTTACTTGCAGCCTTAGAAGTCCCAGCAGCCCTCAGAATCACTCTTCAATTAAGAGGGCCACACCAACCCAAAAGCAGGGTGGCAAGGGCAGGAAGTAAATTCACTTCTTGCAAGCAACGTTGAATTAACTGGGTGGGGGCAAGAGGAAAGGACTGAATAAGAGCCCCAAGGAAAAGTCGGCCTGGAGTCAATAATTTAATAATAATAATAATAATAATAATAACAATAATAATAATAACCGGATATGGCATTTCTATTGCCATAATCCTCACAGTTATTCTATGCGGTTAAACTATTATCCCATTTACAGATGAAAACACTGAGCTTTAGACAAATTGCTTAACGGTAAGAGCAGGTTTTGAAGATAGAATGACCTCAATGCAATGCGCTTGCTCTCTCCACTAGGTGGTGCTGCCTTCCCTTTGCTACTTACAATCCTTGCCAGTAGTATAAGTCTTGGGACTGTGCTGTTGCCTTATCCTGTAATCCGTCTCCACTGCAGACCGGACATGTCAATCAGTAAACCTGCCACTCGCTCAGCCCCTTCTAGAACTGTCTTGTACACAGCCCTGATGAAGCGGCTTAGATTGTTAAGTTATGTAACGCTGGATCCTTCCCCACCATAGACGATAAAACCAGGATGGTGGTATTCAATCCAAGGGGCTCAAATACAGCTCCATATGAAAAGATGCATTCAAGTATAGTGCTTAACGAAGTAAGTATTGGAATCGACTTTCCTTGTTTCAAATCTTGATAGCCCTCCATTTATTCTCTACAAGTGAGGGCAAGAATTAAGCTCTTGGAATCTCAACCTTCATGTAATAAATGGGGATGTTGATAATAATCTAAGCTGATTCTAGAGAACTCAAACAAGGTTTGTGAATTTTCGTATGTGACTCTTTCCCCACCTCTTACCTTTGTGTTGTCTAGAAATGCATTTCCCAAAGTGCATTGATTCTGGGACTTTTAATTACAAAAGGACAGTATTACAAAAGGACAGTTCCTTGGTCAAATAGTTTGGGAAAACACATGTTAAATTAGACAGAGATCCTCATCTGAGGATTTTGCAGAATCTTTCATACGGTAATGTGAATTGTGTATATACAAAGGTACAGAGATCTACAAATTTATTTAACCACAGAGTCCTTGTTTTTAATGCATCTCACAGTGCTAATATGCCACACAATAGACTTGTGCTATTATGTGTCACAATGCTGACACAAAAGAGTGAAATTGGGACTTTTAACCAGAAGCAAGAACTGAACTCAGCCCTGAATACATCAGTCTTCCCTCCAGTGTCTGATCTGAGGGCAAATTCTATCTCACTATAGTAGGCAGAAGATGTCCACATCCTAATCCCTGGAATCTATGAATATGCTACCTTACATTGCAAAAGGGATTTTGCAGATGCGATTGAATTAAGGACCTTGACATGAGAGGCTGATTTTGGATTATCCATCTCCTTAAAATTGGAGAATGTTTTTTGGCTGTGGTCAGAAGAAATGGGACTATGGAAGGAAGGTTCTGCCCTGTGAAAAAGACTACACCCTCCACCATCGGCTTTGAAGATGAAGAAAGGAGGCCATGAGCTAAGTAATGTGGATGGCCTCTAGAAGTTGAGAACTGTAAGGAAACAGATTCTCCTAGAAACTCCAAAAGGAACACAGTCTCACTGATACCTGATCTTAGCCCACTGTGTTAGAGTTTTCCAAAGAAACAGAATCAACAGGGGGCAGGGGGAAGATACTGATTGATTTGTTTTAACGAACTGCTTCACAAGATGGTGGGGGTATGAGTCCAAAATCTGCAGGGTGGGCTGGCAGCCTGGAGACCAGGGAAGAAGTGCAGTCTGCTGGTAGAATTCCTTCTGGCTCAGGGGAAGCCAGTCTTTGTTTTGTTCAGACCTTCGATTAATTGGCTGAGGTGCACACATTATCTGCTTACTCAAAATCCACTGTTTCAAACATTAATCTCACCCCAAGAAAAAAACACCTTCACTGAAACATTCAGAATAATTTTTGACCAAATATCTGGGCACTGTGGCCCAACCATGTTGTCAGGTAAAATTGACCATCACACCCACGGAGACCGATGTGGAACTTCTGACCTACAGAACCATAAGATAATACATCTGTGTTGTTTTAGGCCACTAAATCTGTGGTAATTTGTTATGACAGCAGTGAGAAACTAATACACTCACCTTTTATCCATTATACCTATTGTCATCTACTGTAATACTAGTCTTTCCCTACTGAGGATGTGGTCATCTGTCTCTCAGTTTGGGTCCATTTCCCTACTTCCATCCCTGGGGATGGATTTCAATATTATAGATTCCTGATCCGAACACACTCACAGCTCTGGGACCACCTCATCTCATATTCAAGTCTCTCAGCCCCTCCTCGAATCATTTCTTTCTCACCTCAGCCTGGGCTTCCTAGCTGATACTTGAACTACTATCTCACCAACATTATGACTTCTTTGCCAAACCAGGGTTCTTCTGGGCTAACACAGACCTGGGTAATATATCTTTCCTGCTCTCTGTTAAATATCTATAAAAACACATTAAAATTGACCCCCAAATCCTTTAGCAACAACTGTATACGCTAAATATATGAACGAACTGTAAGTCAAAGAATGAGTGAAATTTCTATTAATTACATCATCAAAGGAATGGATTGGGATGTGCATTCTGGAAGAGATGCCACATGGTATACACTCTTAAATAAAACAAGACAGATGGCCCTCCCCAAGAGTTAAAGAAAGAGACTGACTCACACATTCAGTCTAGATTTAGGGCACACAAATTCTTCCTCCCCTTAACTTAGCAGTCTAAATCCATTGAGAATACCACTCACAGCATGCTACATGTCAGGAATTAGAGAAGATCTTGTATTCTCAGATGATCAGTCCCTACCTGTCTTACAGAGCTCTCAAATACGAAGATGACAAAAAAGAAGTCCAACTGAGAGTCTAAGAAAAATATGCTGGCCCACAGGGAAGGAATGTTACCCTGACAACTCAGGAGAGAGGATAATTCTGTAACTGCTTTCTTTGAAAAATAGACACAAATGTTGAAGCCCTGTACTTAATTCCATCCAAAGTTTGAAGGGGACATGGCCTCTATGAAACCTAAGCAGATAAGGGGCTGAGATAAAGGCAGAAATGCAAAGGGAGCTGGGGGGGGGGGGGGGGGGGTTGAGGGGGGGCGGGGCAGTGTGTGTGTGTGTGATAATTTCCCTCTTTCCTCAACCTCAGGGTCTGTCCTAGAGTTCTATGTAGTCAAATATCTGGTTTCCCCAGCTTGGACATGGACAATATCACTCATATGTACCCCCGGGTACATTAGGATAATTCTAATTTTCTACAGATTGTGTTAGCAAGAAGTCTTCCCCCAAACCTCCTTTCCTTAGATGAATCCACAGAGTGACTTACCTGGGTTCAAGCAGTTGTTCCTTCTGTAGGCCCCTGGAGGTAGAAAGAAGCCACATGTTTCCTCAGGACTAAAGGAATCCTCACTCATGGTCCAGAATGTTGGCTCCTGAGATAGGCTTTACCACTACTGCTTTGCTGCCACCGGACAGGGAAGGCCCCTTGTTGCTTGGCGAATTTCTTCTCATGCAGTAGGTTTCTGCTAACCTAATTAATGCCCCACTTGCTTCTTCCCCTCCCCCTCAAATTCTGCCTCAGGAGTGGGGGTACCATTCTCATTCATTCCTCCTCATCTTCCTTTGTCATTCCAGCCGCCTCCAAGCGGCCCGGGCCATTCCCCTCCACCCTCGAGTCTGGCCTAGGCTTCCACTTGTTCCAGAACAAACAGAATTTTGTCCTGGGGTAGAGGAAGAAATCATTATTCGCTCTCTCCAAATTCCTGGCCTTTAAAAAATACACAACCCCACAAACTTCCCAAGGATTAATCTCTTTTTTCAGTTGAATGACAATAGCAGCATTCATTCCCCTCAGCAAAAACACCATCCCCAATCCTAAGATATGGTCTGACTTCATGAGCCCATAAAGATTAGTGCAAAATAGTATGATAATAGTACATTTTCCAAAGTCTGAGTTATTCAGGCTTATCTATGGTTATTTGGCTAAATTTTCATCAACGTGGGGTTTTTTTGAATTAAAAAGATAAAAAATAAAGTAAGTATAAGGTGACTGAGCTCAGTGCCTGCATCTGGATTGTTCATGTCTAGAAAGATAACTTTGCCTTAAGGTTCAGTAAATTAAAAATAAACATAAGAATAAATAAACATGGGCTGTATGAGGAAAAGTCTGCATCCCCAGGGATAAGAAGCAATATTCTGAGGAGTTGGCAGATAAGCTTTGATATGAAAAAGATTCGCTTCAGTAGACAGAAGGAAATAGTTTGTGATATTTGCTTCCTGTTTTCAATGTGTTTAAAAAAAAATACAGTTAGCTGTTAAAAAAGCTTATGAGAAGAGGCCATGTGAAAACCAGCTTGGTTTAATAAGCATTTATAGAGCCAAGACGTTTTTCTATTTCTTCACTGGCTCTCTTCAGTCTTGATTCCTGGATTTGTTTCTCTTTCCCACTTTTAAACGTTACTGGGTCCCAGGACTCAGTTGAAAACATATTTTCCCTTCTAAACTCACTTTGGTGATTTTATCTAGTCCCACGGCTTCAGATGCCATCAAATGGGGTTCACTCCCAGATCTGTATCACCCAGCCTGACCCTCTTCTCCAAGCTCCAGCTCACCTACCCAACTACATATGACCCATCTCCCACTAGATGTTGAATGAACATCTCAAACTTCCCATGTCCAGATTGAAACTGTTTCCTGCCCCTGCCTCCATCTTAACAAATGACGATTCTGTTCTTCCCATTGCTCAAGCCCTAGGCCTAGAAGGCACCTCCATTTTCTCACTTTCCCTCATCCCTCACACCTCACAAGACCTGTTGGTGCCATCAAAATATCTCCAGTCTGGCCACTTCAAGCCAACTACACTGGGACCACCCAAACCGAGCCACATTATTTCTTCTTGGACTCCGATAGCAGACTTTTCAATAATTCCCCTGCTTTCATGATCTCCTTTTTTACCATCCACTCTCCACACATCCAGCCTTAGTGATCTTTGCAAAAGGTAAATCAGACCATTTCCCTCCCTGAGGCTTCCCCTCACACCCAGCATGTGGTCTAAAGTCTTTTCTGTCATCTGCTGAGCCTGCCATCCTCTGGTCAAGGCTGGCCTCACCAATGGCATTTCCTACCACTCCCTCTTTTACTCACTTCTTTCAATGCTTGTGTTCTCTGCGTTTTCTGAAAACATCTACCTTGTTCCTGCCTGCCTCAGAACCCGCACCCTTGCTGTTTCCTTCGCCAGGAAAGCCCTCCCCCCCCCGCTTTTCAGATGGTTTCCTTCAGTGCTGCACCAACGTCATGTCCTCAGAGCCTGTACATGAAATACTTCATCTTCTTCCCTTGTCATCCTCCATCACTCCCCCCAGCTTCGTATTTTTCTTCCTGTAACTTTATACGTGAGTTCACTTTTTTTAAGTTTATTTATTTTTGAGAGAGAGATAGAGAGAGGGAGAGAGAGAGACAGTGCATGAGTGGAGGAGGGACAGAGAGAGCATAAGAGAGAGGATCCCCAGCAGAGCCCAATGCAGGGGCTTGAATTCACAAGCTGTTGAGATCATGACCTGAACCGAAATCAAGAGTCGGTTGCTTAACTGACTGAGCCATCCAGGTGCCCCTACATGTGAGTTAACTTTTTCGTCTTCTCTAGCATATGAATTCCATGACGTTAAGGACATTGTCTCTCTCACCTACTAGGGTGTTCCCAGAGCCTCGAACAGTAGCAGGTACATAGTAGGGGCTCAATAAATATTTGTTGAATGGATGAATGTACCACATACGAGGGACACAAAAACAAATAGAAATAGCATCGGTTCTCGAGGATCTTAAAGTAAAGAAAAAGACACCCAAATCTGTTACTCGTTAGAGTGAGAAAATAAAATTTTTATAGTGGAGGGAAAAGTAGCACAGCCTGGGGGGGGGAGGAAAGTTTTTTTCTGGAAGACATGACACTGGAACTTGAAGGATGAGGAAAGAAGAAATTAAGGTCATTGCAGGTCAAGGAAACAACATAAGCAAAGGTGCGTAGGTGTCTGCAAAGAACAACACACAGGATTTCTCAATAATTAAAGCAAAGTGTGAGACAAAAGATAGCAGGGTAGAAGTCACAGAGGCTGAAATTGGGTTTTGGATGGTTTTATCTCTTATGATAAAAAGCTGAAACCATCTCTTATAGAATATGGAAAGCTCTTGCAGGATTTAAAAAAGAAAAATTGTTTTAATGTTTATTCATTGTTCAGAGACAGAGTGAGGCAGAGTGCAAGGTGGGGGGAGGGAGGCAGAGAGAGAGAGAGAGGGAGACACAGAATTCGAAGCAGGCTCCAGGGTCTGAGCTGTCGGGACAGAGCGCAATGCAGGGCTCAAACCCACAAACCATAAGATCATGACCTGAGCCAAAGTCGGACGTTTAACCAACTGAGCCACCCAGGCGCCCCAAACCTCCTGTAAGATTTTAAGACAGATGGCAACATGGTCAGTTATGCATTTTAAATACATTGTTCTCAGCATATGGAGGGGGATGTACAAACAAGCAGCAGTGCCAACACTCGACAATTGATGAGATGGGGCAGGAGGATGAATAAGAAGGAGGGACAGAAGGTGAATTTCTGACTTTCAGTTTGATTCGCTGGGGCCAGAGCAGCACTATTTATTGAAATATAGGTTACATGAGTGCGAGGATTAAAAAGGAAAAGAGTTTAGTTTGGGACCTGTTAAATGTCAGTGCTCGGTGGGCCTCCAAATAGATTTGTTCCGAAGGCAGTTGTACATATAGGTCTGAGACTCAGGGGTCAGCTCAAGACCTTTCAGATATTTCTTAGCAGGTATTTCTTTATTGCGAGAGAACTCACTTGCATACCATTCACCCAGTTAAAGTCTGCAATTTAATGGCTTTTAGTATTTGAACTGAGTTACGCAATCAGCAATCATCCCTACAATTTTAGGACATTTTATCACCTAACAAGAAACCTGTACCCTTTAGCAATCATTCTCCATTTTCTTCCAGCCCCTGCTCCCCACCCTTTAGCCCTAGGCAACCACTAATCCACTTTCTGTCTCTGTGTACTTGCCTCTTCTGCCACTTTCCGTATAAATGGAATCATGGAATATGCAGTCCTCTGTATCTGGCTTCTTTCATTTAGCATAATGTTTTCAGTACTTTTTGAACTAATGAAATGGAACACGGCTTAAGTACTTTGTTCCTTTTTGTTGATGACTATTATTCCATTGTATCGACATAACACATTTTGCTTATCCGGTTATCAGTTGATGGATGTTTGGATTGTTTACATTTGGGGATTATTATGAATCATGCTGCTATGAACATTCCAGTGCAAATGTTGGTGTGGACATGTGTTTTCATTTCTGTTGCGTATATACCCAGGAGTGGAATTGTTGAGTTCGTACGGGAACTCTATGTTCAACTTTTTGAGGAAGTGCCATACTATTTTCCAAAGTGGCTGCACCATTTTACACTCCCACCATCAATGTATGAGGATTCTTATTTCTCCATACCCTTGCTAACGCTTGTTATTATTTGTCTTTTTGACCATAGCCATCCTAATGGGTATAAGGTAGTATCCAAGTGTGGTTTTGATTTGCATTTCCCTGATGGTTAATGACATCTTTCCATGTGATTATTGACCATTTATGTATATTCTTCACAGTGATACTTTGCCCATTTTGAATTGGGTTCTCTCCCTTTTGGGAGGATATGAAGTTTATTCACCCTCGTTAATTTATTTTAACGATATGATATCATTAATTTATTTTAACATATAATTAATTTAATGATATATATATATTTTAATGTTTTTATTTATTTCTGAAGGAGAGAGAGAGAGAGACAGAGCATGAGTGGGGGAGGAACAGAGAGAGAGGGAGACACAGAATTTGAAGCAGATTCCTGGCTCTAAGCTGTCAGCACAGAGCCCGATGCGGGGCTCAAAATCACAAACTGTGATATCATGACCTGAGCTGAAGTTGGACTCTTAACCAACTGAGCCACCCAGGTGCCCCCCCCCTTTTAAATTTAATGATATTTTAATTGATATGATTTCTTCTTTGACCATTCAGTCATTTGTAAATGTGCCCCCAATCTGCAAATAAATTTCAGATTAAACTCGTCTTTTCTGTTGCTAACTTCTAATTGCGTTATGGTCAACAAAATGGTCTGTAGTGATGCCTGGCCTTTGGAATTTGTGAAGATGAGTTTATGACCTAGTTAGTATAGAATCAATTTTTGTAAATGTGCTATATAACCTTGAGAAGGATGTGTCCCTTATCAGATATGTGGTCATTCATATAGTTCTGAAAGGTATCTGTTCTTTTTTTTTTTTTAATTTTTTTTTTTTAACGTTTATTTTTTTTGAGACAGAGAGAGACAGAGCATGAACGGGGGAGGGGCAGAGAGAGAGGGAGACACAGAATCGGAAGCAGGCTCCAGGCTCTGAGCCATCAGCCCAGAGCCCGACGCGGGGCTCGAACTCACAGAGCGTGAGATCGTGACCTGAGATGAAGTCGGACGCTTAACCGACTGAGCCACCCAGGCGCCCCTGAAAGGTATCTGTTCATAGATGAAATGAAAAGAGTAGTTATGACTGCTCAAGAAAGTCATGCACAGTAAGAAGTCCAGGGAAAAAGAATCATGAGATCCAATGTGAAATAATACAGTCTAGGGAATGAGAAGAAAAAGAATTGTATAAAAATAATGAAGGAATATCCAGAGAAAGAGAAGAAAACATTCCAGGGAAGTCAGTTGTCAACACTATTGGATATAGCAGAGAAGCGTAGTAAGATGAAAATTGAAAATTGTAGATGGGAATGATCAGTTGGAAGCCACTGGTAACTCTGTCGGAGCAGCTCCAATGGTGTGGAGGGAACAGAAGGCAGGCTGTAATGGGCTGAGGGGATTGTGAGTGGTGAGGAAATGGTGCAGAAAGTAGAAACTTCACTTTCAAGAAGTTTGGCTAAAAAGAGATAGAAAGAAATCGGAGGGTGCTTAAAACGGAGATAAGTGTTGGGAGAAGCTTAAGTATGTTTATTCGATGAGGGCAAAAAGTTAATGGAGAGGGAGGTGTTGGACAGTAAAGAGATATTATTTGTGGAACAACATCCCATTGCTGCACACATGATCAGTTGCAAAGATGGAGCTATTTGTCTTGAACTGGGGGGAGACTCCTCTTCTCTGAAATGAAATGGAGAAGGTAAAGGTAAGTATTGAATTGGTCCGTATTTTTACTGAGGTTTACTGAGGTTTACTGAGGTTTACAGTAGGTTTACTGAGACCTACAGAAACTCAATTCAGCCGTGGTAGCAATAACTAGTGTCATCAGTAGCCAGTTCTCTTCCCTTCCAGGCTCATGGAAACCATACTTTCTAGTCTAGTCCCTTTGCAGTTCAGCAGGATCATATGTACCTTCTGCCTAATGACATATGAACAGAATAAATTAGTCACTTCCAGGCAGTGAAAAGCCCATGCAGGACTTTTAAAGTCTATTTCTCCCCACGGTATTGTGATGGTGGAGGAATCCTCAAGCAAAGATGGTGAAGCCATAAGACTGAGGTAGCTTGGATTCCTGAGAGATCAAACAGAGTACATTTGTTCTGGAACTACAATGCATTGTTAAGAGTGAGAAATACACCCTTACTGCATCCAGACACTAATGTGTGAGTGGCATAATTACAACAGCATGATTTGTCTGTCCTGATTAAATCCTAGCCTAAGGAAAATTTAAAAATCTATCGGTGACCAAGGAAAAGTGGAGCAGCTTAGCTAGGGAAAGGATAGAGATGGCAGCTAAGCAATTAGAATCAGTCATTCAAACTGACTTCAGCAGGGCAGAGATGCAGAAACCTTCAACAGGGGAGCCACTGCAAGAAGGACCAACAAGACGTTTAATAATGGTAATATACTCTGCCTCAGAAGATTTAGGAACTGTGCGTGTGAACGTGTTGGATGGGACATCCACAAGGGTATTGCAGGATGGTATCAGGACAGAGACAAAAGAAAGACTGAGCCAGATACCTATGTCCTCACTGCAAATGGGAGAGTGATTGGGAGTTTGTGAGATCGTAGATAAGAAGGGATAAAAAGTAACCTTGTTGGGTGATAATAAACCTTAACAGATGAAGGGTTGTACACAAGAGTGAGAGAGTAATGTGAGAGAGTAATGGCTCAGAAGACCATTGTTGATCTAGAAAAAGGTAGTTCTCAACTCCAGACCCTGGAGAATGTGAGTATTAGAGAAACGGGGCTTTACAGGAAATGGTATTTCATTTAAGATTTCATTTAAGACAAGACTATGAAAGATACAGGAAAATATATTTGCCATAGATTGTAGATTGAAAGGGCAAAATTGAAACTAGAACAAAGCAGCCAACTGAAAATACGCTTTGGTGACAGTTAATAACAAACTTGACACTGTACAAAATTGCCTCCTTGACAAAGAAGCAGACTTGAGAAACAATCCCAGAACACGCAGAAAATGAAAAGCCCTGAATATGAAAAAAGAAATCTAACCTTTGAATAATAGATGTTTCTAAAGAATGCTTACTGTTAATAACAAGCAAGACAATATATGTAAAACTCTTAGTGAGTGCTGGAAAAGTAGCAGACATTATTAATATTTTTATAAAAGAACACAGAACAAATGTACTGTCTTTTACCTGCACAAAAGCCTAATCAAGCCTTAGCATGGCCAAATTGAGGCAGGTGACATTCAAGCAGAGGGGGAAGAAGACATCTCAGACAAAACTAGTAGCTAGTGAGGAATCTAAATGCCTACCTGAAGTTAATAAATTGAACCAAATTCCTTCTCAAACCCTTCCTATTATGACCTATGATAATATTTTTTCCACGTCTCCCTATGTGCAGGCCACTATAACCAGAGACTATATACTTTTTACCCTTAGTTATTTTTCTAAGAAAATCATAATTTTTTCAAGGTGATGTTAAAAAGAAAGCCATGAGTAATTTACCATGTTTTCACTGGTGTATTTGAGGATTGGGGTTTTAAAAAACTGTGAGAGTTGGGGCGCCTGGGTGGCTCAGTCGGTTAAGCATCTGACTTTGGCTCAGGTCACAATCTCACTGTCTGTGAGTTTGAGCCCCGCATCAGGCTCTGTGCTGACAGCTCGGAGCCTGGAGCCTGTTTCCGATTCTGTGTCTCCCTCTCTCTGACCCTCCCCCATTCATGCTCTGTCTATCTCTGTCTCAAAAATAAATAAAAATTAAAAAAAAAACTGTGAGAGTGAGTTTCTTATCAATAACCATAACTTGATAATTAGTGGGTGATGAAAATTTTAAGCCAAAATAAAGTTTTATAGTTTTCAATAATAAAGCAATATTTCCTTTTTAATATGATGAATAGTTAAATTGGTCTAAAATTTAAGACTTTAAGAATTTAAAATTCTTGTCTAAAAACACTTATTCACATGGAGATGAAATGGATAAGTTTGGTTCCTGGCAAAATTAATGAAAACAAATTAAGCCTAGATACATCTTAAATAAAATATTCAATGTCAACAGCAAAAAAAAAAAATAGTAAAAGTGTACAAATGATTGAATAAAAGAAAGAAGATTGCTTTTAAAGAAACAAAAGATTTAGTGGTTTTCATTACTCTATAATGTTTAGTATTTAAAAAGAGTAGAATGAAGTTACAGAATATTGTGGAGAAAATTACCCAAGAATTCTATACTCTTTCAATGTTATTTTATTATTTAAAATTTTTTTAATGTTTATTTTATTTTTGAGAGAGAGAGAGAGAAAGAGACAGAGCACGAGTGGGGGAGGGGCAGAGAGAGAGGGAGACACAGAATCGGAAGCAGGCTCCAGGCTCTGAGCTGTCAGCACAGAGCCCAACGCGTGGCTTGAACTCATGAACCGTGAGATCATGACCTGAGCTGAAGTCGGACACTTACCCGACTGAGCCACCCAGGCCTCTCTTTCCATGTTATTTTAATTGTATGATGACAATAGAAAAATAGTCTCATGTATTTGAGTTCTTAGAAAATATGCCAAAAGGTGCCCTGCATGAAAAATTTACTAGCCACCTGATTTTTGACTGGATCGTGTAAAATACAAGGGATGTTATTCATAAAAGAATTTTGTTTTTGTTTAAATTATTAAATTTAATAATAAATTTCTCTTTAAATTATTCAGAGGCTTGAGTGTCTCCCCTACTGTGGGAAGAAAACTCAGGTGGGTCCATGTCATTTCCAGCAACGTTTAGGTAAGAAAATGTTGTATAGTCACTTTAAGCTTCAAAAGTCACTCTCAACTCAAAAGTTGGACATCCGGAGCTGATAATTCAGACCTGACTTAAACTCTCCTCTTCTGTTGCTCAAGTCCACTGCAGACTGGAAGCATCCAGTTAGGGAAGGAATACATACTCTTTCCTCATTTCGTGCTTCTATTTGTTCTTATCCATTTTACTAATAATGGGCTCCAAACCCTTTCAGAGATGATGCACAAGAAAAGGAGGAGAGATAAGAAGAGCAGGAAAGTTCTTGTAGGAATCCAGCTTAGCCACCTTCTCATTTGGCAGATGTTTAAAGGACTGCAACCAATAAGCACAGAGAAATAAATTAAAATAACTATAGTTCAGTGGTTAAAAAAATCAAATGCCTTAGTCAAAATTGTTTTAGAAGGATCTCTTTTATTACTTTTGTAAATAAACACAAGATTAACAACCCCAGATAAGATTAATAAATTTGAGGAACGTGGGGGCCAATGGTAGGTAGGATAAACAAGGGATGAGTTCCCTATTTTCCTTGCTGTCCTACAGGACACACACTGGTCACCTATTCCACCATGTTGATTTCCCTGAACATGTGGGCCAGCTCACCATTTGCCAGATGGCAGTATGCTCTGAGGTGAAACCTTTCAGGCAGCAGGTGACATTTTAAGTTTACTTACTAACTTGCCTTTTTTTCCTTTCTTAGGTCGCAGGTAGTCAAATAAAACTTTCCCACTTGTTTAAGGGATTCATAACATATCATGCACTGGTTGTAAGGACTCAAATTGATTTTTTGGGTGTGGGCTGAGAAAAGGACAGACTGCATAATTCGTTGGGTCTAATGCAAAATGAAAATGCAGGCCTCTTATTTAAAAAAAAAAAAAAACAACTAAGAATTTCAAAGATGGTGACAATAAAGCATTAAACCAAATGTGGCGCCCTTCCGGGTGAGGGGTTCTGTGCAAAGTCAGCCGTGGTTGGGGATTACCAGTTGCATTGCAACATGGCTCATGTTTCTGCATTTTTAGTTAGAGGCCAAAATGACCTCAACTTCTAAGTCATAATCATTTAAATACTGTTTATTGGTTGAAAAGTTTTATCAGTAACCATGGACAAAACCCTGAAGACTAGATTGAGGTTTGCAGAACTGAATATAATAACCTTACAGCTTTGACAATATAAATTGTGGCTGTCAGAAATGAAGCATGTAAGTGTAGGAGGGAGATAGCTTGGAGATAACCTCATTTCATAAAGCACGTGGTGGAGCTAACATAACGAATTCAATGGCAGAGACTTAGGTGCAAAAAAGTTTTAATATTCCAACAGAAGAATTAAAACATGATGAAAAGATCAAACATTGAAAAGAGGAAGGATTATGGGGCGCCTGGGTGGCTCAGTCGGTTAAGCATCTGACTCTGGCTCAGGTCATGATCTCACAGTTTGTGAGTTTGAGCTCTACGTCAGGCACTGGGCTGACAGCTCAGAGCCTGGAGCCTGCTTCGGATTCTGTCTCCCTCCTTCTCTGCCCCTCCCCCACTCACGCTCTTTTTCTCCTCCAAAACTAAATAAACATTTAAAAGTGTTTTAAATAAAAAAAAAAAGAAAAGGATTAGTACAAATAAACAAAAAATTGCCTTTTATATCAGAAAGTAAAGAATTCCATCTAAGTTTGATAATAAATGATAAAAAGTAAGTTAGCTGGAGTTATGGGAATAACTGCCCAAAGATCTAAAAACAAATATAGCTGAAAGATGTGTGTTTGTAGGGGGGCCTGTCAGTCAGTTAGATGCTGAACTTCGGCTCAGGTCCTGATCTCGTGGTTCACAGAGTTGGAGCCCTGCATTGGGCTTTCTGTCAGCACAGAGCCCACTTCAGATCATCTGTCCCCCTCTCTTTCTGCCCCTCTCCTGCTTGTGTGTGTATGCTTGTTCCCTCTCTCTCTCTCTCTCTCAAAAGTAAATAAATATTAAAAAAAAAAAAGATGTGTCTTTGTAAATGCACAAATGAAATTGTCAATCAAGGTCTTCTATACTTCTTTTTAAACACGTACCTTATGGTTTAATAAAAACATAATAAAAATTTATCTAATGAAAGTAAGTTAATCTGAAAGGAAGCTCTGTCATAAATTTATTGAAGAAGATGGGTCTATGAAAACAGATCGCATGTATTCCTTTATTTTGGTTCCCAGCACCTGCTGCTCATAGGGGCAGTGTGGTTTAAAGACATATGGCTGATGAGTGACAAGTTTATTTAAATTACTTATGCAAAGGCATACTCTATTACTGATTTTTAAAAAATCCAGTAATGTATACCTTGTAAAAGTAATCTAATGTAAAATGAGAAAGCTTAGAAACAAAAGCAGAAAAAGATACATCAGGATACGTAAGCATGAAAGAAATTTAGCCAAATCTTCAAGGAAAGATGGTGACATTGCCCTTCTCCTAAAATTTAAAAAAAAAAGGAAGTTAAAATAATAGAGTGTTTTCTTTTTTGCTTACATGTAGGTTTTTTCTGTTACAATGATACTAGATTAAAATATTTAAAAAAGAATATCAAATATGCCATGAAAGCTAAAACCAAGAAATATTTTAACTTTTTATTGCAAACTTGAAGATGCTTTACAGATGCTTTCTGTATATAGGTTTGTTTCTAAGCTCTCCATTCTGTTTCACTGGTTTAGTTGTCTTTCTATGCATCGATCCTACATTGTTTTAATTACAATTTGCAGGGATACCTGGTAGGATAAGTTCCCCTTCTTCACAATCTCTTCTTTCCTTCTCATTCTTTTTACTTTTGTTTTCCAAAATTGATGTGCTCTTTACTCTGTGCAAGTTCTGTGAAAAAAATGTTTGCATGGCATTGAATTTATAGATTAACTCAGGAAGTCTTGGCATCCTTACAATGCTGAATCTCTCTATCCATGAACACAGCAAAACGTCCCACTTAATTGAAGTCCTTTGTCTTTGATCAAATCTTTACCATTATCTCCATAAGGATCTTACTTATATCTTGAAAATAAATAAGAAAAACATAAACAACCCAATGAAAAATGGGCAGAGGCTATGAAGAAGCAATTAATGTAAGTGGGAATCTTGTTGCCTGTAAACTTATGAGAAGACACTCAACTTTGTTGGCAACCAGGAGTAATGCAAATGAAGTAAAAAAGATACCGTGTTGCACCATCTAATTGATAAACATTAAAGAGTTTGATACTATCAAGTGTTAGAAGTGATACTGAACCTTTCAACTCTATTGATGGATATATAAAATGGTATAACCACTGGTGAGTATAATCTAATCTAGTTAAAAGTGCTCATACATTGGTACCCAGTAATTCTAATTCTCTCTCTCAAGAAATTCCTGCACTACCTAAAAAATATTGTTATTATGAAAAAGTTTAGCAACTGTCTTTAGTAGAGGTAGTTTAAGTTTAACTAAGCTGTAGTTTAATTATATACTGAGAAGCTATTCAGCAGCTGATGTGAAAAAAAATCAGCTCTCCACTCAAAAACATAATGTTGGGGCGCCTGTGTGGCTCAGTCAGTTAAGTGTCTGACTTTGGCTAGGGTCAAGATTTCACAGTTCATGGGTTCAAGCCCCGCATTGGGCTCTGTGCTAACAGTTAAGAGTCTGGAGCCCACCTCAGATTCTGTGTCTCCCTCTCTCTCTGCCCCTACCCTGCTCGTGCTCTGTCTCTCTCTCTTTCAAAAATAAACAAACATTTAAAAATAAATAAAAAAATCATAATGTTGACTAATAAAAACAGGTTAAAAAGTGAGATACCATTTATATAGTTTTTATGAACACAAAATAATAATAATATATACGGTCTATGGGTACACATATGAGTTATAAAAGAAAGAAAATTTACATGGGGATGACAAAAACCAACTTTAGGATAGTAGTTATTCTGGTGGAGAAAGAAAGGAAAGAAAGGAGAAATGAGCTGGATTTTTTTTCTATAAAATTTTGTCTTGGAAAAAATAAAGCTAAAGAAAATATGGCAAAAATTATTATCTGTCAAATATGGGCAGTGATATATATATGTCTGTTATAATATTTTCACATTTTTTTCTGTATGTTTGAATTATTTCATAATGTGTAACACATCTTAGATTTGGTGCTGATATAATACTAGATATTTAGATGTAGTAACACAGATTTTTAACCTAACCCCATTGTGCATATAAGTACAAAATACCTTTGAATTGCAAATAAGTATGAATATTTTCAAGAAAGCAGTTATGGTATAAATGAGGGCAAGATTGGGCTTCAATTTATTCAGAACTTTACCAATGTTTTTCCTCATTTTGGAATAACATTCATTATGGCAATGACCTTTGTGGCATTTGAATTACAATACAAAATACCTGTGTCGGTTCAAATTCGTAGCTGTTAGGTTCTACATATGGGTTCAAGCAAATCACTATTTCATTATGGCCTCCAGTATAGTCATTAACATATTGACTTTATACTACATCATTATACTTTATTTATAGAATGTATAATAATCGTAACTAGGTGGTGTTGATTATTAGAAAGTACTTTCATTTTGCCTGTAGAGGTTAGTTAGGCATTATATTTATTTTTAGAAGACTACATACGAAGGTGGATGTTATTGTCTGCATTTCCTTGAAGAATTGGGAAGGATGTCATAAAGGGTTGAGACGTGCTGGCCTGGCCTTGTCCTTCACCTCACCTCGGATCTCCCCACTCACACACAGGCTTTTTGAGAAATTAAATCCATTAGAACAGAAGGAAGTCAGGGGCTGGCTTGGGGATATGGTGGGCGATGTGGATTCCCTGAGTCTGGGAAGATAGACAAGTGAGTTTCTGCAGTGCAGTGACAGAGACTTGCTCTCTGCTCTCACTCTTATGCAGCTCTTGAGGGAACAGAAATTGGGGGGAATGTGGATGCTTTGGAGAGGATGCTTCTGACGGCCGTATTAGCCTGTAGGGAGAAGCAAAGTCCAGCAGAGGGAGCCCCATGATGACTAGGCACTGATGATTGGGCAATATAACAAAAGGGCACTGAGAGGCAATTTAAATTTATTTGGGGGGGAAAAAAAAAGAAGAAAATGTGATGAAATTGATTCTATTCGTTGGAGAGTAATGAAAGAAAACTTTCACATGCTATGGGAGAACAGAAAAAAATTTTAGTATTGACTGGTACTATGTCCCTCTGTAATCCTGGCTTCAATAATTTTTCAGAAAAAAATTATCTTTTTCCCTAGGGCCATGCTTGGTCATTTTTGTGGCCAGCAATCACTCTTTCTGTTCAAATTCTTATTCTATCTCCTCTCTTCATCCCATTCTTAGTGTACACAAATATCTGTCGTTTTTGCCCACAGACAGAATCTGAAAAGTTCTTGTTCTTTATCAAGCAGTACAAATTAAAATTTGTGTCTGTCTCTTTTGCTACCATTCCAGAGTACTTCTGAAGATCATCTTGCATAAATTAAAAGGTTCTTGAAAGGCCTTCTCTCATTAAAAGTTACTTTACTCCAGAAACAATCTACCCGAGGATGAAATAATTTATCCACTAGAATGAAAATTGCTACAAATTTTTGGGAAGTGTAATTTACAGAGTGTAAAAGAAAACCATTTGGAGGGGTGCCTGGGTGGCTCAGTCGGTTAAGCCTCTGACTTTGGCTCGGGTCATGATCTCACAGTGTGTGAGTTTGAGCCCCGTGTTGGGCTCTGTGCTGACAGCTCAGAGCATGGAGCCTGCTTCGGATTCTGTCTCTCCCTCTTTCTCTGCCCCTCCACTGTTAGCACTCGGTCTCTCTTTGTCTCTTGAAAATAAACATTAAAAATTGTTGAAAAAAAAGAAAACCATTTGGAGAAATAGACCAGATTTCTGTATGAAGAGGGTCTATATTTTAAGAATGTCAATTCTTCCTAAATTGTTGTCTACACCAAAATAAGTTTTAGATGAATCAAATGTTAAATATTTTAAAAATCTATAAAAAGCTATAAAAAATTATAATTAATCTGGATAGCAATGCTACCTCTGAGAAGTACAACACACTCTAATATTTAAAAAAAGGAAGTTAACATCATTGTGTTTAATAAAAAGCAAAAAAGTTGGTTACAAAATTTATAGCGATTATGATAATGTAGGCCTACATCTTAATTTAATGGCGGAGTCCTATAAATGTAAACAAAGCAGAAAGTATTTAATGTATAAAAGAACAAAACTCTGGACAATTAACTAAAGAAGAAATACCACTAGTTGATAATTACAGAAAAAGTGTTCACACTCTAATAATCAAATGCATTTAGATTAAAAAAAATTTTTAATGTTTATTATTTTTGAAAGAGAGACAGAGCATGAGCAGTGGAGGAACAGAGAGAGAGGAAGACACAGAATCTGAAGCAGGCTCCAAGCTCTGAGCTGTCAGCACAGAACCCGAAGCAGGGCTTGAAATCATGAACCTCGAGATGATGAAGAGGTCAGACGCTTAACGAACAGAGCCATCCAGGCCCCCCTAGATTTTTTGTAAAGAAGATCATTTTTACTTACAATCTGACAAAAAAAATTAAAATTATGTAACAACATACCGATGAGTGAAATATCACTGCTATACATCAATGAGTTATATAACTTTTAACAATTATTCATAAAAGTCTTTAAAACAGTTCACACATTTCAGCTTAATGATTCTATGTGTGTGTGTGGGGGGGGGAGGGAGTTTATGCCAAAGAAATAATCCTAAAGTTTTCATACAAATTTATTACTTGTAGCATTAATTATAAGATCAAAATTTTGGAAAAAATCTTCTTATCCAACAGTTGGGTAAACTCACTGCATGGAGTTATGTAGTTACTGTTAGGTAGTTATTTTTAAATGACATTTAAAGTAATTCTATAACAACATGGAAATGCTTAGAAGAGTAAACAAAAGGCAGTATTGGTCAATAAAAATATTTAAATTTGTCTAAATTAATTGTTAATTAGGGAAACAAACATTTAAACCCAATGACATATTACTATGTACCCAGCAGATTGGCTAAAATTAAAGAGACCAAAAATACCAAACATGCATGAGAATATGGCACAAGAACCCTCACGCATGGCTTATGAAAGCATAAACTGGACCTGCCTAACACTATCTAATGAAGTTGAAGATATGCATAACCAATGATCGTATAATTCCATTCATAGGTATGGAACCCAGGGAAAATCCTACCCATGAGCACCAGGGTACAAGAATGTACAAGAATGCTCATAGCGGCAGTAATGGCAATAGCCTGAAACTAGAAATTTCCAATACCCAGTAGGATGGATAAATTGTGAATTTCTTGTGCAGTGAGACAGAACACAATAAAATGAACAAAAGACAGCTAAACATCACAACATAGCTTATTTTCACAAACATAATGTTGAATGAAAGAAGCAAGTCATAGAAGAATATGTGTTTATTATTTCATCTATATAAAGTTCAAAAAAATGAAACTATCTTGTTTAGAGATATATAAAAAGGTAGCAAAACTCTAAAGAAACGCATATTAGGTTCCTCTGGCAATGGGGAAAGACAGCAGGAAAGTAGAGGTCTTCTCTGGCTCTGGGAGGTGTTTCATTTCTTGACCTGGAATATGACTCTGTGGGTGATGGCTTTACAATATTTTAAAAAAACTATACATACATATCTTTATATATTATGTAATGCATGTTTTATGTTACGGGTTGAATCTTAGCCCCACTTCCCCAAAAGAAGATAAAGTAAAACCTTGCATTGTAAGTAACTTGTTCTGTGAGTGTTCTGCAAGATGAGCAAACATTTCTAATAAATTTTAACTTGATAAACGAGTGATGTCTTGTAATATGAGTAGTACATGACGCCTAACATCACACGATCACAACCAAACCAATGGTTCTTGAAATTTACTTTGATACATGACTGCTTTGGATTACAAGCATGTTTCTGGAACCAATTATGCTTGCAAACCAAGGTTTCACTGTATGTTGAAGTGCTAATCCCCAGTACTTCAGCATGTGATCTTGTTTGGAAATAGGGTTGTTGCAGATGTTATTAGCTGAGTAGGAGCAGGACGTGCCCCTACCACAGTATGACTGGCGTCCTTATAAGAAGATAGCCGTGTGAAAACACAGACACAGACACAAGGCCATGGGAAGATGAAGACAGATGTTGGAGTGATACACCTACAAACCAAGAACACCAAGGATTGCCAGCCATCCCCAGAAGCTGGGAGAGGCACGACCCAGAGTCTCCCTTAAAGCCCTCACAAGGAACCAACCTTGCCGACACCTTAATTTCAGATTTCCCATCTCAAGAACTGTGAATAAATTTCCATTGTTTTAAGCAACCTAGTTTGTGGCACTTTGTTATTACGGCAGTGCTAGGCAACTAACACATTGTATTTGCTTTCTTTCTTCTTTTTTTAAATGTGTATTTATTTATTTTTGAAAGAAAGAGAGAGAGAGCACAAGCAGGGAAGGGGCAGAGAGAGAGAGGAAGACACAGAAACTGAAGTGGGTTCCAGTCTCCCAGCTGTCAGTGCAGAACCCACCGCAAGGCTCGAACTCACGAACCATGAGATCATGACCTGAGCTGAAGTCGGATGCTCAGTCTACTGAGCCGCGCAAGGGCCCCTACATTGTATTTTTACATTAAGAATATTTTTAAAAAGGTTCCAAGAATTTATATTTATGGTGTCTAATTTCTTGAATAAATCACAAAATCTAAAATAAAAAAGAAATCATCCTACTTTATATATTCTCTGGAAAAGTTACACTCAAAGATACAATTCGAATATAAAAATAAAGATCGCCTATTCAGAAAAGAAAACTATGCAGCACATCCAGTTGTACGAACAGGTCAAGGATCAATTGTAAATGTCCAAGTACATTAAAAAATAAAGGATGTGGTTTGTTCCAAGTTGGCCTGTAAAAATTTCATTCTGACCCTTTGATTCCTTTCCTTACTGGAAATTTCTCCAGTGTCTGAAGTGACCCCACATTTGGCTTTTGGGAAGACATTCTTATTCATTCCATTTCCCTACAGAGCAAAGAAGGGCTGACCTGGAAAGACACCTGACCCAGAATTTCTCAGGGGTGGAATACTGATGAACACAGATGACTCTGTACAAGACCGTCTTTGGTTAGAATTCTGCTTTCTGCAAGTTGGGAGTACAGGCAGCCTCGGATCTTATAGAACAATGTGCTTTCAGAAACCTCACCGGGGGGTTGATTTTGTATAGGATACTGAGCATGTTTGTGGGAGTATTGCCTTTCTCAAGCAGTTTCCATGTGACCAGAGGATGCCATAAAAAAGGGCACAAAGGAGCAATCCATGAAAAACCAATTTTTAAAAAATTAACAAAATGCAATGTGATTTCTCTACTACTTTCAAGTTTTCAAATACCAAAAGAGAGCAATGCACAGGAAAGACTTCTAGAAAAATGAGGTGGAATAGTACAGTAGTAAGAGATTTCAGAACCAGGCTGTCTGCTTTCAAACCTCCGTTCTACTGCTTCTTAGCTTGAGGGAGTTATTAGCCTCTCTAAGTACAAATTTCTTCATCTGTAAAAATAGGATAAAAATTGCCCCTATTGTAAAGGGTTGCTAAAAAGATTCGATAAGGCACTATATGGAAAACATTTAGCTCAGAATGCTGCACATGGTAAGTGCATAGTAAATATTAGTTGCTGAAATAATAATAATAATAATAGTAGTAATCGTAATAATAATACCTTTCCAGATTTGTGCTTGAAGTAGCTATAAAAATTTCCAGTAGAATTGATTATAGAGTAGGCCCCCAGGGGTCATCGCGTTCACTCCATTAAATTAGGCAAGGAAGAAAATTTCAGGTTCTTAAGTTGACCATTTTAGTACTTAACATTCTCTATCAGAAAAATAAAATTCACTTCACTTTCCTGGTGTGTTGGATAAGTGGGTTTGGTTAAATAATTTCTGTGGGACGTTCCAAATACTACAAATTTGTAATCAAATTTGTCTTGAAGTCACTGTCTTTCTTTCAAGGAGTATTTCTATTATACTGGCTTCTACCCCTTTCCAAGCAAAATATGACCTTTTAGGCTAGTTTGGTGGTCAGTGTTTGTGCTTTTTGTTTTTCTCCAGTGTACCCCAGGGGGGCCTTGCACTTGAGTGGCTCTAGTACCTGCTGTTTTCAGTCAGAGCTGGGCAAGTTCCACAACACTAAAGTTTGCTTGGACCAAACTTTCGGGTTTCCCAGCTTTGAAAGAGAAGAACAGGATTTTGTGAAATATGAAAAGAAATTGATGATTTTTAAAACCAACTGAGCTTCAAAGGTTGCAATATAAACTTTCTTTTCAATGATATTTGCTATCTTATCGATAAAAGCTGTTTAGTTATAGGAATCACTTTGTATTTCCCCATCCATCTGGGGGTAAGAATTAAAACTCAAGGAACTGCGCTCCAGCTTTTCTGCGGACATCCTCCCTTCTCTCCCTACCCCTACCCAACCCCGGTACATTTGCTGATTGTCCAGAAGATGGCACTGTTGTTTCAAACGCCTGGTTTCCCAGGAGACCAAGTTACCCTGGAAAGAACGGATCCCGTAAGGCAATCAGAGGTTGAAAGGGAGGCGGTGAGAAAAGTCGCTCGAACTTGGGACATAATGGCAAAATATGTTTGCGAAATTGTCTTCCTCAATCTCCCTTTCTAGGGGCCAACGTGAACATGAAGACGAACAACCAGGATGAGGAGACGCCCTTGCACACAGCTGCCCACTTCGGCCTCCCTGAGCTGGTGGCCTTCTACGTGGAGCACGGTGCCATCGTGGACAGTGTGAACGCCCACATGGAGACCCCGCTGGCTATCGCCACCTACTGGGCCCTCCGCTTTAAAGAGCAGGAGTACAGCAGGGACCACCACCTCATCTGCCGCATGCTGCTGGACTACAAAGCTGAGGTCAACGCCAGGGATGACGACTTCAAATCTCCCCTGCACAAGGCAGCCTGGAACTGTGACCACGTGCTCATGCACATGATGCTGGAGGCTGGCGCGGAAGCCAATCTCATGGATATCAATGGCTGTGCTGCCATTCAGTATGTGCTGAAGGTCACCTCTGTGCGCCCAGCTGCCCAGCCTGAGATCTGCTACCAACTGCTGTTGAACCATGGGGCTGCTCGAATATACCCTCCACAGTTCCACAAGGTGAGGTTATATCTAAAGGTGCCAAGTATAGAACAGGGTAGTCAGCAGGGTTCCCAGAGACTTCAAGGATGGTTTGGTCTCAACTCTTCTGGTGACTCAAGCTTATTTGAGGCTTGAATCTTTGGGCTAATTCCAACTGTCCTCACGTTTGCACACACAACCCTGGCTACTTTGTCGTGGTCCAAGTTTGTTTGAAATCTGGGGCTGAGAGCGAAGAATGAGAACGAGAGTGGCAGATATTTCTCCATGTCTCGGGTGAGCACCAGTGAATTGGGAGCAGCTTCTGCCAGGACTGAATTGAGAGATCAGAAGGCCACTTTAAGGCTACTGGAGAGGTCAGTAGTGTCACACAGGCAAATACTCGCCATCTTTTAAGCAGAATATATTTTAAATTACACATGGAATTGTTCCTGCTTTAAATTTTTATCTCTGCATTGTCTCCAGTAACTCATTCATTCTAGAGAAACCAAGCTATTCATGCCAGGAATAAAGAAGCATAGACTTTGGGGTCAAGCAAACTGAGGTCTTGCCACTTACCTAAGAATTTGACTCTGAATACATTACTTAAACCTCCTGAGCTTCAAATGCCTCCCCTGTGAAATGGGTACACTCTGTCCTTATGGCTTGGCAAAAATATGCAGAGTCGGTCCTACATTTGAAAGAAATTAATCTTACTGGTAGCACACAGGTATTTTCAGAGCCCAGGGGATGGTGCAAACCTTTCTTTACTCTTTCTCTGGAGTCACTGACAGTCTTTGCAGTCTCTGCCCCCACCCAGTCCCTCATCTGTGAGTACCACTCCTTTGGTCTATGTCCATCTTCTTTCCCCACACACACCTCATTAGGCTGGCCATCTTCACAGTGCAACTTCCAGAAGACATACAAGTGATCTCTTTCAAATACAGCTCACTCCATGAAACATAATTTTCTGTGTATTTATGTTCTAAGGCTACCTTCTTTCTATAGAAGAGGATGGAGAGGGATGAAGGGCATGGAGCTTCCAGAGAAACGTACCTACCTCATTTGATTGTGAATAATAATAGCCTTCTCAGGGCACCTGGATGGCTCAGTCAGTGAAGTGCCCTACTCTTGGTTTCAGCTCAAGTCATGATCTCGTGGTTCATGACTTCAAGCGCTACACTGGGCTCCGTGCTGATGGTGCGGAGCCTGCTTGTGAGTGTCTTTCTCTCTCTCTCTCTGCCCCTCTCCTTCTCACTCTGTCTCTCTCAAAGTAAATCAAGAAAGTCAGACAATTTTTAAAAAAAGAATAACCTTCTCATAAGTTTGTTTTGAGAATTAAATGATAATATTTTAGAAGTGTTGGCATTGTGCCAGGGCTGTGGTAACCATTGAAGAAGTGATGGCAATCCCTTTGCTATTATTACATATTTCTTGATCAGTAGAATCAGTGCTCTGGGCCTGGTTTACCCACAGGGTCCTTTCCAACCAGGAGAGACAACGTGTGAGACTGTCCAGAGGCAAACTATTGAGTTTTAGTCTGAGACTCACTGCTAGTTGACTGTGGATGAAACAGATCTCTGCAAAAGTAACTAGAATACCCTCTCCTCATTCCCCGTTGAGAGCCAGATTAAGGAGAACGGGCCTTCCCATGGAGCTTCTGTTCTCCAGCAAGAAGTCTTTCCTGCAAATGTGAAGAACATCCCTTTCTTTTCACAAAGGCACTCCTCTGAGAGGTGACAGTGAAGAAGGTTAGAGGCAGAGGCTTAGTGATGAGTCCTGGCTTGGCCATTTACTTGCCGTGTGATGTTTGAACAAGTCGTTGATCTCTCAGATCTCAATTTCCTCATCTAAAAAATGAAGGTAAAAATATCAACTTTTCAAAAATGTTTCAGGAGTAAGTGAGTAAGATATGTTAACCATCCAGCCCAGTAGTGGTACTCAATAAAATGGTTTCCTTTCATACTCCTCCTCTCAAAACGCACGCTGGGTCTATTGTGGGAGTCCCTCCTGCCAGCCTAATTTTGGTGGCTCTACCAGCCTGTAAAATAGGTGTACGATTATGTGTTCCAAGGACACTATCCAGAGTTAGTGTGTTCTTAGTTGTGTTTTGCTTCTCTGAGTTCCTCTGGTTTAGCCATATGCTAAAGAGATTTAGGATAGAATTGGCTACCGGTTGATGGCTTGTATTATAAACATTTTTGTTGCTACCCAACAGACAGTGTGAGAGCACTGGCCCCCTTCCAAAGGAAAACTAAAGAAAAACTATTCAATTTACTATGCAGATGCTTCAAAGTGATTTAGCACAACTACTCCACAGCCCGACTTTCCAAAGAGAGAGTCATCTTTACGACAAGTAAATGACTGACTCATTTATCCAGAAGATAAAGTGATTTGTTCTCATGTGGATGGGGAATTCAGTTTCCTTATTTACAAGGAACAAGGTCAGAGCTGAAGATGCTGTCTTCCAAATACAAAGCAAATTTGTAGAGGGTGTATTTCACTGAAAGCCAATGTATAAATTACATAAGGGAAAAAAAAAAAAGAATTATAGGGTCCGCAATTGCTTTCCAGGGTACAAAAGGACATTTGATTTTTTTTTTTCTCAAAGCATAATTCAGAAGGAAGTGACACCCCAGGGAGCCAAGATTGGGTTTTCTTGTAGGGCAAGAAAGACATTTTTCTAGGGGAGGGAAATGTACATGAGGGTTTGGGAGAGGGAAGGATGATTTCTGCCATTGAACAATGCTGCAAATGAAGCCCAGAATACAAGCAAGTTTTTTGATCATTAAGTACTTTTCCGCACAGATATATCAACACAAAAGGGCAGAGGCAGTCTTAAGAGTTTCTCTGCTGACGTGGCTTACAGAGGCGGCACTTGTAGGGGAAGGGTGGCAGGGAGATTTATCTTGAATCTGTTTTTTAATCTATGCTTTCAGGGGTCAGATGATGAGGGGAAGTATCCAAAGGTGTCTCCAGTTGCCACCAGCGTGGGAAGAAATTGTTGTCCAGTTGTTCCTCGGTGAAGAAAGAATAGAGATCCCAGAGACAGAAAGTGAAATTCATTGGGCATCTTGTTTTCCAGGCTGACAAAGAAGGAGCAGAATCTTCTCCCTTTGGGTCCACAATAGTCCTTTCTCATTTGATGGTCAAGGCTCCTGGGAATCAGTGTATTGTGATGATTTGGGGATTGCTGTCTCTTAAGGATCTTTATCATTGTTGTTGCCTAGTGTAATAATTATTGAAGCCTGAAGACAGTGTGTCCAACTGTCTTAGTTCTGGAAGAATCCTGATATGCCAGTGAAGAGAGCTGGGAGGCTGTCAGGCTCCTCAGAGGAGCATTTCCTGCTGTGAGAACCATCTTCTGTCAGCAGAAAACTTAGTGGTCAGTGTCAGCAAAACCTAATGACAGCAGTGGGAGCTTTGGACTTCGTGCATTGAAAGACTGCAGGTTAAGAACTACTTAATTCTTTTTTTTAGCCTCATGAAAGGTGGCAAGTTATCTCTCTGTGATATATGGGAGTATACCAGGCGCAAATTGAGGCACCAGATGTGTGAATTAGGCTCCTGAACTATGAATGGATGGTGTTCTTGTAGCCATAACTTAGTTGGAACTTTTTCTGAATAGGGGCTATGAATGGTGTTGCTGAATAAAATACAGAATGCTCAGTTAAATATGAATTTTAGATATATAATAAGTAATCTTTTTTTTTTAATTTTTTTTTCAACGTTTATTTATTTTTGGGACAGAGAGAGACAGAGCATGAATGGGGGAGGGGCAGAGAGACAGGGAGACACAGAATCGGAAACAGGCTCCAGGCTCTGAGCCATCAGCCCAGAGCCTGACGCGGGGCTCGAACTCACGGACCGCGAGATCGTGACCTGGCTGAAGTCGGACGCTCAACCGACTGCGCCACCCAGGTGCCCCTATAATAAGTAATCTTTAATATAAACATGTCCCATGCAATGTTTGGGACATGGCTACACTGAAAATTCTGTGCTGTCTATCTGAAATTCAAATTTAACCTGGCAGTCTGTATTTGTTAAATTTGCAAACCCTAGTTGGGAAGTAGGTAATGTGTTGCAAAATGTTGGTCATCTGTGATGAAGGTGTTGGCAGAAGGGGAAAGTAAGGAATATCTGGGGACAAATTGCCTGTGTTGGGTATGTGAGCATTTTGTCTTTAAATGTAACCAGTGTGGCTTCCATGTAGAGTGAATGCACCCAGGGAATTAATGCAGAGCAGAGGCCAGTTTTCGGAGTGAACCCTGAAACTATGTGCTAAACCTCATTACAAGCTGTCTCATTTCTCCATACTTTTATAGCTTTTTGTTTTTATAATTCCAGTATAAATATATTTTTGATTCAAGCCTTGGATTAATTTCAGCTATCATCCCTGTACTAGTAACTCTGCCATTTAAATCTGTATTTTGGATTATCAATTGATTACCAATGTACTTCTCACCACATATCATCCTTTCAGAAAGGATTTGTCTGGAGGTTTTTAGAAAAGGATGTCTATGGAGTTCCGGATAGTTGCTATTTTTATGTTAGCAGCAACATCTTTACATTTAAAAGAGAATTAGTTTGAAGTTTCAACAAAATTCAGCCTAACATAATTATGGTAAAGAGTGTTTCTTGTGTCAAAATATCTGTGCAATGAGATTTGTGTCCTTAAACTATTAATTTCACCGGCCGTTACCTAAGAAGTAAAATAAGGTAATCAGAATATATTTGAAAGAACATTAAACTCAGATTAAGAAGACCTGAGATTAAGTTCTCATGCTTCCTTTTACTATGTGCCTCTCTGGTTTCAATTTTCTCCTCTCCAAATTGGGGGCGTGGGTGTTGAATAACCTTTAGGGTCTCTTGGGACTGTAGCATTCTATGACACTGCGTTAGTAGTTTATAACGAGTGTACAAATTAATTTGTCAGCCTCAGATTCTGTCGGTCTCTTTCACCTGGAACTACCCATCTGCCGTCCTCATCCCAGCTGTAGAGAAAAGAGCAGCCACATTTGCCTCCATTTTCTAAGACCAAGGTGCTGAAAAATTACTACCCTAACAGCCAAGGACCGAGATGGAAGTTCTTCTAGCTACACTTTTTGTAAACACAAAAAATGATGACTTTTCAGAGGTCCTTTACCAATGGCTCTCTGGCTTCAACCCACCTCCTTACTCCCTATGGATTGATGATACAGGATTCCTTTTTATTTGTTTAGGCACGGCTGAAAAAGTCATGGTCGGCAGCTCAGTTTTGGGCACTCTGCCCAGAATCTGTATGTGAGTGGTTCCTATGCATTAAGCAAGTATTTATGTTGTGTTCATTTGGACCCAGCCACTTTGACTGATTTAGAGCTTCAGTAGATACAGTTACTCTGTCATGGCTTATAACGGTGCTTCTTAAATATGAGACAACTAAAAGCAAATGAATGCTGGAATTGCTTCACCGTGGCTTATGAGGGCTGACAACTTATCAGGAATTGTGTGAGCTGATTGTTAAGTGCAGCCATTATTAAAAATTAAATAAAATAAACTTACAACAAGTAAAGTATACTAAAAACAAAGATCATAGGTATTTAAAACACATTATTTCCCAATTATTTTCTTTATATTTCTTAAAAAAAATTATTTTAATGTTTATTTATTTTTAAGAGAGAGACAGAGCACAAGGAGGGGAGGGGAAGAGAGAGGGAGACACAGAATCTGAAGCAGGCTCCAGGCTCTGAGCTGTCAGCATACAGCCCAACACAGGGCTCGATCCCATGAACCACAAGATCATGACCTGAGCCGAAGTTGGATGTTTAACCAACTGAGCCACCCAGGTGCACATCTTTATATTTCTTAATCACTTTACTCTATATATCAATGCTCTTGATGTTACATGCATCTATTATACCTGTGTAGTGGAAATATTATATTATGTAATGATTTGTTACTGCACATTTCTTACCAACCATACATTCAGTGACCTCAGGTTGGTAGCTGTGAATAGACCATGATGGGAGTATTTACCCCACAGAAATCAGCAAATGCTACTGACCAGACCTTGATTTGTTGCTTTGTTGATGTCTGGACCTAAGAAATTAATGGGGTGAATATTACTAATACAGATTAAATTTAAATGTGTGGGGGCTCTTGTGTGGCTCAGTTGGTTAAGTGCCTGACTCTTGATTTGGGCTCAGATCATGATCTCATGGTCATGGGATCAAACTCTGTGCTATCAGCATGGAGCCTGCTTGGGATTCTCTCTCCCTGTCTCTCTGCCTGTCTCTTGTGCGTGCACTCTCTCTCTCTCAAAATAAATAAATAAACATTTTTTTAAAAAGTGGGTAGCACCAAAAAGTGAGGAAGTATGATTCCAGTATTCGAAAACATTTATATATTTCAACAAAAAATTACTCATGTCATTGATGAATGAGTGAAGTTCCAATGTTGTCTTCATTGCCTCACATTTGTGGAACAATTACTCTTCCGTGTAATAAAAATATCAAGCAACATTCACATAAGAACTACATGTGTTATTCAAAGGCAGACATAGATTTTGGCTATGAATGCAATTCAATATCTGTACAAAATCGATACAAAATCCGTGAAGGCATTCTGTGGGAACCAATCAGCTCTACAGAATTGGAAATAAAGAGTATTGGACATTTTATTATTTATAAATTGCGGGCTGCACATTATATTGGTAAACATTTATAATGCATTTATGTACATATAGATATACACAGGTTTTTTTTTCCTCAGAAAGCCTGTAATTGAACATTTTTTTGCATACCACTGACTCAAACCTGTATTTCAATAAAACTTCTTTATTCCTTCTTGAGACCTTCTGGTTGCCCTGTTTGCTGGGGCTGACACAGTCCTCTGCTGAGGCCATGCCTCCTGATTTGAAACTGTGTTTCAACAAGTTCTTAAAAATCTTTCTTTCCTAGAATCCCCACTCTGATGACTCTGCTTCATCTCACCATATTTTGTTGTTCCTGATTCCCATTGGGTCTTGGCCATTGGAGCTGGGTTTTGATTTGTTACAATAGAAAAGAACTGCCATCTCCTTGGTCCCATGTGTTTGTAAGGGAAGTTCTGCTAAAATAACCCTCCCCACCCCAAACCTCTGTCTCCAACCTTATCACTTTCCACTTAACCTACTGATAAGTTGGGAGGAAGAACTGAACTTGCTTGATTAACTGTGGGCCTAGAGAATACCTGAATTCTTGGTTATTCCTTGTGGTAAGCTTCTAGGAACACCCTCTTTACATCAGGCAAAGGCCTGTAGTTTGGTGATGCAAATTTACATTCGGTGTGTAGTGTAAGGAAGCTTGATGTGGCCCCATAATTCAAGATATTATATGTAATCAATTGTATTAGTAATAAAAACGACATTCTGATCTTGGATTGTCACCTTCATCTTATTTTTTAATAGGTTCTAAAGTCAGGAGGGAAAGTTATTTTTGGGATCTCTAAAACCGTGTATGTTATGGCACCAAGGTCTTGAAGATGAGAATAGATCAGCCCTAGTTACAGCTGTGTATCCATCCTCTGTCTCTCACAAGCTGATTCCTCCCTGTTTGAATCCACCCAACTGTTAGTAAACTGGCTTTCTAATCAGATCTTGTGGTATCTAATCTGTCTTCATCTCTCTGATCCTCATGGCTTTGGTGATAATCCAGCTTCCAAAGCTCTCCTAGCTTGATGTCTTTCACTCTGACAGGTCCTGTTTTCTTTTGACCTTTGGAGTCACACAGACCTGAGTTTGAATCCTAGCTCTGTCATTGATGAGCTAAATAACCTTGAGTTTAAATTTTCTTAGATTCTAAATCTGTAAAATGGGTATAAGTGTAGAGCTAATCTCATAAAGTTGTTTGAAGATTGTGCAAGGTAAATATGCAAAGATTTGACATAGTCCCTGACAAATAATAAGTACTCAAAAAATGATAGCTACAACTTACTTTTTTCCTTCTTCCTCTCTCCTGCCTATTAGGATTCCTCAAACTTTAGACCACGGTCCTCTACCATTTGCATTTATTCCCATTTAGAGCATTATTGAGCCACTTGGCTTTAGCCAGCACATTCTTTAGTGATGTACAAATCTCCACCTCCTTCTTGGCCTTCTCAGTGGAGTGCTATCATGCACATTTTTGACTGACATTAAGACATTGCATATGACATATCCTCCTGTCTGGGACCTGAAAACTCCCCAATTAGTATACCCTTCCAACTTGTTCATTTCTGTCAGTGGCACCCCCATATGTCCTTGATCTCAGTCTTGAAAGTTGCATTCTTTACTCCCCATGTCTGAGTAGTCATTAAGCCCTACTATTCTTTCTCAGAGCTTCAGTTACCATCCATTCTCAGGACTGACAGTGAAGCTAGCTGAGAAGCCGTTTGATACACCCCCATTCAGCCTCCTCACTGTTCTCTGACCTTCATATCCTTGTTTTCTCCTTTGTGCTTTTGCTCATGATGCCCAAGGGACACTTGATGATCTTTAAGTTAGTCTTTTATTATTTACTGGCTTACATTGCTCTCTCTTTGAAAAATGTGTATCTTTTCTCTTCAACTAGGCCGTAAACTCCTTGAAGACAAAAAACAGGTCATAAACTTCTCGGAATTACTGTCATACTGCTAAACACAGCGCTCAATAAAGGCCTCCTAATGGAATGAATTGATTGAATATAACCCTTTCTTGTTAAGAAAATGTAATAGCCTCCTATGGCCTGTGAAGTCAGTCCCAAGCTCATCAGACTGGCAGTGCAGGTGCACTGTCAGCTGGTTCCATCTTACCTGCTCTGAACATCAGCACTTTCCTGACATGGGCCCTCCATTCCGGTGACCACACACTCACACACTCATACACACACACACACACACACACACACACACACACATGGCGTTAGAATGATAATCTTTCTGCCTCACTTTTGCCTGGGGCCTCAAGCCGATAGGTACTTAACAGCCCACACTAAAAAATGGAATTCTAGATCACTTATGACAAACTTGTAAAGGAGGTGGGGAAATCCAGTGTTGCGTCCCTTTGGCCAGCAACAGTAGGCTGAGGTTGGAAAGGACTGGGAAAGCAGAAAGAACTTCTCTTTGGATAAAGTTGTTTGAGTGCGAAGGCATGTGTCCCTTGTAATGTCAGCAATGGGGGGCTTTCTCTGCATCTCAAGTCCAGTGAAGAGAACTCCACAGTTTTCTGGAGTTTCAAGGGAAAAATGGAACCGATGTGTAACTCACGATGAGAAAATTTAAAGGTGAAAGTCTGTGGCTGGGGCTGCTTGTCTGTTGGCAAAGGAAAGAAAGGTGAGTAAATTCGGAGTCCAGAGTACTTGTGCTGCAGGTTGCCTATGGACCAGTTGGCAGAAACATTGCAGAACCAGTTGGGTCCCTTTGAAATGAAAATAGGCCGTACTCAAAGGACTTCCGGAGACGAGGCCAATTTGGCAGAGAGAAGCTGGAGGTGTTCAGGTGGACACAGAAGCTGTTGGGAAGGGGTGAGGCTTCTAAGGGCAAGATGTGCATTTCATCAGGCTTCCACCTGCTTCGTTAGCACCTCGTTTTCACTTGCTCCTGAATGTTGAAGGGAAGTCCTGTGATTTTATTAATCTTCCCATCCGCCTTGGGGCTGGCAGTGTGTTTGAAAACTCAAAGGCGGGAGACTTGGCAAAAGCGTTTGAAGGCTGCAAGGAGCCTAACAGATCCATCAGTTCTTGGTGTCTTTGTGGAAATGCATGAATCGTACATGTGCATTGAACAAATAAACCTGTCTGCTTCCTCTCCAGGTGATACAGGCCTGCCATTCTTGTCCCAAAGCAATTGAAGTTGTAGTCAATGCCTATGAACACATCAGGTGGAACGTGAAGTGGAAAAGAGCCATCCCAGATGATGACTTGGAGGTAGCGAATCCATTTGCTTCCCATGGTTTTCACTATAAAGTAGTTCAAGACTGCAGTGGAAGTACAGAACATTCTAATTGAAGAACTGGGTTTCAGAATGCCTGTAAGACCTACTCGAATATTTATTTGTCACATGAAGCATATGGCTATAAAATGCAGGTGTGAGAAGAAGAATAAATAGATGCATCAAGTCTGTAGTGTTTGAGAATGTCTTGGGGGACTTTTCCATTTAAGGGCATGTTGAACAATGGTACAGAGGTGACAATTTTACTTTCTCCTCAATAATCTAGATACTTGAATAATAATGTAATAACAGTAATAATAATAATTGCAATTGCTCATGTATAATATTTTTGCCAGAAGATGTGTCTTTTATGTAGATCGTGTCATTCATTTTTCAATAGCTTGAAGCCTTGAAGTAGGCAGGAGCCGTATTAAAAATCCTTAATAAGTTCTGCAGAAAGCCATTGACAAAGCTGAGTTCCCACTCGGCAAATGGACTTTGCTCCCTTTGCAAACCAGTCCTCCCACAGAGCCTCCTGTTCTTGGTTTTAGCCCTCGCAGGCTGTCTCCAACACGTGGGGAGGTATCAGGAGCAGAGTGCAAAGTTCATGCAGCTCAGAGCCCTGCCGCCTAGGTGCAGTCTTATTCTGCTGCTACTTTTTAACTATCTTACCCTTAAAAAGTCACTTAACCGGCTTTAGTGTCATTAATAGAATAAATATCTGAGCGTATGGGCCACATAAGGCATGTCAAGTGTATACAATAGCATTTAGATTAATTTCACATTGCCCGTTTTGATATACACTGGCTCAGGCAGTTCACATAAGTATAATTTATCTCATTTCCTGGGTTCGGAATTGTGGCGTAGAGTACTATATCCCCCTCGTCTCTCTTCTCTCTTCATGCACCACCATCTCAGCCCCCATCCCAATTTCGTGTTTAATTTTGTCTCACTGTGGGAGACGCTGGAAAGCTGCCATTGTGTACAAAGTAGGGACTCACTGCCTCACTGTGGATTTCTTTTGAAGTAGACTCCGGGGCTTTTCTGGTTTTAACCTGTCTTGCTTTTTCCTTTGCAGAGATACTGGGATTTTTACCACTCTCTCTTCACTGTGTGCAGTAACTCTCCGAGGACTCTCATGCATTTATCGAGATGCGCCATTCGAAGAACGTTGCACAACAGATGTCACAGAGCAATTCCTTTGCTTTCCCTCCCATTGTCATTGAAAAAGTACTTGCTTTTAGAGCCAGAGGGAATCATTTATTAAGCCTTATGAGACAGAAGTTCCCAATCCTAGATATTTAAGTGGACTCACCGGGTAGACACAGTTTGCATAAATAAAACGGTACTTGGGTTGATTATAACACTTCAGGGATTTCAAAACACTTTACAAACTCCATGTCATTAATCCTAGGGTATCATGGTGAGGGGAAATAAACAAGACGTAAAGTTAAGGAATTCTCAAAGACAAGAATGGATCCAGAAGGTACCGACAGCAGTGATAACTAGTGCGTATAGTGTTTTTACTTGGTGCCTGATACATTTTTGTAAAACTTTTCGTATATCATCTCAATTGAAATGGGACCCAGGTTTTCTTACAACCAATCTCGTCCTCTCCCTTGTCAGTAATAAGTTTACATTACTGTCGAGTTAGCAAAATCATAGGCTTTTGTGACTGGCCTCTTAATCTCGGTGTCTCCCCCCACCCTCCCTCCTGCCACCGTAACCACTTAGCAGAGAGTACTGTCACTAGTTTTGCAAACTCCGATCCCCACTCTAAGCTCTTTAACTTATTTCTTGGTGAAGAGAGCACATGAGCATAGTCAAAACAAGGAGATTTTGAGTTAAATTTGAAACGAAAAGCAAAATCTACTTAATAGTCAAAAAATGGACATTTCAACCCATGCTTATTGAGCCAGAGACTGGAGAAGCAAAGATGAGTGTAAGGTGAGGACTCCTGCCCTCCAGAATCTCACCGCTTAGCAGAGCATCCGGACATACGAGCAGGGAACTGCAGTGTCAAATGTCAGGGGCAAGAGTACAGGTGCAGACTCATTTTTAGCGCTTGTCTTTCAAAGTCGTGTTTCTGACCCGAAGTGTGGTTTTCCTTTAAGCATGAATATTAAGAGTGAAGGGACTGTGTGACGTAAAGGGAGCTCCTGCTGCTGTTAGTGTAAATGGATTCACTTTCAGTTTCTCCCAACATCTAGAAACTTTTTTTTTTATTTTAGTAGGACTTCCTGTTCAGTGCTCCCCTCGGGAAAAATATTGCACACTCAGTGGCTCCCCTGTATGCCACAAGAAAGTTTAGTAAAAGGTGTACCAGAAAGTGTGTGAAGGGAAGAACTTAAGTTGGTTACTTGGCCTCATTGTGTACTACCCTGACATTTCAGAGCATCTTAGCTGGAAGATGAGGAACCCTTTGCTAGCAATGGCTGGCTACAGAAAGCAAATCGAGAGACTTTTTGAAAACGGTAAAAGTTTGAAAGACTTGGAAAGAGAAGTATGCCAATCAGTCTTGTTAGTTAGCGGTTTGCAGAAAGTGAAATATAGTTATTAACCTCTGGACCTCAGGGTTTGTGAGGCCAAGTTCACTTCACTTTTTTGTTCTTGCTAATCACTTTCAGACAAGACCATTGCCTCTTAGCACCATTTTTTTAGAGGTTAGAGAAGAAGTAATTAAGCACAAACAAATCCGTTTGCCAGTTGTGGGCAAGTTTCTTTTATTTAACTTTAGATGCTTGAGTTTTGAGTAGAGATGATGTCACATATTCCGCGAGCCCACCACCTAGACTGTGCTTGTAGACTGGGATTTTCATACGCCCTGAGCTCTGTAGGAAAAATCATGAGTAGGTGCAATAACCTTTCTGGTTTTCTTCAGTTTTACTCAAATATTTTGAGAGGACTGTTCTGGACTAAAACAAGATCTATACATTGTGGAATAGGTTGCTGAATTTGTATAAACTAGTCATGTGAAACATGGTCCTTCAGAAAATGGTTTGCTTGCAGCAAGAGGTGCTGGGGGGAGACACATGTTGCCCTCACCTTCAGGAATATTCTGGCCAAAACATTTGTGATGCACTGTCTTTGTCAATAAAACTTAATGCTGAGGGCAAGGGGAGAGGATATTCCTTGCATTAGAAAACATTTCTCAATCTGCTTGCTTGTACTTAAACATTTTATGTTAATTAGCACATAATACAAGCCTACTTGTTTTGAATTGTTTACTCGTACATTTAAAAGTTATTTCTCCTCATCTCTGAACTTTTATTTAGAGGACTTAAATAAAGCCCTCGTTTCCTTTCATCTTCAGGAGTTGTTTATTCACCGACAAGACTTTTTTTTTTTCCCAATTGACTAAAGCGATAGACCTCTGAAGAGCTCTACATGTGTCATTGCTTTCTTCAACATTTAGAAAGAAAAAGAGGATGAGGAAATGTGCCTGTAAATGAATAATATTTTCAAAAGAAAGTAAAGGGTAAACACAAATAAAAGGCAGGCAGTTGCTGTAGGAACAAGAGTATTTTAAAGATAATGAAGAAATGGTATCAGATCATTCTCTCCCACCTGTCACCATCTGTGTCCTCCTGGGCTTTTCATTTGTCTTCATTCTCCCCATTCACATAACCCGGGGCAACAGCAACAGAAGAAATGATGCCACTTTTGTAACTTTCTGTAAATAGTCATTTAGTGACCTGAGAAAACAGACCTCTTCATTTTCGTAAGTTACATGTGAGGAAAGATCTTTAATTCCAGGGAAGACCATCTATCCAGCTTTCTCCCTTCTCAGGATCTAGACACATTTCTTTAAAAAAAATTTTTTTTTTAATATTTATTTCTGAGACAGAGAGAGACAGAGCACAAGCTGGGGAGGGGCAGAGAGAGGGGGAGACACAGAATCTGAAGCAGGCTCCAGGCTCTGAGCTGTCAGCACAGAGCCTGACTCGGGGCTCAAACTCAAACCATGAGATCATGACCTGAGGTGAAGTCAGACGCTCAACCGACTGAGCCACCCGGGCGCCCCTAGACACATTTCTTGATCATGTAGTGTTACATTGTCATTTGGTCCTTCCGTCCTGAATTCAGGGGCTTCTAATAAAAAACACAGCAGTCGAAAGCTGATTGTACAGACAAGAAAAGTAACAAACAATTTGCATTGGGTTATCAATGCTGGAAAAAACAGCTGAGCTTTATATTTTTGTTACTCACCCGATGGTGAAGAACTCAAGTTTTAAACTGGCACACCTTCAAAACTTAAAAACAAAAACAAAAAACTCAATTATTCACTGGTTTTCTTTAAAACACAGACACCATGGCTAGTATCTGGAAGAAAATCATTGTCACTTTCCTTAGGAGTATAAACGGATACATTCTAGGTAGATGTTAAGAGTCCTGGCTCTGGTGCCTATCTATCTGGGTTCATTTTCTGCCTCCCAACCTTATTCGATCCATTATCTAGGCATATGCTTCATGCCTCAGCTTTCTCATTTATAAAATGGGGATAATATGGAATCTATATCATAAAAGTTGTATATGATTGCTTTGAGGTGTAAAGGAGGAAAGAGTTTTCCTTGACTCTCTTAGGGTCTCAGGTTGGGTCTGAAAATTAAACTGACGAAGATTATAGGAGAAAAGCATACAAGTTTTACGTGACACTGGACCCTTCATAAGGAAATGAGGATCTGAAGAAACAGAACTGAGTATGGTTATGTTAAGCTTGATAAAGAGTGGGCAGCTGTGTAGAAAATATGACAGGTCCTTAAGGAGCATGAGGGGAAAATTAGCCAGCCCTGTTTGTTAGGATTCTTCTCTGGTGTTCCTTTGTTTTAAAAGATAAAGATGAGTCTTCCCTCCAGGTACAGGGAGGGCACCTCCCAGGGGAGAAGGTGTGGGGTAGATCAGAGCCACCTTCTTGCTTCTGTTGCTTTCTCAGACTCCTTCAGCTTAAAATATCCAATATGCCAAAGTATCATACTCTGGGGTGGCATGTCCTAAAACCCCATCAGAGGGTTAAATTGCTTATACATTAAAGCACATAAAATAGTAAGCATTTTATTATCATTGTCCTTGTTACTTTCTTTTTTTTTTAATATGAAATTTATTGTCAAATTCGTTTCCATACAACACCCAGTGCTCATTCCAACAGGTGCCCTCCTCAATACCCATCCCCCATCCCCCCTCCCTCCCCCCCCCCCCCCCCCCCCCCCCGTCAACCTTCAGTTTGTTCTCAATTTTTAAGAGTCCTTGTTACTTTCATAATCATTATTATTTAGGGAGAGGCTTCTTCCAGTAAGGTGATGTATTCTTAGAGTGAAACTATAGCCAAAGGTGATACATGGTACATTTTTCTCACGTTGTCAAATATTTCTGGAGCTCCTACCGTGCACTAGGCACTTTGCTCAGAGCTGGAATCAATCAGGGAAACAAGACAAACTGGGTCCTTGACCTTCTTGGGCATTTTTTGAGGTGGGGGATGAAGGTCGAACTAACATGGATTTGGACCATTAGCAAACAAGCGAATTAGTTACTTTAGGAAACTTTGACCTTTCCTAAATGGGTTTATCGAGGAGGTAATGGCTCCTTTTACTATTTCATGAGGGTTATGGAGTCACTTGAACTTCATCATGTGGACAGAGAGCAGCTGTCTTCATGTTTCCATCTTCAAAGAGGGAAAGACTCAGAGGAGGTTAACTTTGTAGCAGAAGGAATGTAGGTTAGCAATAAGATTCCTACAGGTGAGGGTTATTGCACATCAGAACGAATGAACAGGGAGGGCTGAAGAATTTCTTTCAATTATTCTTTCGCTTTCAAGAATTTATTCAGTACTACTAAAGGTGTGGTTCTGCGAAATAAGTGGAAGGAAAAAGGGGGTGTTGATGCCAATTCGCTGCAAGATTCACCATCAGTGGCACAATGTTTCTCTTCGTTTTCACTAAAAGGTAAGAATAAAAAATATACTGTGGTTTTTTTTTTAATTAGGTACTATCTACCTGAGCTATTTTTCTGTCAGCCTGCCATAAAATGGTTGATGCGAAATGGTTTTCAAAACCTATATTTTGATGATAAACTGCCTGCTTTCTATTTTGAGTCATACTTATCACCCATGCAAAGTAATACATGAAATATGAAAAAAGGATCATTCAAAAAACAGTTGCTTTCTTTCCCCTTCTTTCTCTCTCTCTTTTTTTAGCAACACTAAGTGGATTAAGGTGCTTAAAATTCTTCTTTAGTAATTGGTTTTCTCAGATATAGGTATGCTTCAATGATATTGGATAACAATTATGCAAATATATGCTAATCCAGCCAAGAAAATAAAATAATGATGCCACCTTGTATGTCCTAGATTAGAGACACTGGAGGGCTAGTTCTTAGTGCTTATCGAGCATAAAGAATTGACAACAGAACTCTCATGGGGAGTTTAAGGGTATCTTAGAGGTAGAAGTTAAGTACCAGGGGTCTTCTCAAGGTTCAGGAGCCCAGACACTGTCCACAGTCACAAAGGAAGATGTTTACTCACTACCCCATTCCATATTCATGGGAACTTAAAAGTCAGTGTTTGGGTGACCAAAAGTGGGAACCAGGGGAGGTTATGACCAATTTGATTCCAACAACAAGTCATACAAACGAGCTGCACTTCGAAACATAAACTCTCTCTCTTTTGGGTCCTGGCTGGACAGCATGCATGGGCTGTGTCAGCTGAACCCCTGCCTGCCTGGCTTCCTGCTGGGTTCAGTCAATGGCAAGACCAACTGAAGACTGAAGGGCAAGAGGAAATGGAGACTGGGACACTTCCTGGTTCCTTTCTTGCTGAGCCTCCTCTAGATGGCAGCTGAATTCCTTTCCCAAGGCACAGCTCCTGTGAGGAGCACTTCTGAGCTACTGTGTCCCTTGGATTATACAAACTGCTTCCTCCACTTGTTTCTCCAGACCTAAGGGTAGCAGACACTTCTTCCTGTTGTCTGTGTCCCAGGCACTTCATCATTCTTTGCTACCTACGCTTCTATGCATTGTAGTGATGGCATTATCTTCAATCACCCCTTCTGAGTGTGCAATTCATTTCCTCTAGGGATCTTGACACACACAAGCACAGGGAAGTGACAAGTTAGTGACAGCCTCGGTGGTGGTCCAGATGGTAAGAGCTTTTGACCTTGAGAGAAGACAGAGGTCACTGTGAGCAGTGGTCAAGCAAGTGGACTTGAGCTGTGACCTGAAGAGGGGTGGGGTTTGAGTAATAATTTGAGTAAGAGCAGGGCAGTGGAGAGGGAGGCATTTAAGGTAAGTCAGTAGCCTCTGTGAAGGGTTATGGTTGAAATGTATGACAGGTATTCACCATCACCAATTAGACAACCTTGATGGAAGCAGAAGATGAATCTTTGTCGTAGAGAGTGGAAGATGAGGTTGGCAGGGTGGGGGCAGGATTAGACTATGAAGTATCTTGAACAATGGGGAAGCACCATGGGAAACCAAGAGAGTATTATTCTTATCATAGTTACTTCTTTTTCTAACCACATAACTTTTATGATAGTTATGACACAATATTATGTGTCATAATTATGTGAATAATTATGTGAATAATTATTCACATAATTATGACACAACCACATAACATTTATATGGTATTTTATCATGTTCAGAGCACTTTGATGATGCTTGATACAGATAACTGCCTTTATCATTCCCCTCTTCTTCCCTGCCTTCCCCAATACAATTCTGAAGATTTAGACTTGAAAAAAAGTCTAAACATGACATTAATTAACCCTTTTCTTCTCATGTAAAGCACTCCAATCATATGGAATGATCTACTCAAGCAAAGAAGCGACTATATAACCTTGGGTTTTTTTTTTTTTAATATCAAAAGCTAAAGAGTGTGGTGTTTTTAATGTTTTTTTGTTTAATGTTTATTTATTGAGACAGAGACAGAGCATGAACAGGGGAGGGGCAGAGAGAGAGGAAGACACAGAATCTGAAACAGGCTTCAGGCTCTGAGCTGTCAGCATAGAGCCCGACGCAGGGCTCGAACCCACGAACTGTGAGATCATGACCTGAGACGAAGTCGTCGGACGCTTAACCGACTGAGCCACCCAGGCACCCCAAAGAGTGTTTTTTTTCAATTGCACTGGGACACGGGTATGGAGGGAAGGAAGTCTTCCTTCCAGCACATAAGGGGATGAGGGAACAGAGGCAAACTTTGAAGTTCTAGGACTGCATATAATTCTCTCCATGGCAGTGTTCAAAGGATAAATTGTTCCCAGAAGTACTGACATGATTAGGTCCTTCAGGGGCCCCAGGACTGCCGACTCTGCTCAAGTCTGAGCAGCAAGGAAAGACCTCTTAGGATGATCCATTCAGGAAAGCTTAGGCAGCTGCAAATCGTTTCTAAGTAACCTTTGGGTAGTTCTTCAATAAAGATACATACAAAGAAACTGCAGTGTCTGCTCCCATCTGTGAGCAATGCAGTGCAGCCCAGAAGGAAAAATACGCATTTTGGAATTCAATAGTTTGGGATTTTAATCTTGATTGTGCCACTTAATATCTGTGTGAATTTGAGCCAGTTTCTTAACCCAGGTGTCAATTTCTTTATTTGGATAGAAGGAATTAGCTATCTGATTTACAAGGCTCTTTTGGAAGCTAGATGAAATGATGCACAGAAAGCATTTTCTAAAGCAGGGTTCCCGTCTGTAGCTGAACCCCAGAAAATGCTCAGACGCTACCTGGGTCGGCTGTGGGCGAGGGCATTATATAGCATGTGCCGGAGGACATACAGTTTCTAGGACATTCATGTGCACAGGCCAGAGAAGTGACTTGTGGTTTTTACTGCATCTTATTTAAAACGATGAGTTTCCTATGGGACAGCTCTCTGTGGCAAGCTGTTCCAAGCCCAGTTGGTTATGGTTCTCTGCTCTTATAACTTGGCCTGAAGGGGGCAGTGTAGAGCTTTCTCCCTGCCATGAATCAGAGCTGTGGACTACTGGCAGCTCTTCTAAAACACAGCCTTGGAGAAAATTAAACCGGAAAGCTCAAGGAAGGCAAAAGGGTATTCTGTGGCAACTTGCGTTGATCTTCTGGCTGCAGTTTCAGACAAATCCGCTCTGCTCTTGGTTGGAAAGAGGTCTGGGAATCAGGAAGAGATACTAGAACCACAGGTCTCTACCCTCTGGTTACATAATCTGGAAGAAAAAACATTGCACATAGTTTCTCTTTCGTGTGGCACTGAGGTAGACAACTTCATTAGTAATTCCATTCATTTAATGTCCCTTCCTAAGATAGTCTAGAAGAATAGCTGGTCACACATACCAAGAAGCAGTTAGCCATGTGACTTATAGATGTCACACATGCCAGAAAAGTTTACACACACGCACATCTAGCAAACCAACGTGAGTGGAATGTATGGAGATACCTAGTCAATGATATGTCGTTAGTACGTGCTGCAACCCACAGAAGGAAATCTGTACGTGTGTAGACCCTGGACACATCCACGTGAGTCAAATAGACCAACTCTCCTGCAATGTGTTGATATTTGATTCGGTTTTCAGTAGTCCTTAAATATTTTTTTGGCCTTGGGATGACTGGTACATTTAACTTATCCTCTCTATAGGCATAGCCTGCCTTTCTTATTTAGGTATTCGTGGTACGCAGTTTGAGCTTCTTAGAATGAAAAAAAGTGTGGCACGTCACTTTTCACTCCTTCGGCAGGCAATACTAAGGAATCAAGGTATTCTCTCCTTTTGAACCCTGACTCAGCCTCAGAGTCTCTCTCAACACGGTATCTAGACTGCCAATGCCATGTGCTAGGAGCTGATAGGCAAGATGAAATCTTTTTGTGATTGCTGGGTTCTATTCTTAAAATTCTCACAGACTCATGGTCAAGTGTTTATATAAGTAAAAAGGTGACAGAATTAGAAGGCAGGTGATGATTATGGTACAAGGTCTTCTTTTTTCTTTCTTTCTTTCTTTCTTTCTTTCTTTCTTTCTTTCTTTCATCTCTTTTCTTTCTTTCATCTCTTTTCTTTCTTTTCTTTCTTTCTTCTTTCTTTCTTTCTTTCTTTCAGGAAACAGAATTTATTCAACAAATATTTGTTGAGCTGGACCTTCTACCAGGTGATGAAGATTCAAAGGTAAATAATGGCAGACAAAGTCTCAGCGTATGTGGGGCACTGATAAGGTAGTGGGTCTCACTCTGGGCTACACATTAGAACACTTGAGGTGCTTTAAGAAATACTAGTGCCCATTCCCCACTTACTCTTTAAAAGCCTTAATAAGCTAATTACGTTACGTGCCTCACTCATCACATCATGTTGACAATGTCTTTCTGCCTATCTGTCTCCCCAGCTAGGATGGAAGGAACTGTAACTGAGAGGTTTTTTTGTTTTTGTTTTTGTTTTTTGTTTGTTTTTTTAATTAAGGTAAAATTTACAAACAGAAAAATACATAATTTTTAAATGCTTTTTTAAAAGTGTATTTGTTTTGAGAGAGAGAAAGCACAAGTGGGGTAGGGGCAGAGTGAGATGGAGAGAGAATTCCAAGCAGGCTCCACACAGTCAGCACAGAGCCCGATGTGGGCCTTGAACCCATGAACCATGAGATCGTGGTCTGAGCAGAGATAATCAGACACTTAACCAACTGATCCACCCAGGTGCCCCCATGATTTTTAAATATTTAATTGGATGAAGTCCTACAAACATATATGCTGGTGTAATCACACTTCAATGAAAATAGTGAACACATTTATTACACCAGAATGTTTCTTCCTGCCTCTTTCCAGTAAACTCTCACCTCCCTTAGGCAACGCCATACTATTTCTTTCTTTTTTTTTTTTTTAATTTTTTTTAATGTTTATTTATTTTTGAGAGAGACAGAGACAGAATGCGAGTGGGTTGGGGCAGAGAGAGAGGGAGACACAGAAGCAGAAGCAGGCTCCAGGCTCTGAGCTGTCAGCACAGAGCCCGACGCGGGGCTTGAACTCACAAGCTGTGAGATCATGACCCAAGCCGAAGTCGGACGCTCAACCGACTGAGCCACCCAGGCGCCCCAACATCATACTATTTCTATCACCAGAGGTTAGATTTACTTCTTCAACTTCATAGAAATGGAATTATACAGCATATAACCTTTTGTGTCTGACTTCTTTCTCTTTACATAATATTTTGAGATTCATCCGTTTTCACATGTATCAGTAGTTTGTACCTCTTTATTTCTTACTAGTATTCCACTTTATGAATGTACACAAGACGTTTATCCATTCTCCTGCTGATCTTATTTCCAGTTGGGAGTAATGATGAATGTGGTGATTACTTTATGTGTCAACTTGGGTAGAAGATGGTGTCCAGATATTTGGTCAAATACCAATCTTGACAGTGCCATGAAGATATTTTTTAGCAGTGGTTAACACTTAAATCAGTTAGACTTTGAGTTTACTAGAACTCATAATACTTCATATTATAAGGTGGGCCTCACCCAATCAGTTGAAGATTTTATCAGAAAAAGACTGAGGTCCCCAGTCTTTTTCTGCCTCCAGGCTGCCCTCGGACTCACGGTGAAAACATAAAGTCTTCTCAGGGTCTCCAGCTTGCCAGCCTGCCCTTCATAGTTTAGATGTGCCAGCCCCTAAAATGATATAAGCCAATTCCTTAAAATTTCTCTCTCTCTCTCTCTCTCTCTCTCTCTCTCTCTCTCTCTCAAGTCCTATTGGTCCTGTGTCTCTGGAGAACCCTGACTAGTACAGTGGACAAACCTGTATAAACATTCTTCTTCAAGTCTTTTTGTGGACACTTTTCCATTTCCCTTGAGTAAATACCAAGGGACAGAATTGAAAGGTCAGTCGAGGCATATATTTCACTTTATAAGCAATGCCAAACAGTGTTCCAAAGTGATGTACATTTTTTCACTTCTATCAGCAATATATAAGAGTTCTGGTTGCTATACATTCTTGTCCACATTTAGTGGTGTCAGTCTTTTTAATTTTAGTTATTTTGATGGCTCTATATTCATATGTCTTTGTAGTTTTAATTCACATTTCCCTGAGGGCTAAAGATGTTAAACAGCTTTCATGTGCTTATTGACTATTCAGGTTCTTTGGTGGACTGCTGGTTCGAATATTTTGTAATTTGTTCCTTTTTGAATCTCAACTTCTGGTACTTAGTAGTCACTTGATATCAAACTGTTGAATGAATAAAAGAATATATCGTCTATCACCAGGGATTGTTCTGATATGATTATTAAATCTCTCTAGTTATTTCTAATTCTTATAAAGTGCTTAGCATAACGTCAGCCACATAGTCAGCAGTCAACAATTGGTAGCTATTAGTATCATCCTTATTTTATATGTAAGGTGCTGAAGATCAGAAAAGATATGTGACTTGACCAAAGTTACCTAATTACTAACTGTCAAAATTGCTGCTCAGCTCTGGGCTTCTCAAAGTCTGTATTTCACGTTTTGACTTCTTTTTTATTATTTTTTTTTATTAGTAGCCTGACCAATCAAACATTGGATTCACCATTAAATGTGTTTCTTCATTCATTCTTTTAACTATTATTGATGGCAGATCTAATATGGCAAATATAATGGTGCTGATCATTTTACATGTTTTAACTCATCTAATTCACATGACAACCCTATGAGGAAAGTACTCTTAGCTGTATTTTACAGACAAGTAAGCTGCAGGACAGAGAGGTTATGCAATGGTTCATGATCACACAGCTAATTAAGAGGTATAAGCAGGATTCAAGCTCAATCAGTCCCATACCAATGCCTATGTGTTGTGTTTTGTTTTTAAACCACTATACTAGACTGTTTCTTAGGACAAGATTATTTTGGGACATGTTGAATTTGAAGGGCTTATGGGACAGCAGGAAGGAGAAGACCAGGAAAGCTCAGACACTTAGGAGAGAGTTACTGCATGGGGGGAGGGGCTGGGCAGGACTATAGTAAGACTGTGCAATCAGCAAACTACAGTGCAAACCATACTGGGAGAGGTATGTTAGCAGTGGTTGGAGAGAGTGCTAAATACATTCGAATATGGAGAAATTTTAATAGTTTGATTTCAGAAAGTTCTACAGCAAACCCCATTTTTATGGACCCCACCTCATCCAGAAGAATACGTCTGTAATGATAACATCTTATGATCTATAATAGTTTGTGTCTAAGGTATTCCACAATATTTTGGCTGCTGTTTGCTCTTAGCATCCAAGACAAGTGGACCTGGGTTGCCGGCCCACGGGACCCAGGAGCTCGTGGTCATTCTGATAACCCCTTTTCTGTTTACTGGAAATCCCAGCAGCTCCCTCAGGGGTCCCTGAGGCCAAGCTGACTAATCCCTCCCTCTGCTCAGATTCCACTCTCCTGAAAAGGTAGTATGAGGAGCACGGAGTGAGTCAGTCTCTTTAAGCAAATAGTACCCAGAGCCGGTGTTAATCTGCGTTATCTTAGCTCCCACAGGATGAGTAATCGTGCCCAGCCAGAAGATCTAACACTGGAAAACAGGTGCAAGTTTCTAAAGGAGGCCTTTGTGACCATAGTTGGAAGTTAGCTGAAACTCAATCTATATTTACTCCTTGCAACAGAATATTTTTTGGACCATGGCCTACAGGAGCATTTTGGTTCCCTAAAAATTGATCTGCACACTGATTATATGGGCATCACAAAAACACCAACCATGTGCCCAGCCTGGGCCCAGGGGCCAGACCAGCTTGTGAGGAGTTACATAGCAGGTCTGAGCAGCAAACTTCCCCCTGACACTCCAGAAAGGCAAAGGCAGGAGGTGGCACGGAGTGACTAAGCCAGGCCCTGCCTACTGGGCTGCACACACAAACATGTTTTTGAAGCCCTTTATACACTCAGCAGGGAACATGCTGTTCTCCCTGGGAGTTTGCCAGAAACTTATGAGAGAGTCAGATCAATGCCAAGAATAGACACCAAGGCCTCTCTCCTGCCACAGAAGGGGACACTGTGTGGCACTGGGCTGCCACCACCCCTCCTTGCTCCTCTAGCCTTCCCAGCCAAGTCCACAGACTGTTTCCCTGCACTTCTCAATCTACAGGTTTTTCAGTGATTACTAGAGGCCACTGCACATTTGGGATGACTGTAATTACGCTATCCAAAGCCAAATGCAAATATGTTTCTTCTACTTTCATCTGTTCTGTATGTCAGAGGCCCAGACCATGGACCGGGGAGGTAGCACCCAAGGAGAATAACTACTGCCCTTGCCCATTTCAGTCAGGGACAGGCAGAGTTTGAGTGCTGTCCCCCCAAGTTCACCCTCTGTTCTGGCTCCAGCAAAGAGCACAAAGGTTACTTGAAATTCAGCCAGTGCAAGTGAAGAGAAGAGAAAACTTTTATTTTCTCTCAGAGGTACTAGGTGTCTCTCCAGCTCTCTTCCCGAGGCTTCCAAATCCTTGGTGTCTCCATCACCACCCAGCTCTAAAACCAAATATTTTTAAAAATTGTTCTTCCATATAATAATACCTATAAGAATCAAGCATCTAGGGTGCCTGAATGGCTCAGTCGGTTGAGCATCCAACTTCAGCTCAGGTCATGGTTTCACAGTTTGTGAGTTCGAGCCCCACACCGGGCTCTGTGCTGACATCTCAGAGCCTGGAACCTGCTTCAGATTCTGTGTCTTCCTCTCTCTCTCTGCCCTCCCCCCTTGGCATTCTCCCTCTCTATCAAAAATAAATAAACATTAAAAAAAAGAATCAAGTGTCAATTTTTAGGTAAATATTTTAAGTGAGTTTTTCATATATTCCCTATTTGTACAAGGTATTGCTTCTTGTTTGAAAACTATTTGCTTAGTTCTGTTAAGTTTCTAAGATTCAACTGCTTTTCTGGTTTATGAAATTGACACTAACCAAGAAGCATCACATGGACCTGAAATGTAGGCATTCACCCAGTTCGCCCATCCATCCATCCATGCATCCAATACTTTTTGAGTTTAAAGTCCCTACAAGTAACTAACCAGCCTTTATAGCCCTGAAGTTGAGAACCTACAGTAATTAAGAGATGATAAATGTCACACAGTTACTATTGCTTATTAAGCAACTGAAATAGAAAAGCTCAGGGGAGAATGATCTGTGTGAATGCTAAGGATTCTGCCATGGAGAGATCTCACCAACCATATGCAACAGCAAAATATAGAAAGCCAAGCCCAGGCAGGATAAGCTCATTCTGGGCTTGGGACCTGCTAATTGGTTTCACATGTAAGTGGATGGAACCCTCATGGGACCAGATTCCAATATGGGGAGAGAAATTAGATCTTTCACTAAAAGAGATGTCTGAGTCAGACTGAGGAACTGTTATGACACTGAGTTGTGGCTATAGTCACTGCTAGTGTGAGGATGATACTTTATTTAGGGAGATATTGACGGGTAAAAAGAGCGAGTTTGAATGCCATTTATCCATTTCCTAAGCATGACCTTGGGCTATTTATTCATTCACATTATTTACTTATTTATTCAGTAAATATTTATTGAGCCCTATCTTGTGCCAAACATGATGCGAGGTGATGGAAATTTCCCTGCTTTCATACTGTAACATTATTCTTCTAGCTTCACTTTCCTGAGGCAGCACCATACCTACATGCAGAGTTGTGTGAAGTTCATAAACACTGTATGTGTGACAAGATACTGAGTGGGACTTTTCTCATTGTCTCAGAACAGATAGATGATCATTCGAGGACAAAGAGATGATTGTGATTTATTAAGGAGCAAATTCATTCTACTGCCCCCTACTCAGTCTCTACTCATTAATCTAGGCTTGGGGGAAATACTAAATTGTCCATCTTTGGCCTCAGAAAGAGTTCCATGTCTTTTCTTTCCACTCTTGAGGGGCACTCTTTGAAAAATAAGCCAATGGTGTATTCCAAGAGGATGATTTGTACAGATGAGAGAGGGGCGCTAGAATTGAGCCTAGAATATCATTTTCCACTTCTGTAATGGATTTTCCAAGCTGCCCTTTGTGTTTACTTGGGCAATAGGAAAGAGATCTGGGGAGAGAATGTGGCATAGAGAAAATGAGCAGTGGGGGAATAGGGCACACTCCCATTATCTGGCAGGAAAAAGATACACGAGTCTTCCATAGGCCAAGTGGACATCACGAAAGGCTTGAATTATTGTGATGGAACCCCACCCTAAAATGTGACTCACTGAAGCAAGAGACCCCAGCAGCGAGTATACAGGGTGGATTACACAGGAATGGGAGCTGAGGGAGACTGGAAAAGGTCTGCTGGAGCTGATTCCCTAGGAGAGGCAGACACGCAAAGGAGAGGCCTCTGAAGGGCCTTCCAAAGAATCATCAGGTGTTTCCCAGGAGGTGCTGCATTTGGATGGTTTCCATGGAGGAGGGAGCAGATCACAAGGGCAACAGGTAAGTAAAAGCATTTCTGCTCCCTTTGCAAATTCTGCATCAAGAAGATGCAGTTGTAGAGGGAAGGCATCAAGAGAATCCCAGCTCCTTGCTCATCTCTCTGCCTCAAGCCTGTCCTTGGGTCTGGGGAAGGAGATGGACATTTCAATTGGTTAAGAAACTGAAGTGGGTGGCACTGGAGTTTATCCTTCATAATCTGAGAAGGTCAGAAAACTGGCATCTGCTGGAGTTGCCATAAAGTCTTGAGAAGGGGAGATTCAATGGAGCATGTTTTAAAGCTGCGATTGGAGAAAAATAAAATGCTATGGAGTTTGAACCTGCTGAGTTCACAGTGTTTAATAAACTGCTGACAAATATAAAGTGCTCAGCAAACAGGTGGTGCTCCACAGATGGAAGAGATATGTTATTCCCAGTCACCTAAAGAGAATAAATATTCAGAAAATGACTATGTATGTTTTAATATTGAAGAGCAGATCAGATACTCAGTTTGTATTTTTGGTCTAGAAAAAAGTATATTGTGCTCGTTATGGCTTCAAGTTTCCATTTTCCTCATGAAGGGTTTCTCAGAATATTTTCTGAGCTATTTCACCATGTTCCTTTTGCTGTTCCAGGCATTTGCACTCTTTGTCACTTTGTAGATTCCCCCCGCCCCCCAGGGGGTTGAGGAGATCATGAAGGTCATTTCTTCTCACGTCCAATTTAGTTGAAGGCAAACTACTAGTTAACTATTGAGGAAATACTTAAAGTTCTTAAAAACAAAATATCTTGCCTAGGTGTGTAGACAAAGCAATGCCTGCAAGCTTTAGTCCACAGAGAGGAGACCAAGAGTCCCAATGTCTTGAAGAAGGAAAACGACACTGGGCCTGGTGGAGAGGAGCCAGAAGACCCCAACATTGTGCTGTTTCGTGTGTTATTCAACCCCGCTTAGCACCCATCTTGTTAACGGTAACATGAGGATTTTCACAAGGGCCGCAGTGAATAATCGTGAAAATTAAATAAAATGATTATGTAAAGCATGTAGCACAGGGCTAGGCACACAGCTGACATTCAGAAAATAGCTGTGTTCCTGTTTCCAAGGTTTCAGGGTCAGGAGACACCAATGGGAAGAAGAGGTTAGGAGTTGGTCACAAGAGAGGCATGGGGGAGGGTGGCACAGAGAAAATCCACTGAACATTCCCTTGCACAGTCAGTCAACTAAAACTGGTGGTCATTTATGTGGTGTTTTGAAAGTCACGATGATGCCGTTGGAGCAGAATGGCACGCTGGTGTGAGGCCAAGGGCGGGCCACCCTCAAAATGTGCCACTTCGGCATGCAGATTATTTTGAATTAACGCTACTTAAGAAACGGCTAGTGCAAAAAGAAAAAATATTTTCGTATTTATTTCATAATTTATTGATATCCCGGTATGAATACTGGAGTTTATTTAAAAACGGTACAGTAAAACCTTGGATTGAGAGTAATTTGTTCAGTGAGCGTTCTGCAAGACAGCAAACATTTCTGATAAACGTTAACTTGATAAACAAGGGATGTCTTGCAATGCGAGCAGTACGTGATGCTGAACGTCGCATGATCACAACTGAGCCAATGGTTCTCCTCTCTCTCTCTTTCTCTCTCTCTCTCTCCCTCTCTCTCTCTCTCTCTCTCTCTCTCTCTCTCTCTACAGGATGGTGGGGGATTGTCTCCCACGTTTGGACGCTTGGTCCCAGGCTGAGGTATTTGGCAGAAATCAGTGATTTTTCAGAACATGGAAGGTACCCAAAACTGGCACTAGTGTATTTTTTGTCACTTCAAAGCATCTATGGACAGTCCTTTGCTTTTCCCTACAAGACTAAACTCGAGGCGCGTGGATGGCTCAGTTGGTTGAGCAACCAACTTCGGCTCAAATCATGATCTTATGGTCCATGAGTTTGAGCCCCGCATTGGGCTCTGTGCTGACACCTCAGACCCTAGAGCCTGCTTCAGATTCTGTGTCTCCCTCTCTCTCTACCCCTCCCCTGCTTGCACTCTGTCTCTCTCTCTCTCTCTCCCTCAAAAATAAACATTAAAATTTTTTTTTTTAAAGAGTAAGCTTAAGAGTGCTTTGCTTCATTCTAGGTCAGGCTGCCTGCAGATATAGACCCTTTCTTCTGTTGCCTTATTGCCAGTAACATTAAATGCAGTATATGACAAGAGTTTATTAATACTGTACTGTAGTCAACATCTGAGTGAACATATACAATGACTCCCATGCAGAAAAAAGATTCCATTGAGCCAATAGATAGCAGTGATTCCATTAGTGATAGTGAAAGTCATCCTACACAATAACCCTCCTCTCTCTTGTCTCTCTCACACCAGCCACAAAGGTTTTCAAAGGTAAGTTCAGGTTAATTTGTTTATTTTTCTTTATATTTTGTATTTTCTTTATTATTTTGTATTATATTACAGCATTGTAATAATTTTTATATGACTATCTTTGGGCTGTGGAATGAATCATCTGAGTTTCCATTTATTTCTTATGGGGACATTCCCTTTGGTATACAAGTGCTTTGGATTATAAGCATGTTTCTGGAATGAATTATGCTCACAACCCAAGGTTTTACTGTATTTAGAAATCAGAAAAAAATATAAATCAGCGAAATTTGGTATATTTTGCAAATAAAATGTATAAGCACATTTGGCACAGCATTCAGTAAACTTAAGTTTCAAAAACATAAATATTAACATATATTATCATAAGAAAAGAGCAATAAAAATAAGTATACAAAATAAACTAAGTAATATGTTACATAAAATGAAGAAAATCAATCTTGACAATTGAAAATAAGTTGAATTACTTGGGGTTTTGGCAGTATGATCTTAAGAACAATGCGTATCAATGGTGTTATCTTTGATGGCGAGCCTAGTATTTGCGCAAATTTTTCCAGCTACTAGAAAAGCTTTTTCATATTGTATGCTAGCTGGGGAAAGAGTGAGAAGATAAATACAAACTAAGCCAAAGTATCTTTCTCTGAATTTGTTATAGACAAATAACATCACATCTATGTGATAATATAAAGACAATCTTTTATAAATTTTTATTTTTAATAAAGACTTCAATAGTTTTAGTGACAGTGAGCTGTAGTTTCTGTTACTAATGCCCAGCAGTCAATTTGTAAGAAGCCTGGTTCTTAGCTTCTGCTATGAAACAGCCTTTGTTCAAACAAACAAAACAAATCAATCAGACAGATAAGGAGTTTCCACCAGTAAACACTGATTGTTTTTCCTATCAACCTGACCCCATTCAAGGTGCTGATATCTTGAGGGTAAGACTGAGTCTTTGTTCCTTATAATTCTCTTTTAGGAAGCTCTTTTTTGCATACTCCCAGAACTCTAACAAGAAAACAAAACAAAACAAAAAAACAAAACCAACTTCTTTCAAGGAGAACTAGGGTGAATTTGATCTGGGAAAATCTGGGTTAGTGTTTCATTCTTTTTCTGCTAGTAGACCAGACCCCTTTTAATGCTGTACTTAACTCTCTAGGTACTTCTCAAAGCATTAATAATTCAGATTACAGATTTCTTTAAATACTGAAATAATGAGATCACACCAACAAAAATTTTGGTGCTTTGGTATTTAACAATGAGAAGCACGAGTTCTAGAAGGTTGAAAATTGTCACTGCAATGGCTAATTAAAATCATCGTGCTCAGAAAGTTTTTCTCCATTAAGCCACTAGAGTGTCCAAATTACATTTTAAGAATAAGTCTATATTGGTTTAAGGCAACTGTTTATAGGATATTCTTAAATATGTGAATACACCCAAGGTGTTCTCCCTTTAGTCATTAGTAACTTGGCATAAATTGTTTATTAGCCGAGTAATCAAGAATGTAACCAAGTAACCAAGTTTGTTTTTTGAGGCTGGGCAGTGGAGCGAGAATTACAGGCAAACAGGAGGATAATTGCACTTGTAGGGTAGACCCAGCGAGGGAGGGGTAGCCTATTGGCCCCAGAGAGTCTGGGGTTGCCTCAGGAAGGCAAAGTGGGCTTGCCAGAAATGCTGATGAAGGCAGGAAAGGGCTGGAGGGTGGACAGTCACCTCATCTCTCCACCATGTTGGATACCCTCCTGTGGTAGATCCTTTGCATTAAGTGTAACTGTGAAAATATATCTTAAAAAAGAGACAGTCCATTCCCTTACCAGCTTGAGGAAGATGAAAAGTCATATGGGCAAAACAAGTGAAGAAAAGCACAAGTTAATATGGACACAGAAAACATTCAGGAAAAAAAATAGAATGGATGAGATGTGATAAGAAGGATGTTTGACCCAGATTTTGAGGAGAAGTTGAGTGTGGGTTGGCAAAGAGGAAATGTCTTTCCATGCTGCAGGGAATATTATTTGTAAATGTATTATCTTAGCCCGGGGAACCTGAGAAGAGAGTCTGGGGTTAATTCTATGAACACATGCTTTCTTTCTCGTGGAGTGCAATCCCAGAGAAGCGAGAATGAGGAAGAAAGGATGGATAGAAACAAATAAAAAACCACATTACTGAGTTCCAGTTATCCAGGAAATTCAAAAAGTTGCTCAGTTATGAAGAACATCTCAGAAAGTCCTTTGGTGGAAAGAAGGGCAAAGAACCTCTCTACTGACTTCTTTCTGTCTCCTGTTTCTCGTCTCTGGTTTGCCCATGGGTTAACTGTCCCATCTGCCCTCCAGACAGCTGCTGGGATTGGACTCAACCATCAGAGCTGCTGTGGTTTCTACCATGAGGAGAGTGATGGAGGCCATGTCAAAAGCTAGCCTTTTCCCCCCACGATTTGCAGGAAAGCCTGAGATAACCAGAGTGTTAAATAATGTTTTCAGAGTTTTATGACCATTGGAACGGCATAAGCCAGTCAACCATTGCTGGCCTACTTTTATCAGGAATCAGGGAAAATAGCACTCTGGGGGGGGGGGGATGGATGAGTCATCGTGGATCTGAGGAGGGTAAGAGATAGGTCTGGGGATGAAAACAGTTGGTGAAAAGCTAAGCATGTCTAGAGTGAATGGTGCCTAGACAAATGTGTGACTTAGTGTGTGATTTGGGTGATATTCCATAGGTGCCAGAAGCTAGGATTTCATAGGTTGATTTGAGTGAGTTTGAAATTTGTGCCATCTTGTTGTGCTTATTATTACTGGTATTATGGTTTTACCTAATTAATAATCTCTTCAACCTCCTTCCTAAACTGTAGATGCTGGAAAGCTAAAAGTAACACTTTTCAGACTCCAGTGCAGCTAGTGTTCTGTACACGATTCAGGTTCTGCCAAAGAGATGTGTTTATGAGGAACGTGAATTCAGAACTGAAGCAAGTGGGGAGAGGGCTTAAAATCCAACTGTAGCAGCAACGTGATGCGTTGTCCAGCAGCTTTGATGGCATTTCCTATCATGGCAGCTCCCAGGGGCCACCACAGTGTGGAGTGGCTTTGGAAAATTCTTCCTGGATGCTCAACCTGGAAAGTTTCTCTCTCAGTTAATTTGTAAGCCTTTTAATGGTCTTTTAAAAAATCCTTTTTGCTTAAATCAGCCAGACTAGACCCTGCTCTGAGGAAATGACCAATGACATACTTATAATATTTGTTCACAGTTTCCAAGAGAGTTCTTTAGGGAAAGAGAGAAAGATTGAAAGAGACAGAGAGAAAGAATGGACACAACAAGTGTGTATGTCTTAATCTTCTTAGACTGTAATAACAAAATACCATAGTTTGGGTGGCTCAAACAACTTATTTTCTCATAGTTCTGGAGGCTGGATAGTCCAAGATGCAACATCTGATGGAGTTTGGTTTCTGGTAGGAACTCTCTTCCTGTTTTGATGACAGCCACTTACCTTCTCACTTTGTCCTCATGTGGTCTTTCCTCTGTGATCACAAGGAAACAGAAATGGGGAAAGGAGATCTTCCTGTTTCTTGTTATTTAAAAAAATTTTTTTTCAACGTTTTTATTTATTTTTGGGACAGAGAGAGACAGAGCATGAACAGGGGAGGGGCAGAGAGAGAGGGAGACACAAAATCGGAAACAGGCTCCAGGCTCCGAGCCATCCGCCCAGAGCCTGACGCGGGGCTCGAACTCACGGACCGCGAGATCATGACCTGGCTGAAGTCGGACGCTTAACCGACTGCGCCACCCAGGCGCCCCCCTGTTTCTTGTTCTTATAAGGTCACTAATCTCATCACGAATCCCCCCTCCAATCGTCCCCTTTGTCAACAGCTCATGACCTCATGTAATTATCCCCCAATTGCCCCATCTCCAGATAGCGTTGCATTAACAGGGTTTCAACTTAAGAATTTGAGGGAACACACATTCAGTCCATAACAGACAGAAAGATTAATTCTGGCTCTGAGATGCTATACAATTCAGTGTCCATAGTTATTAAACCTGATTGTCACTTTCAGCCTATGTTCATATAGATACTACCAATGAAGAAACAGAACCTTAAAGGTAACAAATGCATTTGACTTCTCAGTCCTTACCAAATATTAGAAGAAAAGATCCTTAACAAAACATGCACCATGTCAAGAAGTTTATCAACCTAAAATAAGAAAAGATGCAGTGTTTGATTTTAGCATTCTGTTATCAATGAGGGAAAGCCTCCTGGCACCCCACTACGCAGAGGTAAATGCTACGTGGCTGCATCAGCCCTTGTGCTCTGCATGACCCCTGAGGTCCTTCTCAAAGACCTTGATCCCTTATTGTGTCTTATTGTGGCCTCCTCTCACCAATACTGGCTCTGCCTAGTGGGCGACTAAAATGTCATTTTCAAGCAGCTGCACACAGATGAATAAAGAACAACTTCTCCCTAATTTCATACTTTATCTGGAAGGTGTGCTGAAGGTAATAAACACAGAAGTGTTAAATAATTGGTTTACATCTAAAGACCTTCTGGCTAAAACCTTAAAGCCAGATCTCTCAAAGTGCTCACAAAACAAAGGGGGTTTTTGAATCCTTTGAAAGACTTCTCACATCCCCAAAGGCAAGGGAATTAAAAGCAAAAATGAACTATTGGGACCTCATGAAGGTTAAAAGCTTCTGCACTGCAAAGGAAACAATCAACAAAACTAAAAGGCAACCAATGGAATGGGAAAAGATATTTGCAAATGACATATCGGGCAAAGGGCTAGTATCCAAAATCTATAAAGAGCTCACCAAACTCCACACCCAAAAAACAAATAATCCAGTGAAGACATCCAGATGGCCAACAGGAACATGAAAAGATGCTCAACGTCGCTCCTCATCGGGGAAATACAAATCAAAACCACACTCAGATACCACCTCATGCCAGTCAGAGTGGCTGAAATGAACAAATCAGGGGATTATAGATGCTAGTGAGGATGTGGAGAAACAGGAACCCTCTTGCACTGTTGGTGGGAATGCAAACTGGTGCAGCCACTCTGGAAAACAGTGTGGAGGTTCCTCAAAAAATTAAAAATAGATCTACCCAGTGAGCCAGCAATAGCACTACTAGGAATTTACCCAAGGGATACAGGAGTGCTGTTGTGTAGGGGCACTTGTACCCCAATGTTTATAGCAGCACTCTCAACAATAGCCAAATTATGGAAAGAGCCTAAGTTGCTATCAACTGATGAATAGATAAAGAAATTGTGGTTTATATAGACAATGGAATACTATGTGGCAATGAGAAAGAATGAAATATAGCCTTTTGTAGCAATGTGGATGGAACTGGAGAGTGTTATGTTAAGTGAAATAAGCCATCCAGAGAAAGACAGATACCATATGTTTTCACTCTTATGTGGATCCTGAGAAACTTAACAGAAGTCTACGGGGGAGGGGAAGAAAAAAAAAAAAAAGAGGTTAGAGAGGGAGACAGCCAAAGCATAAGAGGCTCTTAAAAACTGAGAACAAACTGAGGGTTGATGGGGGGTGGGAGGGAGGGGAAAGTGGGTGATGGGTATTGAGGAGGGCATCTTTTGGGATGAGCACTGGGTGTTGTATGGAAACCAATTTGACAATAAATTTCATACTTAAAAAAAAAAGAAAGAAAGACTTCTCTATCTTTAGAAGGCATTTGGGATTAGAACAGAAATGGGTGTTTTCCAACAATACAAAGAGGAAAAATCACTTGTGTCTGGTACTTGGTTGAGACTGAAACTATGTGAAAAAGACAAAAATGAGGGCACCTGGGTATCTCAGTCAGTTGAGAGTCTATTGATTTTGGCTCAGGTCATGATCCCAGGTTCGTGGGATCAAGCCCTGTGCTGAGCCCCATGTCAAGCTCTGTACTGACAGTGCGTAACCTGCCTGGGATTCTCTCTCTCTCCCTCTGCCCCTCTCCCCTGCTCATGCTCTCTCTCTCTCTCTCTTTCTAAAATAAAGTTTAAAAAAAGCAGAAATGATGTTTGTAACAACAAATTATTCAAAAATCATCTTTACTAACATTCTAGAAACCAGTCTTTGTTTTTCTTACAAAACCAAGGGCAATTATCTGCAAAACTCTCAAACAAAAGTAAACTTCATATTGACCATGCTGAAATAATTAAAGAGATATGAATTGTTTTCTAGATCTTTGCCATTCAAAGTATGGCCCATGGACCAGAAGCATTAACATCACCTGGAATATTGTTAGAAATTCACTCCCAGACCTTACCCAGACCTACTGAATCAGAATCCACATTTTGAAAATATTCCCACATACTTGTAAACACATTAGAGTTTTCAAAGCTCCATTCTAGATACTGTAAAATTGTTCATACAACCACTTGTTGAAATGATTCCATTCAGCATTTAAATATGTGATGGCAAATGACTATTAAGGCTTAGCAAATAATTAGTTTGTGTCTATATTAATGCTACTATTAATTTAGTCAATGCTTGTTATTGTAACAGGCTCTGATTTTATCCAATGGTATTTCTTGAGCTTTTCAAAGTGATAAAGAATCCCTATTTTTTCTCATTTGTTCCTTTAGTTAATTGTTTTAATCTTTCTGCTGTACTTTCTATTCCAATATAATTATTTATGGATTTTTAAAAGCCTTCTGACATACCCCTCCAGGTTGTCCCAGGAGACACTCGACTCAAAAGGCCATTTCCCCCATTCTTTCTCGATTGCAGAACCATGATTTGATTCAGTGTCATGAGGTTTTTAGCTCTAGTCTAAACAAATCATAATGATCTTATGTCCCTTTACCATATACTCAATTTCCTGTCCTCATTTATAACTAAGCGTGGACATGTGACTGAGGTCTGACAGAAAAAGGATAATCTGGAGGATTCTGGGGAAGTCTTTGCTCCCTAATAAAAACAACAGAGAGGAAAAGGTGGCTCTCTGGCTCCTGTGATTCCTTCTTTCAGCCTAAACACACACAGGAAGGCTGGTGCTTGACAGCCATCTTGAAGCGATCAAAATAAAAACAAAAAGTCAACTTACTGAGAATGGTAGAGTAGAAAAAGCCTGATTCTGAATGACATGATTGAATCACTACTCATGTCCTAGACTCTTTCCAGAGTTTGGATTATGGAAAAGCAAAACGAAGCAAAAAATGAAACAAAACGAAAACAATCCTTCCCCCTCCAAACCCTATCTATTTAAGATAATATTAATCTACTTTGTTGTGAGAATGATGAAACCATTTCTAACTGGTACAAATAAGAATGCTTACTGTAGTTAGGGAATTGTTATGTAAGATTGAAGGGTTTTGAAACTTATGGCCAGTGGCACTAAGTAAGGCAGCAGAAGACCTTGCTTTTGATACTGGACTCTCTACCTCCTAGCTATGTAAAATGCAAACCTGGTTTTGTAGGAACTTTGACTCTTCTATTTGCAAGGGCAGAGTCAACACACCCAGTGCCTTCTTTTTCTGGCAAAAAGAGGAAAATTGGCCAAGTTCTGGAACTTTTCCTTCAAATGAGGTTTTCCAAAACTTTCTAGAGAGTCAGATGTTTTCATGGCTGTTGGTTGTTTCCTATAAATTAAGTTTAATTACATTATCTTCCCAGTGGCATATTTTTGATGAATATAGTGCTTTTCTTTCTCTTTGGGGGATGGAAAAAAAAAGCAACTAAAGTTTTAATAAGATTTTTTTAAAGTAACTGTCTTCTTTTTCAAGCTAAACAAAATTTTATGCTGAATTAAGACCTACTTCCTCATATTGTATTTTAAATAAAGGATTAAAAACAAAGCCTCATGTAGGTCCTGTGGGAAAATGGAAACATTACAAGAGAAGTATTAAATTAGCATTTGTAGTATTCTAGGTCTAGACATTAGGTAAAATTTGGTGCAGACTTTTCAAATGTGTGGGCTTTCATAAGCCATACATATCCACCAAGTGGTTTTAATTCACCCAATCTTTAAAAAAAAAAAAAAAAAAGAATCTGTTGCCAGCAATTCCTCTGTTCCTGTTCTACCTAACACTGCCCCCATACTTGGATTTGCTCCATGTCAGAAGCAATGGCACTAGGTGCCAATGTGGCATTATGGTTGGTGTTGAGACCTCACCACTTCGTAACGGTGCGTGTTTTGGGTTGAGTTGTGTCCCAGAAAATAATGTTGAAGTCCTAACCCCCAATACATGTGAATGTTACCTTGTTTGGAAATAAGGTCTTTGCAAATGGTCAAATTGAGATGAGGTCATTAGGGTGGGTCCTAACCTTTTATGACTGTGTCTCTATAACAAGGGGAGCTGTGAACCCAGAGGGATGGAAGATAATGTGAAGACACAAGGAGAACATCATCTACCCGCCAAGTGATTTCCAAGGTTGTCAGAAGCTAGGAGAGAGGCATGGAACACATCCTCTCTCACATCCCCCAGAACCCCCCCAACTTTTTCAACACCTTAATTTCAGACTTCTAGCCTTCAGAATTGTGAGACAATAAATTTCTATTGTTTAAGCTGCCCAGATTGTGGTACTTTCTTATGGCAGCTCCTCCCAGTTACATTCTCTTAGAGGCGTTCCAGAGCAGTGCATGGAACCCAATACCTAAAAGTTGGAAGTCACCACACTAGTAGTATGATTTTTCTAATATTAATCTTTAAAAAAGTATATTTGATGGAAACTGAGTTGGAAAAAAATCCAAGTCACAGAAACATCCTATACTCAAAATTCCAAAATTGTGTCTTCCCCTTCTTGTGGGTCCTTACTCTTTCTTGAATGACTTCATTACCTCTGGCTTCATCCTGCAGAACATGTTTTTCTGATGTCTGCCTCTTCAGATTGCCATTTGGTAGACTGGTAAATTTGAGTCTGTCTTAAATGTAAAGGTCAAATGATTCTCAATAGGTAAAGGTCAAATGATTCTCAAAATATTCTCAATATTAAAATAGGTCTCTATATTTAATATTCCTTTCACCCTAATTTCTCTAGATCTCTGCCGCCTCTGCATATAACATGTTTGAATATCACCTAAGCTCAAATCAGACCTCCAATGTTAGCAAAACCCTTAAGGCTAGGAAGATCGATAACCTTCCTTAAGAGTTTGTTTTAGTGTTTCCACTTATGATGAGAAAATTCTTTTGGGTTCCTCTTGAAACCATAGTTCAAAAAATTGTTTGTTCTCGCAATATCTTTAGTAGAGATACAAACTATGTGATAAGATAAATCTGTGACCATTGGGGGAAAGAGTTGTTATTCCCCACTCTTCATTGAATAACTTAAAGTCTTTGGCATTTGGTTTTTAGTATTTGTATTCTTAAGGAGGGTTTCCTCATCAATTTAAAGTGGAAATGAATTTATTATTTTATTTTATTTTTATTTTTATTTTTTTCTTGGAAATTGATTTTAATACACCAAATAAAAATAACTAGTATGCATGTTGAAAGGAAAACTTCCCACAAGAAAATTCGTATGTAGAACTTAAAGCCCCTGTACACTGAGCTCTTCAGATGAGAAGAACATAGCAGTTCTTTTATGTTCCTTGTGAAAAGAAGGAACAAAGACATGGTGAAGCTGTTTTGCTTGCCACGTCAGCATTCCTTTGAGAAGGAAGGAAGAAAATATGTTGTTGGGAGTTCTTCAATTTAGCTCTACAAAGATTTAAATATGTTTTGACTTTCAACGGCACTTTTGCAGGATTGTAAAACTGTCTGTCTCCTCTCCAGACTATTCTGTACACAAATGTAGTTCTAATTTTTTGTAAAATACTGCTTTGATCATTCAGCTCCTTGGTCAAAATTGATGATGGCATCCTCCTGTATGTCAGCTCATGTCTACACTATTCAAGATACTTGGTAATCGGTACCCATCCCACCAATCCCAAATGTTATTTCACATTTCCCCATCATAAAATGTATTGCCTTTATTTTATTGCCTTTCTCTCCCCCTGTTAGCTTCAACACATATGGGTTTATACACACAATATTTACTCAAATACACACACACACACACACACACACACACCATATGTATTCTGGCCCTGGGACTTTTACTTATAGTTTTTCCCTTTTCTGCTGTCTGCTTATATCCTTTTTCCTAGCCAGATTGTAAACTTCTTTAAAGCTCATTTCCTTCTAGAAAGTTCTATTTCCTTCTAGGAAGCTCCCTTGATGACCAATAGCTCTTCTCCCTGCTACTTATTTAGTGTGAAACTATATGGTGCTTGGTTAAATGTTATTTTATAGAGCTTTCTAATTTTTTATTATAATATAATACAATTTTTAGGCTTCCTTCATATCTCTCACAGTCCTGGCATGTGATGGAGTATAACAGACAAACCTTCCATTTCAACAGCCCCCTTTCCACCTCTCTGTAGCATGCTACAGCAAAGACTCACTGCAAAGCACTCATGTGTGAGGAACCCCAGTTGTCAAAATGCCCACCAATCCCCTTCTCCTGGTGGAGGAAGTTAATCACTGGCACCTACCATAACCATCACCACCACTTACTGTATGTATAAGGACTGTTGTCCTGGAAGCTGTAGATACTTATGAAAATGGCAAAATCTTACTAAAGACAACCTAGATTTACCGTGGCCATTATAAGGAATGTCCCAATTAGATATGATTGTTTAAGAAGTGCACTTGAAAACAAGGGTTCCAAAATTAAACAAACAGAATGAGATACCTATTTTATTTTATTTATTTTTATTTTTACTTTTACTTTTTTTTTTTTTTTGAAAGAGAAAGAGAGAGAGAGAGAACCCAGGCTGAGGAGAGGGGCAGAGGGAGAGAGAGAGGGGGAGCCTGAAGCAGGGCTGGATCTCATGATCGTGAGATCATGACCTGAGCTGAAATCAAGAGTCAGATGCTCAACCAACTGAGCCATCCAGGTGCCCCAAGATCTCTATTTTAAACTCACATGCAGAAGCCTCCAAAAGTTTTCAAAATTCCAAAATAGTTTCACTAAAAGATTCATTGCAAAAGACTAGTGAGAAAGAAATAAAAGGTATCTAAAAGACCATAAGATGGAGGTATCAGACTGAGGGGATTCCTGCTGCTGCCTTCTACCCTCCTTCATTTCAGTGCTTCATCTGGTGATCCTCTCTGAATTGCCTTTCCACTCCGAAGAGACTATTAACAGCTGCCTCTTAAAACTAGACCATCTGAAGCTATAGGCAATCCTCTTCAGATATCTTTCACTCTCTGGTCAAAGGCCAAACTAGGGGCCTTAAAGAATTTCTTAAACCTAGGGATAATCCTCAAAAGGTTTTGTAAAATAGATTAACTCTTAAGGCCAGTTCGGAGAAGGAAATAAAATTTTATATTGTCTCTTCCTTTCCATATCCAGACCAATCAATTATTGATCCTATTCTCTTCTAGCTATTGCCTTACTTGTCTCATTTTAGATCCTAAGAACTTGGATTAGCTTTCTACCTGCCAGGGCCATGCAGCTTGTCCATTCCTTAGGCTACCTTTGGCAGTGACTCTAGATTTTGTAAAGACAACTTTTGTATCCTCACTGATCTAGATCTTGTGAAGATACTTTTTATATCCTCACTGAGGATGCCTCTTGGGTCCTTGGGCTTGTTTAATGTTGCTATATGTATTTACTGTGAGAGGTGAAAACTGACAAGATGTCTGAAAGGATTTAATAACTTTATGGTCAGAAATTTGTCCCAGTCAGAAGAGGATATTCAGAGCCTGATAGGAGTTTTTAGGCCTTCTCTCCTAAGCCCAGAGAGTTTTGTGCCCAGAGAGTCTTTCTTTCCTTTACTCTGGTATTGGCCTGTAAAGATAATGCCATTCATCTATATCTCCCAGGCCATGGCTAAGGGAGGCGGGGTGGGGGTGGGGGTGGGGTTACTTCTCAGACTGTCACGATGCTGGAGACCCCCTGGTCTGTCTCCCTGTCTCTGGTTAACAACCTCAAACTTGGGGAACTCTGTATCCAGACTCTGTGAAAGAGAGAGAGCGAGAGAGGGAGAGAGAGAACATAAGGCAAAGGTAATGAGAATAAAATTGGTTGTGTTGTCTCTAGATGCTTAAAATTTTAGTGGCTTTCATGACTGTCACCTTCCAAGTCCCAAGCTACAGTTTGAAACAGGAATTACCAGGAGTCGTTCATGCTTCAGGATACACTTCCTTTGCCAGAGCCCTACTTCCCCGGCTAGGAGTAACTGTAACCAGGAACCTCTCCTTAACTCTTAAAAATACTGCAGAATCTGCAGAATCTGCTGCTAGATCCAAGAAAAGTCCTTGGACCCTTTATAACTAAACAGCGTTGTTCTTGATAATAAGATAGCCCCTGATTGTCTTTTAGGGGAGCAAGATGCTGTCTGCGTTGTGGTCCATACTATCTGCTGTATCTAGGTTAACACTTTGAGGAGGCTGAAACTCAGCTTGCTCACTGAGCACCCACTTGGTTTCAATGGGTGAGTCCTCCAATGAGATCTTTCTTTGATTGGCTTGAGTCTTAGGGGTCATGGCTCTGAAGTACACTGCAAACATCGGGAATTTTCCTGCTTATAGCTATCATAATAATCTCCCTGGTGCATTGTATTTTCTTAAAAGCTTGAAATGCAGGTTTACAACTGCCAACCACTAAGCAAATGATCTCCCTAAGACTGGAACATCAAAAAAGGAACAAAGAGAACGATTGACAAAAAATGGTTTCAAAAAATTGTCAAAAAGCTCGATGTCGTGGCCTGTGAACATCACAGAGATTAGAGATTCAGCCTCCCACCCCCTCCAATTTTTCCGTTTTCGATCAAATCCATTCCACATAATGTAGTTCCTAGTGACTTTTAAAAACAACAATCAGAAATCATGCCACTATCCCCACCTAAAAACTTCTGACTTATTGCCAGATTTTTTTTAATGCAATCTCTACCCCCCATGTGGCGGTTAAACTCATGACCTCAAGATCAAAAGTTGCATGCTCTACCGACAGAGCCAGCCAGGTGCCTTGACTTGCTGCCAGATTGTAAAAGAAATGTGCAAGGCTGGCTAGGCCCTTTATGGTCTGGTTTCTACTTACATCTCCCATTTCATTACCAAGTTCAGTTCTACTCCAGATTTCAGTCAACAGCCGGCTTTTCTTCCACTGAAACCACCTTTCAGTTACCTGCCTTAATCATCCCACTAGCTGGACCCCCTCACCCCCCACCAGCCCTGCTCTTTGCATAACTAACTTCCTCTCCATGCCTCAGACCAAACGTCAGTCTTCAGAGATATCTTCCATGACCGCCCCTCCCTCGCTAAGCGTAGATTAGGTTTCATTTCACCCTTCCACTGCACTCTGAATGTGTCGTCTGTGGTGGTCACTATCCTCATAATGGTCAGGAAGTGAATATTTTTATGTTTCTGCATAGTTAGGGTTTTGGGGGCAAATTTTTCCAGGACCTGGGTTAAAGAACTAACTTTGAAACTTAAGATAGTAAGAGACTCGCTTTCCTGGAGGTATCTGTTTATTTCAAGGAATGATAAGGTCTGGAGGCATGGAGACATTCCAAGAGTACTCTTGGATATGACCCTTGTGTGGAGTTCATTTCAGAGAAACTTGTCTTCTATCTCCCCTGGAAACATTTACATTCCAAAGGGTAAAAACTCAGGATGTTTCCTATTCTTTCCCAAAGGAGAGTTAGTGTATCTTAGGGAGCAGAGTTTTCTCTCATCATCTTATGAAGAGAAGGAAGGGAGACAGTAATGCCTCTTCTATGTAAATTCTCACATTCTTTTGGGGTTCTTCACCTATAGAAGAGACTCCAGAAGGTATAATGTGATATCTGGCTCTCATCGTATCAACCTCAGAAGAGGAAATATTGGGGCTAGGGAAATGGTGCAGTTTTTGTTTTTGTTTTTTTTAATGTAAGCAAATACAAATAGTTTTTCTCTGCCCCAGAAATCTTGTCTCTAACTCTCAGGATAATATAAATAAATATAGATATTAAAACATGTCAATATTTACAAATTTAATTTCTATGTTCACAAATGGACTATAATGTCCTTGAGTGTAGAAATCCTTGAGATTCATTATGGTATTCCTAGTGCCTGGCAGTATGTGGTGCTTAAGAAATCTTTGTTGATTGCTTGCTGAGCAAGTAAGTGAATTGCCTCAATGCCTGAAGAATGATTAAGTGTTATTCAGTAGAAAGTGAGAGTGGTTTAATTATCCAAAGCTCGCGATCGTTCTGCAAATAAGTGAGGTCTTCTGGTAATATTGTTTGGAGAAATCCAGGGGCTTGCAGCTGGTCAGTAGGCTCAGTGCTGATGGGGCCAGTGGTTCTGTCCCTTTCCTTGCTAGATTAGCAGTGGGTTACTCATTTGTAAGGCCTCAGCCATCACTCTGACCTGTTGTTGTCCTGGGTGCATTCCTCAGAGATGGATTGTTTCCTTAGAGTGAAGGCTCTGGAGTGTGCACCGCCTTGAATGAAATCCCAGCTCCGTCCCTTGACAGCAGCAACTTACTGGACTTCTTTGTGGCTCAGTTTCTTATCTGTAAAATGGGCAGGATAATAAAATCACCAATGTTGTGAGGATAAAGGGAGGCTATTTATGCAGAGCAGTTAATAATATAATGAGTTGTGAGGGGAAAAAATGAATTAATTACTACAAAATCCTTAGAAAAATACCTGCCACATCATCAGTTCTACAGATTTTTTTTTTTTTTTTGCCTATGTAATATTCAATTTAGGAAGGATTCTGAGAGAGAAGAAAAAAGTTCAGTAAAACAATTTTTCTATTCTAATACATGAAAAAAAGATTTTTTGGCCAATGAAAAATATAGTTTAAAAAATCAAGTCAACATTCTAACCTATAGATTCTTTGGTTAAGAAATCATTTCTTCAGGTTCAGTGGCAAGTATTATCCCTAAAGTAATTTCCCCCAAATTAGTGCACAGTAAGTGAAATCCTGCCCGGAACCATCTGGAATATGTAAAAATAAGAATCACATCTGATTCTATACAGAATGCAGGGTATATTTTTAGTTACAAAGAACTATTGTCAAACATTCTAAGAAAAAAAAAAAAGGAGGAAAACATTCTCTACTTTCCAACAAGCCAAGGAACTATTTTCAAAGGTTTTTTAAAGACTATGTGATGTGCTTGTTTTTATTATCATTTGGAGGTCTGCTTTCACAAGATGAAATATAATATTTAGAAGGGGAAAGAGGCTGCTTAGGGAACATCTAAAGCCTGATTGTTGCTTTAATGGCTTAAGTCTCTTTTCATGCATTCAACAAATAATTATTGAGAGTGTGCTTTGGGCAAAGTGTGCATTAAACCGTCCGTGTGTTTATTTATTAAGTGTGGTGAGTTAGCATCTCCTCCGTGTTCAGGGAGGGGCAGCCTTGTGCAGCGCTCTCAAAGGGACCCAAAAGAGTTAATAGATCTCATTAGGTAACACGTGGCATCACCATCCACCCAGTTTTTGGTTGGATGGCATTACCAGAGAGGTCAAGGTCTATGTTTGATTCTTACCTGAAGAGGTTTTCGTCTTGCTCAGCACTTTTGGGTCACAAAGCATGCTTTGACCTAACAACCTAACCCCAGAGTCAAAATCAGGCAATAGGAAATATTAGAGCAAATTTGTTACTGTCACTGATACTGTGTGTTCACACTGTATGACTTCCTATCTGAAGGATGGTACTTTATTTTTATTGCTATCAACTCATTCGTATAGAAGCTCAACAGAAGGTTCCAGTATCTAAAACTTAAACAACCTTATGGATAGAAGAACTAATTCTATATAAGATGTGTTATGTGCCAAGAACTGTTATAAATGCTTTACATATAGGTTCATTTTAATTTTCATAGATCCCTATAAAGAAGATGTTGTATTATCCCCATTTCACACACCAGAAGACTAAGGCAGAGAGAGGTTATATCACTCCCATTGGTTATTAAGTGGCAGAGGTGGCATGGAACTCTAGGCAGTCAGGCTGAAAACCCACTGTTTTCACTCACTGATTAACATACCAAGGATGTTGTCTTTTGTTATTTGAAGATAAAATTAGTTTTTCATTTAAGAAAATTGCGTTGATTGCTGCAATGTATTTTGTAAATAAACTGGCAATGAAATATATGATTTTAAGATTTAGTCAACAGATCTGTGCTGATCCTTTCACTATCCTAGTAATTGGCTCCTTGATGCCTCACGTACTATATCCAGACATTACTCTCTGCAGATGAGCTCCAACTTCTCTCCAGACACTTTCTTCATGGTCTTCTCCCCACCTCCTCCATGTCAATTGGCCTCTTTCCACCTAGTCAATTTAGCCTGAAATCACCTTTCCTTCTTTAAATTTCTATAGCAATTAATGGTAGTGCATTTGTCTGGCTATATATGTTAAGAATTATGGCATTTCCTCTATTGTTGATTTGAACTGTTATTGAAATCATTGGTCATGATTTAACTCCTCATGTGTCTTGTGTCTCTTTAATTCTTTTCTAGGACTCTAAGCTCCTTGAGGACAAAGACCTGGTTTTAAGCCTTAAATAAAAGGTTTTGGTTAGTTTGTATGTATATATTACAGCCATAATCCATCACAAAATAAAACATGAATCCTTCCCAGATTAAGATGAAATGCTGAGGGTCATTAAAAAATATTAAGATGGGTGGCTTTGATTTTAGATAAATAGAATCATCTGCCCATTTAGGAATTGTTCTCTTGTTTTTCTCTGTCTCTCAAGAAATGCTTTTCAATGTCAATTATGCATGAGACAGGGCTAACCTCATTTTTATATATATATATATAGGTAAAGATTAATGGTCTTGGATTGCATGGAACATATTGTCTAGTTGGGTTTCTGGATTCTATACCTCTCTATAACGTGTAACTAAGAAGCTTAAGAATTATGTAATAAAAACTAAAATGATCTTAACCATGTGAGACTTTAGAGGAGAAAGTTGGGAGAGAGGCCACTTTGGACTGGGATGCTCAGTCCATGAAAATGGGATTTGAGCTATGTATGTAATGGGAGGTATAAACTGTGAGGTTGGTCACGCAGAAAACTATCAATATCAGATTTTTAGGCACTGGAAAGTCAGCAGAAATATTATGAGAAGCCTAATTTGGATTGGAGAAAGATTGGAGGCAGAGTATGCAGTAAAGAATTATTAGAAAATATAGATTCAAAACTTTAGAAGTGCCTTACATAGCTAGATCTCATTTAGGGAGAAGAGAAAACTGTGACCCAAAGAGGTAAAGATAATTGCCTAAGAACACAGTGTAAGGCTTTTACTTTTGTTTTCAATTTTTAATTTTATTTCCGGATCATAAATTTGTAATTTTGAACAAATTTTGTTATGCTTTAAATTGAATTTAAAAGAAAAACACTGAGTCAAGGGCAATTCTACCAACTATCAAAGTATATTTTGGGGCTAGAAACATTAAAGGGCATAGTTTTAATGGAACTGATAGGAAAAAAAGCCTCAAGACTTGGCTATGCAGTGTGTTATTTGTCTGAGATATTAAAACATCCTTTTACATTTATGGAAAACAGTATGCTAATAAATAACTCCTAGCTCTATTGCATTATTTGACAACCAGTCCCATGTTATTTTCATTACATTAAATGGTAGCAGTAAACATGAAAATGATGTCTCATAATGCATTGATAAACTTTATCATTTTCTTGCTGAATTTATCACTAAGACAGCTCACATCATTTTCACATCATTTAGTAGATTCAACATGTTCTCAAGGCTACTGACATTTCTGTTGGTTTTGAGTGGCTTCTAATGTTTATTTGCACTTGAGTAGGGACCGAAAAATCTCATTAAAAGACGGTTGCTCATTTCCATTAAGGGGCCATGAAATACAGATGGTGATATTTTTTCATCTGAGTCCAAGGTGAACAAGAAGAAAGAATATTCATAGATCTGAAATACTGACCCATTTGCTCAAGAAATTTCCTGAGTGGTAATAACTTTTACCTGTTATTTCATTTGTTTTGAAATATGTGATAATTTCCAATGGCCAAAGATGACCAACAGAGAGTGATCTTAAACAAAGACCAGTCGCAATTTAACTTGCTGGAAAAGTATTCCAGAGTTTCTGCAATGTTGTAAAACTCCTTGGATATCATTTAAAGCATAAAATCGTATGAAATTTTATGTTTATGTGTTTATTCATTTATTCATATTTTTATCCGGTGACTGTTTATGGACTGCCTAAATAACTGTGGTGTAAGATAAAAAAGTGAAAAATCAAAAAGAGAGATATATGGATAAAACATTAATGGAAATAAAAACCCTGCTGCTCTAAGTGTGCATGGCTGGAGGCTTAGGGACTTCTTTCCTAAGCTCCTGTGAAATTATGAAAGTCCCTCAATTCTTTCACCAGGCCATATGGAAGTGATCTGGAAGAGTTCATGGACATTTGCAGTGTTGGTACACATCTAAGTGTTAAGTGCACTATTTGAAAGTATACTAGGAAAATGAAGACATTATCAAGGTCAATACTTAAGCTGCTAGCTCACAGTGATTTCTCTCTTTCTGCACATGTCATTGTAGTTAAGATCAAAAGTTTTGCAGTTTCTAGCCAAATTTGAAATTTGGGAGAAATGGTATAAAGATGGTTTGATGAAAATTTGGCCAACTTTGTTTAACTTGAAAATTAGTAACCTTGGACTGGAGTCAAAAAGATGTATGTGTGCATACATACATACAGAATTGTGGGGACTGAAGTCTTGCAGTTTTTATGGAAATGTGGATGAACGTTCTGGGTCTGCAAAGTGCACTAAGCCTCTACCTTCCAAGCAGCTTAATCCAAGAAAACTGTACCCCTAAATCCGTGTGTGTGTGTGTGTGTGTGTGTGTACATGTTTGTGTGTGCTCACATGTGTGCATGCACTTTCCTTAGAGGCATGGTGAGTACTTCCCCTGAGTATCATTGATAAAGGGCTTTACAATATGCTCTGTCAGGTCTAATGCCTTAGGTCGATGACATTTCTGATTTAAATATGATTATTCTGAGAAGATTTTAGAATTTAGTTATGACAAGCCTATTCCACTTTTCCTTCCTTCCTTCCTTCTTCTTCCTCTTTCTCTTTTTCTTTCCTTTCTTTCTTCCTTTTTCTTCTCCCCCCACCTTTTTCTTTTTTATTTACAAAACTTTGCCATAAGGGCATTATGAATGTAGGCAAAGGATATTGTCTAAAGATAAAGCAGGATTAAATTAGTTAAGAAAGACTGTGTAAAGATTAATTTAGTATTTTCTATTCAATTTCTACCTTATTATTATTCAGATATTTAATCCAGAAGTTGTTTGGGAACGTAAATTATCATTATTTTGGTACTTTACTGTATTTATTATGTAAAAACAGTCACCAAATGAAACTTTTAATGTACCAAAAATTATACAGAATATATGCATCACAGAAATTATTGCTGAATATATTTATGGAAGTAATCATACTATGTACTATGTGCTATTGGGGCATACCCAAGGACAATCGGAAATTTCTGGACTGCTGTAAAGTACTTATCTTTTGTTTAAAAATCAAGATTTTTAGTTACTTTCAATACTTTTAAAAGGCTATACCCAGGGGTGCCTGGGTGGCTCAGTTGGTTAAGCCTCCGACTTCAGCTCAGGTCACAATCTCACGGTCTGTGAGTTCGAGCCCCGCGTCGGGCTCTGGGCTGATGGCTCAGAGCCTGGAGCCTGCTTCAGATTCTGTGTCTCCCTCTCTTTCTGCCCCTCCCCCGTTCATGCTCTTTCTCTCTCTGTCTCAAAAATAAATAAACGTTAAAAAAAAAAATTAAAAAAAAAAAAAGGCTATACCCAATACATAGATAAATTAGATTTGAATACAAAGTGAGGAAAATTTTACCTCAAATTTTTCTTAGTACTTTGCCATTAATTTGAGAAATGAAAATCAAAAGACCATGTTTACTATTATAATAAAAATATTTATTATAAAAATGGTTACATCTCATTGTACATAGAAACAAAAACACAATTTATACATCAATAACTTAAGTGGGCCTGAACATTCAGTATCCAACTGCTAGAATCCTAAAGTTCTTCCACAGATTTTACAAATACCAATGTAGACTGTTTCTATTTCGTAGAACTCCATTTACCCAGTTGATGTTATTGAGATATTAACATTTTTTTCTCTAGTATTTTAAAGATAGTTCACAGTGTTTGGGTTAATTAATCAACTGCTTTAAATCTTTGGTAAATACAAGTATTTATATGCAACATTTAAATTTCAGTAAGTAAAAACTGAAAAGTCAAATAACCTATTGTAAATAGTTTTGTGCAATCGATAAATGCATGAGCCAGAGTCCCACCATCAAGAAAAGTTGCTATGCAGGACTTCTCATGATAAGTCTGACATCCACAACAAATTGTTTGAGGCCCTTTTGGCCACTATAAGAAACACCACAACTCTAGGCCACAAGAAAATTACACAAAAATGTTAAATTCAACATATACAAACAGTACCGATTATTTAACAATGCAGAAGATTCTATATTTTTCTCTAAATCCCGGTTTATACATCAATTTGAACAGGTGAGTTTATTACCTCATTAAAGCCTATTATCTCACAAGAGTGAGAGAACCATTTAAAGAAGCCATTGTGTTTTGAAAGACATCCATTCATCCTCTTGCCAGTAATTTATCTATGAAAATATAGATACTTTCTTGAAATAATTTGTAGGGAAAAAAGCAAGATGCCTGTCTTCTGTTTCCTTCCTTCCTCCCTTTCTTTTCTCCTTCCCTCCTTCTTCCTTCCTTCCTTCCTTCCTTCCTTCCTTCCTTCTTTCCTTCCTTCCTTCCTTCATTTTTCCATTCTTTTTGTGGGAGTTATATAGTAGACTGGCCTGTCAACCTACATATTATATTTGAGCTCCAGAAATTTCCATATGCATTACAACTTTCATTTATCAGCCCTCTCTCAATGATTCAAATGAAAGCATCCTGGCATGAAAACCTCTTACTCCCAGGCTATTTGTTAAAAATATCCCAAAAAGTATTTAAATTCTAACATCCCCAAGCCATTTGAAAATTATAAATTGTTTTTATAGACATAGTAATGCAGGAGTGTAGAGGATATAATTAAATATAACAAAAATATATCTTGTTAAGCCTAGAAAATGGATACCATCATTGGATTACCACCACTACAGGGTAGAGAACAGCCCCTGCTACCGAGTTAGGTTCTGAATGCATGATTTCTTTCCCTAACATTGGCTTTTCCAACCTACCATTTCATTTAAAAATAAAGCAAGGTGAGAGATATCATTGTTATCACTTTGGCAATTCTCCTCCCCTGCTAATTGCCGACATCCTGAATTCAGTGCATATTTTAAAACTCACTCAAGACTAGGCAGGCACCTGGCAATATTGTGTTGTTCACTTATTACATGAAGTGTGAACAGGAAAGCAGCATAATGAAGACACTATATCAGAAGAGGTTTTCTTCTGAGATTTTTACACGGGCCCAATGCCTTGGCTGCAACTTTGAATGAAATGTCTTGATTCTTTCTTCCTCATTCAAATAACGTTCAAAGTAAATGTTATTTAGTCACCAGCTTACCCCCACTGCAGCGCATAGAAATGTGTGAGATGTACATTTACGTACACGTCTAATCTCATAGCCTAAACTACGCCCCAGCCCTTTGATGGCAGGGGAATACTGGCATATTGACATTCGGTGTGCAATAAATACCAGTGTCTTTTGCCATCAACCAGAGGCCTAAATATCAGTCTATTGAAACTGTTAGCTTATATCTTCACTTTACTCCCATTCTTGTTGATAAAGACATGGACACTTGAGGCTTTATTCTGCTTCAGGATTTGATATAAGCTCATACGTTAGGCTACATTAAAAGAATAGAGACTGGCCATCTGTTAATGCCTACGTTACGCTCTCCTGGGTCACGGAAACGGGTGTCGTTCCTCTTTGCACCACTGTTGTGATCAAGGGGTTGCTTTTGTTTGTTTTTGAGGAAACAGGAGTTCACACACAAACACTCAAGAAGCAGCACTGGCATAGGCCCACTTTGATCCCTTCGAGTGTCCTGAGTGTCCCTTTTCACAGAGCCATTTTCTCCTTTGCCAAGTTCCTTGGTTCCTTGCTTGGGATACACCAGTCATCAGCCTCAATGCTCATCTGATAATGTTTGAAGGCTGATTTGTTAAAGACGGGGAGTTTTTCTACAGACTCTGAAGATAAGGCCTGAAAGAAGACAGGGAAGAAAAATCAAACCAAAGAAGTTATTCATGGCATAATTTGTATTTGAAGTGATTATTCAAAATTACTCAGACATTCAAATATATCCCTTTGATTGATTCAGTAATAACACACCCCAATCCATAGTATGCTAGGCGTGTATAAAAGAAAACTAAAAAAAGCAAATGTTATTTCTACCCTATAGGGGCTGAAACAGTATATATACAATTATAAATTGGGGAACAGAATTTGTATTCCATATTTACACATGCCCCTTGTTTGGATATTGCCGATGTGATAGAGCTGAATAGCAAAGCTCTTCTTTCTTTACGAAAACCTTTGTATCTGTGATAGAGCCCTAATCCGATACAATTAATTAAAATCTGAGACTATAAATCTATGATCTTTTAATCTTTCCCAGTACTTTGAAGACTTTTGCTCATTTAAGAAATGAATACATTAACTATTTCAGGTAGTCAAAGTCCTCTTGGCAAATAATTCCCTTGCACAAAATGGGAGCCTGCAAGCTTAATGTTTTAGTCGCTAAAATCTGTAAATACATGTTCAGTCAAAACAGTTGGAAAATGATTAACGAATAAGGGCAGTGACCTTAACAAATAAATTGAGGCTTTATCAGAAATAGAAAAAAAACATGTACCAAGTTTTAAAGTTTAATCAGGAAATGCCAGACATCCCACTGACAGCTTGTGAGCAGTTAGTTTTTCCTTCCCTGGATTTCTAATAAGGTCAGCTTAACGTCTTCAGTATGTTGATATCAGTTGTTTTCTAGGCTGGAACATTATTAGCATATACTCCCCACTATTCTCACAGATGCCAAAAGGTGTTGATTTTAAAAATTCACATGAGCATCTCCTCATTTGGAAGCTTGCATGCTTCTTGAGAAATAATTTTGCTTCACTTGAGGCAGGGAGCCTGGCCCCACTTCCAGTTTGGTAAGTTACCATAGTAAATTTTAAATTGTATATCTACACATACCAAACAGAAAATAAAATGACTTGTAGTCATCATTATTTGCATTAACTCAGTTTGGGGTATTTACTGTGGACCATGGAACTCGGGTCTGTAAAGGAGGCATTGTTTTCAGAACTGTGATTGTTTCTATTGCATTTAAACGATACCTTTAAGTAGATGATGGCATCTGTTCCATATCCTGACAAAGAGTAGAGATTCAGATCTCCTTGAAAGTACTTGGCATAGAGACGAGAAATTGGCAAGCCGTAACCAAAACCAGCCTAGAGGGGAAAAATCAGTTAGTGGCAAAGAAGTATACCTGATCACTGAAATACAAAATGGAGGGAGGAGTTATCCTCCCCGAAACTGATGTTCTAGAACCTAGATAAATATTTTCTGCTTCCAATCAGACACCTCCTGTAGAATTGTTTTACCATTTTCAGCTTGCTGTATCATTCTTCCTCAAACCCCCCATGCCCAATTTAACTAAACTGACTAACTTGACTAAACACGTCTTTGTAATCCTTGCTTTACATTTAGAACTGAGTGGCTGGGATGAACTTAGTCATTTAATCGGTCTTACCAAAGGAGCATTCCGGGAATTATCCATCACAGGCGTTGGCGCAGTGGAGTATGTGTAACTAAAGAGGCGGTCGATGATCCTCAGGGGAACACCACCTCCTCTGTCTGAAATCTTAAGCAAACAAACAAGTCACCAAAGCTATACATTAAAAACAATTGTGCATTTATCTACAGAAAAGTATTTTTTCCTTCATTTAAAAATCACCTGGTATACAAGACTTTGATCTGTTGCTAAAAGCAGAGAGCTTGATTTTTATGGATACATTTTTACTTGTCTCAAGAGAGACTCAAAAGAAACACAGAGAATGGTTACCTTAATTGTAAGGTCTTCTTTTCCCAAGACAACAATCACTTCAATTGGTGTAAGGGAAGGCCAATTTTCCTGGTGTTCAACTGTTGCTCTCATTGCATTCTAAGGAAATCAAAACCATAAGGAATTCAATGGCAGAAGAATGAGAAACAATAAATAACTGTTTTTTATGTTTAAAATAAAAGCAGCACAGAGGGCAATTCAAAGTTCCTATTTTTTTTTTAAGTTAGTAGTAAAACAGCTCTGTAAATAGCCATTTATGAATGTGTCATGCAGGATGTATAATGAAAAATATTCATTTACCATGTAATATAGCTCCTGGGAGTAATGTCTAATGGAAAAACAATTCTGCTAGCTGTCAACTTCTTATTTGTAAGCTTAATTTAAATGTAGAAATTGGTTTTTATAGTCCATTTCCTGGCTCTCTCTTTTTTGTCTTTCCATTACATTTTACATCCAAGCACCAAAGACTATTACATAACAAATGAACAGTGAATCATTGAACCAATTTATTGGCTTTTATAAAACTTGCTGGGAAAGGTTGTTACTATTTAAAAGGATAGTAAATAATTCTAAATTAAATTTCAATTTGCATTTGATTATCATCTTAACTTTTACCAATGATGGCAAAATAACTCTAGGAGTTGGACTATTCAATTTAAAAATAAATGAAATTAACGAAAAAAGCATCTTTTGGCCTTCAACAGAAGAAGAAACTCAAACAAGTTTTCAGACAAATGCATGAATCTCAGGCAGATAAAGTTTTGGTTTATTTCACCCATTTTCCTCTCTAACCTTTTTGTAGTACATTATCTGCTTTCTGGTTTGTATATAATAGCAAGTTCTAATCATTAGCTGAAGTAAAAGAAAATAGATCAGATGTTTGTAGTACAATCGATACCTCATTGCACTAACATTAGAATAAGGTAGGAAACAGTGAGTCTGAGAAAAGTTGTATCAGAATTAGAGGCAAATTTCACTTTTTTTAGGCTTCCTCCTCTGTCAGTCCAAGAGATTCTTGAAAAACATCACGGAGCTTTTTTTTCGGTGTGAGCACAGTTTTAATTTGATGTTAAAACCTAGGACAGGATTTGATCCATGGTACCTGGCTACCCCAGACCAGTAACATTCACATCCTTTGCGATCTTGTTAGAAATGCAAATTCTCAGATATACAGAATCGCAATATCTGGGGCTGAGGCTAAGAATCTGTGTTTTAACAAGGTTTCCAGATGATTCTAATGCATACTGAAGTTTGAGAAGCACTGAACCACAGTCTTGCTATTGAAAGTGTGGAGTGTGGACCAGCAACATCACCTGTAGGCTTATTAAAAATTCTAAACCCCATAACAGTTCCACTGAATCAGAATTTGCATTTTTTTATCAGAAAATTTTTTTAATGTTTATTTTTGAGAGAGAGAGAGAGAGAGAGAGAGGGAGGGAGGGAGGGGCAGAGAGAGAGAGAGAGGGAGACACAGCATCTGAAGCAGGCTCCAGGCTCTGAGATGTCAGCACAGAGCCCGACGCAGGGCTCTGACTCAGGGCTCTGACTCACGAACCGTGAGATCATGACCTGAGCCCAAGGATGCTTAACCAACTGAGCTACCCAGGCGCCCCCAAAATTTGCATTTTTAACAAAACCCCAGGTGATTCATATGCATGTTAAAGCTGATCATGGAAGGAACTGCCTTCCCTGCCTTCTGAGTATATTCCAGACTCAGGTTGGAGCCCTGCCATGTCTGGATTTGGAGCTGGAGTGTCCTGTGGGGGTGGAGGTAACAAGGCCTCATTCACTGGAACATTTACCCAATGACCTTCCTTAACAAATGCATGAATGACTAGTGCTTTGTTGGACACCTGAGAAAATAATAAGAACAGGGAGCACTAAAGACATCGTGAATCATATTGTGCATTCTCAAGTACGTTTTAATGTTACAATGAACTGCATGTGCCCTTTCAAACATTAACTGGAGCTTCCTTCTGCTAGGAGTACTGAATCATGTTCGGGAGAAGACAGTGATGCTCCCATTGAGTGGGAAATGATAAAGGAAATAAAAATGTAACCTGTGAATAAAAAAAAAACAAACCCACAAAACTGAAATTATATTGTGAAGTGTCATACCTTGAATAGTTCAAAGAGCATATGATGAAGGTGAGAAGGTACATACACAATGTGAATTGGCTGGCCTGGAAATTTCCCTAGAAAAAATTTAAACTCATTTAAAATCAGCAAGCAAATATTTCATTAAAACAAACTTCCATATCTATGCGAATTAACAGATACCCCTTATTCTCAAGATTAGAATACTCCCCATCTTTCTGTACTCCGAAACTCTCCCCAAGAAGCTTCCCTCTTAAACAGTAAACACAACTGGCTTATTTTCAAAATGCTATTACAGTTGCTGTCTTGTGCTCTCTGATTAAGTTTTTGCATTTCTCTAACAATGTATAAAGTCAGATGAAGTGTGTCACAAGGGTGATTATGAAATTAGATTATGTAGATTATTTGTTTCTGCTTTCATAACTTTTGTACTGGGAAATTTCAGAGTTAAAATTATATGCATTTTAAGAAAGAAGAAAAAAAATAAATATGTCCACAGCATAACATTGAAATTAATGTTAACTATACTTTTCATATTTTATGGGAAACAGCATATCTGATTATTCTTGATCTTTATCACCCAAACATTAAATCTTACAGGCAAAATATGCTTACATTTCACCGAGAGGTTAAAGAAAACAGAGAAACAAAAACCTCATAATACTGTTTGAGAAGAAAAATAAAAGTATTATTCTCTGGTGTTCCAGGCCTTGGCAAAGTCTGAATCAGAAAACAGAAGGTCTGGCACAATTCCCTCTTTATTTGATCAAACAGTTCAAGCAGTTTATCTACAAGTATTATGCAACAGTGCTGTTAATGCTTAGAGGTATTTTTCAATCTTTATTTGTATTCCTATTTTTAATTCAGCAATTATATTTACATATCCCCAGTCCATAAGTTAGGGCACTTTTAATTCCAACAACTTAATTTTTACTGTTTTTCTTTAAGAAGCACCATGGGATAAGCTAAAAACAGAGCCTGACATTCATCATATTATCACTTCAAGGTAGGAAGACCCTGTCTTTTCAGGTGCCCTAGAGTTGAAGTCACTGAAGTATGCTTTGCTTCCAGAACAGTGGTGTATACTTATAGTGCAATTAAAATAATTTTATTTTTAATTTAAAAACATTTTTAAAAGAACATTTAACATGAGATCTACCTTCTTAAATATCTAAGCATACAACATAGTATTGTTAACTATAGGCATGGTGTTGTACAGCAGATCTCTAGAACCTACTAATCTTATGTAACAGAGATTTTACACCCATTAAATAGCAACTCCCCATTTCCCCCAGCCCCCATTCTCTGACAACCACCATTCAACTCTCTGCCTCTCAGAGTTTGAATATTTTATATACCTCAGATAAGTGGAATCATACAGTATTTGGCCTTCTAGGACTAGCTTATTTCTTACAGTAAATTTAAAGTGTTTTTCCCCCCAATCTTATGAGTAACTTCTCCAGGAGGATACATCCACAACCAGTGGTTCCTCCTATTTCTGGCCTCCCCGACTCCTATACTCTGTAATAAGCTATCTTTTTGATCTAAGATACTGGAACTTTGTGGCTACTCTAAATCTTAAATTATTTGTTTAAACCATTCTTCTTTATGAATCAGCAGCAGCAACTGAATATGCTCAATTGGAACTTTCCAGTGGAGATAAAGAGATCCGTGGCTTCAAAAAAGAAGCGTACAAATTCTAGACAAGTTCAGAAGCGGGAAAAGCAACACAGAAGTTGCTCTGTATTTACAAGAAGTAATCATACTGGGAGAGTAGTGAATTTTCTATAAATTAAAATATGTTTTATTTATAGCTTACCATTCACTTGTGTGAGTTTTAATTCTGGTGATGTTAAATAATACTGGTCACAAAGCATCTTTGAACATTCAAAGGCATCTGAAATAGAAGGTTTTTTTCATAATGATGAAATACACTTATGCCAAGTAAAATTTTCATGTAATCTTTTCATGTAATCTTTCATGTAGTTAGTTGTGTACTACCCTGTACCCTAAATATCTGAAATGTTCTTTAGAGTACGTGTTTATTTACCTGAAAAAATACCTTTTAAATATTTTATTGAAGAAAAAATTAAGGCAGTGGTTAAGTTATAGCTGTAGCAATAGGATTATGCCCACTTCGGAGATCAAATAAATATATAAGAATATGGAGATTAGCCATTCATGTTTGGATTTTTATAATTTTATAAATGAATGTTTAAACCCCTGACTTTCCAAAGCAAATGACCTTCATGACAGTATTTATAAAATATAAATGGAACACTCTGAATACAAATTCATTCACAAAGTCACCTTAACTATAGACATGTCAATCATATAGCATGTATTTTTAATCAGAGGAATACAGAAATCTAGAAATTACCTTGGACCACAGCTGCCACGTCACAGTTTGGATCAATGCTTCCAATGTGACTTGGGTTTCCTGTCTGTGAGTCACTAAATATAAGAACTGTTGACAAATAAGAACAGTTGTTTTAAACATCAGGATAGTAATGATTAAAGCTACCGTTGTAAACGAATGTGAGCCCCCGAATAACAGAAGATCTGGTTGGGGTGTAGCTTATATTCTACACCCATCTCCGTATGCCATGAACATGATGAACTAACTTACTGTGCTGGTTCATCAGCATCCGGGTAGAAATACGGTTCATATAAAATCGATCCAAGAAATACTGAAGATTTTGATTGGTGACTGGGTCAACTGTACAGGCATCTTTATATTCTATGATTCCTTGTGCCATTGTAGGAACCACATTGTGGTGTCTATTTCGAACTGTGATGAGAGTATCTACAAAACTAAGCCAAAACACATGAACAGTTAGTGAAAGTTCAAATAAGTTTCTTTCACTTATAGTCCTTAGATTATTTCAAAGAAAGCTAAAGCTTTTTGTAAGTACCCATCTAACAAATTCAAATGATAAAATGTTTGGATGAAGTTTTATTAAGGCTTTTGCTACAGATTCTTTGACTATGTAGAGGAAATAGTATCACAAACAGATTTATTTGGCTTCTAACTTACATGTAAACATACCAGCTTTCTAACTGGTGAATTCATTCTAAGAGTTCCTTATGCATTCTCTTTAAAAAATAATAATTAAAAAATAATTACTATGAAGGAGGATTCTAGAGTGCCATTGTGGGAAAACACTTTTGAATTTTCTTGTCAGATTTATAAAAAGATTCTTCTTTCTTATTCTTATAGTCAGAAACTGTCAGTGACTCTGAAAGGAAGTGTCCAATCTCCCATGACAATGACATTTATTAATATTATGCAATACTAAATCCACCTGCAAATGCCATCATCAGACTAAATTTATAGTAAAAATAGAATTCCTTAAACATAAAAAGTTCTCCGCACTTGTTCGTACTCAGCATCATTTTCAATGCTATCATTCTTTATCATTTTTAAAAAACCAACAAGCCCAAACTTGTCATTTGGAAAGGGGAGATTATTTGTCATTCAGAGTTGTAGTTCCTTTAATTTATGTCTAAAAAAAAAAATCTTAGGAGTATGTCTGGAAATAGCCAAAGTTTTAGACTTTTATTCCAATGCATAGAACTTACTCTGATAATGCTTTCTGGTCCTCTGGGCTTTTCTCATGGAATTCTACCAAATCCATCAGGCTCTGGATATACCTATAAAGTGACAGGTGTGCTTTAAGTTTCAAAATTGAGCAGTCAGATACAAGTGGCTAACTCATTTCAAAATGACTTTCAAAAAGAGAAAGAACTATGTCTAAAATGAAAACTTTCGGGGCGCCTGGGTGGCTTGGTCGGTTAAGCCTCCGACTTCGGCTCAGGTCATGATCTCGCGGGTCCGTGAGTTCGAGCCCCGCGTCGCGCTCTGTGCTGACAGCTCAGAGCCTGGAGCCTGTTTCAGATTCTGTGTCTCCCTCTCTCTCTCTGCCCCTCCCCCCATTCATGCTCTGTCTCTGTCTCAAAACTAAATAAAACATTTAAAAAAATTTTTTAAAAATAAATAAATAAAATTAAAACTTTCTTTCAAGACCTCTGGAAAACAATATAATTAAAAAAAATATGAAGCTACAACTTTAACGTTCAACTTTCTAACGTAAAATTTATATTTCTTTAATCATTCCAAATCAGTAGTCAGTTTTTTGTTTTATCTGACAAATGTTTTCTTTTTCTATTGCATTTAGAAATAACTTTTTAAGGAAGACTTCCGTCCTATTTTTTCCCACTATATTCATTCATAGGTGAGTAGAAGTCATGAAAGTCAGTAAATACTACAGATTTAATATGAGTTTCAAACGGTAATTTTTAATATGTGTTTCAGATTATAATTGCTTAATAATATAATATAATATAATATAATATAATATAATATAATATGCATTTCTTGAATCAATGAACAAAAAGCTGTGCAGTCAGTGGATTAGAGTGATGCAAGGTGACTGTCTGCATACCTTGGTCCTGTTCTCTGAAAATCTTTTCCTTTGGGTGATTTACCCTCTCCAAGCCTCAGTATCCTTATCTTTAAAATGAGATGATAACACACTTACTAAGTGCTGCCTGTGTGCCAAGTACTGTTTTAAGTACTTTAACGAATTAGCTCATTTAATTTCATTCACATATTCCTTTGAAGCATATACTTTGTCTTCCTCTATCACAGATGGAGGAATTAAGGCATAGCGAATCCTGCAGAGGCAGGATTTGAACCCAAAGCCTGCTGTTAATCAGTTTGTAAGTAACAAAGATTAGACCCTCTAAGTAGCAGTCATTCCTGTCTGTTTCTCGAGTAGGATTTCTTTTGCAATATCAAACCCTGTCTTTTATTATTTAAAATACAATTATATTGTGAAATTATGTACTTTTTCAGGATAAAATGTCTGTTTATAGCTATATAACTGTCCTTATGATAACTTACTCTGAATTACTAAAAAATCTTCACATCTTTCAAAAATAGTCACTGTTCAGACCACCCGTTTTCCAATTATGATGTTAATAAATTACAAGAATTCATACTCAGATACTTGTCTTCACAACAGAGACTGTTTTGGAATGATTGACCACTTACCAGCTTTTAACTAATTGCACTGAAGAGGTATTGACTAATCGATCAGGGAGGATGTCAATTTCCTTCAGGATATTGGCTAGCCTCACAGGCAATTCTTGTCGCAAAAATGCAAAGGAAGTTCTTTCACATGCATTTTCAGAACCTGTAATAAATAACATTTATTTAGTTTTTGGAGAAAAGTAGATCCAAATGATACATTTCACATGCATTTTCAGAACCTGTAATAGATAACATTTATTTAGTTTTTGGAGAAAAGTAGATCCAAATGATACATTAAATATCCAATATTGAACACACACACATCATACAATTATAGTTCACCCTCAGTTGGGTTATTATTTATAGGTAATTCATAAGTAAGTATCTCCTTCTTCATTGTCTTTTTCTTTACTTTTTTTTTTAGATGACCAATATGAGAATTATTGTTTTCTTTTTTTGAAAGAGGATTAATTTCCATGAAGTCAGAATATACTGTAGCTCAGTCAACACCACTATGTTAACCAGACAACTTGGTTCAGAGAGTTCTAGATATGAAATTGGAGCAGAGGGATAAGAGGGTGGATAAGAGTCATGATGTTTCCAGATTAGTATTAAATAATATCACATTTAAATCCTTGAAATTTTCTTCATAAGATTACTGCAGAAAGTTTGCAAACATTTTTGGCAGTAATACAAATATATGGAAGAGACAAATTTGTCAGCAATGCAGAGATATGTATATACCCTGTGAACGGGTGGAAGGTGGTTAAGGGCTAAAATTTCAATTAACTTGAGGCTACTTTATAACATTAGGAATCTTCTCCAAAAAGTATTATGTTGTGGAGGAGGGGATAAAGTTTTTAATCCATTGTGAAATGGTGACTGAAAGCAAAAAGTATTCTGACTGGAAGGTTTGGACGGAAAGATGAGCTCAAACCATCCAGTATCAGCGGGTCAGCAAGTGGCCTTCACCTGTAGGCACAAAGTGTCAGAAATAAGACAGATCTAGGAAAGGGCAGGGTGCACAGGCGTCGAGGCTACAGGGTTCAGCAGGATTGGGGACCCCAGTTATTTTAAGCAGTGAGCCCAGCCCTCCCTGCACAAGGGCTGAAAGTTAAGGCAGCTCCCCAACCCCAGCGCCCCCACCCACCCCTACTTCCCAGCTCACCAAAGTCCAGGAGCTGCTTCATGGACAGTGGGGACGGACTGTAGCGCGAAAAATGCTCGACCTCGCGGGGCACCAGGCTGGCGCCGCTCAGCGAGCCGGCGCTGCGCATCACGAAGCGGGCCGCTTTCATCTTGATGCCCACCTTGCCTGGCGAGCGCTGGGGCTGGCTTAAGGGACGTAGACTGAGGAAAGCAAAATCAGGGACCGAGGAGGGGGCAGTGCGCCTCTAGGGAGAGAGGACTGGCTTGTGCACCTGGCCTGGGCTGAGTTTCGGGGGATGCTTCCGAGTGGAGGTGGCCGGCTGTGAGTCGGAGGAACAGAGAGCAGCTGGAGACTCAAGTTCGCGTTTGGCCACCACCCGCCGCCTCCCGTGGTTTTATTTGTGTCCCCACACGCTCCCCCCAATTCCAAAGGGGAGGAGTCACTGGGACTTGGAGACGCGTCCAGAACTGGGGCCGTGCCAATCAGCTCAGATAAAGAACTTTGGGCCCCGCCCCCGGCCGCGGGGTCCTGTCGGTGGAGAGACCTGGCACCAGTACCCGAGGCTGTGAGGAGTAAGTGGGGGGAGGAGGAAAGGTGAAGCGGACATTTGGAGGTACTTGGGGTCAAGATCATCAGCCCCTTGGGACAGCGTCGCCGATCGCGTAGGCTGGGGACCCGCCCAGACTCGTCCTTGTTTACAAGTGGGAGGCTGTCTCAATGTCACGCATTCTTGGCCGGAAACTATTTCCAAGAATCTGGGCTCCGGGATGTGATTGGTTCCTGCTCAGAGCGGGCTTTTACAGTAGCCAATCAGCTGCACTCAAAAGTATGAGCTTCTCTGCCTAGAAGAAATAAATAGCCTAAAGAGTTCTTCCAGCTTTTTCTCCAGGAGCAAAGGGTACAAGTCAGGAACTGAAAGTTCCTTTTGCTGGGACTCGGACTTGGGTAACTGTCCCAAATACATTTTTTTTCTTATGGCCATAAAAGGCCATCAATTTGTTTTTCTCCAGTAATACATTGTCTTCATTAGGTTTAACTCTCTTCATTAGGTTTAATGAAAAACACAGTTAAAAAGGGATCAATATGTCAGTTTAACTTGCCTTCTTCTACCACCAGAGAATTTGCTCACTCTGACCTCCTGTACAGAATGCCCTTAATCCAAATCTTCGCCTAAGACATTCTTTTCTACTCTTAAATGTCCAGCACAAACTATGTGCTGTGAGAGATCTTTCCTGATTGCCTCTCCTCCATCCTTCTCCCACTATGGACATTGTTACTTCTGTCATTATATTGTAACTACTTATGCTATTATATTGTCCTTTCTGAACCCCCTTCCCTGTAGAAGATCAGGGTTCGGACCAAGTCTGATGCTCTCTTTGTGATTCCTACCCTGCTTATGCCTACTCAAGCTTAAACAGTTTTGGAAACACAGGGGAAGCTCCAAGTTGCATCCACACTTGGAGACAGGTTTTTGCTTTGTTTTGTTTTTGTTTGTTTGTTTGTTTTTTAAAGTAGGCTTCATACCTAGCAGGGAGCCCAAAGCAGAACCCAAATTCACCATCCCAAGACCAAGACCCGAGCTGAGATCAAGAGTCCGACACTTAACCGACTGAGTCACCCATCTGCTCCTGGAGATAGGTTTTTGTACTCTGAATCCTTTATTCCATATTTGCATAGCTGGAGAAGCCAAAAGAGAAAGAGAGAAAAAAAAATGAAAAAAGAAAAACAAAACAAAAACCATGTTCAAGAAGCCAGACAGTGAAGTAAAACTCTCTGTGATGAAGCAAGTAAATTTAAGGTAAAAATCCCCCCTGGATTACATCCTAAGAACAGAAGTGAAAGAATGCATTTGCTTTTCTTCCCATGTATGTGGGATTTGGAATAGGCAAAAATGTATATTATAAAGAATTATACTCTTTATTTGCAGAGGAAAGGCAATGGGAATGGTATATGACAGGCAAGTCTAATTTAGGAAATCCCCACTGAGTGCTCCCCTGGCTTACCCAGCGCTACCCTCCTGTGTGTTGTGGGATGATTAAAGATCAGGGGAAGTCATATGATGGCTCAGGGCTAAGTGTGTACTGAGGTCACCAAACTTTTGTCTCCATGTCATCCCATCCAATAATATTTACCAGGTTACTCACACAGTGCATTACATTCTTCTATGTCATTTCTCTATGATAGAAACTGTTATAATTGGCAACATTTATGATAACTGGGTTGGAATAGCCTGGTAAAGTTGTTTACACAGTTGGCTAAGATGCTATGTATTACCATGATTACAGAGTGTCCTGGAAAGACACTGGCACTTGTATTCTCTGGCTGACCACAGATCCTGGAGGTTATCCAGTGGCTATGGAAGTAAAGGGAATTATTATTTCAGGGCAATGGGGATGGACAGATTTGTGCATTCATTCAAGTAAAGGTAAACCGTGAGAAGACTGTCAAATGATTTGGTGCTAATGAGCAGAGGGAGAGTGCCAAAGCTTCCCCCTTGTACACAGTGCTGAACACAGCATCCCTGCTTGATGCACCTGATTCCTGAAATTTTCAGAATCTAATAACATGAGGCCACTGGTAGAGATTTAAGAATGCAAGCCACACTTTTGTCAGAGGGCTAGACATATGGAATTTGACAAAATGCTTCAAGACTCTTAAAGAGATGCCTTTTCAATTTTTTTCACTTCTAGGGACATATTGCACTGGAGCATTTAAATATATATATGCATATACATATATTTGTATATATGTGTATATATGATATATAATTATATTAATGTGTAATATGTATTTAATATATTTTAAAGATATATATATATTTAAAAAGAACTTGTGTGTATGCATACATATATAATAGAATATATATACATATAGAGGGAGAATATATATAGAATATTTAAAGTTAAAAAACTAACAGCAGATCTGGAGAAATTATTTACAAAATATGTAAGAGACAAATGATTAATTAACAAATGGCTGTTTCAGCAAAGAATAAAATAGTCATGTTCTATTCTTTCATGGAGATTACAGATCTGTGGTAAAAATAGGCATTAAAAATCAAATGGGCTAGAAGCATATGCATAAAATTAGAATGAGGGCTATGAAGAAAATGCACATGAAAAATATAATGGGTGGAGCTATCTTAGATTTGGTAGGCAAGAAAAGTCTCTTTGACAAAGTGATAATTATAGGAGATTGAACAGTCTTCTTTTGGGGAATGAGAAGGGAATATTGGTGAAAGCATATTGATGAAGAGATTGGGGAAAGCAAGGCTTAAATCACCATTTGGTCTGTGATGTTTCTTGTAATTGGTATTTTTAGAGGCTCCTAGTGCCAGGAGCTGGACTAGATGCTTTGGTTGGTGGGAAAACATCTTCTTTCAAGTTTCTCAGGCTAATAATGGGTGATGGAAAGCAATGGCCAATTAAAAAACATTTTTTTTTTATTCATGGGACTTTCATTTAATCCTCAGAGCAAAAAAAATTACAATTAAATGCATTTAAAAATAGTTTATAAAAGAGATTTGATCAATGTGTCATGTTAGTGGTGATAATAATGGTGCTCAGGTATGTACGGAAGTAAGATTATGTTGGGGATCAGAAAACACCTCTTCTAAGAACTGGCTTTGGAGGTGGCTTGAGAAACATGAGCAAGATTTGCGCAAATTATTGGTAGACAGTGAGGAAGGATGTCTAAACCTAAGCAAAAGCACAGATGTGGGAGCTAGGGATATAGTGGAGAAATAATGACTAGTTTGGTCTAGCTGCCATCTTGAGTACCCAAAGGAAGGAGGAAATGGGAGCTTAGGGTTATATCATGAAAGCCTTAAATGCTGGTATGAAGACTTTGAGATTCCTGAGGTAGGCAACATTGGAACTGTTGGGGCTCAAATTTGTTAGCAGTTAATTCAATGCAACGGAACTTCATTTAACACCCATTTTGTACCAGACACTATGATAGGTGCTGGAGAAATAAAGATGAAAAAAAGCATAGTCCCTATTTTCAAGAATGGGAGAAAGACATGTAAATAATCTAAAGAAAAAATAATGAGGTATCTATAAGATATGTGTTGGGGCTGGGGGAGGTCAGGAAAGACTTCCTTGGAGGAGTAGACATGTTGTCTGAGATGAAGATTGAATGAAGCTCATAGGCACACAAAAAGGAAAGGTGTTGGGGCCCTGGGAAGAGAGAATGAAAAGAGCTATTTTACTGGTAGGATCTCCAGCTTTTGCAAATCTGAGAAGGAAGAATTAAAGAGTTCTATGATGTTCTAACCCTATACTACTGGGAGGGGGTGATTTCATTAACAGAAGCAGGGAAGTCAAAGGGTCAGGAGGAAAGGGTAAGTTGACTGAGGAGGGGGAACGCAAAATGAGAGTTTGGGAACACTTTGAGCTAATGAGAAACCACTGGGGAAACAGTCATGGCAGTGGTAACTGGGGAAGAGAAGATGAGACTCAAAAGCTGTTAGGCCATTACTGAGAAGTGAAGATAAATGGGGGAGCCTCTCACCAGTTCCTTTACACAAGGCTCCCCTGTTCTACCAGCCTACAGCTCTAGCTCATTCTTTTTTCTATGTACAATACTTCCTTCTGGAGAAGCCCTTGGTTTCATTCTTCACCTCTACACTTATAAAGGTTAAAATCCTTCCCCCCACTAAAGTAACACCAAAGTAAAACAGTTCATTTTTCCTTTTTGGCACCTATAGCTTCAATGTTATCAGAAAAAAAGCGAGTGAATCCTGAAGCTAACACATCATGCCTTTTGGGGGAAGAAAGAATATTTGCTTCAGCTCCAAATATGGGCTAAGTATTCTTTCTCTCCACCACCCAAGAAATTTCTTAATTGTGTCTGATATTTGTGTTGAGAAACCAATAAAGGAAGAAAGGAATTTAAAAATTAACTAAAGAGGGGCATCCGGGTGGTTTAGTCAGCTAATCTTCTGACTGGCTTAGGTCACGATCTCATGATTCATGAGTTCGAGCCCTGCATCCAGCTCTCTGCTGTCAGCGCAGAGCCTTCTTCAGATCCTCTGTCCTTCTCTCTCTGTGCCCCTCCCCACCTCAAAAAAAAAAAAAAACCAAAACATTAAAAAATTAACTAAAGGAGAAAGCAAATGTGCAATGAACATATAGAAATATGTTCAAACTAATGAGTGAGTAGGAAAACAAAAAGTAATAAGATAATGATACATTATAGTTCTTCCAGCAGATTGGCAAATGATGAAAAAGGCTAATAACAGCTTTTCATGTTGGCAAGTCTTGGGGAACTAAGCATTCTCCTATACTATTTGTGGGAGTGCATAATTGGCGATTTTTTTTTGGAAAGCTACTATCAGAATCTATAAAAATTGTAAGGATAGTCACCACATGTTTCAGTCATTTCACTTGTAGAAACATATCCTAGAGTTTTACCAATAGAGAGCATAAAGATAGGTGTACAAGACTGTTCATTGCAGTATTGCCTGTAAGAACAAAATTTTGAAAATGACGTGTTTTCTCAAGAGGGAACGGATAAAAGTAAACGACACGCCGGTGCACTAAAATACCAACTGTTAGTTGCAAGGAGGCAGTTGGCTGACAGCATCCTGCTGCAGCACCTGTGGGATCCGTGTAGTATTTGAGCCAAGGCCATATTCTTCCCACGTGGCCTCCAGTGATGGATAAGCACCTCGGCTGGCCATTTCTTCTCAATGGGGACTCTGCTAATGGCAATTCTTTGCTCCGAGGACCTCTTTTGGTTGGCCATGCCTTTGTCACATTTGCATTGTGGTGTGAGTCTGTCCCAGCTCAATTCTGCTTCCTGCTCTCCCTTTCCTTCCACAGATGTCACCTATGCCCCACTGTCTGCCAGCTTTCTCTATCCAATACTGCTTCCTCCCTCTTAGCCTTTCACAGGCCATCCCTCAACCAACCCGGCTGGGAGCTCCAGAGCAGGCATTCCATTAGAGGAGTCCTGCGCTGGGCAGAGACAGAGGTCGTTCCCCTGCTCCTGGAATGTATATATAACTGGGATTTACAAACATGGCAATTGGCATTTGGAAAAATCCCACATCAGGTCCGTGGACTGTCAGGTTAGAGAGCTGTCGTAGTGGGGAGGGCCAAATATAAACTTCTGAAATTGGCCCCAAAGAAGGTAGCAAACAGAAGCCAATAGAGTATCCTGTGGGGAATGATGGAGATTAGTTCCATCCTTATAAGTATTTCAGGAGGGTTGGTCCCATCATATGTGTACTGAATTCATCTGTGGAAACTGGGTGATTCCTTGAAAATTACCCTAGACTATTATAAACCAATGGAGTCGGAACCCTGCTGTGCTACACATGGTATTTGTGCTAAAGCAGATTAATATGGCTCCAGGTACATATTATACGGCCACTGATTTGGTGAATGTATGCTTTTGTTTCTCTCCAAACCTCCAAAATCCCCAAAAACCCAAAATCAAAAAACTCAGACCCTCTTGTACTACTCTCTCAGCATCTGCTTACCAGAGGACCTAGACTGACATCATCTATGTTAGAAAATTGTCCTCTATATTTTGTTAATTGTAAAACATAACACTGACCAACATGTATATACTAAGGTCAAATTTTTATTTTTAAGAAAAAGAAAAGAAAAACTATATATGTGAATATAAGTTGATGTATGCATGTAAAGAGACCGGGAAGGAACCACACCCAACACTCAATCATGATATTGAAGGTGTGTATAATTGTGCAATAACTCTCACTTCTTACTTTATACCTCTGTATTACATTGTCCATGCTGTATGACCTAGTGCTTTATACACTAAAGCCAAGAATAGTGCTTGACCAATGAACAATATATAAAATACACTGTTGTGGGAAAGGTTGTCCCCCTTCACTTATTTGACCTTACTTTTTTCTTCTCCCAGGGGATTATGGATGAAGACAGAGTGGATTGAAGCACCTAGGACCTAGACCATCATTATTGCTAACTGCATGACTGCCAGTTCCAGCATGACTATATTATCCCTGAGTGCAGAGGTTCAGGAGGGTACAGTGGAGAGAGCATTTTGAGAAATAAATGCCATGCAATGAGTGATGATGGTCCAGCAATGGGTATCTTGGACTACTGTCACTAAATTGAAAGGCAGAATTGGGGATCTGGAAAGTAGATCCTAGGCAAATTCAAAGGCCAGGTGGATGAATTGTTTAGCTCTCTGTCCTCCTAGTTCCTTGAACTCTTTAATCTCAGTGATTTGACACCCATTGCATTTCTGTTACCAATGTCCCTTTCATGTGCCTGATCACCAGTGGGGACAGCCTCATCCCCGAAAACGTGAAAGCCAGAGTGATTTCCTTTTCCTTGATCCTAACTCATTGTCTTTTTTTTTTTTTTTCAATTTGGCTCATTTCCTCACTCTTTCTAGTTTTTTTGTGGCTTTCACGAAGATCTTCCGGCTGTAACCACACCTTTTGCTAATGATAGGTCATTCACCTGCTACTTTCCATTTTTTCTTTACCCCTTTTATCCCTAGTTCCCCTACTTCATTAGTTCTTTCATTCTCACCGTCTTATTCTCATCCTTTTCTTGTGCCACTGCTGTTTCTGTCTTACTATCTCTTAACCAAGGAAGAGGCATCATTACTTCCCCTGTGAGATTGTTTTCCCCTGGAGAGAATATCGACTCAGGTCTTCCTAAGCCTGTGTTCCTGATGGGATCATTTTCAGGACCCTTCTCCTCCAGGCTGTCATAACATATCTAGGTACAACAGTGAATACTAGTCATCTGGTTTTACATAGTTCAGCTAAGTGGCTCTCTAGGCTCTATGTTGTACTGTAGGACCTCAGAGTCTACCAGGACCAGTCCTCTCATGCCTCAAGTCCTGATTTAACTCAGGTAAGACTTGACATTTCCTCCCCTCAGTTCATCCAACTTTGACTAGTTTCTTCTCCTGATTGATTTGTGACTTAGCTTCTCACTCTCTTTGCTCATCTTCAAAGGATATCTGTTTTGCCTTCTGGAACTCAGCATTAGTCTTCAAACTTCCTACATCCCCAGTTTCTTCTTTGACTATTCCCTTTATATTCTCCTCACAACTTGTGAACATCATGGCTCACAAAACTTTTTTTTTTTTTAGTTTATTTATTTATTTTGAGAAAGAGAGAGAGTCCCAAGTAGGCTTCCCACTGTCAGTGCAGAGGCTGACCTGAGGCTTGAGCTCAGGAACCATGAGATCATGACCTGAGCTGAAACCAAGGGTCAGATGCTTAATTGGTGCGCCTGGGTTGCTCAGTCAGTTAAGCATCCGACTTCAGCTCAGGTCATAATCTCACAGTTCGTGAGTTCGAGCCCCATGTCGGGCTCTGTGCTGAGAGCTCAGAGCCTGGAGCCTGCTTCAAATTCTGTGTCTCCCTCTCTCTCCCTCTCTCTGCCCCTCCCCTACTCATGGTCTGTCTCTGTCTCTGTCTCTCAAAAATAAATAAACGTTAAAAAAAATTAAAAAAAGAGTCAAATGCTTAACGACTGAGCCACCCAGCACCCCTGTCTTATACAACCTGTTAAGTGTAGATGGCTTTTCTTCTCAACTCCAAGTATTTCGTGGCCTGAAGGCAAGATGGGTATCATCCTCTTCCCACACCTGGTTTGCTTTGTCTCTGCATTCAAAACATTACTCAGCCATTCTCCTTTAAAATCACAGGACCTTTGAAGACAAGGCATCAAGTAACACCACTAGCTACCTTTTTATCACTGCCCTTTATCGAGTACTTGGTTACTTCCTTGACAGCATGATTCCTGTCATCATTCTTGTTGATTTCAACATCACTGTGAATGATCCACCTATACTTTCACACCTCGATTCATCCATCTCTTCTTATCAATATCTATCTACAGTTCATCTTAGTTATCCATTTCCATAACCACACCTTACAACTTTTCTTCACGAATAATACCACCACATCCAAAATATCAAAAACAAACATGTCATTTCCTGTATTCCACCTCCCATTCTCCTACAGTGTTTGACTCATCTATCAAACTCACCGAAACTCCTGTTTTGCCTTTTTTCATACTTTATATGCCATCTCTTCTCTTCTTACCCAGTGTGGACTCCATGGTCCAACACCATGATTATAGTCTTAGGAAAACTCCTAACTCTCTCTCTGTTTCACCTACTGGGTGAATCAATCCTGGTTAAATCATTCTAAATATATAGAGTATGTACAAATTTCAGTCCAAATATGCAGTTGTTGACATTTTTCCTTTTGCTTTCCTATACGTCAGTTTAATGTCTATTCTGAGGCCCTTTAGTTAATGTAGGATTTTACCATGCTTTCCCCCAAGGCTGCATCTGTGTTCCCAGTAGCTCATATAGGCTCAAAGTATCGAGCCAAGTGGACATCAAGTGCTTGGTGTCATCTAGCCATGCTAGCATCCACTGAGATGTTTCTCATTGAATCTGGTCCTAGATAGTTGGTTAATGCAAATTGCAGCTCCATTATCCTTCATTCCCATCCAAAAGACCTATTTGAGTCTAGTTGTCTCTCTCTGTGTAGCCCCTATCTACTCTGGGGTTCATGGGGAACATTTCATTCTGTTGTTCTTGAAACATACTGGACCATCATCTCATATCCCATCCTCTTCAGTGCCCCTTTGTTATGACTGTGCACATTGGGCTGCAGAAAACTCTAGAAGGCTGATTTAGGCCTGTGCCTCATTCCACCTGCAGCCATTTCTACCCTTGCTGTGTTTTGGTAAAGAAAATGAGTTTCAAAGGCCTAAGCCTTGAAGAGATTTGGAGCATAATAAATACACAATAAATCACATCAAGGTGATTACCTATTACTTATTGAACAAAAAGAGAATCTCTGGTTTGGGAGTTGCAAAAGAGAAAAAAAGTTGAAGAAAACTTGACAAGAGCTCAAATGAAACTTAAAAGGGGATTAGTGGGTAGATTATAGAAACCTATACATAGGTTTTTATGGATCTGAGAAAAAGAAAACATGTTTCATAATACCTCAGTAAAACAGATGTCCCAAACATGTATAGGTATTTTTGGCTTCCTTTGTGAATCATGGTCCAGCTGCCCAAAGAGGGAAGGGGTCATGGGATAATAAGAAATGTTAACATACATGGTTAATATTTTTAGTATTTATATGCACAGACATATGAACAAACATATGTATAAAGAAAATACCCCCCAAATGTCCATAGTGGTTATTGCAGGTGGCGGGTGGGGGGGGGGTAAATATATTAGTGTTTACATTTATTTTTCTTGTGCCTTTCCAAATGTTAAATGATGAAACATGTGTACTTATTAATTATAAGAAAAACAAATGTGGGGTGCCTGAGTGGCTTAGTCAGTTGAGCGTCTGACTTAGGCTCAGGTCATGAACTTATGGTTCGTGAGTTTGAGCCCCGCGTCAGCCCCAGCTCAGAGCCTAGAGCCTGTTTCGGATTCTGTGTCTCCCTCTCTCTCTCTCTTCCTCTCCTGCTGGCACTCTGTCTCTCTGTCTCTCAAAAATAGGTAAAGATCAAAAAACTAAAAAGAAAAAAAGAAAAACATGTTATTTCAAAAGTTGAAATGTAGCAAAAGAATAGGTGAAAGTATTTGGCAAATATCCATTCAGAATAGGCTTTTGACCGAATTGGAAGGCAGAATCAGGACAGGGAATTGGATCTGTGCTCTCCTGCCTTCTGTTCTAACCCCACTGGGTATACTGAGAGGCGTGGAGATTCCAGGCCTGAAGAGCCCAAAATTAGCTCTTTCTCTCCCTTATCATCCCTGCCCATTGCCTTCTGTGGACTGACATTGAACTACAGTCAGCTGAAACTTTACTTCCATGCCTGTGGCTTCTTCCTTTTCTCTGATTACTGATCATTGCCTAAATTTCCTGAGATTATCACCAAGTAGGACATTTCTTCTCCTTCTAACCCTCATTCGCTCCTGGCCCCTCACCACACACAGTATCCAAACAGGAATCTCTCGTTTGGAAAATCAAAACACTAAAAGTGAAAACTAAAGTTCAGCCTTGGTTTGTGTAGAGCTGATTGGGTTCCAGACAATAAAAGGAACACAAATCAGGCACCAGGTCATCTGGAAGACAAATTTTAGAGGTCACTTCCATTTGTGATTTTTTTGCTTAACCCACTGCAAGGGGGTGGTCAAAACCATGTCAACATCTCACTGAATATCCACTTAAACATGAGAAAAATTAGTCAGTGATACACACATTCCTTATTGCCTGGTTAACTCAATCAATTCTTGGGTACTGGCCTATTAGTATGTGCAATGCATTGTTCGTCTATATGCTGCTAGAAAAACACAATTCCAACTGAGTAAATTGTGAAGATCTATTTGGTTTTATTACATGATTCATGAACTGGGCAGCATCCCATCTAGCAAGTAGAGGGAAGCTCTGAGGAGTTGCACAAAATGGAAGGCTTTTATAGAAAGAGGCTGGGGACAGAAAGTACCTAGCAAAGGAAAAGGATTCCAGTGGAGGGAAAAGCCAGGGGTCTTATCATGCAGATCACCTCATCTTCCTTAGGGGAGCCTGGTGGGGATGAAGAGAGCCCAAGTGGCAGACTCGTTTTCACTGAAGGGAAACTCCTGACTGTCCAGGGTTAGGACTCCATTTCTGGGGAGATTGAAATTGCAATTTGGTTAGATACTAAGCCTGGGTTTGGAAAGTCAGTCTTCGTGAGGCTGTTTTGGGCCTGTGGTTCTTCTTTTTCACGCTGCTTAGCAGTTAAAAGGACAGCCAGCCAGATGTCATACTAAAACTGTGTTTGTTTGAAAATAACTAGTTTAAGCAAGCACACGTTGTACAAGTTCTTCCCTCTCCAGCGGTGGCCAACACCACCACCAATAGATCATAACATCCTTTCCTGTTTGGTCTGGTTTGGCCCAGAATTCTTCTTAGTATAGCACTCTAAAGACCGGTGAATCAGTGAGTGGGGTCTGTAAGATGCAACCCCTGGTTATTCCAGGGCTAGAGGTCCAAGCAGCCTCCACTTTTTGGCCTGCAATCCCTGCCTCCACCCTCCTTTTTCCCTTTGGGAAAAGCTGCCCCTGAGTGACAAGCTGTTAACTGCAAACATGACAGTCCATTTCATCCAGCACTTTCACGTGCAGAGGAAAAACTGAGGCAGGGGAGTCATTAAGTCACCCAGGACACATAGCTAGTAGGAAACATGAGTTTTCTAAATCTCAGTTTAAACGGGAATCTTTGCCACACTCTTCTGGGGTTTGGGAAGTCTAAGATTTTTTACATTAGCCTTTCTGACTCTTTAGAACTAACAATGCCTGTTTGTCCTCCTGGCCCACCAGGAAACTGTGTAAAACTGAGCTCAAAAACAAACCAAAAAGATGTTGGAAACTCAACAGCTTGTTTCTTCTAGGATGCTGATTTTTTTTTTTTTCTGGTGTCCTTCATATGTACACCATCAGGTAGACTTCACTGGAGAGAAAACTATACTCTCTTGAGCTTTAACGGTAATCACACTTTAAAGACACACATTCCTTTCTGCTTTCAATCTTTTGGAAAATAAACAGGAAGATCCGGCAACATCGGGCAATGCTGAGTTCGGGTGACATGTTTATGCTTTTGGTGGAAGAAAGGGGCCTGGCCGTGTCTCACTCGTCTGTGTTCTTTCTTTCAGCCGTTTTGCAATAGGGTTCTCCCACGGCTTCTTGCAGCAAATAGGCACCTCAAAATGCACTGCCTATTGGAACAAAAGGATTGTTTTTTTCTGCCAGAGCCCTAATTCATAGTTACACTTCTTGTTTGAAAATAAAAATTAAGTAACTCTCTGCCGCACAGTTTTCATCAACATTGTGTTGGAAGGAAGAAATACAGCCCATCCTGCAGAAGCTCGCAGATGCAGGGCCTCTCTCCCGTTAAGTGGGTGAAAGGTCGGTCCCACACCCACAGCCTGGGCTGTTCCGGCTGGGGATGGAGTCAACAAGGGGAAGTTTAGTAGGTGAAGGGTCACTGCTATGGCCCAGCAGTCACTTTCCATGCGTCAGCTCTCAGGCATCTAGTTTCTGTTCATGGAAATTAAGCTTACTAGGGGAAAGGTCACATAGACCAGAGGCGGCTCTGTAATAACCGTGCCTGCCTCCACGTGGTGTCCAAGGCAAGAGGCCAAGCGCTCAGAGCTCCTGGCCTTTAAGAATTCTGCTGCTCAAGTGGAAAAACAAGAGATTGTAAAGTGCTTTAAAGATCATCCTGTACTGAATGTGGCAAACTGATAAACAACCTATGGAGTGACAAATTTGTAGTACGTAAAATGACTTTACAAGGAGAGATTCTTTGGACAAGTGTACTGCAATAAAGGATCTTGTAGGTTTTCTTATTAGTTGCTCTACACTAAAGCAATGGTTCCTAATCCTGGCCACACATTAGAAATGCTTAGAGACTTTTACAAATGACTGCTGCTTGGTACCAGTTGAATCCGGTTCTCCAGTCAGGGGACTGAGCCACCTTAACTTTTATAGTGTCTCAGGTGGCCCTCGTGTAGAGCAGTGCTTTAGAATCTCTAAAACACGGGAGTTGGAATGACCTCAGATTAGGAGAGAAATTCTCCATGCTCTAGAGCAGTGCTTTTTAGATAACAGGTCATGATCAATTAGTGGATCATGGAAACAGTTTAATTGGTCACTACTAGCATTAAAATGCAATAGAATGGAGAAAAAGCCATACTTGTGTTAAGTGTGGTTTTGAGGAGAGGGGGTCAAACTTGTTTCAGATCTGTCTGGATCATGATGTAAGAATACCAATATTCTATCCTAGATTCTAGGAATAAATAGGTTCCTGCCTTGAGCGCCCATGGAATTGTTCTAACTCAAATTGGTTGTTGGCTTTTTAAACAGTTTAGCTGATTCCACAGGATGTTGTGGCTGTGAATTGGGAACCCTGCCATGATGTTATTTTGAAAAGGGTTATGCAAACACTTCCTTCCAGATGGTTCCCAGAGTTAGTTCACTATGAGCATCTCTTCTTGAAATATCAGGGATGTAAAGAGAGATGTCATGACCAACACTCCAGGGTGAATTAATGGTGAAATTCAAATGAGAAAGAAGTTGGTTACTTAGAAGTCTGGATGGAGACTTGCACAATGTGAGCTCTGCTCTAAGAAGACTGAGCTAGCTAAGAAACAGCAATGATAGCCCTTCTGACCTGTGGTATTATGGGGTGGGAAACAGGATGTCACTGAAAATCATGTCTAGAATCAGCCAAATGGTAAGATTCAGAGTCTGAGAAGAAGAAGATTCAGAGTCTGAGAAGTATCTCTAATAGAGATACTGATCAACAGAAGAGAGGATTGTCGAGTTGCTATTAGAAAATGAACCCAAGGGTGCCTGGGTGGCTCAGTTGGTTAAGTGTCTGACTCCTGTTCAGGTCACAATCTCCTGGGTTTGGCAGTTCAAGCCCCGCATCAGGCTCTGTGCTGACAGCTCCAAGCCTGGACCCTGCTTCAGATTTTGTGTCTCCCCCTCTCTCTGCCCTTCTCACTCTCTGTCTCTCTCTGTCTCAAAAAGAAATAAACATTAAATTAAAAAAAATTTTTTTAAAGAAAATGAACCCAGAAATCATGCAGAGAGAACTATAATAGTGATGAGCGGCTTCAATTTTTGCATAGCCTCTTTTTCCCTGTCCATCAATGTCCTTTATTCTTCTTTCTTATTTTTCTTTTGATTTTCTTTGTTTTTTAAGTTTTTTTTAACGTTTATTTATCTGCAGAGAGAGAAAGAGAGAGAGCCTGAACAGGGAGGGGCAGAGAGAGAGAGGGAGAGAGAGAATCTGCACTGTCAGTGCAGAGACTGACTCAGGGCTTGAACCCACAAAGTGTGAGATCATGACCTGAGCCAAAATCAGGAGTTGGCCGCTTAACCAACTGAGCCACCCAGGCACCCCTCTTTTGATTTTCTTTTAAATGAATGTTTCTGGGTTATGCTATATCCTTGGTTGCTAAAAGATTCTATGTTTCAGGATGGGAGAAGTTAGAGAATCCATACCCTATATCAATTTGAAAGCAAGTGGGAGGCTAGATTTGACATATACATGAAGTATCTGAATGACCGAAGTTTCCATGTTTTATCTTGATATTTGACACAACATTTAAGGAAATCCTTATTTTTTTCTGCCTCTACGATAAGGAGAAAGAATTAATGTAATATACTCTGTCATTCAGAGAATGCCGTCTCATGGTTTAAACCACTAGTTTCAATGTTTTGATTTATTAAAGAATTGAACAAAATCAGTGTCTAGTATGTTTGCCCTTCTTTCTCAAGAAAAAGGAGGATTTGCTGTGTTCTGGCAACCAAAGGACTAATTAAAGCTAATTTCTCCATGGACCTTGAAAAAAGTGGCAACAAATAATGGATTTGTCCTTCCAAAAATGTTTCAAGCAAACATCTTATCAGTCACTTATCAGCCACAAATCCATTTAAGGCAGTAGCAGACTGGCCATGGGTGATTTTTCTCATTAAAGTAGTATTTAAACTGTTGTTTCCAGATGACATAGGAGACATATCAGACACACAACACCCGAAAGAAGAATTGGTGAAAGATTGATTTTTCATCAGTCAAAAAGTTTACTAAGCAGATGAAAAATAATTTGCCTTCACAGTGACATTTTCCTAAGGTCTTGCTAATAGTTAAAGGCATTGTTTTTCCTTAAACACTCAAACTTTAATTACCAGAAAAGGTTAGCATGAAAACCAAGGACATGCTGGCAAATTAGAGGTCATATCAGAAAAAGAAATTCATTTAGGTTTGAATGGATTTTTTTATCTTGTCTTTACCTCCCCCCTTAACTTCCTCCCTGCCCCCACATGATCATACTTTTCTGTGTTCACATTCATTCTGTTAACAACAATACGTCGACATGGGGATCTCAGTATATTTATATTAGTGAGATTTCCAGTTGAAAAAGGAAGCAGTATTTAATTTTTATTTATTTATTTCGACAGAGAGAGAGAGAAGGGGAGAGGCAGAGAGAGACAGAGAACTCCAAGCAGGCTCTGCACTGTTAGCACAGAGCCCAATGCTGGGCTTGAACTCACAAACGGTGAGAGCATGACCTGAGCTGAAACCAAGAGCCAGACGCTCAACCAACTGAGCCACCAAGGTGCTCCAGGAAGCTGTATTTTATAATAGAGAAGGATAGGTTAAAGGCACGGAGATCCTGGGTTCTATGTTTCTTCTGATACTGCCAGGGAGGAAGAATTTCCTCTGCCCTTTAAGGTCCTTCTAGCCAGACTAAGAATCAAATCAGCATGAGACAGATTAACAGCAGAAAATCAAATTTAATTTTGTATAAATAAGGAATCCACATAGACATGAAAATTCCAAAGACAGTCAGGCACAATGATGTATATATGTCACTCTGAACTAGGAAGAAGAGAGGGTAGGGGTCTGAGACTTCAAAAGGAAAGGAATGCAATTCACAGGAAGATGAAAAAGTAAATGTTTGGTAAACAAAAGTTCATAGGGCCACACAGAAAGAGTGGGACACACACAGAAGACTTTGATCAAACAGGACTTGCTAGGTTCTTCCCTGTCTACCATACCTAGTTTGTATTATAATGTCATTATCTATGGTGATAGTTCCAGAGCAGTCCTAGAGCAGGTCCTCTATTGAAATTCTTTTAGGCAGCTGTGGAATGGTAAACAGCTTTTTCTTAGTCATTTGGGGTTTGATTGCTTTTAACTCAAAATTATCTTCATGCCAAAATGGCCCACCTTGGGGAAGCCTGCCCTTGGCCCCTACACTTCTCATTCACTGAGAATCTGTGAAAAAAATTCATGTGATTACTCTAGGTCCCACTTTCCATGTTGATAAAGATTAATTGTTGTAGATTACCTCTAAGGTGCATTCCATTCCTAAAATCTTGTTTGTCTTTTATTTTATTTTATTTTATTTTATTTTATTTTATTTTATTTTTTAAAAATTTTATTCCGTTATTGATTTTAAAGCTCTCACTGAATGAGACTGAGTAATTATCCCCTTTCCCAAATTGAGAGAGAATCTTTGATAAAAGTTCATTTAGTATAAACCCCCTCTTCAAGCAGGGATATCCTTACAGGGTCCTAGGCCAATAACCATCTCATTACTGCTATTTCTGGTTTTTGGAAGAACTCAGAATAAATCCAACCAGGGCCAGGCCCATGATTTTGGTCCAAATTTTTTGCCATCAAGTGCGGTGTTGAATTGTGAGTGAGTGCTGCAAATGCAAGAACATGGGATGGGTGCTGGTCATTCACCATTAATGATAGAGGCAGGCCTGTAGGGACAAGGTTTGTCCTGTGTGTGACCCCCACTGGGCTTCTGGTCACACTGTCTCTGAGTTCCCACCGTCCTTTCTGAACCTGGTCTTCCCACGTTCTGTGGATTTTGTGAACGAATTTCTAATTAAAATAGGCCTAGTTAGGTTCAATTGGAGCATTTAAAAATAGGTCTAGAATCTGGCAATCAAGATGCTTGAATGACATTCCATGAAATTTCCCCACGTATTTGGAGGCAAATACTATAATGATGGCATATTCTTTTCCCCAGATTTTGGACACTATTCCTTTGGCATTATTCTCAGATCTTTCTCTGTCTTGTAGATCTACAGTGGTACTTATTTATAATGGTTCTCTTATTGTTCTTGACATCATTCTGTTAATAGTGTGGACTAGGGATGAATTGTTTTTTAATGGTGCAATATTATACTTTTCGTTGAGTTTATTGTCAACTAAAACTCCAAAGCCTGCTCTCCTCTCTCCCCCACAAAACATATATATTTTAACTAATTGATTTTCCAAACCTAATAGTTTTTTTTAATCTAATCCATATTGCCTATCCAAGATCTTAGTAAATTCAAACTCTGTAATATTCATAGATTATCATTAAAAAAAAATAGTTTGTGTCGTCTAAAAATTTGACAATCTAGCTTTTGCCATTTGGCCAAGTTGTTTTTAAGGATAGACTCAAGGACCACGCTCTTTGTAAGAACTCTAAAAAAATTATTTTTGTAAGAAAATGGAATGGAACACCAATTTTATAATAGGCAGCTGAAAATGAGTACTGTACTCAAATACATGTGGAAAATGCTACATACTAAACCACCCTTTTTAAGATAAAAAACTTATATGGATGATTAAAAACTCTAAGACACTTCCCTCCAGATTTACATTGATCAACTAATACAGAATTTCCCAAACTGTGTTCCACTAGATATTCCTCATAGGATTTTCAGAACCAAATTTATGGTAAATATAACGTGACTGTACAGGTAGAGGATCCAGTCTTTTTCTACAATCTACTGGATCAGAGAGACTTTTTCTTCACAGAACTTCTTTCCAAGCAAATTTAGTAAAACCAGTTCAGTCAATATTGGAGGCTATGGCTATTATATTGGCTCCATATCTGCCTAATTTTCCAATCTAAAATTTTGTGAATTGATTCAATGAATGACACACCTATACCAGCACTATAAGCAAACATTAAGACTACTTTTAAAAAGAAAATTTTTTTTTAATGTTTGAGACAGAGAGAGACAGAGCATGAATGAGGGAGGGTCAGAGAGAGAGGGAGACACAGAATCCGAAGCAGGCTCCCGGCTCTGAGCCGTCAGCACAGAGCCCGATGCGGGGCTCGAACTCACAGACTGTGAGATCATGACCTGAGCCGAAGTCGGCGGCTCAACCGACTGAGCCATCCAGGCGCCCCAAGACTACTTTTTGAAAGAAGCAAGTTTTTTAAAAATCAACCTTGGGGCGCCTGGGTGGCGCAGTCGGTTGGGCGTCCGACTTCAGCCAGGTCACGATCTCGCGATCCGTGAGTTCGAGCCCCGCGTCGGGCTCTGGGCTGATGGCTCAGAGCCTGGAGCCTGTTTCCGATTCTGTGTCTCCCTCTCTCTCTGCCCCTCCCCCATTCATGCTCTGTCTCTCTCTGTCCAAAAAATAAATAAATGTTGAAAAAAAAAATTAAAAAAAAAAATCAACCTTGTGTTAAAATCAACATTATTATTATTTACATACACTAAAATGTGATTCTTTGAAGTGTAGTGTACATTTTAGAGTTTTGACAGATGTATACAAACACCTCTGTAACCACCATATTACAAAACATTTCCATCACCTCCAAAATTTTCCTTATACCCTTTTACAATCAGTCCATTCTGAACCCCAACTCCAGCAACCCTGAGCTGCTTTTTATCACTGTAGATTATATTTCCTTTTTTTTAGAATCTCATATATATGGTATCACACAGCATATACTTTTGTGCCTGGTGTATTTTGAATCTGAGATCCATCCATGTTGTTGGATGCATTAGTAGCTCATTTTATTGCTGAATAGTATTCCAGTTTATGGGTATAGTACAACTTGTTTATCTATTTGCTTATGATGAGCAGTAGGTTTCTGTTTGTAGCCATTATGAATGAAGGTTTTATGAACATTGTATACAAGTTTGTGTGTGTACCAGCATTGTAAGAGACTTCCAGTTTTTCCCATGCTCACCAACACTTGGTGTGGTTACTCTTTCATCTCAGCCATTCTAGTGGGTTGTGAAGGGATATCTCATTGTGCTTTTAATTTGTACTTGTCTGATGACTCATGGTGTTGACCATGTTTTTGTGTACAATTGTCCTTTTGTGTATCCTCCTTTGTGAAGTTCCTATTCAAACCTTTTGTTCATTTAAAAATTGAGTTGTTTCTCTTCTTCTTACTGATATCTAAGAGTTCTTTATATGTTCCATACATGTCCTTTTTCAGATATATATGAAATATGATACACACATATGTCCTATATGTATATACGCACACATATACATATAAATACACATATATGTATACACATATATGTATACATACATGTATACACATATATGTATACATACATGTATACACATAATATTGGGTATACATACAAATACACATGTGTATTTTGTATATATATTAGATATCTTCTCTCAGCCTGTGGTCTCCCTTTTCCTATTTTAAGTGATGTCTTTCTAAGCGCAAAAGCTTTGAATTTTTCATGAAATCCAAGTTTTCAACTATTTCTTTAATATTCTTGCTTTTTTAGCCTTCCTAAGGAATTTGCTTATGCCATGGTCATAAATGAAGAAGTGAGTTTTCTCCTGGTATTCTTTTTTTTTTTTTAAGTTTATTTCTTTATTTTGAGAGAGATAAAGAACAAGCTGGGGAGGGGTAAAGAGAAGGGGGCACAGAGGATCCAAAGTAGGCTCTGTGCTGACAGCAGAGAGTCTGATGCGGGGTTTGAACTCATGAACCGTGAGATCACTTAACTGACTGAGCACCCAGGCTCCCCACTCCTGGTATTCTTATGTTGGCTTATTTCAGCCATCGTGCTAAGAATTTCCTCCACTCCTTTCCTTTCCCTTCCTTGTCACAGACTTATTATGAGTTGGCTGGAAAAGAGAGAAAGCTCCATTAGCTAATGTGACAGGAGTCTGGTTAGACCCAATTTAAAAAGAACAAAGAGCATTTGCAACATGAATAAAACCTTAGGCCAGAAGAATACTCTGAAAGGCCTTTCTTAATCACCCTACTAAATGATGCTTCTTAAGTTCCTTCCTGTCATATCACCTTGGAAATTTTCTTCCAGGCACAATTATCTTTGTGATGTTTATTTGTTTACCTGTATCTCATTTGACCCCCATATTACACTGTAAGCTTTTTCGTCTTGTTCACATGTGATGAGTGAATGGTTGAACCAAGAAAGGCCAGGTTGCAATGTGGCTGACAGAATTGACATCAATTTGGGGTTGTGGCTACCACCCTTTCGGCCCCCAGAAGCTTACCCTGCCTGTCACTTTCAATCACTACAATTGTAAATTACTATATGGGGGTAAAACCTTTGCCTAGAACCCTTAAGCCCATTCCTTTAGAGAGGCAATCTCTTTTTTTACTTTAATGAGAACTGGGATTCTCTGAAACTTCTATGCTCATCCTTTCATGGGTAAGAGATGATTCAGGTTTGGGTAATGGGGGAATTATTAAGAAGATTGCTTCTTTCTGTAATTTCCTCTCTCGCCTTTTAGATGGGTAATTAGCAACAGAATATTGGTTTTCTTAGGTTGTTGCCTAGTAGCATAAACTTGGCTAACGCAGTCCTACTGGCTTTCTAGAAAAGGGTTTCTTTTACTGGTGTTTATCATTCAGCTGCTGAAATTCACACTGGGTGAAACTTGGCATGACAGCTCTCAGCTCAGTTGCAACTTAGAAGAAAACAGATTCTGCTTTGCTTAAATTGTTTTCGATTGACTGGGTAAGAATAAATTAAAGGTTCTTGTAGGTAATAGCTTCTGAATTCAATTAAAAATATCATCAGGCAGCTGCTTCTTTTTTTTTCTGAAAGTACAGAAATGATTTTGAGCTACTTAATTGATTTTCTTATGAAGTTTTATGACTGGCAGATTTAGCTTAATTCTTTCTCAACATTTTTCACTCACACCAATATAGGAATAGAAAGTGGGAATGAGAAAAAAAATTCTAATTATCCTGCTATGGTAAGAATCTCAGAGTTATAAAATCTTAAAGGTCAGCCAATCCATCTCTTCATTTGCTCATTCATTCAAACATTGATTCATTGATCAAACATTTATCTTTTAATTTGGGCCAGGTTCACTGAACAAGCATTAAATACTTATCATGCTCAAGATTTTTTTGTTTACAAGAGCTCCTAGTTTGCTAGTCTGCAAGTTTCAAGCAGGCTGGGGCCATGTCTGTTTTATTTACTACTGCATAATAAGTGCCAAAATAGTGGATGGTGCATAGTAGACTTTCAGCAAGGATTTAGTGGAGAAAAGAGGGAAGGAAGGAAGGAAGGAAGGAAGGAAGGAAGGAAGGAAAGTAGGAAGGAAGGAAGGGAGGGAGGAAGGAAGGGCAGGCTCTTTTTGCTAGGCTTAATGGGGTGGTCTGCATCTTGGTCAAGTCACTGAGACATGCCTAAACTTACTTGACTCTTGGCTTTGTAGGTTCACAAAGTGAGTATTATAAGCTAACCAGTATCTGAGAGTCAAATGCAAGAGGCTCAAACTTGGCCATGCCACACTCTTCTGTGGAATGGCAAACATGCTCTCACATTTGCACCTACTGCAACCCTCTGCCTATAACCCTTTCTCTGATCACTTATGTGACTCTCTCCCTCTTCATTCAGATTTTGACTTAAGTGTCACCTAAATATATGCTTGGTCATTTTTTGTTAAATGAATGGAGTGTCTCCCTAAATGTGTCCTCTTTGCTCATTCTCTTCCTCTAGAAAATTTTGGAGGGGGGACAGGTGATCAAGAAAAGGAAGTATTGTTCTGTTTATGTGATTTTAGAGACAGTTTAGTCTATCTTACTAACTAAGTAAGGGCTCTGGAAGCCAAAAAGTTTCTTGTAGCTCTTTTAAATATTTCATAAAGACTGATGAAACCTTGTAGCTATCCTTAATAAGGCTGTGGGGGAAAACTAAAATAGATAATCCAGAGGTTGTAAAACTTTTCTGGATCACAGTGATTTGGTAATTTTTTCATAGCATTCGTAGGTCGAAATAAATTTCTTTTTTTTTTTAATTTTTTTTTAACGTTCATTTATTTTTGAGACAGAGAGAGACAAAGCATGAACAAGGGAGGAGCAGAGAGAGAGGGAGACACAGAATCTGAAACAGGCTCCAAGCTCTGAGCTGTCAGCACAGAGCCTGACACGGGGCTCGAACTCACGGACCGTGAGATCATGACCTGAGCCAAAGTCGGCTGCTTAACCGACCAAGCCACCCAGGTGCCCCTCAAAAGAAATTTCTAATACTTCTGTTTATTAAATATTTATATCCACACAAATTGATAGTTTATGTGGTATCCAAGAGAAATTGCCATGTTTTCCTGGAAAATTTAAAATGTCTTTCTGTGTGCTCTTGTGAATTTGTTGTAATATTCTGGGGTCCCTTGGCACACAGTTTGGGAACCATGGAGCTGACCAAAGCTTCTAAATTGTGTGTTGATCATATTACTAAGACCAAGTTATTACAATTCCTGCTTAATTTGGCCATCAATGACATCAAAGAAATAGTTAAGAGAAGACTACTAAGACAAATGCAACTCTCAGAAGTCATATGGTTTTATGTATTAAATTTTTTTTTTTTACTGTTTGAGAGAGAGACAGAGAGACAGAGAGACAGAGCATGAGTGGGGGAAGGGCAGAGAAAGAGAGGGAGACACAGAATCTGAAGCAGGGTCCAGGCTCTGAACTGTCAGCACAGAGCCCAATGTGGGGCTTGAACCCAAGAGCTGCAAGATCATGACCTGATCTAAAAAGTCAGGCACTTAACCAACTGAGCAACCCAGGCACCCAAGTCATCTGTTTTTAGTGTTTGACTTAAACGGGTTGAATCTGCCACGATGATGACCAATATTAAGCAACCAAGAGTTCTGTGTTCTAAAAGACTGGATTACTAGTTATCTTATTTATTAATAACCTTTCAGCTCTTATGGCAATTTATGTGAGTTCATTATACCACCATAAACTTTGCTATTAATAAATCATTTGCAAACTACATGAATACTGACCAAAAAAAAAAAAAATAGTAATAATGCAGGCAGAACAAATTGTGTGTTGCTTAAAACATATGCAGCTTTTTTAGTAGACAAAATCTTTTAAAGATTCCACTGGCATGGGGGGCACAGTTGAAACAAATTTTGAAAAGTTGCATTGGTGGTGAAAAGTTTGTGAACAATTGCTCTAGTCCTTTGGTGATATGGGATTCACCTTTGTCTGACTAGCGAAGCATTTATAAACTCACTTTAGGGAGAGAGAAAAGGTAGAAGCTATACCTCCATAGAAGACTACTTGATTTCATTATGTGGTGATTTTGATGAGGAGTGCTGTCAGGGGGTGATATTTTTTGATCTAACTCCAAGGCTTTGGATTCAAGATTGCTATACAGATGGTCCCTGACTGACAATGGTTAGACTTATAATTTTTCAATTTTATGATGCTATGAAAGAGATATGCATTCAATAGGACCCATACTTCAAATTTTGAATTTGGATCTTTTCCCGGGCTGATGATATGTGGTGGGATATTCTCAGGAATGCTGGGCAGCAGCAGTAACACACAGCTCCCAGGCAGCCATGCGATCAGGAGGGAAACACCTGATACACTTACATCCATTCTGTATCCATGTAGCTATTCTGGTTTTCACTTTCAGTACAATAGTCAATAAGTTACATGATATTTGACACTTTAATAGGCTTTGTCTTAGATGATTTTGCCCAACTGTATACTAACTTAAGTGTTCTGAGCACATTTGAGGTAGGCTAGGATAAGTTGTGATGTTTGGTAGTTTAGGTATATTAAATGTAGTTTCAACTGAAGATATTTTAATTTGTGATTGGTTTATTGGGATATAACCCCAGAGAAAGTCAAGGAAGATCAGTACACATAAACCAACTTCTGTAGTGGGTGATTGAACTTGAGAGTCTAAGGACAGTTTAAGGCAATGATTAGCTTCCTTTAGTATGATTTTGAGGCTTTGCTTATTTTCACTCATAAGACTGGATTTTGAACAAGATAGCTTATGCTTCCCTTCTCATTTCAGTGCTGTAATGAAGATTACAGCAGAAATTAATGAAATAGAGAATAGGGGAAAAAGAGAAAAATCAATGAAATCAAAACTGCTTCTTTGAAAAATTAACAAAATTGGTAAAACTTAGACTAGACCGAGCAAGGGAAAAAGGAGGACTCAACTTATTAAAATCAGAAAAGAAAGTGGGGACATGACTATCATCCTTACAGAAATAAAAAAAGAATTAAAAAGAAATAATAGGAGTAATTGTATGCCAATAAGTTAGATAACTTACAAAGGCACAAGCTACAAAAACTCATTCAATAAGAAATACAAAGTCTAAATAGACCTATAACAAGAAAAGAAATCTAATTAGACATCAAAAAAAAAACTATGCACAGAGAAAAATTCAGGCCTAGACAGTTTTACTTTTGAATGCCACCAAACATTTAAAGAATTAATACCAATTCTTCATACACTTTCTAAAAAATAGAAGAGTGGGGAACAATTCTTAATTCGTTCTATGAGACCATTTGTATGCTGATACCAAACCCAAAGACATTAGAAGAAAGGAAAACATGGGCCAATATCTCTTATAAATGTAGTTGCAGTCCTCAACAAAATACTAGCAAACCAAATTCAACAACATATGAAAAGAATTAAACACCTTGACCAAGTAGGATTAATGCAAGGTTAGTTTTTGCATCTGAAAATCAATAATATAACATGTCATATTAATAAAATAAAGGAAAAAAATCCTACATAATCATCTGAATAGATGCAGCAGAAATTTGACAAAATCCAATACCTTTTCATGGCAAAGACACTTAAAAAATTAGGAATAGAAGGGCACTTTCCCAACCTGATAAGGGACACCAAGAAAAAAGTCACAGCTGATATTGTTCAAGACTGAAGTTTTCCCCCCTAAAATCAGAAATAAGGCAAAGATGTCTTATCTCATCATCTCTAGTCAACATTGTACTGGAGATTCTTGCCAGTGCATTTGACCAAGAAAGTGAAATAGGGGCACCTGGGTGTCTCAGTCAGTTGAGTGTCTGACTTTGGCTCAGGTCATGATCTCACAGTTTGTGGGTTCGAGCCCTGTGACATGGGGAACTGACAACTCAGAGCCTGGAGCCTACTCTAGATTCTGTGTCTCCCTCTTTCCCTGCCCCTCCCCTGCTTGCTCCCATTCTCTCTCTCTCTTTCTCAAAAATAAATAAAACCATTAAAAATTTTTTTTAAAAGCAAGTGAAATAAAATCTTCAGGATTGTGTGTGTGTGTGTGTGTGTGTGTGTGTGTGTGGCAGAGAGGTAGGGACTGAGGTTGAGGGGAGACCAGCTGGCTGGCGAGTCTTTCCTCCTCCAGTTAGGGAATTTGTGGCCAGAAGAAGACCAAATTATTGAAATGCAGGCACCATGTTCTCAGTACTGTTTATTCCCATGGTACTTTACCTCCTCCCTCCATTCTCCAGGTCTACACTTCTCACTCCTGTTCTCTATCCCTATTGGTAGTAAGCCTCTCACTGATTTGTAAACACTGGGTGTGGAACAAAACAGCTATTCAGTATGTCAGTGTCATGGCACCATTTGATGGTTAGTTATATCTAATATAGAATCCCTGACAATTATTAAACATAGATTTTTGCCTCTTTAAAATCATAGTGTATTCAATACATAGCTTGAATATGAGAGGAAATGGCCAACTATTGGCTCTATCTTGGAGAAACAGGTCTCCTGTAAATTACACAATGTACCTAGCTCAAAGGCTCAAAGAATACACGGATCATTGCTCTTCTGATATTAATATAATACTGTTAAGTGCCTCTTCACATCACCCACCAAGTTCCCATGTAACTCCCTTTTAGGAAACCTCCCTCTACCAGGGTCCAAAGTGTGGCTTCACTGGATGGTAACTGTTGGTATAGAGAACTGATTCATAATTCTCGCCTCAATGACCCAATTCATTGCCTCGTGCCTCATTCTCTTTTTCAGGTCACCTATTTACTTTTTTCTTCTACCTGGTGAAGGACTACTGCTTCCACAGCATGCCTCATTTTGAGCATTGACGTCAATGACTTGGTGGCTGCCAGGCAGTTGGTGGAGAACAGCTCACAGTTCTATCACTCATCTGCCTGAACGATCACAAACAGAAAGCCAAACAGACCCCTTTCCGCACTTGTGCTATATTTATTCTTAGCACTCTACTGAGACTTGGCAACAGCAAATGGAACCAGGAGATATTTTGTTTGGATTAAGTCAACAGTCATCTTCTGAGATTTTCATCTATCTTGTTTGTTATGGAGCATTGGTCTGTGTTCCAACATTCCATCCAAATCACAAATGGCGTGGATAAACCCATCTTGATAAATGATGGAGAGAGATGAATCACTAATATTTATTTACTTCTCCAATTCACATTTCAATCAATAATTATTAATAAAATGGCATTGATGTATGTCCACCAACATTATTTCCTAGTTAAGAAAATATGGACGCAAACTCAAAGAATTCCAGTTTCCCTAAATTATCCAGAGATGTGGAAATATGTGGCTACTTAAAAACACCATTCTTACTGCTCTTAGAATTTCAGTTATTCTGAAGAAGGAGCTATTATTTGTTTTATATATATATATATATATATATATATATATATATATATATATATTAAGTTTGGTACTCTTTTCTTCTTAAAGAAAGAAAATAGGGAAATGAGATATACCATAACAAAGGCAACTGGTTCCTCTTCTGAAAGTTCCTGTGTAGGTCTCTGGCCATACTTCGTATTTTGACTTTCATGTGTTTCTTCTCTTCACAAATATTGATCTCCTATATCAGATATTCAAACTGTTTTATGGGTTCTAGTGCCTTTCCAATATACCTCTCATTCCATCAATCATGTCACCCACTTCACCTTACTACACAACACTTCGCTCTTCAGTTTCTGGTATCTACTTTGGTTTTCACAACAATCTTTGTGAGGTAGGACTACCAGATACTGTGTGCCTTTCCAATTTACCTTCAATGTGAAAAGTCTTGCTTCTTACAATTAGTGTATTTATAAGAAAATTAATTGTGCTTCAAGAATTTTATAAAGACCAGTGAGATACCAGAAGAAATGGTAAGGTTGTATAAAAACAGATTGAAGAATTTTTTATGTAAGAGTCAGAGCCATCTTAGATATACAGCAAAATAAACCCGGAACCCAGCTAATGAGAAAGAGGGTGGCATATGTAAATGCCAAAAGAATCCTAGAACTGCACATAAAACAATGCCATATTAGGTGCCTTGGCCTCTTCCTTGTTTCGTGCAAGCCTCTTAGGCCACATGCTGATCTTTAAGTAAACATCATTCACACTCACATTTCCACTGGCCAAAACTAGTTATGACATCCCAAACTAATTACGGCACTGAGAAATACAGAGGAGTGTGTAGAGTGTTTGGTGAATACTATCTGCTATGCACGTACAGAATGATTTTGATTCTCAGAGAGTCAGAGCTGAAAAAGATTTTAGACAATATCTAGTGTGGTTTATTTCCCTATAGAAACAGAGGTTAGAGCCATTGCATGACTCGGCCAAAGTTGCATACCCGAAGAGTGGCAGAGGGATGAGTCGCTTTCATAATAACTGGTATTTATTAAGCTTTTGTTATGCCAGGCAGTACGTGAACACGTGTGCCTTACCTCCCTAAGCCCTCCCACTAACCCCATGAGACAGTCACTATTCTTATCTTCATTTTAAAGATGAGAAAACGAAAGCTTAAAGAAGACAAGTAAAACAACTAAGGTCACACAGTTAATACATGGTAGAAGGGAGATTTAAACCCAGACTGCCTATGATCAAAATACCAACATGCAACCTATAACTTGTGGGCCACTCTTTTGGCTCTGGTCTCCAAATCCTGCTTCAGACTGCATGGCCAACGGACTGCATGGCTTTGGGATTAAATATAAAAGTCTTCATGAAAAAACGATGCTACAGGAACTTTAAAACCGAAATTGCTCCAATATCCTTACTTGTCTAGAAGACATATCAAAGTTGTTTGTGAAAGCAGAGGGCAAGCAGTGCTGACACACATAGGCAAATTGTACTGTATTATCAGGCTGTTTCTTGTAAGGCATATGAGTATTTTCTATCTCATGAGAAGTGGCCATTACAGAGCACCGGGTAACAAACATTAGCATATGCCCACAAGGTAGATGAATAGAGAAAACAAACGTTGCAGTGTATGTTTAAGAGGCAAATATAAGGGCGCCTGGGTGGCTCAGCCGGTTAAGCATCCGACTTTGACTCAGGTCATGAACTCTCGGTTTCTGAGTTCAAGCCACGCCATCAGGTTCTGTGCTGACAGCTTGGAGCCTGCTTTGGATTCTGTTTCTCCCTCTCTCTCTGCCCCTCCCCTGCTCATGCTCTGTCTCTCAAAAATAAATAAATGTTAAAAAAAAAAAAAGAGGCAAATACAAAATCAGGGTGTCTGGGTGGCTCAGTCAGTTAAGCGTTAGACTTCATTCACCTCAGGTCATGATCTCACAGCTCATGGGTTTGAGCCCCGCGTCAGGCTCTGTGCTGACAGCTCAGAGCCTGGAGCCTGCTTTGGATTCTGCATCTCCCTCTCTCTGCCTCTCCCCCACTGGTTCTCTCTCTCTCTCATAAATAAACATTAAAAGAAAAATAAAAAAAAAAAGAAGAGGCAAATACAAAATCATATATCACAGTCATTTCTTGTGAGTCTTGTTCTTCCATGTGACAGCAATGCTTGGAGTTTCAGTTATAATTGTTCACATCTGCTCAATTAATTCAGGGAGTAGGCACCAACGCCTAGAGTTTTTGTTTTTATAAGTTAGATATTTTGTCATGAACACAAAATTCTTTGTTTATAGTGAAAAAGACAAAGATAGATTACAAAATTGTTTCTAATTAAGATTAAATTATATGATGTGCTTAGCACGGTACCTGCAATACAGTAAGCACTCAATAAATAGAAGTTGATGCTATCGTTGTTCTTCTTCTTCTTACACATCTTAGCCAGAGAAGCACTACAGAATCAGTTTTCCCCTACTTTCAACCTCTATGTCATTGCAAAATTCTTTACACCAGTACAGAGTGAAAGTTTCACTGAGGGGAGGTGGGGTGGGACATAAAACTACCCATCTTATTTATTTAACTGAAATGATTGCTTGCCTGTGTGAATTCACCAAATTGCCAGGTGGTTTCAGACCTGGCTTGCAGTTAGAGGCCACCAGTAGGAAGGCATGGGCCCACATAGCTTTTAAAACATATGGATACAAGCCAGGAGAAACATGAGATAATTAACTGAATATCAGTCCAAATAAATGTTTTGGAGGAAAAATAAGTTTCTGTTATCTAGTCTTGATGAGGTCTCCTGGGGAAGGAAACATGCTGTCCAGGAAAAACCCGTGTCGTTGCCATCAGAAGGGCGGTAGGAGTTCCAACTCTTGTTATTAACTTGTTAAGAACTTCACTTTCTTCAGAAGTGTCTGGTCTGATTTTTGTTTTGTTTTGTTTTGGGTTTTTGTTGTTGTTGTTGTTGTTGTTGTTTAGTGTTAAAGGGGTAGTTATTTTGAGAGTGCTAGGCCATATTAAAGGGCTTTAAAAATAATTCCATATTCATATAAAACCCCATCATAACATAAGTGAGGTCTAAAACGTCAGTTATGTAAGATACTGAATAATTTTAGTGTGTGATAAATGCAAGAAGTTCCAGGGCCCAAGTATACCATCCATATTTGCCTTTGACCTGCTGAAGTTTGAAGTCTTAAAGTTTCTCAATTACATGGCCAGTTTGGACCAGGAAAATATTCAGGATTCAGGAACCCATTTTCCTCTTCCTGCTTTCCTCAAGTTGAGATTATTTCCTCTTTTCCTTTCTGTATTCACCTTCTTTTTATCCCACCCAAATAAACTTTAGCTTTCTTTGATTGAGATGGGGCTGATCAGAGTCTGGAAGTCATTGCCAATCATCGTATATCCATTTTGACCCTATAGAGTGACTTTCACTGTATTCCTTTAAATAGGTTAAGAAAGTTTTACATGGTCAATGTGTAATGGAATAGAGAAAAGTTTATTCTGCTGATTGTGTTAAGGGAAAGCACCACATTTATTGAAGGAAATAATTTGACATGCTGCATTCCATGTTTTGCATGACCCGAGAGAAGGAATTGTCATTGCTGCTGCAGGGACGGTGAGGTTTGAGGAGGGGTATAGGGTGGAGAGAACACAGAAAGGAGAAAACAAGAAAAGACAGTAAGAAGAAAGGGGCTTAGGAACTATCAGAATGCCCTTCTCTAGGTTCCCAGTAATCCCTGGATCTTCCATATGTGTACCAAGTCCCAATATATCCTTGAAGTCATTGGAAATGATTTGTGGAAATCTGGGAAGAGTTTGAATTCCAAATATGGGTTTCCACTTGGCTCATATAGGAAAAGCATAGATAAACACAGACATCTAGACCCCCTCTGACATCTGACTTATTTGTGAAATGTCCCAATGCTACTTAATAATTACTCTTGGCCAAGTCATTTAAAATGTACACTGGAATCTCTATGAAATGGTCTCAGTTTAACATCAACTTTGAGTGTGTGTTCATATAATCCATAGAAAGCATAATTTATGTCTTCTGTTTGACCTAATTCTAGAATATGGTAAACTTTTGAGACTTAGAACTGAAAATACTACTTTCTTTAAATCCTTTTAGATTAGAAACTAAGACAGAATCCAAGATAGGTTCCTCCACTGCACATCAAATAAGCAGAGGTCTATGGAGTAGCATCTTGGAAATCTTAGAACTCTTTGCATGAAATTGAAACTGCAGAGAATGCCATTTTATGGAAATAAATCCATCCATGGCTATTGCATATAAATTTTCTACTTTGTTCTTTTTTTTATCATTCCATCTATACTATATTTTATAGTATTAGGTTATTATTTTTTTCAATATATAAAATTTATTGACAATTTTTTTATCATTCCATCTAATTTATTAGATTATATTTTATAGTATTAGGTTATTATTATTATTTTTTTCAATATATGAATCTACTTTGTTCTTAAGCCATAGAAGGCATATTATTTTCAGCTCTTGGTCTACATTGAGTTGATGCATATGGAAAAAAGCTCACTTTAATAGTATATAAATATTTATTATCTAGGTTATTAAAATATTACTGACAACCAATGGTTAATACTTTGCCCCAGTACCACCTGGAAGATATCACACATTCTCATCAGTAACAGTGACTTCCCAAGGCAAGATACTCCTTTAGGAAATGGGTTAAGGAGGGGAAGAAAGAGGGACACCTGTCCATTAGAAAGAAATGTGTGAGGAGCCAACCTAAAACCAAACCAATCAGAATTTTCAGGGCTTTGTTTACAGTTAAAAATAGCTCCTCCTGCTCATCTTGAGAATCTGACTGTTATGAGTTGAATTGTGCCCCCCCAAAACTCATGTGTTGAAGTCCTAACCTGCTAGTATCTCAGAATGTGACTTTATTTGGAGATAGGGTCATTATAGAAATAATTAGGTTAAAATGGAGTCTATAGGGTGAACCTTAATCCAGTATGACTGGTATCATTATGAAAATGGAAAATCAGAAGACAGAGGGAAGACAATGAAGATACAAGGGAAACAAAACAGGTGTACATGAAGATGGCCATCTATAAGCCAAGAAATGTCTGGAACAGATTCTTCCCTTTCAGCCCTCAGAAGGAACCAAATCTGCCAATATCTTAAATTTGAACTTCTAGTCTTCAGACCTAGGAGATAAAACATTTCTATTGTTTAAGCCACCTGTTCTGTGGTGAGTGTTACAGAAGCCACCCAGTCTGTGGTATGTGTTACAGCAACCAGTCAGCCTGTGGTATGTGTAATGGCAGTCCTAGCAAACTAATACACTAACGTTCCGTCATTGAGGAAAAAAAGAGGTACAAAAATAACTATGTTTCAGTTATCATAATTTGGTGAGTAGGAAACTTCTAGAAGATAAATCATGAAATTTGCTCTAGGTGACTGACGTCCACTGGGTAGGCTTCACTAAGACTACAGGTAAAAAAAACCATTCATTCATTTATAATTTTAACTACACCATTCCATTTATATTGCAAAAATAATACAATTGTAATATTGTGTTACTCCAATTCTGATATTTTCCCTACAGATTTTTGTTTATTAAGAATTTATAAGTTGTTTTTAAACAATAAATTTATAAATTGTTTATTAAGAAATTACAATTATAATATGTTACTCCAATTCTGATATTTTTTCTACAGATTTTTGTTTATTAAGAATTTATAAATTTATATTAAGAATTTATATTCAGAATCCCACCACCTTAATAAATCAATGTTCTTATTTTTTTTTTGTTTAATCTTTGTTCTGATCTAGAAGCATACCTAATTTCATTAGATTTAATTATAGTATAGAAGCGATTTTGTAGTTTGATTTTCCCCTTTAACAATAGTCCTCAACCTGGGTATTTTTCCACACTCCGCTCACAGACTGGGACTTTTGGCAATATCTGGAGACATTTTTAGTTGCCACAGCTGGGGTGGTGGTGCTATAAGCATCTAGGGGTAGAGATCAGTGGTGCTGATGAACATCCTACAGTGCACAGAAGAGCCCCCCACTCCCAAGGACAATGATCTGCCCCTGAATGTCAATAGTGTTGAGGTTGAGAAACCTTGCCTTTTAATAAGATATCTTAAGTGTTTTCTATATTGTTGCTACAGGGTCTTCATAATCTCTACTTTTATGGCTGCAAAATATTCTATTGATTGATATGTTTAACCAATAAACATATAATGTGTTTAGATAGTTTCTAACTTTTCACTATTCTAAATAATAGTGCAAGTATCTTTTAATTTATATAGATTTTTATATGATATTGAAGAAGCACATATATATTTATATATAATATATATATATACTCTATATATATAGAGAGAGTATATATATATAGAGAGAGAGAGTGCATATATATATATATATATATATATATATATATACTTTCCTTTCTAAGGAAACACTATTGTTTTTCTGTGCTGCTTGAAAACTTTGACACCTGAGATCCAGGATTGGCCCCAACTCTTCTTCACACCTAAAGAAGGAGTAATCTTATCAAAATTTCTGTTTTCTAAGACCATTAAATGCTCATTATTTCATTGTAGAGGTCACCTTGGCTTAGTTTTCATTGATTCAATCATGACCGTTCCTTGCAATGCAACCAGGTAAGATCTACTTGATTCCTGTGCACTCCTAACTCACACAAAATCTAGAGTTAACTTATCACAGGCTAACTTCTTAAAGAAGCTTCTCCCTTTGCCTTTGAAATAATGTAAAAGTTCTTTTACATTACAAAAGAATAACACGACAAATTATAAAGCACTAGCCTTGAACGTCTTAAGAGTATTAAAATGTGAGTAGGTTGTTAGCCAGAACAAACAAACAAGGACCTTCATCCTTTATTCTTGCTACTAAAAACTCCTCTCCAATCACTTAGACATTGCATCAAAGATAAAACACATAGTTAAAGATGATGAAAGGTGATTTTTCTGTGGCCCTGGGAAATAAACCACCACTTCACACCCTGTGCACACCCTCAGACACTCCTAACTAAGCAAAAGATTGTGATAGCCAGCTTTATGGGCAGGAGATATCCAGCACCACCTGCAGGAATGGAACCAGAATGGAGATGGCTGCTAAAAGATGACTGTGAAAGTGAACAAAGGTAGAGTGACAACACAGGTAGAAAGAAACTTGCAGTCACTGGACAGATGGGAAGGGGCACTATTCTAACATTAAGACTTGGAATTGGACTATTCTAGCTATTGGTTATATTGATTACTTACATATTGGTTACATTGCCCTCATCACAATTGGCTACTGAGGTACATCCTAACTACTTACCTTTAACCTTTGACCCACAATTCCTATTTCCATGGGTTCCCAGAAACCAGGCAGCAACAGCAGAGAACAAACTCCAAGGCTTGACTGTCCTCAGACATCTCAGATTCCTCCTGTTTTGTTTTAAAGCATGCGTTAACAGTCAGAATTTCCTAGAGAGAAGGGACAACTCTGGTAAACTTGACATTAGATTCTATCAGAACCATCTCATATAATCCATAAAAACAAGTGCCAAGCATAAAAATAAGTCAACATACTAAATTAGAATAAAGGAAAAGCCAGATTGAAAGTAAAATTCAAAGGTAAGTGGAAATTTCTGTTTACTTTAAATTATCAACAACAAAACCAAGTACAGATATTTTTAACATCTATACGTTATTTTTAAAAATGAAAATATGAAGCAAATTAATTAGAGATTCATCTACATGACAATATTTTATGTCAGGCAATGAAGAGGTGTAAAGGACAATTTGTCATGCCATATGCTTAGATCCCTTGTAGGTTTCTTGAGGGAGGGGTTATAAAAGAAGCATAACAAAATAAAAAACAAATTATTTTATGTGTAAAACTGTTGTTTCACTACTTAAGGTATTGTTTCCCCTCAAAAAGCAATGGCTTGTGTGCACGTAGTTTATTTTGGGAAGTGGTCTCAAGAAACAGCAGCAGAGCCTGGATGGCTCAGTTAGTTAAGCATCCAACTTCAGCTCAGGTCATGATCTCATAGTTGTCTCGTGAGTTTGAGCCTGGCGTCAGGCTGTCTGCTGTCAGTGCAGAACTGGCTTTGGATATTGTCTCCCTCTCTCTCTGCCCTTCCCGCCCACTCAAAAATAAATAAACAATTAAAAAAAAAGGAAAAGAAAGCAGCAGAGGGCAGTGGATAGTAAAGGACAGAAGGAGGGGGAGCCAGCACAACGGTGTTTTCTTGGTTTGGTCACTGCTGTTGACATCTGGGACTCTCTGACAAGCAGTGTAGACTGGGCCTCAGAGTGGATTACCCAGGAGATGGAAAAAGGGGACATGGGGCCTTTTCCCACTAGCCTGTATCCCTCATTGGTCAAGAGTTGCCCTATGAGTATTAACTCCCTTGTGTTTCCTGGCTGTACATGTGACAGTGTATGACAGATTCCCAAAGGGTCCTTCAAGGTGGTGGCAGAAAAACCGTAGGTCAGAAAGCAAGAGATAAGTGGTGGAACCAATGTGAGGTACTATCAGGATGTACCTGTGAGCAGATGTACTGGCTGCAGCAATGTCCGCAGTAAAAGGTGAACCCAGGGGAAGAGTCCACTACATCTCACATGCTAGTCCTAACTGACTTGTAGTGGCTGCTGGGAGTCTGATATTGAGAAGAAGCCATAAGCAAAGAACTCAATGTCTGTGAGGTAGGAGATACGGCATTTCTCAAGTTTATCTTCATTTTATGTCATCTGGATATACAGAGTCAGAACTTTGTCTTCTTGCTTCCATCTTCAAAAGGAATGAAGTTAAGGAGGAGTGTAGCTAATGGAACAGCCAGAAACCAACACGACTTAGTTTTTTTTTTTTTAATTTTTTTTTCAACGTTTTTATTTATTTTTGGGACAGAGAGAGAGACAGAGCATGAACAGGGTAGGGGCGGAGAGAGAGGGAGACACAGAATCGGAAACAGGCTCCAGGCTCCGAGCCATCAGCCCAGAGCCCGACGCGGGGCTCGAACTCACGGATCGCGAGATCGTGACCTGGCTGAAGTCGGACGCTTAACCGACTGCGCCACCCAGGCGCCCCAATACGACTTAGTTTTAAGATGCTCTTCCTCATAGGAATGTTTAGATACCACTATAAGATGTAATACAGAACGAAATTCTTTTGTCAGTGTCTAACAAAACAAATCTTTCATGAGTTGGATTGGCAGAGAAGAACCAATTCCTTTGGATTCATTTCCTTTGGATTAAAGAGAATAAACTGTAAGAAGCATGGCAATGAGTGCTTTCCGCATAAGTATCATCAGAAGGTGACATGATATTGACTTTTTAGAGAAGAAAAAAGAAAAAAAATGTGGGTTATGCATAACTCATAGATTTCTGAGTCTTCTAGCATTCTGGGCACATGTCTTATTTGAGCTACATCCCCATGCCATATAGTGTTGGGAAGGTCGGCTCCTTCTCTACTGCTTGTGAGGTTCCTTGGATGGGAGAAGTATACATCCTTCAGATTGCTTTTTGTTGTATGTACCCCAGAATGCCTTCCCTCGCTTTACCTCTGCCACCCATGTATATTTTGTTAACACTCTTGCTTGCTGACTTCTGTCTCCTTCCTTCAGGCACAAGCCACCCTCTCTTTCGTTCCCCATAGCAGCTCTATCACAAAGCTGTATTGTCACAGGATTTTTAAAAAGATCTGGGGATAACAGAGAGATGAAGAAGGTACCTGGATGACTGACTTCATTATTCCTAAAGAACTTGGCCAGTTTCTCTGCAGGGAAATCTATTAGCTGACATCTTTTTCTGAGGCCACAAATGCCTCAGGTTGCTGGGGTCTGCAAATTCCCATCTTCCTACTTCCTACATTTTGTGGGGCCCCTAATACTTTCTTTCCTTCTAGCTGCCACGGGACAAGTTGAGAATCCCTGTAATTTTATCATGCAACACAATCTAGCTCCTGCCTTTTCTCAATATCATTCTTTCAGACTAGCCCACAGGCAGTTCTTCAACAGAATGACAATAAGATTCTGAAACAAATCTTCCCAAAGAAAAGTGATAAATCCTGCTGCTCAGTTCAAAACACAGCTCTAGTGTTTTCACTTAAAAACAATTTTTAAGGCAATTTTATTTTCCTTGTATATAAACAAAAGTGCAATTCTCCCAAATAAGCCTGCATCTAGTTTAAGTTTGAACCCTAAGGAATATTGCAGAGAAATGTCAGAATTTTGGAGAGCCACAGAGGGTGAGGCTGGTGGAAAAAGATTTTTTAATGGAAGAATATTTAAACTTATCTCTAAACCAGAACAGAGGAGGGACATGAGGACTTTCCCACTGCTGCCCAGAATACTGGAGAGAACGAAGTGTGGGAAATTATAATTATGATGACTTTATGGACAGATTTAATGGCTTAGGGATGTCATGTGCAATAAAGCAAAGACATTTTAAAATACATTGAGTATTTAACCAGATAAAATAAAGGGTGAATAGAAGAAACACGGAACAGTATTAATTAAAGTCTTGCGTTGTGAACTAAGACCTTAAACCTTTTACACTGGGATTAGAAAGTCCAGTTATTTCCCCCAAGAGTTTGCTCCCCATTCCAACTTGAAATGAAATAAACCCCTGATGTGGGAGGTAGAATTTGAGAGGATTTACTTCTTCTCAAGTTGGAGGGAATATGGAAAAAGCAAACCTTTCTTATTAATGCTCAAAGGAACCAGGTGTTTTATTTGGCATTGCTGCTGATGAATAAAAGAGATTACGAGTGACAGAGAAAGCTACCTGTGTTACCAAATGTAAAATCACAGCACTCTTTGGGGCCCTGAGTAATGAATCGTGTTTAGGCCAAGTGAAAGTCTGCATCCCAAACCATAATGCATGTGCTGAAATTAATTAAAGCTATAGAGGAAACCTAAATGGGCTGCAAGCAAATATTGACTCTATTAGAACATTTCCAATGTCCTCAGTGAGAGGTAAACTAGGAAGAAAAATGGTCTTGAAAGAGTGATTCTGAAATTAGATTAGTTTCAAGAAATACAACTGTATTCCCTTCAAAGTGATTTTCCAAGTCAACAATACTTCTAGAACTCTTCATAATACTTTGAAATGACACACTCTTCTGCACAGCACTCTTTTAGAAAATTGATTTTTATTCCTCAAACACCAAACTTGCATTCAGCATAGCCAGGAACTCGGGGGCAGACATCTTTGTGAACAGCATTTTGCTCTATCATTCCTAAGAATCAGTAGTGAAGCGGCTCAGACTAAGGAGTGTGGGTTTGTAATTGGGCATGCCATGGGCACCAACCTCCCTGTGGGCTCCATAGCCAACTCTGCCATTCTGAGAATGAGTTGTGCTCGGCTCCTTGGAGATAAAGCCCCCTCCTTTTTGCAGCAGAGTCCTTGCACGGTGGTATTAAGTAAATTCTGTGGCTTTGATTGTTCCCATCTACATGTTGTTTCTCAAGACGTCACACATCATATAAATTGCAATCTGTGGAAACCTTTGCTGGCACAGATAGCACTCCAGGTTTCACACCTGCTTTCCATCCTAATGCCTAGGACTCTGCCTGGCCCTGTTCTGGATGGTGCACTGGCCAGCATCTAGCTTTTGCCCAGCATGCTGCCTCACAGAACTTTTCCCTCTGCTCTGTGCACTCTATCTCCAGGTTAAGCAATGCTCCATCTTCTTGCCAGCGTGAGTTCCCCAGACATTGTACCTTAGGTCAGCTTGGAGGTCCTGAACATTCTTGTCTCAGAGGAGAGCATGATTACTTCAGTCTGGTTAGAACACTGAAAAAGCCAAAGTCGGCTCTGCCATCTGTCAGCCTTGCCATGATCTTGTGGCCTCTCGCTCTGAGGATGTGATTAATGCTTAGACTTGTGCCATAGTTCCACCTCCTAAGACCCACATCTTATCTGCCTCACGACTACATCTGGTTTGGAGTCCTCATCTTGATTACTCTTCTACCCAAGTTTCTCTGGGACTGATTGGCAGTTCTGCTTCTTCCTACCCTCCTTTCCAGTGAATAGAGATCTGTCTTTAGGTACAAGTCCCCATGTCTGAGTGGCTGATGCCCACGAACAGACCAATCCAAGGCTAGTTTCCTTCCTGCCTGGCACATTTTCCTTATTTCACCATAGCCAGCACCCTCGTAGCAAGGTTGCTACTCCTCTGTGCCCACTTGCCTCAGCTCATGCCAATGGACTATAACCATGGCTTCTCCTTGTCCCCAGAGTCTTGCTGGCTCCTTGTCTTAGCCGTTTTTGATTTTGCTTTTTTAATAGTGCCTCAACATCCAGTAACAATAACGCTATACAAGCTTTATAGAACACTTCTTAATTGCCAACATTAGGCTTATCATCTCTAAGTTTCATAACATCTTCAGGGAACGTCTCCTCATCCCATTTTGTAAATGAGAAAAATGAGTCTTGGAGACCATATAACCAGAAGATGGCCAAGCTGGAATCAGGCTGGGTCTGCCATCAAAGCCAAGCTCCTCCATTTTACTAAACTGGCCCCCTTTGAGAAGAGCTGTAGTATTTTACCTTTAATCATTACCAGTACTGTTATCTTCATTTACAGGTGAGTATACCAAGACCCAGGGATCTCATGGGTGAGAAAGGCAATATACGAGTCAAATCTGACTCTGAAAACTTTGCTCTTACCACTACAGGCCGCTGTCTTCCACGATGGCACTCACTTTTTTATAAGTTGCGTACTTGCTTCATAAACATTCAGAGTTCAGCCTGCAACCAGTTTAAGTGCCTCTATCATAAAGTCTTTTGTTAAATGAATAAATAAATAAATAAATAAATAAATAAAGTCTTTTGTTATTGCATCTGAATTGTGGCTTTGGACAACTTCTTCCCTTCTGCTTTTCTGCCTCCTTCTCAGCTTCCCCCTCCACTTGTCCTTGGAATGATTCATCTTTCCATCTTCTCTTCAGCAGGCATAGATTGTCCCTGAGGATGCTTACAGAACTTAAAATATCAGCCAGAATGCCAGCTTTAAATTACAGTGAGAAATGGAGCTATCAGGCTCTCCAGTGACTCATGTTTGTTGATCGGTACCCTCTCTCCCTGTGGGCAAATCTACGTGGGATGTTAAATTTATAATTGGGAGATGAATTGGAACAAGAGAAATTAGGTGAGGTGACTGAGTGTGACAGGTTACAATGGTCTGATGCATTCATTTCTGCATTTGGGATTTTGCTGCCACAGGCTTCAGCTGGTTAAATCCTTGAACTGGGACACAGACTCTCAGATGGTGCTCATGTAGGGTGTTGAAAAGTTGTCACTGGGCCTGATATATCTAAACAACATGAAACTTTTTAGAACTGAGATGTGCAGTCAAAATGAAAATATTTATGGAATATGTGTAAGGTGTAAAGAATGAATGCAGTGAACATCCACTTATCTACTTTCTGGGGAGGAAACAGAATATCACCAAGAATGTTGAAGTTTCTTGTGTGTCCCATTTCTTTTCTCAAATAATTATGAGCCAGCAGTTAAATTATACATGTTTTGTGTTTATAATTGCTTTCTTTTTCATGATAGCATTACCTTTTCCTTGGCTCCCTAAACAACATATTGGCTTTCTGTGAATATAATCATGCCACATATATTTTTTATCAAATTGTTCTTTTTAACTTCATGTTGTTTTATGTAGCTGAAATTTATTAAGTGTCACTAGCACATAGTAATCCATTATAGTTTCACACAGCTTATGTATGTACTCCATTGTTGATAGGTATTTGGATTGTTCAGAATTTGTCGAAATAGTAAACAGTGCTGCTATGTACAATTTTGGGTATTTGTCTTGGTGCATATGTGTGAGGATTTCCAGGAGTGGAATTCTTGGGTCATGGTATATGCACATTTTCAATATTATTAGAAAATGACAAATTGCATTTGGTGGTAGCAACTATAGATACTACTATCAGCAGTATAAAATCCTTGCTTTTCGCACATTCTCACCAGTATGCAATGTTGCCAGACTCTAATTTCCATTGTGGGTATGATATTTTAACTCATTGTAGTTTGAATTTACACTTCATCATTTATAATAAAGTCAAGCATGTTTTCCCATGTTTGTTTCCATTTATGATTATTCATCTGTAGAGTTCATGCTCAAAATTGTGTCCTTCGTTTTTTAATTGTTTTGTTTTTAATTGATTTTTAGGAGGGTTTTTGGTTTGTTTTTTATTTTTCAACATATTTTGGATGGTAATCTTTTGTCAGATTTATGTGTCAAAAAATCTCTTTTCCTTTTTCTCTTTTGTGCATTTTTCCTGTAATCATTTTTATATCTTTTTGAATTAAATGGTAGAATTTAACTTTTCCTTTATGGCTTGTGTATTTTAAGAAACCCTCTTCTATACAGAAGCCATAACGATATTCTCCAATGTTGTTAGTTTTGCCTTTCTCATCTAAGACTTTAATTTAGTGGAACTGATTTTTAAATACAGTACGTGATAGGGATATAATTTTATTTTACTTACTTGTGGATACCCAGGTGTACCAAGATAATTCATTGAAAAGTACATTCTTTCTCCCACGACCAGTTAATATCAAAGATCCACATATAAGTAGATCTGTTTGGGGCTTTGTATTCTGTTTCATTTGATGATCCTGTGACAATACCCTCCATTGTAATTATTATGGCTTTATAATAATTCTAAGTATGTGATAAAGTGAGTGCCCCTTTTTCTTCTTCATCTTGGCCCTTTTCTCTTCCATATAAATTTTTAAATCAGTTTGCCAAGTACCATAAAGTGTCTTTGGGATTTTGATGGGAATACCATTGAAATTACCAATCCTTTTGGGAAGAATTGGTGTTTTATATGGTATCAACTCTTCTCATGTATGTATACGGTGTACATACCTATGTTTATTTAGGTTTTCTTTGTCTTTCAATAAAGCTTTATAATTTTCTTCATAATGTTCTTGGATAATTTTGTTATATTTATTCCTAGGTATTCTATAATTTTGTTGTTATTGTATATATCTCCTAAAAAAATTATGTTTGTTGACATTTATTTTTGTATATTGAGTTTTATATCTTGCAACTGTGCTATATCATTTTATTAACTTTAATTTATCTGTAGCTTTTTTTAGGTTTCTAATTCACAGATTATATCCACAAGTAATGAGAGTTCTCTTTCTCTCTTTCCAACTGGCACACCCTTTATTACTTTTTTTTTGCCTGATTACTGGCTATACCCTCTATATGATATTATACATATGGTGCTAAAAGATGCCCTTGTCTTGTTCTTAAGCTCCAAGGGAAAGCTTTAAATATTTCACCATTAAATATGATGCCACCTATAGGTTTTCTGTAGTTACCCTTTATCAGTTTAAGGAACTTCTCTTTTATTTCTAACTTATTTTCTTTCAGTTTAAGAAAGGATGTGGAATTTTATCAATTGCTTTTTCTATTGAGATGATTATATGATTTTTCCTTTCACTAATAAAATGATTATATAGTAATTGATTTCTTATGTAAAATCAAACGTGCAACCCTGGGATCATCCAAATGATGCATTATCTTAAAGTGTACATACACACCCACACACCCACACTTATGGATTGTGTTTGCTAATCCATAATAATAGTCTAATATTTGTATCTAATATTCTAATTTTTGTATCTATGTTCATGAGCAAGATTGGTCTATAATTTTGTTTTCATGCTTCACTGTGTTTTGTATCAAATTTTAAGTGGCTTAGTAAAGTAAGCTAGGGATAATCCCATTTTTCTATACACTGAGATAGCTTGTATGAGGTAGAAATTATTTTTCCTTGAATGTTTGAAGACATTTCTTTTTTTATCTATTTTCTAGAAATTCCTGGAAACACTGACTGGGCCTGGTTTTTCCATAGGAAGGTTTTAAATTTCTGATTCAATTTCTTTTATGGTGATATGACTGTTCACATTTCTCGTTTCTTCCTTAGTAAATTTTGGTAAGTCATATTTTTTTTCTAGAGGTTTATTCATGTCATCTGAGTTTCCAAATGCATTATATCAGGTTGTTCATAATAGCTACTTATTATCTTTTTAATCTTGAAAGCATTGTTGATTTTTTATTCCTGATGTTGTCTATTAGTGTCTTTTTACCTTTTCAAAAATGCATCTTCAGAGATATTTGTCCATTTTTTGTGTTCTGTCAAAGAACCGTGATATATTTTTTATCTCGGCATTTTTCCAGGTAAGTTTTCCATTCTTACAAAACCATTTTCTCTCTCAAGCAATGGCATTCAGGATTGGATATTATACTGGATGCTTGAAAAATCACTTTTTCTCTCACAGTATGTTAAATGCTTAAGTATGAATTTGGTTTGAACTCCACTTGGAAAAATAATTATGAAACCAGTTTAACCGAGGATTTAGGATATTAAATGTTCCCCGTACAGTCTTAAGTAGGAGACGGATTGGGTGCTTATACAAACCTCGCACCGCTTGACATCCATGAGCTTTTGCAAACATGTCTGAACTGGTTGGTGTTCAAATCCTCTCAGCAATCTACCAGTACAAAACACAACAACCACCAGAAGAGGACAAACGGAACGCTGGCTGCTGCAACCAGTGGGCAAAGATGAAGGGTGGATTAGGTCTGAAGGTCATAGAATCTATGTTTCCAACATTATTTTGTTCTGCACTCCCTTGCCTTCCCCATTAGCTAACCAGAACCATATATTGGTATTCAGAGGGGACCTGCACTTTCTTGCTTCGCTTCAGTTGTTTCCTCTGCATGGAATTCTTTTCTCATATCTCTTTTGCCCAAAACATATCTATCCTGAAAATATGCCACGGACAGTTGGGTTTTCTGGCTAGCCTATACCCTGCCTTTTTGCAGTTCCTTTCACCTTCTGCTCACATGAGTGGTTTCTGCTGCTTTGCTTGTTATACCCAACCCCTCCACCCTTACCCTTGCTAATATGACCAGAGTTGACACCTGAAGTAGAGTGATTAAGCAAAGACTGCACTGTATTTTGAGAAAGTACCTCAATTTTTTTCTTGGAAAGAGAGAGGCAAACCAAAAAACAGACTTTTAACTATAGGGAATAAACTGATGGTTACCAGACGGGAGGTAGTTGGGGGTGGGGGTGGGGGGTGAAATAGGTGATGGGGATTAAAGAGTGCACGGCTGATGAGAAACGGGTGATGTACAGAAATGTTGAAGCACTATATTGTACACCTGAAACTAATATAACACTATATGTTACCTATACTGGAATTTAAAAAAAATTTTTTTTTTTCCCTTGGGCTGGTTAGTTTTTCCAAGGAGAAATCTAATATCCTGCTTGGGGGTATAAGTGTGATTGCCAGTATTCTGGGAGTCTAACAAGCTTTCCCTGAAAACATCGGTTTTAAGTTTCAGAGCCTTATTCATACCTTCAGTTATACCTGTATTTCCCACAGCCTTCTGGTCCTTCTCACCGAAGTATAAGCGCCCAGTCTTCTGCTGAGGTTGGGGGCAAGTGAGTTCAGTTTTTGGAAGTTCATCTGTAGGTCTAATTGTTTCTTATATTATCTTTTAACAGTTGTTCTGTTTTTAGTCCTCCAAACCCAGGTCCATTTTTTAGTTGGGTTGCCTTTTTATATTATTGTGTTGTAAAATTTCTTTACATATTTAAAAATTTGTTCAATGTTTATTTATTTTTGAGAGAGAGTGAGACAGAGCATGAGTGGGAAAGGGGCAGAGAGAGGGAGACACAGAATCCGAAGCAGGCTCCAGGCTCTGAGCTGTCAGCACAGAGCCTGATGTGGGGCTCGAACTCACAGACCGCAAGATCGTGACCTGAGCCGAAGTCAGACGCTCAACCAACTGAGCCACCCAGGTGCCCCTTTACACGTTTTAAATATAACTCCCTCATCATCTATATGATTTTCAAACATTCCCTCCCATTCTGTGATTGTCTTCTCCCTTTCTTGAAGAGGTTCTCTGAGGTACAGAAGTTTTTAAATTGATGACGTTCAACTAGCTCATTTCCTTTTGCTTTGTGCTTTTGGTGTCATATTGAAGAATCCATTGCCAAACCCAAGGTAAGGAAGATTTACACTTAACATTTAGGATTTCTTCTAAGAGTTTTGTTGTTTGGGTTCTCATGTTTATGTTTTTGTTCCATTTTGAGTGAATTTTTTAATATGATATAAGGTAAGAGCTGAACTTCATTCTTCTGCATGTGGCTATTCAGATGTCTTTGCACCATCTGTTGAAAAGGCAATTCTTTCCCCATTGAATGGTGTTGTCATCCTAGTTGGAAATCAATTGACCAGAAATAAATGGGTTAATTCTGTGACTCTTTATTTTATTCTATTGAGCTCTATGTCTGCACTTATGTCAGTGCCACACTGTCTTGATTGTTGATACTTTGGAGTACGTTTTGAAATTGGGAGTTTTAAGCCCTCCAGTTTTGTTCCCCCCGCCCCAAGATTTTTGTTTTATTTTATTTTATTTTATTTTATTTTATTTTATTTTATTTCATTTCATTTCATTTCATTTCATATTTTATTTTATTTTATTTTATTTTATTTTATTTTGTTTTATGCTATTTTATGTTATTTTATTCTGGGTCTCTTGAATTTTTTTAATATGAGCTTCTCAATTTCTGCAAAGAAACCAAGTATAATTGTGATAGATTGCATTGAATCTGTTTATCAATATGAGTTCCTCAGCTGTTTCTTCCATTTCTTCCATGAACTGTCTCTTGTCTAGAGTGATATGTATGTCTCCCTTCATAAGAAATTTTGGAATGAAGGTAGAAAAAAATCAAATTCTGACTTTAAAATTTAAAACCTTTAACAGCAGAGAAAATTGTAGGAATAGAAAAAACATATTTTTTAAAAATCTCATATTTTAAATTAAAGAGGTGTTATTACATGGTATTTTTCCAGAATCTGCCATTTTTCATATGGGCCAGAATATGGAGCACAGAATTTGAAATGGGGAAATTATCATATTAAATATATGTAAATCTTGTCCTTTTTAGGGAGAAATATATGTAATTTATAATTCAGTTTGTGTTCTGAATGAAGATTATCCTTTTATTTTTTATTATTTTTTTTAATTTTTATTTTATTTTTGAGAGACAGACAGAATGTGAGCAGAGGACGGGTAGGGGGAGAGGGAAACACAGAATCCAAAGCAGGCTCTAGGCTCTGAGCTCTCAACACAGAGCCCAAAGCTGGGCTCAAACTGCAAACTAGGAGATCATGATCTGAGCCAAAGTCAAGTCGGATGTTTAACTGACTGATCCACCCAGGTGCCTCTGAAGATTATTCTTTTAAAACTTTCTTTTTTTTTTTTAAACTTTTTAAAACATTTATTTATTACTGAGAGACAGAGAGAGACAGAGCATGAGCATGGGAGGGGCAGAGAGAGGGGGAGACACAGAATATGAAGCAGGTTCCAGGCTCTGAACTGTCAGCACAGAGCCCAACCTGGGGCTCAAACCCATGTGCTGTGAGATCATAACCTGAGCCAAAGTCGGACTTAACTGACTGAGTCACCCAGGAGTCCCAAAAACTTTCTTACCAAAGGAGTGAAATGCTAGAAATCCCATAAAGCTTAGCTAAAGGAATAATTTCAAGAGATCGTAAATATCATTAGTTGCATTTCAACATTGTTAACAGTGATAAGAATAACACCATTATTTACATAATCTTCCACAGTTTATGAACTAAGTTCACATATGTTGTATCTATACGTTGTACTTCCTCCCTCTATTTTAAATTAATTGTATTTCACCACCACAACAAATAAGCCCTTTTGTATCTGTGTTATTAAATTTCTAGAAATGTGTGTTTTGAGGCTGTTGTCTTCTGTTGACCTGCAGTATCCCAGCATGTGGAGCAAAACTTATTAACCAATTTCATGCCATGGACATTTTAGCAGTATGAGATAGAATCCTAATCAGAAAAATACATTTAAATGCACAAAGTAAAATACATAGGATTATAAAGAATACCAATTATATTCAATTTATATTCAAATACAATTATATTCAAATTAAAATAAGTAAAACCCTATTTTTTGCATAGTAATATATAAGTGAAAGACTAAAAAAAATTATCTCCAAGTATGAAAATCACCTTTATGTAATCTTTAATGCAATGTCTACACTAAATAAATATTATTTATTAGCTAGTACAGCACCTAGTGTTGCCCAGGATTTCATAATCCAAATTCAAGTTTAAAGTCCGGGTAGCCTTGACTGAGGTAAAGGAAAATGGAATGAAAGGGAGAACCTAGTAGGCAAGAAATAAAATAAGCAAAAATTAGTTCAAATCTTTCCTTGGGCTTCCATGGACAGTATACAGAAGACAGAAAATGTTAAAACATGCAATAGATTGTGTTTTCCAGGCAAAAACTTAATTCAAACCTGGAATATACTTACAAACAAATAAAAAAATTAACTGAAGGAATGTAATTTTGTTATATTTAGACCCTTTGAGATTGTGTTATGGAGAATATTACAAAGGACATCTCTGTAGGGTCAAGATTCAAAGCAGCATGTGACATGAACAGATACATAATATTTTGCTTTGCTTTTGTCTTCCCTTCCTTCCTACCTGCACAATACATAAATTAATCAACAAACACTCTTTAGAATGTGACTTAACAGGAGCACTGGATGGACAAACATGTCAACCCTTCCAATTTGTCCTTTGATCTTTATGATTTCATTCTTTTGGACACTGATGTTCTTTAAAACAAAAACAAAAAAACCCAACCAGTTTCCAGATTTTTCAGTGTCTCTGGGAAGCATTAAGTCTAAACACCTATCATTAATTATCATATAACTTCTAGCAGATTAATTAATAGGTAGCTGGCAGCTAGATTCTTAGGATCATGAGGTAGCAAAGAAATGTCTGATAGGAAGGATACTGGGTGTATATCCAGATGACTTGCACCAAACTCTTTGCTGCAGTACTTTCTTTGAGCCTTGGTTTCTTAACTTTTGAAAGAGTATTGATTATAAAATACTCAGAAGTCACAGAGTTATGGATGGCATTATCCTATTTCATTGGGTCTCCTTCCATTCAACACTTTCAAAAAAATTTTTTTAACATTTATTTATTTTTGAGACAGAGAGAGACAGAACATGAACGGGGGAGGGTCAGAGAGAGGGAGACACAGAATCTGAAACAGGCCCCAGGCTCTGAGCTATCAGTACAGAGCCCGATGCGGGGCTCGAACTCACGGACCACGAGATCATGACCTGAGCCAAAGTTGGCTGCTTAACCGACTGAGCCACCCAGGCGCCCCGTACACTTTCAAAGCACTGTTCCCAAAATGTTCAGGCCCTAATTAAAGAGATCCTTCTCTGTTGAAAAACCCAAAATTTCCTCGAGGCATGGAAGAGATCATTTTTGTGACAGAAACTGGAAGATTATCTGACCAATCCTTAACGTATGCATGCGTGTATTTGTTACTTATTTACTGGGTAAGAGCAAAGTAGAAAGTAGCATGAGTGTGTGACATACATGGAGGGATTATGGCAATGCGGAAAATCACTGGGAAATCATTAAAAACAAACAATAGATAGTTCTCATTTCAATGCATTTGAAGGTGCTCACACAAAGCCTGCAGTAAAATGATCAAAATCAAATTAATTTGAACTACAGAAAAATTATCTGTTGGATGCCACACACTAGTCTTAGATGGCCATTCCAAAGTCAAATATGCGAAGATAAAACATTACAATTTTACACAGTTTGAAGAACACGATTTTAGTGTTTTCTCCTCGTCTCTCCTTTCATTTTACATTACACTCACCTAGTCACAAACTCCACTGGAGAAGGTAAGACACGAAAATATAATATAAAAATATAATTAAAAATATTGCAATGTTTTTTGTCTGCCTTTTGCATAAAAAGAAATATTAGAAAGAGAATAATAGTAGGAATTGGAAAATGTCTGTGTCATTTAACCCCTCTAAATATCTCTAAAAATGGCAAGAAGCACATCTTGCCTTCCTAATCCATGAGGTTGTGAAGATCAAATAAAATTATCATGAGAAGACTTATTTTTTTCACCAAAAAAGTGTCCTGCAAGTATAAGGTATTATTATTTTATTATTGGTTTGATTGGTGTGCTCTGAACTTCTCAGTCTGTTGTTTCATTTGATGTGTTTTTTTCCTCATTGTGCCCCTTTTAGAAGCTGCTCCATGGAATAGAAATAGATCTTCTTTTATTGATCGTTATATCTAACTGTCTAATGGAAATGTAGGGCCACGTATGCTGGAGACGATCGCCATCATGCCGAGGACAGAGTAGTGTAACCTTGTTATAAAGAGTGTCACTGTTCGCAGGTTATGTGAGGATTCAGCCCTGTCTTCTGTCTGCAGGATGATTTACAGTGCATGCTATAATGGGAGATTATAATGCCACAATCAGAGAACAGAGCTCCCACTTGCATTACAGAATAGGCCATACATAATTCTGTTCACACGATGCACCATCTTCCCTTAACGGTCTGAATAATATTGTAGGAGAACAGCAAAAGAAAGTAATTTGGGAAATAAAACCAACCTGTTATTAAGTGATGCATAACACCGATAGTTCTCAAAGTATTCTTTGTTCTCATTACGTTTTTATCTTTCTGTGACAGAAATTAACAACAGTAATACCTTATGTATGCATGCTATATTGCACCTTATAAAGAGCTTTTATGAAATATGTTTTAATCCCCACTGCATATTAATAAAGTAAAAGGGGCATAGTCTCATTTTAACTTTATAGAAAGGAAGATAAGGTTAAAAAATAGGTTCAAGAGCCTGCCAAAGATTATACACCTCATTAGTAGTAATTGTAAATCAAACAGTCTGATTCAGTTTGTTTTTCTTTTTCCCCAGCAAACATGTTCTAAAAGCTTATGCGACACTGTAAACACCCCAAATGGCCATTAAATATACATCTGAGAGTTCTTCTGGTTTATAATAGTAGAGATGCTAGAGTTTGTCCACCAGCGGTGCAACACACACACAAACCTGAGCAAATTAAGAGGAAAGTAACCACAATCTCACACACCTGCACAGAAAACATCACCACAATTTTTTTTTTAAGTAATTCTGTCAAAAGGCAAGACTCCTAATTTTCCAGGTGGATATGTCTCAGTTCATTGAGTCAAGTATCAAAGTTGTAATCATCTTTTTCAGTTATTGTTAAATTATTCCCGTTCTGCAGGTGTACGAAATGTACTCATTTTATTTTAAGAGGGAGGGTTGTGGGAGACTTGCACTGAGCTCAGAGTACATTCTTTGTTTCCCTGGAGATAAAAAGCTTCAGCCATAAGGACAGCTCTGTCAAGTGAAGTAGCCAAATCACAAAGGGAGGAGGATTTTTGCCTTCCAGTTCAGAGTCTTTATTGCAGATACTATTAAAACAATCTTAGAAGAGTCCGCTCATATTTATCTTTGACGTCCTTCGTTACATTAGAAGAGTCCCGTTCATATTTATCTTTGAACACCGTCCTTCGTTACATAAGAGGGCAAAGCAGGGGCACTGCTTTTATGGCATCAGAGAAATCCTTGCTAATGGCTCTGTTCCACGCTTATGTAATATTAGACAGTTCTAAGGAACAGTAGGGACATGGCAGAAAGGATTGCTTTAAAAATAGTAAAAAGTTTGTGTGGAAAGGGTATGTTACGCATCAAGATTCGTTGTTCTTCCTTTTACATTATGCTGCATTCACACAGCCTAAGTACGATGGAGATTTGGCAATTATCTAGGTAATGTGATCAATGTTAATGGACAATCTGGTTAATCCGGCTTTTAAAAGGAGATTTTTAGTAACAAGAAGTGAAATGCCAAGAGAGCTCTTAAATGAATTTCCTTTAATTTTTAAGTTAAATTGCAATCCCTGACTTTATTTTCCAATTACCATATGATGTTTCAATAGTCTTTTTGCCATAATAACACTTTGTTCTTAAGGAGTCCCTTGTATTCAATTAGTTCAAAGTACATTTGAGTATATGTAGGCTATCAGTTTCCATCCAGCTTTATAAAGTGAATTTGAGCTGCAAGCATTGGTAACTCTTGATACTTTCAGGGTCCTTATTCTTTTTTGAATCCTAGCCATAGTGATTTCTGATTTCCTTGAGCAATTTCATATATATATGAAGATTGTGTACATAGACACATATTTCTTCATACATCTAGAAGGATCAATTTTATATTCCTTACTCCAAAAGTATTAAGTTAGACTTCTCTTCTTCCACTGATGGACCATATTGCATTTATTTTTATAAAACTGTTCATTCACTCATTTAAGTAAATATTTATTTTTTTTTTAATGTTTATTTATTTTTCAGAGAGAGAGAGGGAGACAGAGCGTGAGCAGGGGAGAGGCAGAGAGAGAGGGAGACACAGAATCAGAAGCAGGCTCCAGGCTCTGAGCTGTCAGCACGGAGCAAGATGTGGGGCTTGAACTCAGGAACTGCAAGATTATGACCTGAGCTGAAGTAGGACACTTAACCAACTAAGCCACCCAGGCGCCCCTTAGGTGAATATTTATCAGGCACATGCTGATTGTTTGCAAAATGTTGCACTAGGTTTTAGGTTGACTTCTATGAAATTGACAACATACAACTGCTTTTGGCCTATAAAAGCTTCAATCTCATGTCTTCAGTCTGGTATATAAGAGAGGTTGTTGAGTATTAGCAGGAAAAAAATCTAGTATGAAGAGGAAAGTTGATTTGGAGGCAGTGACATTTAGAATTTGGCCCACCACGAATTAGACTTCAAGAGGGATAGAGTTAACAGACTATTCCAGAACATAAACAGAATGTACAAGAGTAGAGAAGTAGAAAAATACACAGTGTGTCCTGAGATTCACAAGTTGTTGAGTTGGTTTGATGGGTTTGATGCCTGAAGGGGAACCTGAAAAGAAAACCTGGAGGAGGATCATGAAAAATTTACATGACAACAGAGCTGGGCTTTTGCTGTTGTCTCTTGCCCTTGGAAGCTGTGTTTACCTACCGGCCCTTGTGAAGATCTGCAGTCTGCTTTCACATCATCCAAGAAGTTCAAAAAACATCAAACCGTGAATTTAGTTTAATATTAATCAAAATAGGTCTTAGACCAAGGCCTCAAAGATTCTCCACAAATAACATTTCAAAGACAATATACAGCCCACAGTCTAAAATCACAAGGCACACAAGCAAAGGAGATAAGTGTGTATGAAAAAGTAAAAAAAAAAAATAGCAGAAACAGAGCCATAAGACAAGGGATGAGAAGTGTAAGCAAATATTTTACAATAACTTGGTAAGTTTAAATAAATAAAGGAAAAGCTTACAAATACCTTCAGGGAATAGGAAACTATAATAAATTAGCAAGGCAGATTTTTAAAAGGATCAAGCGCCTGGGTGGCTCAGTCGGTTAAGCGTCCGACTTCAGCTCAGGTCATGATCTCGCGGTCCGTGAGTTCGAGCCCCGCGTCAGGCTCTCTGGGCTGATGGCTCAGAGCCTGGAGCCTGCTTCCGATTCTGTGTCTCCCTCTCTCTCTGCCCCTCCTCCGTTCATGCTGTGTCTCTGTCTGTCTCAAAAATAAATAAACGTTAAAAAAAATAAAAAATAAATAAAATAAAAGGATCAAATATAACTTTTAGAAATAGAAATTATAATAACAACATTAACAATTAAGTGGACAAACTCTTAAAACCTAACACTGAGAAAACAACAGGATAATTAAAAAGTGGGCAAAAGATCTTAACAGAAACTTCCCAGAGAAGACATGCAGATGGTAATCAAACATATGGAAAGCTGCTCGACACCCTGCGTTACTAGGGAATTACAAACTAAAAAAAACAATGAGATACCACTATGCGTCTATTAGAATTCTAGGCCCAGATCCGAAACATTAATGCTAAGTACTGGCTGGCCAGTATGTGGAGCAGTAGGAGATCTCAGTGATTACTGGTGAGAGTGGGGAATGGTACAGCCCCTTGGGAAGACGGTTGGACGTTTCTTATAAAACCACACACACTCTTACCATACAGTCCACGCACTCCTAAGTATATACCTACATGAGTTGAAAACTTAGGTCCTCACAAAACCTGCACGCAAATGTTCATAGCAACTTTATTTAGAATTGCCAAAACTTGGAAACAACCAAGATATCCCTGAGTAGGTGAACAGATGAACTGGTGTTTCTGTATGATGGAATATTAGTCAGTCGTAAAAAGAAATGAGGGGCGCTTGGGTGGCTAAGTTGGTTAAGCTACTGACTCTTGATTTCAGCTCAGGTCATGATCTTGCAGTTCGTGAGATCGAGCCTTGCATCAGGCTGTGCACAGACAGAACAGAGCTTGCTTGAGATTCTCTCTCGCCCTCTCTCTGTGCCCCTCTTCTGCTAGTGCTCTCTCTCCCTCTCTCTCTCTCAAAATACATAAATAAACATTAAAAAAAAAAAAGAGGGGCTCCTCGGTGGCTCAGTCGGTTAAGCATCCGACTTCAGCTCAGGTCATGATCTCAAGGTTGGTAAGTTTGAGCTCCGTGTCAGGCTCTGCACTGACAGCTGGAGCCTACTTCGGATTCTGTGTCTCCCTCTTTCCCTGCTCCTCCCCTGCTCATGCTCTGTCTCTCTCTCAAAAGATAAACATTAAAAAAAATAATAATGAAAGCAAAAAAACCCCAAAAAACAGTAGGAAAGAAATGAGCTATCAAGCCACAAAAACACATGAAGGAATGTTCCTTGTATATTCCAAAGTAAAGGAAGCAAGTCTGAAATATGATATTTTGGAAAAGGCAAAACTATAGATATGTAAAAAGATCAGTGACTGCCAGGGGCCCAGGGATGGAAGGAAGGGGAAGAGGGGTGAATAGGTGGAGCAGAGGGGATTTTCAGGGCAGTAGAACTCGTAGGTATGCTACTGTAATGGTGGATACGCCACTTTATGCGCTTGTCAAAACTCATAGAACTGCAAGACACGAAGAGTGAATACTGATACAAGCTATGGACTATAGTTAATGACAATGTATAAGTATTGGTTCCTCAACTGTAACGGATGTGCCAGTACACTAATGCAAAATGTTAATAATGGGGGAGAAAGGGGTGTATGAAAACTCTGTCCTCCACTCAATTTTTCTGTAAACCTAAAGCTTCTCTAAAAACTAAATTCTACTTACTTAAAAAAATGTTTTTAACTACCCAGATTGAAATGGAGATTAGGCACAGCTGAAAAGAAAATTATAACCTGGAATATAGGTTAGGAGAAATCTCCAGAATTGAGCAGAGAAAGGAATAAAGACATAAAATATAAAAAAGAAGTTAATTGTCACCAAAGTTAGAGTGAGAAAATGTAGCACCCTTTTTCAAAAATAGACTTTATTTGTTGAGCAGTTTTTGGCCTATAGCAAAATCAATGGAAGGTATAGAGATTTCCCACATATTTCTACCCACTTTCTATGCACAGCCACCTCCACTGTCAAATTCCCACACCATACTGGTACATTTGTTAGGACTGATGAACCTACATTGACATAGCATTATTACCCAAAGCCCTTAGTTTACATGAGGGATCACTTTTGGTGTTGTACATTTTGTGGGTTTTGTCAGATGTATACTGACATGTATCCACCACCATAATATCATACAGAGTAGTTTCCCTGACTTAAAAATCCCCTGTGCTATACCTATTTATTTTCCCTTCCCCCTAACCCTTAGTAACCACTGACCCTTTTACTGTCTCCATAGTTTTGCCTTTTTCAGAATGTCATACAGTTGGTATCATACAGTATGTAGCTTTGTCAGATTGGTCTCTTTGACTTAGTAATATGCATTTAAGATTCTTCCATGCCTTTTTCATGGCATAATAGCTTATTTCTTTTTAAGGCTGAATAATATTCCACTGTTCATTCACTTACCAAAGGACATCTTGGTTGCTTTCAAGCTGAGGCGATTATGCATAAAGCTACCATATAAATGTTTGTGTGCAGATTTTTGTGTGGATATAAGCTTTCAAATCTTGGTACAAACCAAGGAGCACAACTGCTGGAATGTATGGTAAGAGTATGTTTGCTTTTGTAAGAAACCATAAACTCTACCAAAGCATCTGTACCATTTGCATTCCCACTAGCAGTGAATGAGAGTTCTGTTGCTCCACATCCTGGCCAGTATTTTGTGTTTTTAGTGTTTTGGAGCTTGGCCATTCTAATAAATCTGTAGTGGTGTGGCACTGTTGTTTTAATTTGTAATTCTTTCGTGATACATGAGATGGAGCATCTTCCCATATGCTTATTTGCCATCTGTGTATCTTCTTTGGTGAGGTGTCTGTTCAGGTCTTTTGCCTATTTTTTTCAATTAATCAATTAATTCATTTATTAATTAATTAATTTTTTAAATTTCTTAATGTTTATTTCTGAGAGAGACAGAGACAGAGTGCGAGTGGGGGAGGGCCAGAGAGAGGGAGACACAGAAACCAGAGTAGGCTCCAGGCTCTGAGCTGTCAGCACAGAGCCCGATGAGGGGCTTGAACTCACCAATCATGAAATCATGACCCGATTTGAACTTGAACGCTTAACTAACTGAGCCACCCAGGCACCCCAGGTCCTTTGCTCCTTTGCTCATTTTTAAAGTGGATTGTTTTGTTATTGTTGAGTTTTAAGAGTTCTTTATATATATAGTGCTATATGTATATATATATATATATATATGTATATATATATATATATATGTATTTTTTTTACATTTATTTATTTTTGAGAAACAGTGAGACAAAGCGTGAGCGGGGGAGGGGCAGAGAGAGAAGGAGACACAGAATCTAAAGCAGGCTCCAGTCTCTGAGCAAGCGGTCAGCACAGAGCCCGATGCGGGGCTCGAACCCACAAACTGTGTGATAATGACCTGAGCTGAAGTCGGACGCTCAACTGACTGAGCCACCCAGGCACCCCTCTTTATATGTTTTAAATAACAGTCATTTATAAGATATGTTTTTTGCAAATATTTCCTCCAAATCTGTGGCTTGTCTTTTCATTGTCTGGACAGTGTCTTTCATAGAGCACAAATTTGTAATTTTAATGAAGTCCAACTTATTCTTTTATCATAGATTGCGTCTTTGGTATTATATCTAAAAAGTCATGGCCATACCCAAGGTCACTTAGGTTTGCTCCTTTGTAATCTTCTAGGAGTTTCTAACACACTTTTTGTTGTTCAATTGGGATAGGAAAAAGAGAACAGATTAGACGCAATGCTTGGAGAGAAAATGGCTAAGAATTTTTCCAAAATGAAGGCGGGGGGGAAAGGGTACCAGAGGAATAGAACCACTGACTATGTATTCACTGTAAATTACTTCTGTGCAGGAATTAGCAGTAGGAGAATGCAGAGTTAAATGGTATGAACTTTTTTCTCTATTCCTGTTTCTTATTTAGAATGGAAGAGTTTAAAAAGCCTATCGGAGATCCATTCACTTTCATTTAGGGTGTTGGGACAAACTAGGCCAGGGAGAAGGAAATAGGCAGATTAATCCAGTCTAATCTCCTTGTCAACTAGAATTCCAGGTAAGTAGACTAATAATACTTACCAAAAGATATTATTTGGGGGGTTCTTACCCATAGAATGCTTTAGCAGGATGTCCTTGTTAAGGATTACTTAGTAAATAAACCCAGAATCTATAGATCTATGATGCATGGTTCCCTAAAGAAGCTCACATAAGTTACTTAAGTCTCTGGAGTATAAAATGGAGATATTTCATAACTTAAGCACTCTTCCTGCCCTGTGAGGTAAACCACAAAACCTTATCAGAAGCCTAACCTATCATTCTGGGTCAGAGAGTACATGTCTGATGTGGGAAGAAAGGACCCATGGAGCCACCACTGACGTCCCAGACCACTGCCTGCTTTGTCCTTGCCTCTTGATTTCTCACGTCCTGAAATTATTAATAGATCTTGTTACAGTGTGGGTACACTTCAGATGTGTCTGATTTGACAGTCCAATCTTGTGTATTAGCCCACTCATGAAATCAACAAAGGAAGTTTTGAAATAAAATACATGGTGCTATAGAATGCTTCATTCTATTGAACCATGTGGGGAGACTAAAGAGAAATGCAATAGGCAGCAAATATTAGCCCTCAGAAATTTTTCTGCAACACTCTAGAATCTGTGAATATCTCTGTGTTGACTGCTATAAAATCAATGTATATGATATGATATACCAAGTTAAGAAAATATCCTTAAAAAAGATTGCAAAGACATATGTCAAAACAGGATTAGTAGTTATCTGTGGGTAGTGGCATATGGGGTAACACTCACTTTTTTCCTGTATTTTATCTATTTTCCCAAAATATTTTGTAATTGAGTGCATATTTCCTTTTATAAATCATAAATGACAAACTTCAAAAACTATGATCAATCTTGTATGGTATAAATTTATTGCAACTATGTTAAAAAGTTACCCACCAAAAAGACTGAACAGAAATACACCATATGTTACCTAAGCTTTTCTTGAAATTGCTGGGATTTGAATGATCTGTTTATATTTTTCATTGTTTCCAAAATTTGTATAATGAACTTGAATTATCTTTATAATGAAAAAAGCTAATTTCTCATGGAAGAGTATTTAATATGAAATAGATTTTCAACAGGACATTTCTCCTTTTGGGCCTCCTTTCAACCCACTTACTCCCATAAAATAACAGTTAATGTGTAATAGGTATAGAAAAGGTACAAAGCTTGTAGACCTCAGTATTAAGAATGAATGACCTCAAAGTCACCAAGGCCTTTTTCTTTTTATCAGGTTCTCTAAAAATATTGTTAATTCTATAATCCTATACATAGTTATTTAATCCTATTTATACATACTTTATTTTGACTATTTGCAATGATAAGGAAATGAGTCTAAAATTTAAACTAATATATCTTTATCACCACCATCTCTAAAAAAAATTTTTTATGTTTATTTATTTTTGAGAGTGAGAGTGAGAGAGAGCATGAGCAGGAGAGGGGCAGAGAGAGAGGGAGACACAGAATCCGAAGCAGGCTCCAGGCTCCGAGCTGTCAGCATAGAGCCTGACATAGGCTCAAACCCATGACCTGGGGGATCATGACCTGAGCCAAAGTCAGACACTTTAACAGACTGAGCCACCCAGGTGCCCCTATCAGCACCATCTTCAAGATAGATTTCTTTATGTACTGTCTTTAACCATTATGGTCAGTATTAACAAGTCCAAAAATATAAGGCAGTCTCCCTTCTTCTTCCATCATGCTTCCATCATGCTCTAAGATTGTAATCTTCTGGAGAATAGTTAGTCCTATGCTTATTTTTATTTTCTTGAATAGCAGTTTCAGGGATATGGCTCAGGAAAAACCAAAACATTCGGTCTACTGCCAGAGCCAAAAGCATAGATTCAAGCCCATGTGATCATACAGCTTTGCTCAGTTTCATGGATACAGACTAGTCTTAGCTTCTGCTTGAAAAGACAAAGGACCTGCATAAATTATCACTATTCATTCATTCATTCATTCATTCATTCATTCAGTAATCCCTAGTGACAAGTATGGTGGAAGGGGGGCGATTTAGGAGTATTGAGTGGTGAGCAAGACCAACACAGTTCCTGATATTGCTGAATCTGACATTTTAGTAAGAGGAGACATTAAGTATATATTTAAGTGTATATTTATAAACTATGATAATGGCTACAAAGGATCCTATGGAAAAACAGTATAGGGGGGACCTGATTTAGGTTACAGAGTCAAGGAAGTCCTCTTAAATGACATTTAACCAAGACTGACTTATGAGTAGGAGAAAAGGGAATGTCTGAGTTGGAGGGAAGAAGACGGGAGAATGTCCCCTGGAGTGTTAGAGGAACTGTGGAAAGCTGGCATGGTTAAACCAGAAAGTAAAGGAGACTGGAACAGAGGACATCCAAGTGTCCGGGAGCACATACATTTTGAAATTCATATCAAAGAGCAATGGAAATTCATTCAAGGATTCTGAACAGGGGACTAACTCTTCCCAGAAAAATAAAATAAAATAAATGCCATCCTCATGTTCAAAATAATGTCATGTCAGAGTCAAAGTACCAGATTTCGTCTCTTGAAGGACATAACTGTATGTGGTCTGTATGAACATCAGGAAGAAAAGTCTGAGTCTTTGGAATCAAGTACTTCTTCTATAGCATAGTGGTTAAAACTTCAGGCTTTGGAATCAGATGGTCCCGCATCTGCCTGGGTGCCCGACTCTAGGTAAGCTTCTAAATATTCCATGGGAATAATAATTTGTTGTTGTGAGAACTAAGTGAATAATGCATATAAAAGTGTACATGGTGTCGGTACATGGTAAGTGATCAAGTATAATAGCTATTATTTCCTCAGTGCCATAGGAAAAGAATAAACTCATCACACAGTGGACCTTTCTGCTCCTTACATAAGCTAATGCTGGACACATTTTTAGTGAGCTAAATTGTACTCAGTGTTTTCAGAGTAATGAGCCAAATACATTAACTGTTCTGGAAACAGATGAAGCCTGACTATTTTGACTAAATATAGAGATAATTAGAGTCTAGACTCTATCTGTTGATAGGGCTTAGGGAAGCATAATGAGAATCATCACGCCATAATAGAATAATACGTGAGGCTAAAACAAATCAGAAATTTCACAACCCAGATGAAAAACAACTAATTTTATTGATGTCAGAAATACATTATTAGCTGAGTCTTCTTACGATCTTATGATGTTTGTTTCATGTTGTAACAGCTTCTTAATAGTGTAATCAATTATGTCTTTCTGTTTTGCTACTAAAGCTTTTTCTTTCTTCCCCATATAGTTTGGTAAAATTATCAAGTGTCAGATAAACTTTTTTTTCTGTAGTTATATAACATGCCTTAGAAGCACTCATTCTTTAATGCAGTTGGGTATAGAGATGAAAGGTCCTTCCTTACAGGTATTTTGTATTCAAAGCCAGTGAAATATTTTCCATAGGGATGGCTTTGACTAGTTTTCCTGATATCAGGTTTAACTATCTATTTTCAAATTGCTAGTACAGCAATTTGCATTACCAGAAAGCTACATTATTATTGGATAATACACACATAAATAAGTGTACAATGCCAATATGTTGCATAGAAAGGAGAAAAGGATGGGCTACAAAATACCGGACTCAGCCTGGCCTCAGGACAGGGAACCAGGTGTAAATGTTAGAATTGTATGGCTCCTATTCATCTCCAGTAGCGTGGGAGGAAGTGATAGGACGTTACCAACACTTAACATTGTCTTTATTTTATACTTCAGAGGTAGGGTGCAGTTCAGGGTCTGTAATACCAAACTATGAGCAAATGAAACAATTGAATCGGGCGAGCTTCTTTTGGCCTAAGCTTGGAAACTGATTAGTATTTGGAATACAGTACAGGTTTGCGAATACCACTGATCACTACCAGTCTATGGTTAATTTCTTACTAGTCCTTGGTGAATTGAGAAAAAGAGACAATATGGTGAGTCTTTCATGAGTTCTTTGGGGGTTTCATTCTGAATTTGTGCCCTTCTATTCTTTTTTAGTGGCAGAAGATGGTTTGAAAAATATTTTAAAATTTATTTATTTCACCTGTAAGATCTAAAACTCTAGGGCCCACTAGTATTTACATACTGCAGCAATGATGATCAAGAAGATAAAAATTCAAAATAGGCTTTTTAAGCCAAAGTATGGGGCTCCCCCAAAATCAGATTATTAAGCTACGTGTGTTGGAAGACTAAACATTGGAATCTGAACATTGGAATCTAAACATTGGAGACTCTGATTTGAATTAGACCTGCAGACTTAGACTAAGACAACATGCAAAACACTTAATCAATGGTATCCCAATATCTCCTCAGAACATACTCTGGAGTGCACTGCCAGGAGTTAATCTTTATTTTGAAGAGATTTGGTTCAGAAGGTACAGGGAAATTAGAAACAGGCTGAGTGGCCAGAGCACTTGGGACACTTAGGACAGCTGCTTTTTTTTTCAACTGGTATTAAAGTCTTTCTATATTTTAGCAACTGGTATAGCCTTGTAGTTACCTAAATATCACCTCTAGGTATTTACAGTAAAGTCACATTCCATAAATACAAGCAGGGAGAATGCTGCTTGTGAAGTCACAGTGAAGTCACAGTGAAGTCACATTCCATAAATACAAGCAGGGAGAATACAAGCAGGGAGAATAATAAGAAGGACTTAACCTTTGGTACCATCCCCTTTTCCTGACTGTTTTGTAAATTAATCTTTAAGACCAAGTCTTACCTGTTTCTAAAGGCAGGTTTGGCTTGAGTTTGATCTAATTTCTGTTCTGGAGGATCCCACGGAAGTCATTTTGATTTCATGAATTTTAGCCCTGTTCTTTGAAGGATTAATCTTACTATATGGATCTAAATTCCAAAATCTGCCTTTTGTAAATTATGAAGAAGGCCAACTCAGTTTCTCCATTTACCTTCTTCTCCAGATAGTAACCCTGCTGGGTTTGACCTCATGGTTAATAGTAAATAACATTTTCAACATACTTTGTTTTTCTCCATTTTTAGAGAGAAAAAGAAAGGCACTGGGAGAATGTGATCTGTCCCAGAGCCACTGGGATATAGCAAGACACTAAAGGGCCCCCAGGGCCCCCAATTCCCAATGTTTTTACTGCCTCCAACAGATTGTTTGTTTGTTTAATTCCTTCTCACTTTTCTCAGAACTACTTACCCTGTAGGGTGCATCTTTGAAATAAACCACTATAGTTATTCAACTCACATCCTGAGAAAAATGCCCTTCTCTGCACCAATAGTATAACATTCTAGAAACTGTACTTATAATCTTTAAAAAGGGAGTCAATAATACTTAATTTACAATCGAATCTCAAATGATCTTTTATTGTTCTATGGTTGCTGGGGTGGAAACATTCATAGTCTCTTCAAGGAATTATAATGTAGTTATAATACACTTTAATATCCTCAGATAAAATGTGTTATATCAATGCATTATAATTAAAATGCATTATTAGAGAATCTCTATTTGCTTTTGCTATATTTAACATTTTTAATTTGCAACATATTGCTATCTCTAATTGCTCTTTCTCAGAATTACTGTGTGAGATGAATGAAAATTATACTTGTGTGCATCATCCTTCTTTAATAGGAAAGGAATGGAAATTCAGAAGACTTGTTTAGGTCACACAAATGAGAGATAAAGACCAGATGTGAGAGACTTCTGGTGCTGGCAACAAGGTAACATTAGAAGCCTTGAAAAGCTAAACATTCTAGATAGTTGATTCGAAGAAAGCAAAAGAAGTCCCTAGTTTCCAGAAATGTAGTGAAGACGGTAGACGAGAGGACTAAGGGTAGGTGCTGCAATGGAGTGTGGGTGAGAATCAGGGTCTGGCCCTTGATAAACTAGAAGGCTGGTTTGAATGCCCATGATGGAAGGTAGACAAAGCCTGTTACGGACTGAATGTTTGTGTCACTCCCACTCCCCCATTCATATGCTGAAGCCTTAACCCTCTTTGTGATGGCATTTGGAGTAGGGACCTTTGGAGGTATTTATGGTCAGATGAGGTCATGAGGGTGGGGCCTCGGTCTGACGGGATTAATGCCCTTGGGAGAAGAGACACCAGAGAGCTTTCTCTGTGTCTCTGTCATGGGAAGACACCTTGAGAAGGCTAGCTGCAAGCCAGGAGGAGAGTTATCACCAGAACCCTACCCTGCTGGCACCCTCATCTCAGATTTCCAGCCTTCCCAAGTGTGAGAAAATAAATTTCTGTTGTTTGTGCCACCCAATCTAGGGCATTTTGTTATGGCAGCCCATGCAGACTAATAGAGGGTGCAAATGAGGAAGAAAGTTGGAACTGCTTCCCACATAAAGCTGATACTCTAAAATGACTGTACCTTCAGTACAAGGCGGACAAAGAAATAAATTTGTTTCCTAGAAAAGAGAGATAACAGATACATTTATATGTTTTTCTGCCTGGGTTCTGCATAGAAAAATCAAACCGGACGTTATCTCTGATGATTTAATACTGTAAATCTGTGCCTCAAATAGCGCTAAGGTTTGAACTTTACCTGCCCTATTAGGTTAAACCCTCAACCCCAGATTGAGGAATTAATATAAAAAATGTCTCTAGGGCAAAAATAGCCCAACTTAATGCCAAAAACCTAGTACTTTGGAGGGACACTCAACAAGGCAATCGATATGGGATTTTCACAGTAAAAAAAAAATAGTCACGCTAAAAAAGAGCACTTATGATAAAAAATTACAAAGTACGTAAGGAAGGCATTCATGATGAGCGAGAGTGAACAAAAAAGCAGAATTACCACCCAGACCGGAGATAAGAGAATGACAATCTGAAACAGAATATAAATTAAGTATGTTTAAAATCATAAAGATGGGAAAGAATTGAAACCCCAAGACGGATCAAAAAAATATAGGCCCCAAATAATCACATTCTAAATTAAGAATAAGAAAGAGAAATACAGATCATCTTTTAAACTGATAAGTGAATAGTAGATTAGACAGTTGAATAATTGCTGAACTAGACACCCAGTCTGAGGATATTAGATAGAATGTAGCATCGGAAAATTATGAGATAGAAAAGAAAGCCAAGCAAGATTTACAAAACATGGAAGGTAGAATTAGAAGGTCCCCATTCCCTTCATAGGAAGGAGTTCTAGAAGGATAGAATAGAAAAAATGGGGAAGAAGTATTTGTGAGAAGCTGTGAGAGTTTTGTAGAAATGATGCAATACGTGAATTTATAGAATCAAGAACTGCATCGTGTCCAAGGATGATAAATAAAAAGAAATCTACACCTACACACATCACAGTGAAGATGTAGAAACTAAAATCTTAAAAGCAACAAAAAACAAAATATGTTTAATCAACAAGCCACAGCTATTAAACAGAAAATTTGTTAATTAAAACAGTGGGAAGAGATATTCAAAGTGCTAAGAGAAAGTAACTATCAACCTAGATTTGTATTCTCAGCTAAATTGCTATTTGAGAATCTCTTTTGCACTAGAGCTAGAAAGTTTTATCATTCAGAGATCCTTGCTAAAAAGAACTACAAGTGATATACTTCATAAAGAAGGAAATTGAATTTGTGAAGAAGGAATAGACAAAAGAAACAGTGATGAGCAATCACATTCATAAAGATGTGGGTATATCTAAGCATTTGCAATGACAAGAGTGACATATTTGAAGATACAGAAACAAAACAAAAATACTAGCACACAATAGAATGTCAAAAATTCAAGTTTGGAGTTAAAGCATTCTAAGAGAGTAAAATATTGATCGAGTTTTGATGTTGTGATGTCAAGAATTCATGTTAAAAGTTTAACGATATCACTAAAGGAAAAAAAATAGAATGCATAACCTTTAAATGAGGGACAGTGAAGGATAAAGAAAACTATCAATTAGGTAGAATCCTGACAATAAGTAGAAGAAACAAAAAAAGTGTGTTAAATAGAATGCTTTAGGTGACAAAAATCAACCCATATATATCCATAATCATAATAAATATAAGTAAACTAAATTTCCAGTTAAGAGATAGACAGGATTAGAATGAATTTTTAAAAAATCAATTCCATACATTGCTTATAACAGATACACTTAAAATATGACACAGAAAAGCTGAAACTAAGAACATGGATAAATTATTCCAGGAAAACACTAATAAAAAGAAAGCTGAGGGATGCCTGCGTGGTTCACTTGGTTGAGTGTTGTCTTGCATTGTGAGATCAAATCCTCTGCAGGGTCGTGTGCTGAGTGTGGAGCCTGCTTGGGATTCTCTCTATCCCTCTCTCTGCCTCTCTCTGCCTCTCTCTCTCTCTCTCTTAAAATAAATAAATAAGCCTAAAAAAGAAAAAAAGAAAGAAAACTGATATAGCTATAACATATCTGACAAAATAGCCTTTAAGCAAATTTTAAAGTATATATATTAGGGAAAAAACACACTATGTAGTGAAAAGGAACAAAATCACCAAGAAGATACAAAGTTGTAAACTTCAAAATAATAAACCTAAAATAATAAAAACAATTGGCAAAATTACAATGAAAATTTGACAAGTCCATAATCACATTATAAGACTTTAATACAGTTCTTTCTGTAATTCATGGATTAAGCAAATAAAAAAATTGTAAAGATGGGGCACCTGGATGGCTCAGTCAGTTGAGCATCGGGCTTTGGCTCAGGTCATGTTCTTGCAGTTTGTGGGTTTGAGCCCCGCATAAGGCTCTGTGCTGACATCTCAGAGCCTGGAGCCTGCCTCAGATTCTGTGTCTCTTTCTCTCTCTGGCCCTCCCCTGCTCATGCTCTGTCTCTCTCTGTCTCTCAAAAATAAGTATGTATTAAAATTTTTTTAAAAAAAATTATAAAGATTTAGACTATGTTTCGGGAAAATTAACAAGTTTGATCTACTATACTTATGTAGAATCCTATACCTAACAGTTAAAAAGCACACATCCTTTTTTTTTAAAGTTTTTTTTGTTTTTTGTTTTTATGTATTTTGAGAGAGAGAGAGAGACAGAGACAGAGAGGCATAGAGACAGAGAGAATTCCAAACAGGCTCCTCACTGTCAGCACAGAGCCTGACATGGGGCTCGAACTCACAAACTATGAGATCATGACCTAAGCCCAAATCAAGAGTGGGACACTCAACCACCCAGGTGCCCCACACATTCTTTTTAAACACATGTATGTCATTTACAAAAACTGACTCCATAAGCTTCCAAAACAATTCTTAACAAACAGTGCTCAACTTAGATTCTACATCATGTAGATAATATTCTCAAATCTCAATGCAATAAAATGAAAAATGAACAGCCAAAAGAGTGTCCTCCTTCTCTGTTTAGGAACTTAAAAACATAACTGTAAATAATTTATGGGTCAATGAAGAGATTATTATATCAAAACTTGTGGGTTGAGCTAAAAATCTTTAAACACATTGACTACATATGTTAGGTATAAAAGACTGAAAATTAAGAATCTTTGTAATTTTAAAACTTAGGGGAAATATCACTTACAAGTAAGCAGGATGAGCTTTCCATGTTTTGTAAACTTGTGGTGGTGACTTACCCCCCAATCAACAGCTAAAAACACTTGACACACCCGTTCACTGCTTACTGGTTAAACACCCAGTTAGACTGCCTTTAAATACTGGTTCTATCACTTATCAGCTATATGGCCCATAGGCACATTGTTTGACTTCTGTGGGTCTCAGACATCTGTGTAATAAGAATCTTAACATACTGGGAGTTCTCACTATCTCAATATTTATGATTCAAGCTGTTGTAGAAAAATAAACCATGCCATAATATGAACATATTGATTAATGAATTGACCTCTTTAACTGACCCCTCCCCACTCAAGTGCCTTGGCTTTGCTTGTCAAAGACTGTCAGACTCCCACTGAAATGTTCCAAACTGTCTGCATTTTCAGATAATGGTAATGACTATTAGGAATATAGTGCAACTGACTCTAAAATGAGAATGTAAACAGTGCAAATGATGCAGGATGTCATGAGGTCAGCAAAAGTGAAAAACTATTTGACTTACACACAAAGCCATTGGTAAATATTTGACAGAATTAAGCACGTTAACACTCCATGAAAAGAAATTTACCAGAACAATGACATGATAGGCGCTTCAAAGGAGAATAATTTTTACGTCATATTTCTGAGGAAATTCATGATGAATTCAAATGATTTTACAAAGTCAGGATTCTTTATGATCATGTTGAAAATATAAATGTAAAGAAAAGAATATTGCATTATGCAATCATGTCATTTTCTAGGAAAAAGTACACTCATCCTCGAAAAAAACCCCATTTGAACTATTCTTTGTTAGTTTTAAGAATTAGCACAAAGTTGAAATTATACTATATATGTGTTGTTGATTAAAGGTAAAATAAATAGGGGCGCCTGGGTGGCTCAGTCGGTTGAGTATCTGACTTCAGCTCAGGTCATGATCTCACGGTCCGTGAGTTCCAGCCCCGAGTCCAATTTCCCTTACTAGATTGCAATCTCCTGACAGCTCGGAGCGTGGAGCCTGCTTGGGATTCTGTGTCTCCCCCTCTCTGGCCCTCCCCCACCCATGCTCTGTCTCTCTCTCTCTCTCTCTCTCTCTCTCTCTCTCTGTGAAAAATAAATCAACTTAAAAAAAAGGTAAAATAAATGTATGGTGCATTGTTAATTTTTAAAGATAATGATCAAACACTTTTCCCCAACAATTTACCGTGAAATGATGTTTTCCATCTAAAGAAGCATCTTTTAACTGGGCTTTTCTGCACCAATTATATGTTGATAAGGAGGACCTTATGAACCTACATATGAGGTTATTGTGAAACCTTAAGTGGGATAATTTATGGAATTACGTTGTGTCTGTTCCATAATAAACATTCCAAAAATCTTAGCAGTTCCTAATCCTGTGCTAAGTTAATGGATCAAAAACTTTAAAAAACCTTTATGGAAGCTCTCAGTGTACTTTTCCAATATGATTACCCAATGTCATCCTCATAAACTCCAGATCTTATTCAAATTAATCCCTTCTCCAACGTCCACATATTTCCAACACAGTCTATCTTACGTTCTTTTTTGAACACCCCACCCCCGCAGATCTGCACATCCAGATTCTTCAAGTTTCAGTTTAATACTATTTCTTATAAAAGTTCTCCAGCACTGTAATTAGAAATAATCCCATTTTCCCTGTAGTCTATATTCTCATAGTAAAATGTGTAACGCTGTGATGGCCCATCACATGTGATTTAGAAAAGTGTTGCTTATGTCTGATTTCCCTTACTAGACTGCAATCTCTATTAAGATTAGGTCCTATGTTTATCTTATTATCCTCATAGCACTTTGCATTGTGACTGGCACGTAATATCCTTTCATCCACCCGTTCATTCACAAACATTTACAGAACGCCAAAAATAGTCAGTTTTTAATTACTGTGCATTCAATGAGTGAATGAATTCAAGATAGAGCAGTGTGTTAAGCAAGTATAATGGGAAGTTGTCTTTTGGCTTGCCTGCAAGATCCCTTCCCAATCTTTATTCTAAACTATGATAACATACAGGATCCTGAGTGTGTGCCGTTTCAGAGACGCGCTTGAGGGAGTAGCATGTGTTATTCATTACATCACATATAACCTTTTCAAGTTTACAATCAATCTTGCTTGGAAGCCTGGTGTCATTTAAAAAGTACGGCAGTGTGCTGGAAGGAGAGACCATCTGAGCTGGCTACAGTCTGTGAATCCAAATACCCTATTTAAAGGTCCAAACATGAAGAAGGAGGATGTACTAAACATCATTTTCCTTCCAAGTGATTGAAAAGGGATGGTACATTGAAGCTTTGTTGAGTTTCAATGCATTGATTTTCTCGCTACCTATTTTTCTCAGGTTTGTCAGGTACTTAAGAGTCTATTTCAAGTTGCCTGCAGACTCCTTTTCTCATGTTTCTTAAAACTATTTGTGATTAAATCACCCACATTGTCTTCCAAGCTCTAATGATTCTCTTCCTGCTAAACCCATTTTTTTTTTCTTTACTTTATTCCGTTTCTCACATCTTCATTTTCCAATACATTGCTTGCTTTTGGTATCGCCGTCAATTTTTCTGTTTCTTGATTCTCATACATTGTGATATTTGTTCACCTATCTACTCATCTGGCATACAGTTACTGGGCTCCTTCCAGTGTCAAACTGTGCTCTAGTCAGAGATAAGACCCCTACCTACACTTAGAGAGAATGCAGTCCAAAGTGGCCGTGGAAGACTGGGGAATGTAATGTCACAGGACATAATGAGCAAGCACAGGGTACCTCCATGCATATATCATGTAGGCATCTCTATCAGAATGCTGCAGAAGTACCTTAATTATGGGGTAAAATTGCTAAGGATAGCTAAGCATTCTTGGAAGACACTAGTATTAAACTGAGATTTCACGTCAGCAAAGGGTGAAAAGAGGAATTTCTGGTGTACCAGACAGAATGACAAAGGCAACAGGATCGTAATTGCAAAGATACCTGATTGAGGACAGTATTTCTCACTGTTGTCTATGGCCCAGGTGCATCAGAATCATCGAGAATGCTTTAAAATTACAGATATGCTCCTTCACCTCCAAATCTATTGAGCTGGAATCTTTGGAAGTAGGTGAAATCTGTCTTTAAAAAGCACCGCAGATTATTTATAAGCATGCAGAGCCTCCTAACTCCAGAGATAAGGGAGCATGCGTGGGTAATAGGCATATTCACTGACATAAATGAAGAAAGGATGTAAGGAAAAAGGCAGCTGGTGACACCCCTCAACAATTATTAATATTATTTCATACCTTATATGGTTTGCATTTAAGATGTGGGTGTTAACATTTTGGTGGGTCTACTAGGTGCCAGACATAGCACTAGGTATTCTCTGAATGGAATCACTTTTCTTTCTCAAAACTGTTAATCCATTTTTTATGCTTCTACACCTGGGCTGCTGAGTACTGTTAGAGAAAGCGATACAACCACGCAGATCCGTTTCACCACTAGTGTGTGGTCTGCACCCTCATTTATGCCCTCAACATCATCTGGCCACTCTGTATTTCTCTAGTCATCTCCCATTATCATGTTAAAATGCAAATTATGACTCAGCAGGTCTGGGTAGGGTCTAAGTGTCTGCATTTCTTGCATGCTTTCAGGAATACTGATGCTGTTGTCCTAGAGCTCAGGTTGGCAGGATGAAATCTAGATGAGAGAATGGGTAGGAGACTGGGTACAGATACAGTTATTCTGGAGGAGGGCAGAAAGAAGTTTATGGGTCCTTCTTTCAGTGTAGGACTTGAGTTTATCTACTAAGAATTAGGACCGAGGTAGTGTAGCGGGAGACTTGAAGAGAATGAAGAAAGTTTGTAATAGCTGTGGTAAAGAATGAAAAAAGTTTTAGAAGCTCAGCTCAAAAAAGGAAGCCCGCCCTTCCCTGCCTCTTCAGGTACTTGGCTTTATCAAGCTTCCCTGTGTCTTCTCTGACTGAAAACCCTCTCTTTCTTTTGAGTGCTCTTACTAACCTTTTAACATGTTTTAGTCTCTTCCATTCTAAATCAACAAACATTCAAACCATTGTTTAGAACTGCACTGTGTCCTCTTGTCCCCAGATGGTGAATGCCTTATGCTCTTTTCCTCTTCAAAGCTAAAAATCTTCAAAGACTTTCTTACATTGTTTTTATTTTGCTCCCATTCACTTATCAACCCTATTTTAAAAGATAATATTAGCTGTCCCCACAGTCCAGTCTCCCCATTTTCCATAGAAATAGCACCCCAATATTTAGCGGGGCACTGGACTATCTAGATAAAGACTCTATTTCCCAGCTTCCCTTGCTGTGCTGTGTGTCCATGTCTCTAGATTCTGACTGATTGGATAGGGAGTAGTATGTGTATCTTTGGAGAAATTATCCTAAAATGAGAGAGTATGCACTTCTTGTTTTTTATCTCCTTCCTACTGGTAGAATGTGGATGAAATAACTCAAACACTGGGAGCTGACTTGGGTCATGAAAAGAACTTGGGAACATGGGAACCACACATGACACGGGAACAAGGTGGAAGGCTCTTGGGAATTGAAACAATGGAATACCATTCCAGACTGAACGGACAATCCTCCGATATCTTGGACTTGAATAAGAAATATACTTCTGTCTTATTTAAGCCAATGCTATTAGAGGCTTTTAGCATCAGAATCCTAACTAATAATCTATAGCAATCTGACAATAATTTTTTGCTCCTGATACTGTTCAAACCATCAGTGATAATTTTTGCTACTATTCAAGGCATGTGACACTGTTGGCCACTCCTTTTCTTCTAAAGATTCTGTCCTTTGAACTTCTATGAGACCATATTATCTGGATTTTTACCCAAACTCTCCCCTGCTTCGACATACCCGTTAAGTCAGAGTTCTCAGCCATAGTTGTATATTACAATCACCTGGGAAGCTTTCAACAAATGCTCGTGCTGGGACCCCAGCTCCAGAGATTCTGATTTAATTGGTCTGGGGTAGGGTTCTAGCATCACTGTTCTTTATGAGTTTCCTGGTGATTTCAGCGTGTAGCCATTTTTCACAGCCACTGCCTTAAGTATTGCTGGGCCTAAGGCCACTGTAGACTCTAGGCTCTTATTTTCTGCTCTGTGCATTCACCCTGACCAATATCATCTGCTCCTAGTTTCAGTTAGCATCTACATACTAATGACTTTCAAACTGATATGTCATGGATGTCTCTCTTGAGTTTTAGATCCATATCTGCAACAGCCAACTGAACAGCTCCAACGGATATACCATTAATATCACATGATTATCACATGTAATTTTTTTTCATTATTTCTGCCCACTGCCTCCCCCAAAAGTTCTTGTTCCTCTTCCTGTGCTTATTATCTATGTGAATAGCACTGTTATCCACATGGTTATAAGAACTAGAAATTTCAGCTTCCTCCTATTCCGTTGGTGTCCCCAACTAAGCAATCATTACACTTAGCTTCTACATTTTAATTCCCTTTTCTCTATCTCTACTGCTCTTTCCTGGTTGAGGCTACCACTCTTTCTTGCATATACTGGTTTCTCTACAGAATCTTGCTCCTTCTCAGTCCTTTCTCCACATAGCAGCTAAAGGGAACATTTGAAAACACACGTCCAATCATGACACTTATTTGCTTAGACTCTTCAAGGGTTCCCTTTTGCTTTGAGATGGAAGACAAATGCCTTTGTTAGACCCACCAGACCCTTCATGATATATTCCTACTTTCTCTCTCCAAACTCACGGCTCACCATTCCTTTCTGCCTCTATGCTACTGTATAGGGATAGGGAATTGATGGTAGTTTCCCAAATTCATATGTTCTTCCCTGCACTAACCCCTACTGAAATGTCCTGCTTTCTTATTTGGCTGGTCATACAGTTCCTAAATGTGCCTGAGTGTAGGGAGCTATATCTTGATCACCCTTTGTACACAGGGGATATAGCACATAGTCTAGGTTATAATCAACACTACAACAAATATTACTGGCTACTTACTATGTTCCAAATGTCATGGAGCTTACATCATAGTGGACTCAATTAATATTTAGTAAATGAAAGTAGATTCTTAATGATCTTATATGTGGGCTCAGAGAGGTTTAATAATTATTCAAGCACCCCAGCAAAAAATATGACTAAGATTGTAGTTGATGTAGGCTTGCTGGCTCCAAACTCATGTTCTTCCCAAATGTACATGTACAACTTCTACACAAAGACTCTTTGTGAAGAGGCTCATCTAATCCTTTGAAATATTTTCTAGTTTATCATGGACTTCCTGACTTTTCTAATTAGTCTGTGACTTCTAACTAGCTTATAAAACAGCAGTCTGAAGTTGTGTTCATCTAAAAGCAAAACAGTTGGTCAATTAAACCAATTTGGTAAAAAAGAAATAAATAATTGAATTTCCTGGAGGGACAACAGTTGTTTTTTTTCCTAAGTAATTGGTTTTGTATCAGTGTAGGCATAGTCTTACACTCCAGAATGTTTTTTCCTGTTTCTATTTGGACTTGGAATTTGAAAGTGACCTTTATTGTGCTTTGCTCTCTCAAATTATACAAAAGATTAATTATAGGTCCAAAGACAGGTTAACTATAGGAGCCAGGTAAGTAAAGCAAATGAATGGGGATGAGTGTTGTATAATAAATACAATAGCATACACATGATGATAAATGTATGTTGTGGTAATTTTGAAAAGACATACAGGACTATGGAAGTGGTGGGAAGAGATGATTGTGGAAATGGCTGACCAAAAAGGAAGAAATATGGACCACATTCTGGGGAAGAGAACAGGGGTGGTAAAAGAATCGAGTGATTTTGCTTTTGCTGGGTTCAAAAGATAAAACCCTTTTGGTGTGACCAAGTGACTATGGCAACCATCTTGAACTGGAGCCTGAGACTGAGTAAATTAATTCTATAAGGAGATTGATCTACATGCTGAGGAGAAGCAAAGAAATAGGTAGAAAAATCCACTCCTAGGTGGAATGAGTCTTGTTGATGAGGGAGCATAAGGCAAGCTGACAGGCCGCAAACAACCTTCCCCCACCCCCAGGTGAGATATGTGTGATATTCCTTGGGCACTCCTGGCTGCCCAAGAACAAAGGAAAGGGGAAATACAAATGGTTAACTGATAAAGATCATAGTCTTGCAGGACCTGAGTCTCCATCTATTTACAAATATCTTACTAAAAAGGCAATCAAGAGCCTAATCTCCAGAAAATTATAGACTCTATTTCCTGGAGTCCCAACATCACCCCTCCATAGTGATGTGGGAAACAAAGGCAGAAAGAAATGGCAGATAGAACTAAATTTCCTTATAACCTGCAACCCACTGACAAATACTTGAGGCAGACAAATAAAACATTTCTCCAGGAACTCCCTACTGTCTTAATGCTAGTGCTTTGCTGGGGTGAGGAGAGAAGGGTGGAGAAACCCTAGCTGACAATAGCTAGGTCTCCAGTATCCTGGGAGTTTTCTTTAGCATAGGAAAATCTCATTGGAAACTTCTCCTGGACTTTACCTCCCCCAACTACATAGTCTGTAACCAGTCTCTCCTCACCTTCCCCAGGGGCAGCTCTTCCTGCCCAAGGTCCAGTCCCCGTGCTTTAATAAAATCACCTTTTTGCACCAAAGATGTCTTCAAGAATTCTTTCTTGGTCATCAGCTTTGGACCCCATGCACCCCACTGTCCCCCCTCAAAAACCTCATTAATGTAAGTAGCTCATTGCCATACCTCCATGCAAGCTGTTCACCCGGAGTCCCACATTTGGTGGTGACTGGTTAACATCTGGGAGGAGAACAACAGCCCCAGGACCAAGACACCATCATTGTTCTGTAGCACAGGAACTGAGGGGAAGATGGAACCTAGATGCTTCTCAGAGGTTTACTTTACACAGGGCCAAGTCACCAGAAATCTGGAAGCTAAAATGAAGTACCTACATGCCTTACAAAAAAATTAATCACCATTGTTTCCCGTTAGCCTAATAGTGTTTGATTTTCTGAATCTATCAGTTGAAAATTGAAAATGTTTTAAACTTTTGAAAAATTCTTCAATCTTATCAAAAAAATGTAAAATGAAAGAGATGCCATTTTTCATCAATTAGATCAAAAGATCCAAACTTTTGGTAACATAACCATGATGGATAAGCTGTGAAAAAATAAGCATCCTCAAACGTTTCTGATGAAATATAAGTTGGTTATAATGTTTTTGAAGGGTAATGTGGGACTATTTAATAAAATTAAACATATATGGACTTTTGCCCCAAGAAGACCCATTTCTAGAAATTTGTTCTACAAATGTACTTACACATGTGGAAAACAACATATATATGAGATTAGTCATTACAGTACTGTTTGTAACGATTAGAGATAAGAATCAAACTAAATGCTTCTCAAGAGATTAAATGAAGTATGATACATCCATATGGTGGCATACTATAAAGATGTTAAAAAAAATTCAGGAATTTTTATTTTAATGTGTAGTATTTTAAAAACATGTTCTTCTGTGAACCAATTATTTTTATGCTATCACTTGTATCAAAAGAGAATGAGACAGAATATGTATTTGTATACATGTAACTTTCTGGAAGGGTATGCAGGATATTAATGAGTTATTAAATATTTGGGAACCAGGCTTGGGAACTTAGGGAGCAAATTTAAAAAGGAGATTTTTTTAGTGAATATCCCTTTATTCTTTTTATTTTGGAATCATATAAGTATTTTACTTATTCAAAACTTCAGTACATGTATTTAAAAGAAAATAACAGAGTCCTGACTTATTCATTAGAACTAATCATGTGTGTAGGGATCCTGGCACTGAACTGTTGATGTATATTGACCTATTGGGCTTCTTCTACATTCTAGAATTTCTGGTCTATTGCAGTCCTGAAAGCTCAGGACTGCAGTCTCAAAAGAGATATTCTGTGATTAAGGCGGCCCCCTACAGGACAAATTGAGAATTTTTTGTTACTTTGTTCCCCCTTTAAAGGCAGAAGAGTTTAAGACACATGGTGAGGGATTGTGATCCTGGGTTTCCCTTTGCTGTGGCTAGAAATGAAAGTTTTCATAATTAATAATGTAAACTCTGCAAACAAAGCTATTTTATAGACAGCAGTTTGGGATGGCAGTGTGTTAAAGAAAGATTCTGATGCTCTCCCTGTCATTCATACGTTTGTAACTAGGCAAAGACCCCCTAACCTCTCCAAGCCTTAGTTTACCCATTTGTAAAATGCAGATACTATCACCACCCTTGTAAATGTGGTGCTCACTAAAGTTTTCTTTTTAAAACTCAGCTACAACGGGTCCATGATATTCAATCCCTATGGCAATCCCAGGCCCCCCAAACTCACTCCAACAGGAAGTGAGCTATTAAAGATCACAGCCCAATAAGACTACTTCAAACAAAGAAAAATGGCCTAGAGAAAAAAACAGAATGACTAGATTGTATCACTAAGGAACTCTAAGGCACAATATGGGTGATGTTCTGGTAATCACTGTTGTGTTCCCCATTTTCTACATTTCCCATATAGTTCTTATTATCATTACAGTATTTTTTTTATCAGTGAATAGTTTGTGTATCGATTGAGTGACTAATATTATGATCTAGTAGAAATTGCTCTAATATTTTATTTACAGTAAATATAACACTTACTAAAAATTCCTGTAATTGTGAGGATTCAAGCCTAGATCTGACCAAGATTGGGTATCACCTATATATCCCAGATTTGAAGCAATAAAGAATAGGTTGCACCCTTCTAGAAAGGGGTAAATTATTTTTAATGTTTTCTGTAGATATGAGCATTTCTTTTTTTTTTTTTTTAATTTTTTTTTCAACGTTTATTTATTTTTGGGTCAGAGAGAGACAGAGCATGAACGGGGGAGGGGCAGAGAGAGAGGGAGACACAGAATCGGAAACAGGCTCCAGGCTCTGAGCCATCAGCCCAGAGCCTGACGCGGGGCACGAACCCACGGACCGCGAGATCGTGACCTGGCTGAAGTCGGACGCTTAACCCACTGCGCCACCCAGGCGCCCCAAGCATTTCTTAAGACATATGTACACAAGAAGGATAAGTGTGGAGGCTAGGTACCTATTTCAGTATTCATTCATTTTTCTTTATGTTACACAATTCTAATTTTCCTCAAGGAAATCCTAATCCTAATCCCTGAATCTTAACTCCAACCCTTAATCTACATTAGTGTGGGTAAAGTTGACCCCATCTCTGGCACAAGAAGAGAGATTAGACTCAGACCAAGACAATCAGAACACTATAATCTTTAGACATAATAATACAAACATAAAATTCAATTTGAGTCAATAATAAGAGGATCTGGTTCAGAAGTTCTTGCTAACCTTGGAGCTGTGAAGTTGTTTTTTTTTTTTTTTTTTACTTATTTATTAATTCTGAGAGAGAGAGAGCACAAGCAGGGGAGGGGCAGAGAGAGAAGGAGAGAGAGAATCCCAAGCAATTTTGCTCAGTGCGAGCCCAACTCAGGGCTTGAGCCCATGACCGTTAAGATCATGACCTGAGCTGAAGTCAAGAGTAGGATGCTAAGTCAGTTGACTTAACTACCTAGGTGCCCTTGAGCTGTGAAGTTTTAAGACAAACTCCAGGGGTCACCACATGAAAGAAGCCTATCTAAGATAGAGTGAAGCTGGGGGGAGAGAGAGACAGAGACAGAGAGAGATCTCCATCTCCAAGAACGTTCATGTCTAGTTATGTGAATAATAAATTTCTTCTTTGCATTTTAGTCACAAGGAGTTGGGTTTTCTAAACCCAATGGGTCTTCAATAAATGGAAAAATGCCTAACCTCACTTATAATATGGAAAATAAAAATAAAACCGCACTGACATACCAGTTTTCAACTGGTATATTTGCAAATAACTAATATCTTGATAACTCATGATACTGACCAACTTTGGAGGAATAGTAGTTGTCATATTTTACTGGTGAAAGTATGAAGGTGGTACAATCATAAGGGAGGTAATTGGGAAATGTTTATCACAATTCAAATGCATTTACCTTTTAGTTCCACAATTTCACTTCTACAGCATGTAAAATAAAAAGACATTTATTCATTACAGCACTGTTTGTAACACTAAATATTCAGTCTAAACATCCATTAATAAGGGTCTGGATAAATGAAAAAATTAGGTACTTTCATACAGAGGAATATATGAGCAGTAAAAAAGAATGAGGAATTTCTTTCTGTGCCAATATGGACATATCTTTAATTTATACTAAGAGAAAAATGTGTAAGTGCATATATTCATGTAAAATATTTGTTTAAAAAAGAGAGGGAGGAAAGAAACATCTTTTCATCATTGCTTACATGTGTATGAATCTTTCAGGAAAGACAGAAGAGAAACAGAGGAGTAGCTATCCATCGGGTGGGACAGTGGAACATAATATTTAGAGGCTAAGATTCAGAGGGAGATTTTTTACTGTATACCTTTTATTTCACTGTATTTAAAAATTTTTGGAATTGTATAAACTCTTCACAAGTATTTTCAACAGATATTTTTTTAAAGCAAGATACAGTCACAGCAGAGTGGGGTTCTGGAATTCTAAGTTCTATGTAGAATGCTTGCTCCGAAATATCAGCCGCATGAATAGAAGGAGCAGGCTTTCTTCCATCTTCTAGAATCTAGCTTTGAAGAGCTGTTGCGCAGCTGAAAAAAGGATATCCTGTAGCAATGGTGGCATCTACAGGGCACACTGAGAATCTTCTGTTTGGTTCTTTTTTTCTTTTTATTTTTTTCTAAGAGCTGGCTCTAAGGCATGATGGGGGTGGTGATTGGTTTTCCACTGGAGTTCCTGAACAAAAGTACTTGGCTAATGTCTGTAGATATACTGTCATATCCACCTGGATACAAATACTGTCCCTATCACTGACTGTCTGTGTAGCTTTAGGCAAAGGCACTGATATCTTTTAAAATCCATAGTTTTTTTACTTGTACAATGTGGATAAAACTACCTGATCATATTGGTGCCTATTAATATTAGAAGTGAATTGAGTCACTGAGGTAGTACCAACCCTGCCCCCACCAGTGGCCTGTGAGTGCTCCATGCCTCTGGTATCCCCAGGCCTTCTCTGAAACCACTTCAATAGGAAGTGAGATGGTAAATAAACACAGCCCACAGAAGTGTCTCAAGGATACGGTCCTGGATCTTGCCTGACCAACAAGTGAGGGAGACTGGGAAGAGGCATATAGAGAGAGGGGTAGAGTAGGAGAGAGAAAGAGAAAGCAAGCAGGGCTTCAGGACGCTTTTTGAACCCTTGGATCCAGACATGCTGGACGCTCTGCATTTACCCTTGACCTTTCCGTTGTAAAGTCAATAAATCCCCTTTTCTAAAGCCAGAGTGAGGTTATGCTTTTGTTTTTGTTTTTGTTTTTTGTGGGGTCAGGGTGTGGGGGGGTGTTGCTTGTAGTTAAAAGACCCCTAATCATTTCTTATTTTTTTAAATTTATTTATTTATTTTTTGGGAGAGCACAAGCAGGAGAGGGCCAGAGAGAGGGGGACAGAGGATCTAAGCCAGCTCTACGCTGACAGGATGACATCAGCAAGCCCAATGTGGGGCTTGAACTCATGAACCCCGAGATCATGACCTGAGCCGAAGTCAGACACTCAGCTGACTGAGCCACCCAGATGTCCCGACCCCTAATCATTTCTAATGTGGCATATTAAAAGCTTCTCAACCTTACTCATAATAAAGATAATGCATTAAAAATGAGATAGTATTTTCCACCTGGTGGCAAAAAAATAAAACTAAAATTGATCACCCGCTATATTGGCCAAGTTGTGGGGAAATATTTTATCTTACTGGGAAGAGCGTGAATTTAACAATCCCTAAAGGTGGCAAATTAGACATTATTTGTTTAATTGCAAATATATGTATCCTTTGACCTCATAATTATGCTTTTGTGTTATTTGTCCTGCAGGTGTATAAATCCACACGTGCAAGATGAGACGTGCACAAAGTTATTCAGTGGAGCAGTGTTCGGAAGAGCAAACACTCAAGAATCAACCTAAATGTTCATCATTCATGGAGAACTGGTTTCTCTCACGTAGTGGAGAATTCTAAACCCATTAGAAGAACTAAGTTTCTTTAAGAACGTATCATGGAAATCTCTCAAATATATAGTTGTGTAGAAAAAAAAGGAACAGAGGAATGTGAATAGCAGGCTGGAAATGGGATTAAAAAGGAATGGGGGAAAGGAATCTGTGTTGATATTTAGCTGCATATGCATTACAATCTCTGGGACCATAGACAAAAAATGAATTACCATGGTAAAGGTTATGAGGAGGAAATTGGTAGAATTACCATGGTAAAGGCTATGAGGAGAAAATTGGTAGCTAAGGGAGGGGAATGGAGGGAGATTTTTTTTCAAAGAAGACTTTTTGGTACATTTTAATTTTTTGAAACCTATGCCTATATAACCTATTCAAAAATGAAAGACATAAAATTTCAGGGGAAAAGAGTCCTAACTTATATGTTGAAGCCAGGGAAATTAAATCCATGAGTGGGAGGGGGGTCTTAAACTGAATTTTATGTAGACTGGATGCCATCTTCTAGAATTTCTGATCCTTTTCAGTCTTGAGATCAGACTGCAGAACTAGAGAAACATCGTGTGGTTATAGCGGCACCTACAGGACAAACAGAATACCTCAATTTGTTTGTCCTTTGGGTCCAGGGAATGGGGAAGAATAGGAGAGGAGTTTAGCAGAGCATAGGTAGGAGAAGTGGTGATTTTTCCCATTAGAATTGCTAGTTATTGTGAATATAATTTTCACATAAACATTTTGGAAGCGTAGGCCTTAGAGCTAAACAACGTTGGTTGCAAATAGCGACTTTGTCATTCACTCTTTATTACTCCCCAGCTGTGTGACTTTAGGTAAAGGAACTTAATATTTCTGAGCCATGGTGCGTACTCTTGTAAAATGTGAACTATGCTGTCTATATTGCAGGTTAATGTCTCACAGTGTTTTAAGAGACTTATCTTGCTAGAGAAATGCCAAGTCTGGCAAACAACATGCTGCAATTATTCAACGCTTAAGGTAATCCTAACCCCCCACGTCCCCCCCCCCCCAGGTCCATTCCAACATGAAGAGAGCTGCTAAAGAGATGTAGCCCACAGAAGGGGCCTCCTCCTCCATAGTAACCAGCTCCGTAGGGACCATGGCAGATACAGGACAAAGGAGGTCCTTCCAGAGGACTGACTAGAATACCCAGGTCACATTACCTCCTGGTCAGGGATATGTTCTTCCTCTCCTGTATGTCATGTGAAATGCCATGGACCAGAGACCACTTTATGCCATTTCCCACTCTCCTCCTTGTCCAGTGGATGTTTTGTTGTATTTATTCTGTTCTTATTCTGACCCTTCATGTGTGTATTATGGTTATATTGGAACCATAGTTTGCTGGGCTGAGAGGAGTCACATCAGGACCTGACAAGGAGACTGCCCATCACCGAGAAATCTTGGACTTGGACCAATAACTAGATAAGTCACTATGTCTCCTTCTGGGAAGGGGATGAGTACAGTTTTACAGCATGGACTATGGCTGCATTACAATTTTGGCTTGTGTGTTTTTCAAGGGATACATGTGAATAAAAGGGTACCTGTGTAGATATTATGGTGTTAAGGGAGTAGATTACATACAGCACCAATCTGTGTTGTTAATCAGCCAGTGCTTACTCATCCTTCTCCATGTAACACCTCTTTGATCTTCCACTGAACAGCCAGAATGCCCATCCCTCACTCACTCCATCTAGTTGGTGGGATTTTGACTCCATCATGTGACTCGAGCCTGGAAAATCAAAGCACTGAATGCCCAGTTCAATGCAAGTCAGTACGAATTAGGGCAGAAACTGTTTGAAGATAGGGTATAGACAGAATGAATCTGAAGCAAAAGAGTGAGAGGGGAAGCCAGCAAAAAGAATGAGAGAGAGCGAGAGAACACGAATGAGCTAACTAACAAGAGAAATCACAGGCCCTGGTGACATTTAAATCTTTCAATTAAGGCCCATTGAAAGTTCTACATCTACTTCCAAACTTTTTAGTCAGGAGAAAACAAGTATCTTCTTGCTTATGCCATGGAATTCGGCTTTCTATCACTTGCAGTCAAAGGGATTCTAATTCATTCAAATGGCTCTTAAGCAAGAATGTTCAAACTCGTTTACAATAAGAAAAATAAAAAACAAAACTGAGATACCTTTTTTTCACTCTCAGACTGACAAAAATCCCCAAACACACTGTGTTGGCCAAGCTGTGGGGAAATAAACAACTTCATATATCCTTGGCAGGAGAATAATCTGGATCAAGCCTTGTGAAGGGCAATTTGGAAATGCCTATAAATATTGCAAATACATGCATTCTCAAATGTCATCAGATATTTCACACACAAGCAAAATGAACTATACATAAGGCTACTTATTTTAGCATTGTTTTGTATAGCAAAGAAATCAACTTACATATTGATCAGTGGAGAACTGAGTCCATAAGTTTAGGTGCATCCATACAATGGGAATACTTTGAAGCTATAAAAAAAGGGGGGAGAGAAAAAATGTTTGCATACTAATAAACTTGTTTCCAAGCTACAGCATTGTATATAATAATGAAGATGGGTGAAAATGTTATAGTGTATATACTAACACAAAAAATAGAAGAAGGTGGCTTTTAAAAAACATCTTTTCTTGTATATGAATAAAACATCCTCTGGAAAGTACACAAGAAACTAATAACATTGGTAGTCTTGGTGTGGACTTGGTGAAATGGAAAAGTTTTTCACTATATTCTTTTTGTACTTTTCATTTGTTTTTGAGTCACATAAATATATTACCTATTCAAAAAGTAAATGAATTAAACATTGAACAAGTCCTAACTAGTACCCAGGAACTACAGAACAATAAAAACAGGTTATGGATGCTGCCACTGAACTACATAAATTGCAGTCAGTTTGTTGCTTCTTCTAGAATTTCTGGTCTATTGCAGCCCTGAGAGATCTATGCTGTAAAGCTAGAAATAGATGTTCTATGACAAGGGTGGCACCTGCAGGACAAAGTGAGAATTTTTCTGTTTTTTTTTTTTCTTTCATTATTTTACTTTGATTGACAGAGAAATTTAGTAGGGCATGGAGGAGAGGCAGTGAACATGAATTTCCCACTAGAGTTGCTAGATATGAAATTTTTGCTAATAATAATAGAGATATTGCAGAAAAACTATTTTTTTATAAGGTACACAGGGAAGCACTGTGGAACAGAGGGGAAAAGGCAGACTCCTCTTCACAAATATTGGCTGTATCATTCCCCAGCTGAATGGCTTTAGGCAAAGCCACTTCACATTTCTTTCTGAGCTGTAGAATCTACATGTATGAAATAAGGATAATAATACCTTGCAGGGCTGTTGCCTCCTGACATCTTAAGGGAGATTCACAGCCACAGAAAACTTAACCTAACAAAGAGTAGCCTGCAATTGTACAATCTCTGAGGCTATTCCAGGCCTGCAAACCTACTCCTTCAGGAAATAAGATGCTAAACAGATGCAACCATAAAGAAGCATCTTCACCAAAGGTCCCCACCTCACCTGGGCCCATGGAAGATAAAGAGAAGGGAGAGCCTTCCAGAGTGGTCAAATTGTATGACTAATGAGCTCATTTCACCTCAGAGTCAGCAGTCTTGGTAAGTGTTCAAGGTCAGAGGCCACTGTGGGATGTTCCCCATTTTTCTCTCTTCCAAGTGGAAGGTTTTAATTTCAATTGTCATTATCTCTCCCTGTAAATGTATAATGTGAGTGATGGTTTTCATTTAATCATCGTTTGCTGGACTATGAGAAGCCACATTAGGACCCAACTAAGAATACTTGTCACCTGCAGATTCTGGACTGGGGCAATAACTGCTTTATTTATGAGCTTAGGGCTGTTTATCCCATCTCCTTCTGGGATGTGGATGAACACAACTTTTATTGTAAATAGTGGAGCTGCATTATATTGACATGGCCATCTTTGAAAATATAGGCCTAGGTAGGAAGGTGTGTGATCTTGTGACTCAGGCCTGGACGCATGGAGCAGCACGTCTCCCTGCCCTGGTGATGGTTCAAGGACAGACATGTGATACAAGCGAAGTCAACAAGAATCAGGTCTAGGTCTTTGTGCTGAACTTGGAACTGTGGGGACAAAAGCCTGGTGCTGTCTGGGGCCACTACAAGAGGGAGACCATCTGGGAACAGAGCCAAACAGAGGGAAGGGGAGAGAGACACAGAAAGAGAGAGATAGTAAAACAGAGATGGGAACACAGAGAGATAGGGAGAAAAGCCAGGCTTGATAACATCCTTTGAGTCATTGGGTCAAGGCATGTCTCTCAATACAACCACTGACTTCTTTAATGTGAATCTTTTTTCTTCTCTGTTGCTTAAACCAGATTAAGCTGAGTTTCCTGCTACTTTGTGACTGAATTGGTTCTTATTAACTTATATGAATATGTTATGCCCCTTCAGAAAAAAAAATGCATAAGAAAACTTCATAGAGATAACATTTTTCACCTACTGGATTGACAAAAATCCAAACACTCGATAACATGTGGTTGAATAAGTGGTGAGTCAAAGGCATTCACATAGAGGACTGGATCATATATAAATTGCTACAATCGTTAAGTGGAGAAATTTGGAAAGTCTATAAAAATTACAAATGCATTTGCCCTTTGACCCAAAAAGACTACCTCTATGAATTTAGTATATACATGTACAAGAGAAAGACCGGTGTTCTGATTATTCTTTATTTGCTTCTCCACTCCATTTCCATTTTTAGTCCTTTTCTGCCATGCTTTTTGGTCCAGGAGACTGATCTCTACTGAGTGCATCACACAAACTCCTCAACCTCTGACTACTTTTCAGATGGGATTAATGTTAATGGAGGGATGGAACATCAGCAGGAGATTGAGAGGGAGAGGCAGATAGAGGTCAAGATATTTATTCCACAGACTCCTGCTTTGACAAGAGTGATTCTGGAAGAGATTTTGTTTCTCTATCACTATAGCTAATGTCAATTGGCCCCTTCCATAACTATAGCCATCACCAGACTCTAATGACTCCAATTCTGCCCCATTGTCCCTGAAGGCAAAATGTTGGTGACAAGTATATTCTACAGCTAATCCCTGGTATTCATCATTTTTTTCAGTTCCCTTAACCCTACTTATCTGTAATAGTTTTGTTTTTCAATGAAATCAACATTAAATCAGTAGACTAAATGATAGATTGTCCTCTATAACGTGGGTGAGGCTCATCCAACCAGCTGAAGGCCTTAGTACAACAAAAGTCCAATACTCCGCCACTGATAAGGGAGAATTCTCCTGTTGAAAGTGTTCAGACTGGAAGATCATCTCTTCCTGGTGTTACAGAAGCTTCTGACCCTCAGACTCAGATTGGGACACTGGATCTGCAGATTCTGGATTTGTCAGCCTCCATAATCTTGTGAGCCAATTCCTTATAATAAATCTCTTTCTATATCTATACTGTTGGTTCTGTTTCTCTGGAGAACCCTAACTATTGTACCATCTATCTTAAAATATTTCCTTCACTAAATTCTCTTCAGTTAAATTCCTTGAATATGTCATTTTTGTCCTGTGGGGGCCTTGACTGATGCATTAACCAGTATCAAGAATGGTCCAAAGGAACATCCTCTCAAAATGGATTCTGTTGCCAATATCCTTGATAATCTCACAGATATCCTCTGCCAGAGGAAGTAGTGTACTAGTAATTCATGGTATGTAGCAATGTCATAATTACTCGAGTTACTGGTATAGGATGTAGTACAAGTGGATGGCAAGGCATGATCAAATGACTATGGGTCTTGACTGCTCTGGTAACAATGGGGATTACAATTTTTATCCTGGTTTCTCCTGACTGCCTTGGAGAGCTTACAAAAAGAGGGAGGGGTGGGAATTAGCCTAAAGACTTCAACTTTCAACTCAAAGAACAAGAAGAGAATCAAGAGAATCAAGAAGTCTCAGTGGTGGCCTTAAATAATTCCTATTTAGAGGGCACGAATGACTGAAAATCAGGCCCAAAGACCAACTGTATGTGTTGTAGAGAAACAGCACTAGCTGAATGTTCAACCTCTCTAGGTGTCATATGCCAATGAAGACACTAGTTAATGAGGGTGGGATTCAGAGACTTGAAATAAGAGCATTTGGGTAACTATACATGAGGCTGAGAATTTTGAATACTGAAATCTCCTTAAATCTTTCCGCCCTGAGTAAACAGCCCATCCTTTCCTTCTCTTTCCCCAGGGATCTTGACTTTCTTTTCATATATTTCTCTTGTTGACTTAAACTTACGGCAGTCACCTCATAAGGGGAGCCAAATCTTCCTCCACCCAGACTCACCAACCCTAATTTACCTCTAGACCCATAATGATACTTAAACACTGGAGAGTCCAAAGGGAGAATTGCAAGGTCTTCTCTGGGAGGAGATAAAGTATATTCATTTGTATTAGCAAGACTATTGGTAAAAACCACTGGCATTGATTCTAAGTGTGTTAGATGAAACATAAGGCTGTATCAGGCCAGATATATTATTATGAATCCCACAAAGGGTGTGTGGTTTAATGTGTTGGCTCAAGCAACTAGCTGCAGTTATTTGAAACCTAGGTGATGGGCCCACAGCTAGTGAGGCTGTGATGGTGGAACTTTCTGAGCAAGCTGTAGAAGACATACTTCAAAGGCTTAAGTTGATGGGAATGTAGAAGTGGATATATTTATACATAGGTTGCATAACCACTTCCCATCCCAATTATAACCAGCAAGAGGACCAGAAGACACTTACCAAGACTTTAAGGAATGCCTTGGTGAAAGGAACAGCAGCATCCTTAAAAAGCACTATTTTGAAAAGCTAGATTTGGTAGGCATGTGATGGGAGACGCCTCCATAGAAATGAGCCTGATTTCAGTGGAAATGGTAGATGTACCTGGATTGGTAGTTATCAAAGTGGCTTTGCTTGACCATCAGAGATAAAACGGGAATGCTTATTTTAACAAGTCACAGGGTGCATATGGTAATCAGAGTATTTTGATTCATAAACCCATTAAATTTACACTGTGCTAATTGGAGCTGGTAAACAGGAAGTAGCAAGCACCTTAGAAAGACACATACATGCATGCCACACAGGAGGAGACAAACTTTGTGAAAGCACAGAAACCTGTTCTATCAGTGAAGTCTCTAGGGGTCAGTGGTCTGGGGATCTGTGTGAGAGACTAGTTGCTACACCCAACAATATCACTGCAAATAAATAGAGACAACGTATAGTGAGCTTCTTTGGAATTTAGAGCCAAGATATTCCATATTTGGCTCCATTGCTGCAGCCCCTTTATTTGTTAACCCATAAGATAACCAATTTTGTTGGGGCCTTGAGCAAAAGATAGTCAGGCCAGTGGTATACTGATAAATGTTTAATAACAGGTCTCCAGAGAAAGACAAATATCATATGACTTCACTCATATGAGGACCTTAAGACACAAAACAGGTGAACACCAGGGAAGGGAAGCAAAAATAATATAAAAACATGGAGGGGGACAAAACATAAGAAGCTCTTTTTTTTTTAATTTTTTTTTTAACGTTTATTTATTTTTGAGACAGAGAGAGACAGAGCATGAACGGGGGAGGGGCAGAGAGAGGGAGACACAGAATCTGAAACAGGCTCCAGGCTCTGAGCTGTCAGCACAGAGCCCGACGCGGGGCTCAAACTCACCGACCATGAGATCATGACCTGAGCCGAAGTCGGACGCTTAACTGACCAAGCCACCCAGGCGCCCCAAGAAGCTCTTAAATATGGAGAACAAACAGAGGGTTCCTGGAGGGGTTGTGGGAGAGGGGATGGGCTAAATGGATAAGGGGCATTAAGAAATCTACCCCTGAAATCATTGTTGCACTATATGCTAACTCACATGGATGTAAAATAAAATAAAATAAAATAAAATAAAATAAAATAAAAACAATAGCTCTCCAGAAAAAGCAAAAAACAAAAACAAAACAAAACAAAACAAAACCCTAATTTGTAGCATTTGCTACCTTTTCTGGTGTCAATACTCCCATCATGGCTAATCCCAAGCTACCAATGTGACATCAACTAACTCACAAAATTTCTGAAAATTTAATAGTTGGTTCTTACCAGACAGTATGAGGTAGGTCCAGGATACCATGGATCAAGACTAAGGTGCAACTGGCCTGCTCTTGGGACTTATATGATCCAGCAGTCCTGCCTTTACTTGACAATGGCAGATAGGGATGCTATACGAATGTTCTGCAAGGCCCAACATCACAGGGAAGATCTTGAGGGGTTTTTTTTATTACCAAGTTTTTAATTTTAATTCCAGTATAGATAATATACAGAGAGGGTTTTGAATTAAAGCCTTTTCGGTCAATGCATATTGTCCATTTGGCTTGCAACCAGGCTGTAGCTGAAACTGCATTTCTGACCCCTGGACAGCAAGCCACCATGTGATCCAAACTCACTCATTGCCATTCTCTATTCTTCTGTACCCTATTCTGAACCCCAGCACTTAAATTTTAGAGAGTGCACCACCTGGGATTTTTCTTCTCTGGCTTCTAGTTGGGATTGAGCAATGCAAGGAGACTGGAAGTCAGGAGGAGGGAAAGGCCAGACAGAGACTTATCCTCACTACCCTCCCCCCCCCACTCTCCCCCTGCCTCGTTGTGATTCTGCCAATTCCTGTGCTCCTCTATGGTCACAGCTTCTGTCTCCCACATTCCCAGCTCTTGCCAGCCCCAGGTAACACAGTTTTCTTTCCTTTCACTTCAAGCCCAGAGATGCTAAACCACCTGTGGATTTTGCTTCATCTCTAGTTTTCACCATCCTTTGAGGATTCCCTTAATCTTGCCCATCCTTCTGTAGATGATCACTTCATTATACTCTCTCCAGTTAAACTCCTTTGAACATATCCTGGTTCCTGCAGGACTCTAGGTGGTGCAATGACTAACATTAAAGAATTAGCCACTACAGCTCCACGTGCAACAGGCAGCAAGTGGACATACTCCAGAGCACAGGTTTGGGGACAGAATGACTGCATTTGCCCCACCACTCACAGTTTTGTGACCATAGGCAAGTTACACATCTCTTTTTCTCAGATTATTAATCTGTAAAATGAAAATAGCATCCGAATGCAATGGGTTGTAGAAAGGATATGTAATATAAATTATGTGGAAAAAGGCTGTACGTGCAAGATGAGTGATAGCATGGTAAGTAGAATTTCTAAAAGATAGGGAGATTATCTGGGTGGGTCTGATCGAATCACATGACTCCCCCTTTTTTTTAGAAGACTTTTTTTTTTTTAATGTTTATTCATTTTTGAGAGCAGAGACAGTGTGTGAACGGGGGAGGGGCAGGGAGAGACGGGACACACCGAATCTGAAGCAGGCTCCAAGCTCTGAACTGTTGGCACAGAGCCAACCTGGGGCTCAAACTCATGAACTATGAGATCATGACCTGAGCCAACTGTGAGATCATGACCCAAGCCAAAGTTCCATGCTTAACCACCAAATGAGCCACCCACGTGCCCCTAATCACATGACTCCTTAAAAGCAGAGAGCTTCCTCCTTCTGGTGGCAGAAAGGGAAGTCAGAAAGATTCCAAGCTGTGAGAAGAACTTGGTGCTGTGTGTTCATACTAATTAGGAATGAAGGGGCTGTGGGAGGGGAATGAGTCTCCCTGGGGATCAGGGAGGGGCTCCTGGCTGCCAGCCAGCTAAGAGGCAGGAACCTCAGTCCCACAACCCCCAGAACTGAAATTTGCTGACACCCAAAATGAACCTGGAAGTGGAGCCTCCAGATAAGAGCCCAGCTGAGCCAACAACTTAACTTTCTCCTGGTTGGTCCCTGAGCAGAGAGCCCAGTCAAACTCCTCTGTATTTCTGATCTATAGAACATAAGGTAACAAATGGGGTTGTTTAAGCCACTAAGTTTGTGGTAATGTGTTACAGCAACAATAGAAAAAAAAAATCGGTTGCTATTTTTATTAGTATTACATAATTATAGACAATAAAATTGGAATCAGCTTAAATACCCATAAATAAATAATCGTACATTCATACAATGCAATAGTATGTAGTTGTTTAAAAAATATAAGGAGGTTCTTTATGCATTACTATAGAAAACTCATATACAGGTTTATGTAGGAAAAAAGTGCAGAACAGTCTGTATCATATGTTGTCATATGTAATAAAAGGAGGCAAAATAATGTGTTTATATTTGTATGTACATATGCATTAAAATTCTCTGGAATGATACAGGAGACTAATTACTGTGGTTACCTGTTTTGAGGCATTCTGAATAAGAACTAGGTAGATGGGGGCCAGATGAGAGGGAGATTATTATATACCTTTCCACGCTTTCTGAACTTTGTATCATATAAATATTCTCTATTCAAAACATTAGAAATGATTTTTTAAAAAAGGGAAAATAGAACCCTACTACGTATCTTGGAGTTGTAGAATTCGGAACACATGTGTGGGTTTATGAATATGAACGTCAGCCACATAAAGTGGTTTCTTCCATCTTCTAGAATTTCTGGTCTATGGCAGTCTTGAGATGTCAGAGCGGAAGACCAAGAAAGAGATAGTCTATGGTCACGGTGGCACCTGCAGGACAAAATGAGAATTTTTGTGTGTTGATATCAGGTTTTTGAGAGACGTGTATTGGCAAGGGTGAATGCTGAGTCCCCAGTGGAATAGCTAAGCAGAAAAGCTTTACTAATGACTGATGAGACTGCACCAAAGACATGCTTACCCAGGTCACACCGGGTAGGAAGTGCAGAGTGGTGAGATAAACTTAAGTTTGCTGAGGCTGCACATTTTTGCTGTATCATGCTGTATCTGCGGGTTCTGGGAGCATTAGTATCTTCACATGCACAAACATGCCCCATTTGAAGAGCTGTATAATATTGGAAAGAGTACATATAGTGTGCTAAATCTGGGGCCAGGCACATGGTCAGTTTTCAGTAGCCAGTAGCCAGCATATTCTTGTACTTTAGTATTCTTCAGTAGCCTTATGCTCACAAGGCCAGCCGCCCTACAAGGTTCGTCCTGTTTCAGCCCAGCCCCCACTTGGAGGCTTATTTAGCTTTTCTCAACTTCCCATGAGCAAGCTCATCACACCAAGAACAATTTAGCTGTCATGAATCTCTTAATATCAAACCAGCACCGCCCATCTTCCCACTCCTCACTGCTCTCAATATTTGGGACCGGTTTTGAAAACTCTTGTGTGTCTGTTTCATTTTGCAAGAAAAATATCACGAATTATGTTGATACAGTTTTTGTGACCTGACACCAGCATGTATTTATCCACATAATGACATGACATTTTCTCCTCTGGGATTGTAATTAAACTTGAGCCTGACCTTTCCTCACCTTCAGAACATACAGGTTCTTCTGAGTCTCTGTTAGCCTTATGTAAATATGCACAGTATCACATTTTTAGAGTGATATGCTCCTGTATGCGTGAAAAACTCAAGCAAAATAGTTTGAGGTCATGAGCTGAAAGAAATTCATTAGTAATTTTAAACCATGAATAAATGTGAAAGGTTTTGTAACTCAGTGAAAGGAATATTTGCTAGGGTACCAAACTAGGCAAGTATGATTATTTAAAGAAAATAAGTATAGAGTTATGTTTTTATGCCTAAAATAGAAGGAGGGTTGATTCTGTGCTCCTATGATGTTTAGACTAACTAAAGAAGAGAAAACTAGGCAGTAAGAAGATATGGTGATTATGATTCAAAGTAGTGCAGGATCTAGACAGAATTAGGGGAAAAAAACAAGGGAAGAAAGAACCCTGTGTTTCCAAGCAGATGGTGCTGCATATCATAAATATTGTGATGGAGATAATGACCCTGGGGGTTCTGGGCTGATCAGATGACACTATAATGGAGATTTCAACAACCTGGATGATAGGAATTACCAGATTTATGAAGTATCTTTAACATCAAACTCTGAATGAAACATTGGAACAGACATAATTTTTAAAATTATAAGATAATGGAGAAAACAAAATCAATTTAGCAGTACATATTCTATTGGAGAGGCAAAGTTGGTATCAGCGACATTACTCACATTGGCTTATGGAGTGTCACGTCTTTATATCCTTGAATAAGGTTTATTCTTAAAAGTTATATAGAATTTATTTGGTGTTTTTACTGTGGGAAAATGTATTGTAATTTTGATTCAATATATTGGTGTCTTTACTGTGTGAAATGTATTACAACTTTTACAAATGTGTATACATGAAGTATTTAAATTTTCTTTTTTTTTAATGTTTATTTATTTTTGAGAGAGACAGAGAGAGAGAGAGAGAGAGAGAGAGAGAGAATGAGGCAGAGCACTAGTGGAGGAGAGGCAGCGAGAGAGAGGGAGACACAGAATCCGAAGCAGGCTCCAGTCTCCAAGCTGTCAGCACAGAGCCTGACGCGGGGCTCGAACTCACAAACCGCGAGATCATGACCTGAGCCCAAGTCAGACGCTCAACTGACTGAGCCACCCAGGCACACCTTCTTTTTCTTCTTCAGTCAGGTTTGTAAGTAATATGTTTCTAGAAATGTGCCCATTTAATCTAGGTTTTCAAAGTCACTGGCATGAAATTGTTGTTGCAGGGTCAGTAGCATTGGCAGCTCAGGGGTTCCTTTGTGATAATTTTTTGAAACAATCATAGACTTGCAAGAAGTTGCAAAAATAGTACAAAAAGTTCCTGTATACCCCTCACCCAACTTCTCCTAATAGTAACATTCTACAATATGAAAACTAGGGAGTTAATACTGGCTCAGTTCTATTGACTTGACCCAAACCTTGGATTCCACCAGGCTACATTTTGCGCTACATTTTGTAGTTCTAAGAAATCTAACCACTTGTATAGATTCACATGGCTGCCATCATAATCAAGATAAGGAACTGTTCCCTCATCTCAAAGGCCCTTGCCTGTGCCACACTTCTATAATCATACCCTCTTGCCACCTACCTGCTTAATCCCTGACAAGCACTGATCTCTTCTCCATCTCTATAATTCTGTCCTTTCAAAATTATAGGAATGGGATCATATTGTATGCAAACCTTAAATACTGGCTTTTCCTCACTCAGAATGATGAATGTTATGAACAGTTCTTTCTATGCTTATTTGCAACCCATATTCCCTCTTTGGTTAAGTGCCCATTTCAGTGTTTCAGTCATATCTAAGAATTCTTTGCTTAGCCCTAGGTCATGAAGATTTTTTCTAAACGATTTCATCTGAAAGTATTATAGTTTTACATGTTCTCTTATGTTCCATTTTGAGTTAATTTTTGTGCAAGCTGGCAGGTTTACATCACAATTCATCTTTCTTTTTTTTTTTTTTAATCTTTTAAATGTTTATTTTGAGGGGGGGCGGGGAGAGCAAACAGGGGAGGCACAGGGAGAAAGGGAGATACAGAATCTGAAGCAGGCTCCAGACTCTGAGCTATCAGCACAGAGCCCCATGTGGGGCTGCAACTCATGAACTGTAATGTCATAACCTGAGCTCAAGTCAGATACTTAACTGCCTGTGCCACCCAGGGGCCCCACAATTTGTCTTTCTTACTGTGAATGTCCACCTGTTCTAGCACCATGTGTTGATAATGCTATTCTTTCTTCATTGAATTTTTTTCGTATCTGTGTCAAAAATGTGTTACCTATGGGGATGCCTGGGTGGCCCAGTTCAATAAGTGCTCAACTCTTGATTTCAGCTCAGGTCATGATCTCACATTCATGGGACTGAGTCCATGTTGGGCTCCGTGCTGACAGCATGGAACCTGCTTGGGATTCTCTTTCCCACTCTCTCTTTGCATATATCCCCCTCAAAATAAATAAATAAACATTTCTTAAAAACTTTGTTGGCCATACTTGTGTAGGTCTATTTTTAATCTCTCTTTTCTGTTCCATTGATCCATGTGTATATACCTCTATAAACCTATCTTGATTACTGCAGCCACGCAATAAGACTTAAAATAAGGTACTCCGATTTCTCCAACTTTATTCTTCTTTTTCAAAAATATTTTCACCTATTCTAGTTTATTTGCCATTCCATATGAATTTTATATTAAGACAGACTATATCTACAGAAATATTGTATTTTTAATAATACATTTTGATATTAATTTTGATATGAATTGCATCACATCTCTAGATAAATTTAAGAAGAATTGATATTTTTACTATGTTGAGGTTTTCAATCTATGAACATAGTGTTTCTCTTTATTTTATTGCTGCTTTATTCTATTGGTATTTATTTTATCAGCATTTTATACTTTGCAGCATACAGTCCTATAAACCTTTTGTTAGACTTATGCCTGGTATTTCATTTTTTAAAAATATTTTAATTAATTTTATCTCTTAAATTTTGGTTTCCATTTGTTTATGAACAGTATATAGAAATATGACTGAGTTTTTGTGTTTTGCTCTTGTATCTGTTGATCCTACCAAACTCACATATTAGTTCTAGGGCTTTTTTGGTTTGTTTTGTTTTTGAGGGATGGATGGTGACAAATTCAGCCCATTGTTCTTATAAATAAACTTTCATAAGACCTTGCTAATTTGTTAATGTTTTGCCTATGGCTGCTTCATGCTATAATAGCAAAGTTGAATAGTTGTGACAGAGACCATATTGCCTGCAAAACTGAACATAATTTACTACCTACCCCCTTTCAGAAAAAGGTTGCTGATATCCTATGTAGACAATTATGTCATATGCAAATAGGATCAATTTCATTTACTCCTTTCCTATCTGTATGCCTGATATTCTTTTTTTGGCTTAGGCACTGCTTAGGACTTCCAGCATTATGTTGACTAAGAGTGATAAGAGTGAGCATTCTTTCCTGCTTTTTAACTTTAGAGAAAAAGCATTTGTTTATTCACCATTAACTATGATGTTAGCTGTAGATTTTTATAGATGCTCTTTATGAGGTTGAAGAAATGCCCCTTTATACCTAGTGTTCTGAGAATTTACATTGAATATTTTTTCAATGCTTTTTCTGTGCCTATTTATATAATTATGTGGGTTTTCTTCTTTTATCTATTAATATGTCAGATTACATTGATTTTCAAATTTTGAACTTGACTTTTATCTATGGAATGAATCTTGCTTAGTTGTGATACGTAATTCTTATACTATAAGCCACACATATCTTATGTATACATATATATATATATATATATATATATATAAGATACAGAATACTTGTATATTACTGAATATAATTTGCTAATATCTTACTGAGAACTTTTATGTTTATCATTTTCTTATTTTTTAATATCTCTAATTTTGGTATGAGTGTGATACTAGGTTCATAAAATGAGTTGGACATGCCTCCTCTTTTATTTTCCAAAACAGATTACATAGAAGGTGTTGATTCTGGTTTGGAGAAATGTTCATTGAAACCACCTTGGCTTGCAGATTTCTTTTTCTGGAGCTATTTAATTTCTAAATTAATGTATTTGGTAGTTATCAGACTATTCAGATTATGGGTTTCATTTTTGGTGAGTTTCAATACGTGTGGTTTTCCAGGAATTCATTCATTTTATCGAAGTGATCAAATGTATGTATGTACAGTCAGTGATAGTGTCCCTTTATTATTCATTTGATATGTGCAGGGTTTGCAGTGGTATTCCCTTTTTCATGCCTAACATTGGTAATTTGCATCTTTTCTCTTGTTTTCTCTATCAATCTTGTTATGAGTTTATCAATTCCATTGATATTTTTAAGCAACCAGCTTTTGATTTGATTGATTTTCTCTATTGTTTTTCTGTTTTCAACTTTTTGTATGATTTCAATTCTTTTACATTTGCTGAGGCTTGTCTTAAAACCAAAGGTATGGTCTTGGTGAATATTCTGTGTGCAATAGAAAAAAATTTGTATTCTACTGTTGCTGGGTGGAATGTTCTATAAATATCAGTCAGATCACATTGATTGATAGTATTTTTCAGTTCTGCTATATCCTTGCTGATCTTCTTCTCTTTTTCACTTCTCTTAGTTCTTGCTTTATGTATTTTGGTTTTTTTAAATTTTTTAATGTTTTATTTATTCTTGAAAGAGAGAGAGACAGAGAGAGAGAGAGGGAATGGGCTAAGGAGGGACAGAGGGAGAGAGGGACACAGAATCCGAAGCAGGCTCCAGGTTCTGAGCTGTCAGCATGGGGCCCGATGCGGGGCTCGAACTCAAAAGCCGTGGGATCATGACCTGAGCCAAAACCAGACGCTCAACCGACTGAGCCACCCAGACATCCCTTGCTTTATGTATTTTAAAGATTGGTTGTTTGGTATACACACATTGAGAATTGTGTTGTCTTTTTTGATGGATGATCCTTGTTATTATGTAATGTGCTGCATCTTCTTTGCTCTCAAGTCTACTTTACCTAATATTAATATAGCCACTCTCACTTTATTTAATTAGTATTTGAATGGTATAGTTTTCTCATCTTTTTACTTCTATTATTTTTTAACTAAAAATTTTTTTGTAATGTTTTATTTATTATTTTGAGAGAGAAAAAGAGACAGAGACAGAGCGCGAGCAAGGGAGGGGCAGAGAGAAAGGGACACACAGAATCCGAATTAGTCTCCAGGCTCTGAGCTGTCAGCATAGAGGCTGATGCAGGGCTCGAACCCACAAACTGTGAGATCATGGCCTGAGCCAGAGTTGGAGACACAACCGACTGAGCCACCCAGGCACTCCTCACCTTTTTACTTTTAACTTAACTACATCATTATATTTAAAATGAATTTCCTGAAAAGATGCCCAACATCACTAATATCAGAGAATTGCAGGTCAAAACCACAGTGGGATATCACTTACACTGTCAGAATGGCTAGAATAAAAAAGATAAGAAATAACAAGTATTGGCAAGAACGTGGAGAAAAAGGAACCTTCCTACAGGTAGATTAATAGGAATGTAAATTGGTATAGCCCCTGTGGAAAAAAGTGTGGAGGTTCCTCAAATAGTTAAAAATAGAAATACCATATGATCCAGTAATCCCATTACTGGTTACCCTAATAAAACAAAAACACTATTCAAAAACATATATGCACCCCTGTGTTTATTGCAGCATTATTTACAACAGGTAAGGTATAGAAGTAACTTAAGTGTTCATCAATAGATGAATGGATAAATATGATGTGGTGTGTGTAGGTACATACACACATTCACATATACATACATACATACATGTATATATCTACATACATGTATATAGATGTATGTGTGTGTGTGCATGTGTGTGTGTGTGTGTGTGAGAGAGATCTTGCCATTTGTGACAACATGGATGGACCTAGAGGGTATTATGCTAAGTGAAATCAGACTGAGAGAAAGAAATACTATATGATTTCACTTATATATGGAATCTAAAAAATATAACTTACATATGGAATCTAAAAAAATAACTAATGAACAAACAAAAAGCAGAAACAGATCCATAAATACAGAAAACAAACTGATGGTTGCTAGAGAGGAGGTGGGTGAGGAGATGGGCAAAATGGCTGAAAAAGAGTGGAATACAGGCTTCTGGTTATGGAAAGAATAAGTCACAGGGATAAAAGTTACAGCATAAGGAGGAGAGTCAATCATATTGTAATGGTGTATGGTGACAGATGGTAGCTACACTTGTGGTGAGCACAGCATCACATATGGACTTAGTGAATCAGTAGGCTGTACACCTGAATCTAATGTAACAGTATGTGTCAACTGTACTTCAGTATAAACAAACAAACAAATAAAATTAATTTCTTGCTAATAGCATATAGTTTGGTCGTGGTGTTTATTCACTCTGTTAGTATGTTATTTAATTATGTAGATACACATTAGAAAATTTTATAATTTTACTTCCACTTGACTATCATAATAATAATTTTTCAAAACTCATAAGGAGAATGATATTTTATTTTATTTACCCATATATTTACCCATTCTATGGCTCTCTCTTTATTCTTGATGTTCTAGGTTCTTTCTATTATTATTTTCTTTCTGTTGGAGTAGCTTCTTTCAGAAATTTTTTTAGGTCAGGTCTACTGACAACAATTTTTTTTTTAAGTTGTCTTCATTTGAAAAAGTTTTTGTTTTTGGTGGATATAGAATTCTGAGTTTATAGTTCTTTTCTTTCAGCAATTGAATATATTTTGCTACTTCCTTTTGACTCCTATCATTTCTGATAAGAATTTCACTGTTACTTGAATTGTGTTATTTGAAATGTGGTTGTTTTTTGTTTTTGTTTTGTTTTTCTTTCTGGATCTTTTAGGATTTTTTTCTTTATCCTTAGTTTACAGAAGTTTGATTATGATGTGTCTGGGAATGGTCTTCTTTGGGTTCATCTTGTTTGTGCTTTACTCAGCTTCTTGAATCTATAGTTTATGTCTTTTGTCAGATTTAGGAAGTTTTTCACCATTTTTTGTTCAAAAATTTCTCAGCCCCACACATTTTCCTCTCTTCTTCTGGGACTCTGATGACACAAATGTTATATCTTATATTATTATTCCATAGGTTCTTAAGGTTCTATTCATTTTTTTTCAATTGCCTTTTTGACTGTTGTTCAGATATTGTAATTCTTAATGATCTACCTTCAAATTTACAGATATTTGCATCTATGTTCACAAGAGATGTTGGTCTATAATTTCCCTTCTTGTAATGTCTCTGATTTTAATTTTAGGAAACGTTGACCTCATAAAATTAGTTTGGAAGTATTCCCTCTGTTTCTATCTTCTGAAAGGGATTGTATTGGTGTAATTTCTTCCTTAAATATTTGGTAGAATTCACTAGTGAACCCATATGGTCTTGACACTTTCTTTTTTTGAAGGTGATCAATTATTGATTCAATTTTTTAATAGAAATAGGTCTATTCAGATTGTCTATTTTGTTTGTTTGTTTGTTTGTGTTTGGCAGATTGTAGCTTTCAAAGAATTTGTAAATTTCATCGAGGTTATCAAATTTGTGGGCCTAAAGTTGTCCATAGAATTTTTACCTTTTTAATGTCAGGGCAATATGTAGTGGTGTTTTCTCTTTCTTTTCTAATATTAGTAATTTGCATCCTTCTTTTTTTCTTGGTGAAGCTGGCTAGAGGCTTGTCACTTCTATTAAACTTTTCAAAGAGCCAGCTATTTGTTTAACTTATTTTTTTCTACTGATTTCACACTTTCAATTTCATTGATTTCTGCCCTAATTTTAATTATTTCTTTTTTTTCTGCTTATTTTGAATATAATTTGTTCTTTTCTTAAATATGCCGGCAGCCAGATTTAGCTCTAATTCTGTAAGATGGTGTGTTAACCACTTAACTATAATATAAAGGTTAAAGGAAAAATATTAAGAATATAGCTAGTATAAGATAAAAATATTATATAAATTAATATCTAAATTATATAAATATAAATATTATATAAATATAATATAAAAAGAGATAAGTTGTAACATTAAAAAGATTAAAAAGGAGGGAATAAAAGGGTAGTTTTGTATATAATCAAAGTTAAGTTGCTATAAGAATAATATGGACTGTTTATAAGATGTTTTGTGCAAGCATCATGATAACCACATAAACATATAGTAGGTTCACAAAAGACAAAGAGGAGGGAAACAGAGCATACCACCATGGAAAATCACCAACTCACAAAGATAGGCTGCAGGAAAGGAAAAAGGGAATTATAAAACTATAAAACAGCCAGAAAGCAATTGATAACATGGCCTTAGGAAAGTCCATACATATAAATAAATACTATAAATGTAAATGGATTGAATGATCTAATCAAAAGGTACAGAGTGGCTGGATGGATTAAAAAAACAAGACTCAACTATATGCTACCATCCAGAGACTTACTTCAGCTTTAAGGACATTTTCAGGCTCAAAGTGAAGGGATGAACAAAGATATTCCATGCAAGTAGAAACCAAAAGAGAGTGAGGGTAGCTATATTTATATTAAACAAAAGAGACTTTAAGCCAAAAATAATGAGAAGAGCAAAGTAGGGCATTAAATAATGATAAAGGGGTCAACTCATCGAGAAGATACAACTATTGTAAATATATATGCACTCAACATTAGAGCGCCTAAATATATTCAGCAAATACTAACAGATCTGAGGGGGAAAATAAACAATATAATAATAGTTGGGGACGTCAATACCCAAATTTAAACAATGTATAGATCATCCAGGCAGAAAAAAATGAGGAAATACTAAATTTGAGTTATTTTTTTGAACAAATAGACCTACACAAAATGACCAATAGACCAAAGAAAAAATCATGAGAAATAAAAAACATCTTAAAACAAATGAAATGGAAACACAAAATACCGAAACTTACGGGATATAGCAAAAGCGGTAATTTGAGAGAAGTTCATGATTATAAATGCCTACACTGAGAAAAATAGAAGGGTTTCAAATAGACAACCTAACTTTACCTCTCAAAGAAAAAAAACAGAGTCCAAATTAGTAGAAAGAAGAAAATAACAAAGATCAGAGCATAGGTAAATGAAATAGATATTAGAAAAACAATAGAAAAGATCAACAAAACTAAGAGCTGGACACATGAAAAGATGCTCTATATCATTAATCATTAAGAAAATGCAAAGAAACCACAATGAGATATCACCTCATACTCGTTAGAATGGCTAGCATCAAGAAGACAAGGGAATATGGAGGAAAGGGAATTTTCGTGCACTGTTTCTGAGAATGTAAATTGCTGCAACCAGTATGGAAAACAGTATGGAGATTCCCCCAAAAGATAGAAATATGATTCAGTAATTCCATTTCTAGGTATTGATCCAAAGAAAATGAAAACACTAATTCAAAAAGATTTTGCACCCTCATGTTCATTGCAGCATTATTTACAATAACCAGGATATGGAACAACCTAAGTGTCCATCAGTGCACAAATGGATTAAGGTGAACGGGATATTATTCAGCCATTAAAAAGAATGAAATCTTGTTATTTTGTTCTTTTTCATTTTTTTTCATTCAACATGAATGGACCTCAAGAGTGTTAAGTGAAATGAGTCAGAGAAAGATAAATATCATATAAATAACATAAGACAAAGAAAAAGTAGCTAGGCTCATGATGTAGAGAATAGATTGGTAGTTGCAAGAGACAGGGATGGGGGTGTGGGAGAAATGGGTGAACTGTTTTGTTTTGTTTTTAATTTAAATAAGTTATGTAAAATTAAAAACTTGATTTTGAATCACAGTAAGTGTTTAAGGGCTTTAGAAAGCACTATAAGTCTTAGTGATTATAAATAGCTACTTCAATACAACATTAGTTTTCCAAACGATAATTAAATTTGAGCATAAAAACCATGACTATATGAGTAGAAAGTGTTACAGTAAACAAAACTCGAAATTTTGTATTTCACAAGAAAAATCTTAATACTCAAAACACTCAAACTTACAGCTGCAAAAGCTTTGGAGGCAATGTGCTTTATGTAACTTTTGTTGACTTCATGGCTAAATACACAATTCCAGTTGATTTGCAGTTAAAAGATTAACTGTAAGGACAAAATTCAATTTCTCAAAAAACAAAAAGATTCTAAGACAATTAAATGGGGAAAGCATAGTTTTTTTCAGTAAATCATGGTGGAACAATGCGACATCATGCATAGAGAGGGACAAAAAAGAGACTTCGACTCAGACCTTGCACTATATATAAAAATTAACTCAAAGTGGATTGTAGACTTAAATGTAAAATCTAAAGCTACAAAACGTGTATAAAAAAAGATTAGCTAAATCCTTTGTATTTTGGGTTAGGCAAAGAATTTTTACATACTTCATCAAAAGCACAATATGTAGTAAAAATTGTATAATTTCTGGGGCATCTGGGAGGCTCAGTCAGTTGAGCATCCGACTTCGGCTCAGGTCATGATCTCACGGTTCATGGGTTCAATCCCTGCTTCAGGTTCTGTGCCGACAGCTCAGAGCCTGGACTCTGCTTCAGATTCTGTGTCTCCCTCTCTCTCTGCTCCTCCCACTTACATTCTGTCTCTCTCTAAAAAAATAAATAAACATTAAAAACAATTTTTTTAAATGTAAAACTTCTGCTGTCTAAAGAGGTTGATATTATTTGATTTCAAGAATTATTATAAAGCTATAACAATTAGAGTAGCATGGTTCGTGTGTAAAAGTAGACAAATAGATCAATGGGACAGTCTAAAGCAAGAGTTTGCGAAAAGGCCACATATGTTAAATATTTTAGGCTTAGTGGCTAAGAAGCAAAATCGAAGCTCTTATGTATTTGAAATGAAGCCATTTAAAAATGTAGAAGGTTTTCTTAGTTTATAGACATTAAAAATACAGGTAGCGGGGCACTTGGATGGCTCAGTTGGTTAAGTGTCGACTTCAGCTCAGGTCATGAGCTCACAGTTTGTGAGTTCAAGCCTCATGTTGGGCTCTGTACGTACAGGTCAGAGCCTGGAGCCTGCTTCAGATTCTGTGTCTCCCTCTCTCTGTGCCCCTCCCCTCCTCGCACTCTGTGTCTATCTCTCTCTTTCTGTTAAAAATAAATAAACATTAAAAAAATACAGGTAGCTATTCATATTAGATTCACAGGTTATAGTTTGCCAACCCCTGGTAGGAGAGATTCCAGAGATAAGGCCTACATATACATGGATAACTGAGTTTTTGTTTTTTGGTTGTGGTTTCATTGTTTGTTTTGTTTTTTGGTGTGTGTGTGTGTGTGTGTGTGTGTGTGTGTGTGTGTTTTCTAAAATCACAAAGGCAATGCAGTGGAGAAAAGATAGCTTTTTTAACCATAGTGCTGAAACAGTTGACTATCCTTATGCAAAATCATGAACTTGAATCCATACCACAGTCTTATACAAAAATTAACTCAAAAGAGATCTTAGACTGAAAGGTAAAACTAAAAATGGTAAAACTACCAAAAAAAAAGTAGGAGAAAATCTTTGTGACTTTGGATTAGACAAAAGTTTCTTAGATAAGACATCAAAAACACAATCCACTAAAGAACACAGTAATAACTTGGATTCCCTCAAAATAAAAGATTTCTGGGGCACCTGGGTGGCTCAGTCGGTTAAGTGTCCATCTCTTGATCTCGGCTAAGGTCATGATCACACCATTCTGGAGACTGAATCAGGCTCTACGCTGACACCATGAAACCTGCTTGGGATTCTTCGTCCCTCTTTCTCTGCCCTTCTGCTGCTCACTTGCTTGCTGTCTCCCTGTCTCTCTCTCAAAATAAACAAACAAACACACAAACAAATAAACAAAAAGCCCTTAAAACACAGTTAAGACAATGAATAGACAATCCTCAGAGGAGGAGAAAATATTTGCAAAACATATATGTGATGAAGGACTTGTACCCAGAATACATAAATAATTCTCAAAACTCAACAATAATAAGGAAAAAAATTAACCTAATAGAAATTGACAAAATATTTTAACAGAAACTTCACCAAAGATGATACATGGAATTAAGCACATAAATGGATGCTCACTATCATTAGCCATCGGGGAAATACAAATTAAAGCCACAGTGCGATACCCACCACTACACACTTAGTATAATGACTCAAATTAGGAAGACTATCCAAAACCAGATGTCGTCAGTTATGATGAACAACTGAAGCTCCCACACAATGCTGGTGGGAATTTTGCGAGTTTGGTGGTATCTAAAAAACTTCAACATTCAGCGCCACCTGGGTGGCTTGGTTGGTTAAATGTCTGACTTTGGCTCAGGTCATGATCTAACGTTTCATGGGTTCGAGCCCCACGTCAGGCTCTGTGCTGACAAACGCATAGCCTGGAGCCTGCTTCAGATTCTGTGTCTCCTGCTCTCTCTGCCCTCCCTCGCTGAAACTCTGTCTCTCTCTCAAAAATAAATATACTTAAAAGAAAAACCATAAACATTCATTTCCCATGTAATCCAGCCACTCCACGATTAGTTACTTACCCAAGGGAAAAGAAATATATATTTTTAAAAAGACTCATATACAAATGTTCACAGAGCTTTATTTGAAATAACTCAACCAGAAACCAAAACAAGCCTATCAACGGGTAAATATATAAGTAAATTGTAATTTTATAAATAAATAAATATCCATACAATGAAACACTACTCAGTAATACGACAGAATGATTTACTGATACATGTCAAAATGATGATGCTTGATGAAAGAAAACAGAAAAAGGAGTATGCAGTATATGATTCCATTTATATAAAATTCTAGAAAATGCAAAGTAATATACAGTGATTATACATAGTAATATATAGTGTATGTATGTTGCAGTGCAATCTATAGCAGACAGTGTAATCTATAACAGCAATAATTGCTCAGAGATGGGGGAGCAGTTACAAGTGGGAAGGAAGATTTAAAAGGGGAAATGAGGCAATTTTGAGGATGAGGAATATGTGATTTTCTTGATTGTAGTGATGCATGTAAGTGTATATATGCATCAAAACTTACCAAATTGTAAATTTAAATATATGCAGTTTACTGCATGTCATTATGCCTCAAGAAAATTGTTTAAAAATTCAGCTCTCCCAAAGACATTGCTAAGTATATGAAAGCACATCATAGATTGGGAGAAAATATTTTCAAAATTTATACAATCACTGACTTCCAGAGAGATAGAGTACATGTACTCTCGTCTATCCCTCCAATAACTATAACTAAATACCCTGGACATTATGTGTGAAAAAACAAGAAAACTCTGTAAGGTGGTAAAAAGAATGCAGATAAACTAGGGACCTTGGTACTTGAAGAACAACACAGTAGAAAATTCCCTAGGTTTTCTTTTTGTCTTCTATATCCCAGACTTGGTAATAAAGAAGTAGCCAGCCAGAAATTCCCATGGGAACAGGTAAAAATAGCAACAACAAAAGCCTGCTATCTCTAGCTAGGAACTAGAAAGGAAGCAACCTAGGAAGACAAGACATTTTAGACAATAACTACTCTACTGCAGCCAAACGCCACAGGAAAACACTCCAACTCCACTCCCACTCATGCCAGCAAGGGTTGAGTTGAGGCGTAGACTTCCACCCTGGGAGGCTATAACAAGACCCATAACACACCCATCAGAATGATATCAACAAAGGCCATGCAGAGAGCTGGCACTTTCATTCCTACAGCTCTGTAACAAAGCCCCCTTCCACCATGGTGTCAGTGGACTTCCTATCCCACCCGGCAGTAAGAAGGCACCCTTCCCTTCCTCATTTGGGTGGTGTCAGAGGAGGCCTAGTGGACAGTCAGGACTTTCACATTGCCCAGTGGTAACAAAGCCAACTCCACCACAGTGTTAGTAGAGATCACAGGGGGCACTGGAACACCCATGCCTACTCAGCACAAACTATAAACGCTCATGAGTGATTTGAGTGACTATTCTTCTACCCCACAAGAATGAGGCAATGCACTGCCTTCCCCTGGTGGAGTAATGACACAAAAAGCAGTTAACACAGAAGGTTGAAATAAGATCCAGGATCTCATAACTTAGTATGAAAGTGCTTAGGTTTAAATAGAAAATCTCTTGTCATCCAAGAATCAGGTAGATCTCAAACTGAAAGAAAATAAGACAATGATAGCTGCCAACACAAATATGACAGCAATGTTAGAATTGTCTGAAAAAAGATTTTAAAGAAGTCATGATAAAATGCTTCAACAAATACTCATGAGCTTACTTAAAATAAATTTTTGAAAGTAGAAAGCTTCAGGAGGGAAATGGAAAGTCTCAGCAAAGAAATAAATAATGCTCAGAATAATCAAATTAAAATATTAGAACTGAAAAATAAAATAACTGAAATAAAAAGTTCAATTGATATACTCAACACTAGAAGGGAGGGGAAAGAGGAAAGAATCTGTGACTTGAAGATAGAACAATTGAAATTACCCCAAGTGAACAAGAGAAAAATAATTGAAAAAAAATTAACAAAGACAAAGAGACATGTTAGACTATAAGAAAAGAGCTAACATTTGTGTCAAGAGTCCCATGTAGAGAAGATAAAGAAGACAGTTTTGAAAAATTACTTTAAAGATATAATGGCTGAAAAAAATCCCAAATTTTGGCAAGAAACATAAATCTATAGACTCAAAAAGTTCCGTGAATCCCAAACAGGATAAACCTAAAGAAATGCACACCAATACACCAATACTTTATAAATAAACTTATAAAAGCTCAAGACAAAAAAATCTTGAAAGCAGCCCAAAAGGAATGACACTATACCTGTAGGAGGAAAATAATTCAAATGACAGCACATTTTTCATTAGAAATCACAGAGGCCAGAAGAAAGTAGCACTATATTTAAGTGCTGAAAGAAAAGAATTGCCAACCCAGAATTTTATACCAGGTGAAAATATTTGTTAAATGCACAGGGATTCAAGACATTCTCAGATAAAGGAAAACTGAGAAGATTTGCCACCAGCAAACGCTGAATGAAAAGAAAAGAATGGTTAAATGAATTTCTCTAACCAGAAAGAAAAAGATAAAAGAACATTCAAACATCAGGAAAAAGGGGGAAAAACATGGTAAGCAAATGTATGGGTAAATACAATAGGCTTTCCTTCTCCACTTGAGTTTTCTAAATTATGTTTGATAGTTGAAGCAAAAATTATAACACCGTCTGATATGCAGAGGAGAACACTCCTTATTTACAGAAAATATTTTTAAAATTCGATTATAAATGGGAGAGGAGAAAGGAACACAAAAGAAAGAAAGATTTCTATGCTTCACATGAGCTGGTAAAATAATAACACTAGTAGACCATGATGGTTTACATATACATAACGTAATAGCTAGAACAACCATTTAAAAAAGTATACAAAAAAGGATGCACTCAAAAAACGATAAATAAATGAAATTAGATTTCTAAAAACTATTCAATGTATCTATAGTAAGGCAGAGAAAAATAGAGAAATAAAAACAAAAGAATAAAAGTAAAATAAAAAATAAACTTCACACTTTAACCTTAACATATCAATAATTTTGTTAAATGTAAATAGTATAAATATATCAATTAAAAGACAGAAGTTGGCAGAGTGGATCATAAAACATGACCTACTATATAGTCTGTTTACAAAAAAATCTCACTTCAAATATAATATTTATTGGTTGAAAGCAAAAATATGGGAGAAGATATATTGTGTAAACATTAATTAAAATAAAATAGGAATGGCTCTATAATTCCACATGAAGTAGACTTCAGATAAAAAAGCATTACCAGAAAGAGAGAGGAGACCATTCTATAGCAATAAAGTTTCAGCCCATTTAAGAAGAGTAATCTTGAATGAGTATGGACCAAGCAACAGAGCTGAAAAGTATGTGAGACAAAACTTATAGAACTCAAAGGAGAAATAGACAAATCTACAATTATTGTTGGAGACTGTAACACTTCCGTCAACAATTGATAGAACAATTAGGCAGAGAGTCAACAGGATATGGAACTCAATAATACCATCAACTAACAGGATCTAATGGACATTCAAGGAGTTCTCTTTACAGCAAAAGCAGAATACACATACTTTTCAAATGCCCATGGAACATTTATCAAGATAGACCATATCATCAAACAATCCTCATTTATAGAACTAAGTACATACATTAGAAGATAGAAAAAAAATCTTACTTTGATAATCTAAAATCCCATCTTAAGAACCTAGAAAGATGGAGTTCCTGGATGGCTCAGTCATTTAAGCTTCAGACTCTTGATTTGGGCTCAGGCCATGATCTCAGGGTTCATGAGATCAAGCCTCGATTGAGGCTCTGTGCTGATAGCACAGAGCCTGCTTGGGATTCTCTCTCTGCCCCTACCCTGCTCTCTCTCTCTCTCTCTCTCAAAATACATAAATAAACTTAAAAAAAAAAAGAACCTAGAAAGAAAAGGAGAAAAATAAATCTAAACAAGCAGAAGAAAGGAAATAATAAAGAGCAGAAATTGGTAAAATTAAAAAAATAGAGAAATGAAACAAAAGTAACAACCATTGATGCACAAACAACTTGGATGAATCTCCTGAGAATTATACTGAATGGTAAAAGCCAATCTCAAAAGTTTACATAATGTAATATTCCACTTACATAACATTATTGAAATAAATTTAAGAGTTTTATTTTAGAAATAAAAAAAAAAAACAGATTAGTTGTCAACCAGGGTTAAGGAAGGGATGTAGGCAGATGGAAAGTAGGTGTGGATATAAAAGGGCAATATATAGGTTCCTTCTGTTGATGGAAATGTTCTGTATTTTGCCTCTATCAGTGTCAATGTCCTGGTTACTATATTGTACTATGGTTTTGCAAGACATTATAATTGGAAGAAATTGAGGAAAGAATGGGTAGGATGTTCATCATTTTTTATAACTGCATGTGAATCTACAATCATGTCAAAATAAAAAGTTGAATTAAAAAGGAATATATAATCACAATTTTCAAAACTCAATAGTGATTAAAAACTCCTTAATAAAAAATGATTAAAAGATTTGAACATATAGTTCACCAAAGAAGATATACAGATAGGGAAAAAAGTGTATGAAAACATGTGCAACATCATTAGTCACTAGGGATGTACAGATTAAAAGCACAATGAGATACCACTGCACACATATCAGAATAGCTAAAATTTGAAAAACAATAATACTAAGTGCTGAGAGGGAAACAGAGCAACTTGAACACCTGTAATTGGTGAGAATACAAAACGGCATAGTCATTTTGGACATTTTAGTAGTTTCTCAACAAAGTTTAAGTTTGGTTTATCTTTATCGTACAACCCAATAATCCTACTCCTCTGCTCACATAAAATTTAATCATGAATGTTGGGGCGCCTGGGTGGCGCAGTCGGTTAAGCGTCCGACTTCAGCCAGGTCACGATCTCGCGGTCGGTGAGTTCGAGCCCCGCGTCAGGCTCTGGGCTGATGGCTCAGAGCCTGGAGCCTGTTTCCGATTCTGTGTCTCCCTCTCTCTCTGCCCCTCCCCCGTTCATGCTCTGTCTCTCTCTGTCCCAAAATAAATAAATAAACGTTAAAAAAAAATTTTTTTTTAAATTTAATCATGAATGTTTATAACAAATTTATTTAGTCACCAAAAACTGGAAACAACCCAAATATCCTTCAATTTTGTGACTGGATAATCAAACCATATTACATCCATACAATGGGATATGATGCAGCAATAAAGAGGTACAAATTCCTAATACAATAATGTGAATGTATCTCAAAGGAATTATGCTAAATGAAAGAAGCTAACTCAAAAAAAAAAAACCTACAATATTCTACCATCCCATTTACATGACATTCTTGTAAAGGCAAATGGTGGGGACAGAAAAATCAGTGGCTGCAGGCTATGGGGACAGGAAGGAAGTGTGACTATGAAGTGACACAGGGAGATTTGGGGGGCAATAGAACTGTTCTACATCTTGAGTAAGATGGTAGTTACATGAGTGTAGGCATTTGTCAAAGTTGGAATAGCTGGGGGTTGAAAACCAGGAGTCAATAATGCTATCCTTGGCCCTGCTCTTTACTTGCTGTGTGACCCCAGACTATTTCCTTTCCATGCATCTGTCTTCCTATTTAGGAAAACAGAAAATGAGTTAAATGATCTTTAAGTCCTTTTCACTTAAAAAAGGGAATGATGTTGATATTGTAGTATATTCCAACAACCGTTGACCTGGGTATTCTGGAGTCCTGAATTTCAGATTTGGCTCTGTTATTTTCTAGCTTTCTGCTTTTACATATATTGCTCTACTTCCTGAGACTTCATTTCTTCTACAAAATAAAAGTGAATAATATGCCATTGCGTATATATGCCATGTTTTCTTTATCCATTCATCTATCGGTGGACACTTAGGTTGTTTCCATGTCCCGGCTATTGTGAATAATTCTGTAACAAACATGGGGTGTATATATCTCTTCCAGATACCAATTTTACTTCCTTTGGATATATATCCAAAAGTTGGATAGCTGGATTATATGGTTGTTCCATACTGTTTTTTTTTTTTTTTTAGGTTTATTTATTTACCTTGAGAGAGAAGAGAGTGCGCAAGCAGGGAGTGGCAGAGAGAGAGGGAGAGAGGGAGAATCCCAAGCAGGCTCTGTGCCGTCCATGCAGAGCCTGATGGCGGGCTCAAACTGATGAACAGTGCAATCATGACCTGAACCAAAATCAAGAGTCTGTCGCTTAACCCACTGAACATCCCAGGCATTCCCATACTGTTTTCTACTATGGCATACCAATTTTATTCCCACCAAGAGTGTACAAGGGCTCCCTTTTCTCCACATCCTCACCAACACTTATTATTTCTTGTTCTTTTGAGAATAGCCATTTATGACAATATGAATAAACCTGGAGAATATTATGCTAAGTGAAATAAATCAGACACAGGAAGACAAATACTATATGATGGCACTTAAATATGAAATCAAAATAGTTGAACTCATAGAATCAGAGAGTAGAATAGTTGTTGCCAGGAGGTGAAAGAATGGAAGATGTTGATCAAAAGGCACAAACTTTTGTTATAAGATGAATAGTTCTGGGGATCTAATGCACATCACAGTGATTTTAGCACTGTATTGTATACTAGAAATTTGCTAAGAGTAGATATTAATTGTTCTCACATAAAAGGTAACTATGTGACGGATTTGTTAATTAGCCTGATTGTGATAATCATTTCACATTGTATATGCATAATAAATCATGCTAAATACCCTAAAAAATCACCATGTACAACCTAAATATACATAGTTTTTATCTGTAATTAATACTTCAATAAAGCTGGAAAAAAGAAAAATTAAATAAAAAAAATTTTTTTTAATGAATTTTAAAAACCAAGAAGAAAGTGATAATATTTACCTCATAGAATTGTTGTGGAAATCACATTAGATATTGTTTATAAAATTGTTTGCCATATCAAAAGTGAGTAATAAATCATAGGAGACCCACACACACAGAATTAAATGATCTCTATGTTTTTTTAGAGCTCCAAAAAATCTATGTTGGCAACCAAAGTTGTTAGCTTTTAAAATTATTTGAAAAAAAAAGGGGGAGGGGGGAAATCTTGTTGCAATTCTAACATGAGCTCTCTAGAGGTCTCTGTTACCAAACAAACCAGCATATGTTCTGTTGATTTTGGAAGTTTAGAAACTGTATCTAGTGATCTCTTTCAGTAGTCTCCAAAGAGATTTCTTTGCACTTTTGAGGCCACTTCACTTGATTTTCTGGTCACACAAATCTTTCCTTACACAGGTTACTGAAGAACCTTCTTCTAATGCTCATTAGCAACTTTGGACTGAGAATAGATAAGATACTATCTATAGCCATATTATGTTTTAAAGGTGAATTTAACTGTTTCTCTATTTCAAAAACCACTGGCCCAAAAATCACCTATTCCTTCCCAAACTCGGCTTATCTGTCAAAATAAGCAATGTAACGAAAAAATGGAGGGAGGTAAATAGAAGAAAGAAAAAAAAAGAAAATCTCAAGGCAGTGTTTTTCTTAATCACTGTTACTCACAGCAAGCTATGTATTTCAGGCTGTTTCCACAGCACACACATGTATTTAACTGAAACAAATGTTTCACAAAGCAATAATTATCCTTACACAGGGAGACACACTTTTTTATTTTCTATTTTATTCTATCCTATTCTTTTTAATAGGGCTTTTGACACACTAGTTAGTTCCATGAACCACAAAGTTTGAAAAAACACTGCCTTAAGGGGATGCAAAAACTAAAAAGAAGTACTTTGGTCTCGTGTGCAACATGTACTGTAGGACCTCAAAAGACTTTGTGAAGCGATATGTGAAAGTGGCAAACAAAATGCACATTGTGATTCCAATTCTACAAAGAATGTGAGTATACATATGTACTGATTTATTTAAAGGGGTTAACTAGGACGCTGTGCTGGATTGTGCCTTCTTTTCCTATTCAAGCCACAGTTGGACGTAAGGGAATTTATATAACATTTGGAAGATGGAAGCAAAACAGCAGCCATTACTCTCAGGAAGCTACTGTGATCAGATATGGTGATGGAAGGTGAGGCAAAGCTCCCTGTCTGTGTGGTCTTTCTGATCACTGGCCCGGATGTCTAATAGCAGCCCTGAGCTGATTAGAAGATGCTTGGTTATGGATCCACAGAGGAAGTTATGCAGAAGGAATAGCTTCCCATAGTCCTCTCCACGAGCTCATACTCCAGAGCCCACACTACTGGTCAGACCCACTTGGCTTCTCAGCTTTCCCTACAAGCTCCAGGACTGGGCTTCCCCATGCTATTTCTTCCCACACCCTATGCTCTGACTCCCCTTCCAGACTTTCATTTCCTCACTTCCAGCATTTTTGTAAGGTTTGATTCCTATAGTAAATGTCTTTTTTTCCATAATTTTCATCATGGTTCTGCTTCCCTGCCTAAACCCTGAATGATACAGATAAATATGAATCAGTTGACAGTAGCTAACATCTGACGAGGAGAATACAAGTGATAGAAAATATAAAGGATAATGCAAACTTTTCATTGTAGAGGTCTAAATTATGTAAAGTTTTACAATAGTGTCTTCATATATTATTTACATTATCAAAAGAAAGGAAAATGATGCTTTTAACATATCAAAGCATACTCAGACGCAAAAGTGCAAAGGAGAAGGAAAAAAACCCATTTCCTAAACATTCTAGAATGCTTGTGACTTTTATATTCAGATAAGTGACTATAAAGGTAGTAGTGAAAAAAAAGACAGCTGTTCTAGACTTTTCAAAAACTCAGTATCACGGGGCGGGGAGTGGAAGTGCCGTGCTACAGCATGCTTCTCAAACCTTACGGTGCATTCAGATCACCTGGGGATCTGGTTCAAAACTTGCTTCGGATTCAGCAGGTCTGGGCAGGGCCTGATAGTCTGCATTCCAATATTCTGCATTTTGAGGTGATGTTGATCACACTCATTTATGGACCACACTGTGAGTGGCAAAGCTCAAGGAAACTAAAATGACCTAAAATCCAATGCTGTGTGTGAATCTAGATTGGATATTGTTTCAGGGATGAAGGGAGCAATAAAAGTCACTTGGAGGGCAATTCGGAAAATGAGAATATGGACTGCATATTAGAAGATGTTATACCAATGAGGTTAATTTTTTGGTGAGATATTGTTCTTGTGGTTACATGGAAGAATGTCCTTAGGAAAGGCATCTTGAAGTATTTAGGGTGACATATGATGTGTGCAACTTAATATAATTGTAGGGACCCAATTTTCTTGTCAGTAATATGAATTGTAATCATTATATATAATAATACATATAAAATATATACTATATTATATGTTACATATATATTTTATAGATAATAATTATATCTTATAATACAAAACAAATAACATATAATAAATATAACATATTATAATATATAATAATGTACCATATTGTATATTACTATATATATTGTAATTTATAATTCAGTAATTCTTTCTCCTGGAAAATATAGAAAGGTGAGAAAATAGAGGAAGAGAATGGTGAATAAATGGCCCCAAACATCCAGCAGTGGAGGTGAGGTGTGATGTGCTAGTTTGGAAGTGACAATGTTGCACTTGACCTGAGCCTTGTGCTCCTGGAAAACTGCACTGGTTAAGAAATCCCCCCATTTTCTTGTGTTCTGAGAAAAGGTTTAGTGCAAAGAACCACCCTTCCCACACAACTTAAATAAGACTCAGAGATAAGACCCTTGTTTGCTTAAGACAAAGCCAGACACAGATTCTCCAAATTCCCATCATTTGTCATCAAAGAGAAGCTGAATTGTTTGTCCCTACTGGCTAGTTTGAAAAAAAATGCCCACTTCCATACCTGGTCCAAACTTTAATCAGGCTTCTCTCTTTCTGCCAGAGCGCTAAACTCTGGCCCCTGAGGTTAAGCGAGCATTGGAGCAATTCCTCCTTAACAATATTTCCTGTTCTACTGTCTGATTACACCACCTGCACATCCCACCCCCACTTACAGTTTTTCTAGCCTTGTCTTCTCATAAAACAAAAGTCCTTTCTGCCTGACCATTGACAGGCTTTAGATCTTTGAGGAGCTTTTCCCTCCCTAATAGAAAGTCTCCCTCTTCCTATTGAAATAGTCTTTTTTTTTTCTTTTTGAGAGAGAGAGAGAGCAGAGCCTGACGCAGGGCTCCCTCTCACAATGGTGAGATCATGACCTGAGCCCAAATCAAGAGTCAGTCTTTTTTTTTTTTTAATATAATTTATTGTCAAGTTAGCTAACATATGTTGTATACAGTGTAACCTTGGTTTCAGTGGTAGATTCCCGTGATTCATCACTTAAGTACAACACCCGGGGCTCATTCCAACAAGTGACTCCTCAATGCCCGTCACCCACTCCCCCACCCCGCCTGTCCTCCCCATCAACCCTCAGTTTGTTCTCTGTATTTAAGAGTCTCTTATGGGTTTGCCTCCCTCTCTGTTTGAAACTTTTTTTTTTTCTCCTTCGCTTCCCCCATGGTCTTCTGTTAGGTTCCTCAAGTTCCACATGTGACTGAAAACATATGACATCTGTCTTTCTCTGACTGACTTATTTCACTTGGTATAATTCCCTTCCAGTTCCATCCACATTGCTGAAAATGGCAGATTTCATCCTTTCTTGTTGCCAAGTAGTATTCCATTGTATACATAAACCACATCTTCTTTATCCATTCATCAGTTGATGGACATTTAGGCTCTTTCCATGATTTGGCTATTGTTGAAAGTGCTGCTATAAACATTGGGGTACAAGTGCCCCTATGTATCAGCACTCCTGTATCCCTTGGGTAAATTCCTAGCAGTGCTATTGCTGGGTCATAAGGTAGTTCTATCTTTAATTTTTTGAGGAACTCCACAAAAATTTTCCAGGGTGGCCGCACCAGTTTGCATTCCCAACAGTGCAAGAGGGTTTCCGTTTGTCCACATCCTCGCCAGCATGTGTTGTTTCCTGAGTTGTTAATTTTAGCCACTGAGAGTGTTAACTGACTGAGCCATCCAGGCACCCCTGGAATAGTATTTTGCATAGTCTCTACTCACTTAGGTCTAGTTTTTTAAAAATATTTTTTAATGTTTATTTGTTTTTGAGAGAGAGAGAAAGAGAGAGAGAAGGACAGAAGATCTAAAGTGGGCTCACACTGACAGCAGAGAGCCAGATGCAAGGCTCAAACTCATGAACTGAGAGATCATGACCTGAGCCAAAGTCACATGCTTAACCAACTGAGCCATCCAGGTGCCTCAGTCCAATTTCTTAAAATTTTATTTGACAGAAATGTGAAGTGGAAGGATAGTTGTTCTGCACAAGTAAGAAGTGAGAGAAGGAGGGAAGGAGGCACAGGTAGGGAGTTGCTGGATCAGGGGAAATTCTGGAGCAAGGACTCAGGGGTCCCAGAAGCCATATGCTACAAGGGAGAAGGGTCCTGGATAGCACTTGATCACTGCTCAGGTGACTGCTTTGTGACTCTTCAGTATAATCTCGAAAATTAGGTCATGCTTGGTGTGACTGAATATTTTTTGGAAGGTGGCAAATGGGCTGATTCGCAGCAAGTGGACCGTGGCTATTAACAATATTAATAGGTACTAGTTACTGAATTCCTAGAATGTTCAGCCAGGAGCTAAACAATGAACTTCATACACTTTTTTTCAAATCCATACAACTCTGAAAAACGGGCTTCATTCTCCATATTTTATTCCTGAAGGAGCCATGCCTTGGAGGCTATTAAATGCCTTTGCTGAAAGACACAGTGAATGAGAAGTGCTTTTCCTGGACGCCCTCTATGAAACATGCCTTTGTTGCTGTCTTTGCATCAATGCTTACGCAAACTTTTTTGTCTATCAGTTCCAGTGGGAAACCCAAGATCTCCCACCTAAAGCCATGCCCCACTGCGTGCGCTTCTGCTCAGCAAAGATAAATAAATCGATAAATTCTCAGTTTGTCCTGCAGATGCCACCCTTGCCATGAGATAAGTCTTGTGAGCTCTCATCTCTCAGTATTGTAATTTATCAGAAATTCTCAAAGAAAAAAAAAAAACAGTCATGCCCTTTATGCAGCCTAGATTTCAGTATGACTCTCAGGGTTCCCCAAGCTCCAGTGAATTAAGTTAGAATCCTTCTTTTATGTTTTCACTTTTGAGGTATTTTCTGTAGTTAAAAATTTTTTTTCTTTAATGTTTCTTCATTTTTGAGAGACAGAGAGACAGCGTGTGAGCAGGGCAGGGGCAGAAAGAGAAGGAGACACAGAATCCGAAGCAGGCTCCAGGCTCTGAGCTGTCAGCACAGAGCCTGACACCAGGCTCGAACTCACGAACTGTGAGATCATGACCTGAGCCGAAGTCGGATGCTCAGCTGACTGAACTACCCAGGCGCCCCTGTATTTTTGATTTGATAATACATTTACATGGCTCTTAAATTGAAAAGTATGAAAATGAGCAGTGAAAAAATCTCTTTCATTACTCTCACCCATCTGCCAAGTTTTTATGCTCCCAATAGAAAAACTACTATTATTAGCTTCTCGTGTTATCTTTCTGAAGCAATTTTATGCATATGTAAGCAAATATAAGTATATATTCCTTTGCCATATTGTTTTACACAAATATTAGATAAGTTTTTGTGCAGTTTACCCAGATTAATAAGTCTTGTGAAGTCTTCTTCATTTGTAAACAACTGTATGCGTTCCATTTCATGGCTGTTTATAATTTATTTAAGTCTCTATATTTAGGTTGATATGAGTATTTTGCTATTTAATAATAATATTGATACCACAATGATGACGACGACTAACTACCACCAGCAAGCCCTCACTCTAGGTCTGACGCTGTTTTCAACATTTAACTTATATTAACCCATTTAAGCCAAACCATAGCCCTATACAGTATGTGTGTTGCCTTTTTTTGTCACCATCTTACAGATGAAGAAACAGAAGCAACCAAAGTTGAAATGATTGGCCCAAGCTGGGGTAGCTGGCAAGTGGTAGATGTAGAATAATAAATCGGAGAAGACAAAGGTGGTCTGAAATGCTTGGTGGTTGGAGCCCAGAGAGTCTCCGGACAAGGGGAGAGACGGGAAAGAGAAGCTGTGGAGCAACTCTTATCACCACACAGGAGAGGACGACCTACTTCCAGAGATGTCGTTCGTGTAGGCTGGGGATTGCCAGCTCTCAGGACCCAGCCCATAGCCTGGACGTAGACGTATTTGGTTGTGTCAAGGAGGAGCAGCAAGTCGGAACCTCTCTTTTGGAATTCAGAGTAGAAAAACAAGGACCACAATGCCTCAGAGGACCCAGGAACATCTGCCCAGCCTCACAACTCATCCATAAAAAGGTATGGCTCCTGGTGGAGAAATTCATGCTGGGCCCCAGCAGTCACTTCGCCGGAGGGACACCACCTCCCTACCATTATCCGTATCTTCTACTCCCCACCAGGGCCCAAGTGTTGCCAATAAGTGGCTCAGGTTACTCTGGTATTTATTTCTATGACAATCTTTGTCTGTTTAGGCTCCCGTAACAAACATACCTTAGACTTGGTGGCTAAATGATAAAGACCTATTTCTCACAGTTCTAGAGGCTGGGAAGCCCAAGGACAAGATGCTGGCAACTTTGGTGTCCGGTGAGAACCAGTTTTCTCGTTCACAGTCTGCCTTCTTCTTGCCATGTCCTCTCATGGTGGAAGGAATGAAAGAGCTCGCTGAGGGTTCTTCTAAAGGGCACTAATTCCACTCGTTGAGGGCTTTACCCTCATGACCTAACTTCTTCCCAAAAGTCTCACTTTCTAATAGCATCACATTGAAGGTTAAGGTTTCAACATATGAATTTTGGAAGGACATGACATTCAGTTCATAACAATGATCCTTCAAGCACATTGAGCTCTTGCCTCCTTGGCCTCAATGATCTCCCTTATGCCACCTCAGTGGGACTGCTGCTAGCACATATGGTGACATTGCGCAAAGTAAGAGGTGTCACAGCTGGATGCATTATAGATCTGGGATCCTGAAAAAGATAGTTGCTCTTTTCTCTCTCTCGGTCTTCACTTTTATGGCGTAAACATGAAAACAAATTTGACTCTGGCCACTTCTTACATGTGTATCATGACAGCACCTTCCCTCAGGCCTGCCCTGATCATTTCCTGCCCCAGGGCTTTTTAATTGATGCATTGTTGTGAGAAGATGGTAGGAAACTGCTGGACTTTCATGCATGTGTAACTCAAAAGTGGAGGGCAGTTATCACCCTGTGGAGTCACCTTCACTAATATGAGATGAGACTCAATGGATAAATGGTTCTTTCTTAGGCACTCAGTCAGGAGTTAGATTTTAGGCAGCAAAGTGTACTCATTTTCTGTTGCTGCCATACCAAATTGCCACAAACTTTAGTGACTTAAAACAATACCAATTTGTTGTCTCAAACTCTACAGGTTACAAGTCCAAGTTGGCTTGGTGGGCTTCCCTGCTCTTAGTTTCACAAGACCAAAATCAAAGTGTCTGCTGGTTTAGAGACTCTTCTCCAGATGATCTGGGGAGAAGCTGAATGCAAACTCTTTCATGTGGTTAGAAGCATCCAGTTCATCGTGATTGCAGGACCAAGGTTCTTGTTTTCTTGCTGGCTGTTACCTGGAGGATGCCCTTGGCTCCTAGGTCCCTTCTCAAGTCCTTACATCTTAGAGACAGTATAGCATGTTGAACCCTCCTCACATTTGAAATCTCTCTGATCTCCCCTTTTTCCATATCTTTAACTTCTCAGTCTCCAGCCAGGAAAAGTTGTCTGCTTCTAAGAAGATGCATGTGATTAGATTATTCCTGCCTGGATAATCCAAAATAATCTTCCTATTTTAAAATCAACTGATTAGTAACCTGAATTCCATCTACAAAGTCCTTTCACTGTAGTACCTAGAATAGTGTTTGGTCGAATAGCCAGAAGGTGAGTATCTTGGGGACTATCTCTAGAATTCTGACTACCACATAACCAGTCATCCATAGGAGTGGCCATCTTGAGAATCCATCTTGGTATTAGCTCTTGATTCTTATGTGATTTGATCTCACTGTCTCTCTGCTTCCTGGATCACCCTCTTCCATAAAGTATTGGCATTTAAGATTTGTCTAAGAGTTTGCATCTTGGGGAACCAGTCTACAGTATTACCAGTGGCCCTTGAAAGCAGCCCCTCAGGTTGGGATTCCAAAACTAGTTCACTCACAAGTTGGAAGGCAGTAAGGATCCAATTCCTGGAGTCACATGGTATGGCGATAACTTCTGGCATGCAGTAGCATTTTAATTACTAAGGTTCTCATCTATAGTTTAATGGAATGAGACACAAGTGGAAAGTAAGATTTTGGGGTTGTATTTTGGTTTTAGCACTTGAATGACAGTGAAATAATGATAATCGCGTGAATTGTGGAGAGGGGTTATTTTTTTTTTCATTTCTTTAAATTGAGCTTTTTGAGATCATTGTAGGTTCACATGATAGTTGTAAGAAATACAGAGTGACCCCATGTACACTTTACCCCTCAATGGCAATATCTTGAAAAACAGCCAAAATATTGACACTGATACAATCAAGTTACAGAATATTTCTATCACCACCAGGATCTCTCCTGTTGCCCATTACAGCCACATTCCTTTTCCTCCCACTGTCTCAGGCTCCTTATCTCCTGGCAACCACTAATCTGTTCTCCACTTCTATAATTTTGTCATCCCAGGAGTGTTACATAAATGGAATCACTTCAGTATGTAAAAATTTGGGATTGTTTTTTTCACTTAGAATAATTTTCCAGAGATTCATCTAAGTCAATAGTTTGTTTCTTTTCATTGCTAACTATCTATACTCCGTGGAATGAATGGACCATAGTTTGTTTGTTTAACCATTCACCCATTGAAGGGTAACTGGGTTGTTTCCAGTTTTTGTTATTGATTTTTAATTTAATACCATCGTGGTCAAGGAACATATTCTCTAACAACTTAACATTCCAGTTTTAAAGTAAATTATATTATATTAAAATAAATTTAATATTTACTATCAGGCAATCCCATGGGATTGAGCAATAAGTCACACAAAGGGGTAACCAAACCAATAATGCATTTTTTCTTTTTCTTTTTTCCTATTTCTCTACCATTTTCTCTCATTTTTGCCCCCTGGTCACACTCCCCAATTAGGTATTGTGACATAAACCTTTTACTCAGGCTCTGCTTTCTGGTAAACCCAGGCTAAGACAGGTGTTATTTAGTTAGCCTTTTCTGGTTATTAGCCATAGTCTCAGAACATGTTCTGTGTATGAGTGCTGGCAGCTATATAGAAGGTAGCTAGAAGCAGGGGAACTGTGGGAGGACTTTCAGATATTAGATTGGATGGCTTTGTTCTTGGTGATTTTTTAGGGCACAAAGAATACATGGAATTATTAAAGGTAAACCGATAATGTAGGAAAGAAGGTACATGAATTTACAGAATGGGATAACACAATAGGGAATATGTTTTAGAAAAAAATCATCCTGAGAGGGGCACCTGGGTGGGTCAGTTGGCTAAGCATCCAACTTCAGCTCAAGTCATGATCTCGCAGTCTGTGGGTTCAAGCCCCGCGTCAGGCTCTGTTCTGACAGCTCAGAACCGGGAGCCTGCTTCAAATTCTGTGTCTCCTTCTCTCTTTCTGTCCCTCCCCAACTCATGCTCTGTCTCTCTCTCTCTCACAAATTAAAAAAAAATAAACATAAAAAATTTTAAAAGAAAAATCATCCTGAGATAAATGATTTAAGAGATCATATTTAAGAGTTCTTAATTAAAGACAGAAAATTCATGTCTTAGAATCCTGAGGTATAGCTAATTACCATGGTATGCAGGAAACTCTGGAAAAAATTGGGCTTTGGTAGGAATTGTGAACTAAACAATGATTTGACCAATAAATTGTACTTTGAATTCAGAATATCATAGACTGTTGGGCTAGGATCTGTGGTCTTATAAGGGTTTATTGTCAGATACTCATAAATGCAGAGAATAAGAAGGGAGATACCATGTCTGGTAGCATTTTTCCAGTTTTAAAAGAATGACTCAGGGTATTTTCAAAGCCCAGCCACATTTCAACAGCAGAAAGAAATATGAAATACATGAAAGTTCTGATGTCCTCAGAGGGACTTTGGAAGGAGCCTGAGTACATAGACTACTGAAGGAGGCAGGGTTGGAACTGACCTTGATAAGGTTTGGCACTGTGGCAACTTTGTGACGTATGATGAACACATTGTTTCTCAACAGGAGATGAACCCACAGCCAGGGAATAGTATTGAATTTAAAGTATTGAGGACCTCTGGATCCTTTAGTGAGAGAGGTGAGAAAAAATCTAGGAGCAGCCATGCTGAACATTTAAGTGGTGTACTGAATTTTCTCAACCCTAATACTATTTCACATAAATGCCAAGTTGGAAGGCTTGAAAGTGATATTGCATCAGGAGTACCTTCAAGGAAAGAAACCCATAGAATTAGCTAGGTTGATTCAGTCTGATAATTAGATCTGCTACATCACTCATAAATTAAATTCTTAGAGATAAGGAAGGATATGGTAGTTAAATTTTACGATTTATATGAGTTACAATATCTTATATAGTATAGACTTATATCAAACTACTGTTAATGTCCTTACCAGTGCTAAATTGAGCCTGAATAGGTAGCAATAGGTAGCAATAGATAGAAACTCCACAAACTGTACTTTCTACTTCTATGTCTGGTCAAGGCTAAGAAATAAAAAGTATAGGCACTCTGTTACATTACTATGCTAAATCTCTGATACTACTTTATTGCTGTATGGGATGGAAAGGACTTACATCCTGAAGACTATGCTATCTATCAGCAGCCATAAATTAAGTAACTTAAAACTTTCACAGGAATCCCAAATGAGAGTGGAAGTCTGGAAAGAGCTCAGTGGAAAGATTTAAAGTGACAGAAAATAATGGAGTCTTCAAGTGGGGGGAAAGGATTAGTCTTCTCTAAAGGCCAGAGCCCTACACTGGGAATAGCATAAACTAATAGTAATTAATGAGAGTTTCTGGAAAGGACTGCAATACTACATAAATGGGCTGTGGAAGGAGCTAGTAATTTCTCAGCAATATCCCCTCATGGAACTAAGTAAATGCATATATGTGTTCCTCTGAACTTGGGTGAAACTAAACAGAAAAACAATTTATTACAATGCTATTATGTAGCTCACAGATCTGACAAGAAAGTGAAAGACTTTGGCTCAAATCACAGGCAGGATTCCCACTAGACCGGGAAGCAGATAGCATCTCCATGGTTGTGCCATAGGAATAGTCTATGAGGATCACTGTGGTGGCTGGGCACCATATTGACTCTATCACCATGAATTATCTCTAACTTTCTCTGTGTCTTTGTGTTTCTTCTTCCACATTCAAAATCCCAGGTAAGTAAGGAAACATTTAGTATTCTTTAGTTAACATAGTAAGATAAAATCTCTGCCTCTTACAGGAACTCATATACGGTGAGGTTTGGCAGGGGGGTTGTTTCAGGTTTTATTTTGTTTTGTTTCACAATATAAATGGGATTTATTTGCTGGGCAAAGATCACTGGCAAATATCAGCTGTTCATTGGCTGCTCAATACCCCATATGCATTCTTTCTCCCCTAATTGTATTTTTCTGGAAAAGTTTAGAGTTATTTCTTGCTTTTTTAAAAAATAAAACTTGTTTGTGTATCTATCAGAGCCTGGAGTTCTCTTTACAGGAAGGTTTTTGTTAACGATTAGTATCTTTACTGTTAAATCTACACTATAGAAATTACGAATATTTGACTATTATCAGTCTATTTTGATATCTATTTCTTCTGTAGACTTTAAAAAAAATTTAAGTGTTTATTTATTTTTGAAGGAGAGAGAGACGAATGTGAGCAGGGGAGGGGCAGAGAGAGTGGGAGACACAGAATCCAAAGGAGGTTCCAGGCTCTCAGCTGTCAGCACAGAGCCTAGTTGCAGGACCGAACCCACGGACTGCGAGATCATGACCTGAGCTGAAGTCGGATGCTCAACCAACTGAGCCACCCAGGTGCTCCTCTTCTGGTAATATAAGTGGTATTTTCTGGTAATATATCCATATAATCTGTGTTTTCATATTTATTGGCACAAAATTGTTTATAGTATCTTAATATACTTTTATTTACTTTTATTCCCTAGAAGATCTCTGGTGAGATCCACCCTTCCCAGCTCTGATATATTTACATTTGTCCATTCTCTCTTTTCTTGGTTAGTCTTGTTAGATATTTAACAATTCTAAACAAATCAACTTCCTCTTTTGTTGACTTTTGCTATCAGAGGCTTGCTTTCTACTTCATTGATTTCTGTCCTTCTTTTTATAATTTCCTTCCTTGGGCTTCTTTGGGTTTACCTTATAGGTTTTACCTAAATTTCTTGAAACTTCTGGTTTCAGCTGTGACATGTAAAGCACTTGGAAGCTATCCTCTTATCCTTACAGCAAGAAAAAAGCATCTAGAAAGCTTGAACCACCTGAACAACCAACTTAACCTAACTGACAGTTTATACTACACTCTAACCAATGGTAGCAAAACATGCATTATTTTCAAGTGCAGGTGGAAGTTACAAAGCTAGACCACATGCTGGGCCACGAAACAAATCTCAATACATGTAAAAGGAATAAAATAGTTTAGAGCTATCCTCTAATTTATGGATTACCAAAAATCTAAGGTTGAACTTCCATTATTCAAAAAAAGAATCAAATTCAGTCTCTCCAGAAAAACAGGACAAAACAAAACAAATCTCATAATACATTTCCTAGTTCCTGAAAACAATACCACTAAGAAGCTGTTTATTTTACTTATTCCTTATTTATCTCCAGGTCCTGACAGTGGTGCCAGCTTTCCTTCAAAGTCTGGTTATGACACAGGAATAAAATAATAATTTCACTCCCGTATGTAACAAAGTAAAAGAAAATTCTGAGAGGCTTAGAGGCTGCCTGCTGCTATAGGATAAATGACGCTGAAAACAACCACCTAGTCACCCAAGAACGGTGCCATGGTCTCAGGTAGGATACCTGACTCCTAGGAGTGAGCCCTGATAGTAAACAAACTAGGATCCATGTCACCAAGTAAAGACTGAAGCATGGTCTGTTAGGCACAAGCTTCCTACTCCTCAGGAAGCTGATACAGAGCAGGGGACAGCAGCATCCTTGACAGAACTAACATGCTCCCAGAGAGGCCCAGGAAGAAATCCTCTAGGTTTTGTGAGAGAAGTTAGATGATGAATGGATAAAAGGAGCAAGATGAGAGTGATATGTGGGCCAAGAATCCTTAAACGTGGATAGGGATGATATAGCTCTTACCCCACCAAAGGGAGGAGGCCAGGTCTCCTGCAAGGATTTAAATTTTGAGCTGGTAAAATGTAGGCTTGTTGGGCCTAATCAGTTTGTTTAGGAGAAGCACCAAGAAAAACGTGGAGCACTGTTGAAGATGAGTGGGTGGTTCAGGATTCAAAGCAGAGGATAAAGGACAGCTCCCTACAGAGGTAGAAGGAAACCTAGACAAGGCCTTATCTGACCTATGAAAAGCTGGAGATCACTCCCCCACCCCCTTCCCTCACTATTTTTAAACCTTGAGTAGGACTTAGAGAAGGAGAATTAAAAAAAAAAAAAAAAAACAGCAAAACCATGAACAAGAGTTATCCTAAGATGAGATCAATATGGCAGTATGAAGGGGCTGATTTTTCACGTACACTCCATTGTGGTACTTTACCAGATTCACATCACCCAGACTAGATCTGGATGAATCCAAATGATTAACAGTCTGCTTTGCTAAAGGAACCAGATTTGGGGGAAAAGGAGTCAAAAAGGTAAAAATTACAAACTGTTGATTGGGGGAGGATAGGAGGAGAAAGATTTTCCCCAAGGATTACTAAGATCTGGGCTTATGGGAAAGCACTGTCAGCCTGGGCAAAAGGGCATAAATATACAAAGTAGATGTGATAAAAAGTTGAAGAGAGTAAATAAGCTACTTTCAAACCCCTGAACCATTCTGGATTCGTTTTGTATTGGAAAATATGGCTCTTTTCTGAAATACAGAACATTTCTTTACACTCCGTGGGTTTCTATGTGTATGCTTGACAACCAGATGGCAAGGCCGTTTAATAATTGACCGTACCACCTCAACTTCCACTACTGAGGATGTTGTATTGAGCTAATTACCAAATATCCCCCAGAAAAATAATGACCAAACATCTCTTTGAAAGTATATGAGATTTTCTATTTATCTACTTCTTGCCATCTTACATCCTATACTCAGTATTTTTTTTTTCCAAAACAAATTATTGATCTTATTTCTGGATATTTGAAAACATGATCAGTAATATCTAGAACTTTACCAAGTCTAATTTAGGAACTCAGGTGATGTGGCAGAAAGAGCTGGTTATCCACCAAACTTTGATGTCTCTTTTATGTATAAGACCTGTGGCTGGGCTCCCGGAGGTACCAGTAGAGACATAGCTCCCAGACCCTTTTAGCTAAGTGTGCTCCCATGACTGAATTCTTCCTGGTTAAGTGTATGGAGATGTGACCTGTATGCTTCAGCATCTGGGCCATAAGGCGTGGGCTTGCTTGCCTTCTTTCCCACTTCACACAACCCATACGCCCCTTACCTGGGACCGGCTTCCACTGTGCAGGCGAAGGTCTGGCTCTAACAAAGCAACAAGGTGGAAGGAACCTGAGTCTCTGAGTGAGCATGGCTTCCATTGTCTTTAAATCACTGTATTTTGGAATTGTATAGTTATACTGCCTCAACTTTAGACCAAACTTATAAAGCAGAGTTTAGTAAAATGTTGAGTGACTTGGCAAGTGGGAGTTTTTGTCTTCTTTGATTTTTCATTTTGTAAATTAATCACTTAAATGGTTAACTTTACTTTCTTCCCACTTAACAAAGGCATCATGGTTTTTTCATAATTAGAAACCAAGTAGAGGTGCTAAGCATGTCTGTGAACCACGAGATCAGTTACCAAGTCACAGAACCATCAAATTATAAAATTTTGCTGTTGGAATTGATAAAAGAAATGTACTGGGGCGCCTGGGTGGCTTAGTTGGCTAAGCCTCTGACTTTGGCTCAGGTCATGATCTCACAATTTGTGAGTTTGAGCCCCTCTTAGGGCTCTGTGCAGACAGCTCAGAGCCTGAAGCCAGCTTGGGAATCCGTGTCTCCCTCTCTGTCTGCCCCTCCCCAGCTTGTACTCTGTCTCTCTCAGAAATAAGTAAACATGAAAGAAAGAAAGAAAGAAAGAAAGAAAGAAAGAAAGAAAGAAAGAAAGAAATGTACTGCCATCAGTGAGAAAGTGACCTGGTCAAGGTCTTAAACATTTGCTCAAAAACACATACTAGAGTGTCATTATCTTCCTACCTACCTGCCCCTACCAAGCACACATATGTACAGGTACACACATACATGCACACACACGAAGAAAAGCCCCTTATTTAGGAATTGTAAAGAGAAAGGTCAAAACTTTCTATAAAAGGTCAAAGCTTATTATATAAGTTAAAAGAATAAGAACAGAAAAAGAAACATAGACTTGAAGTTAATGGAGCCATATCCTAAGAGGTCATTTTTAGCGGCATTAGTTTGCACTGACTCTAGAGACTCTGAGCACATTCTCTATTGGCTTTGTAATGGTTAATTAGTAATAACCAGCCTCATGCAATTTGCTGCTAGAATTGATGTTTTTCTTCCTTACCACCCATTGCTACAAAAGGGTCGGTAAAAATTGTCCGTAGGGCTGACTGTGTTTAGGATTCAGAGGACTTCCCGTGACTTTGAACACCATTGTTGATTAAAACTTTTTAAAAGCCAGAGTGTAGCACAAGCTGCAGAAGGCCGACTATACAAGGCACATAGACATGGTGGAGGGAGGCCACAGACCCAAGGTAAGCACGGCCCTGAACACGGCTGCCTCAGGAACAGGAGCAGGTGGCAGGGAGAAAATGCCTGGGAGTGAGTGTGGGGAGGTTTCTGAATATCTGATTGTATTATTATATCCTGTTTATTTTACCCTGTCGTCGTACTTATTGTCTTGGATGTAATGTGCTAGTTTGCACTATCAAATCCCCAGGTTTTGATTTCTATAGAGATGATTATCAGGATGTGCATGCATGTGTGTATGTTACTGTAGGGTAGCTTTTAGAAACCCTTCTTCTAACATGGGATATTCTTCTTTTTTTTTTCTTCCTTTCAGTGTCTCTTGAAGTAATTATGTTTTTTCCATTGCCTTTTTGTGCAGCTTTCTTCCTTTAGCACTAACAGCTGAACAGCTGCTACCATTTTTGTCTTACCATCTTTCAACTTCAAAAGTAGAGAATTAAAAACAAAACAAAACAAAAACCAAATACCCCCGGAAACTGAAAATCTGTAAGAACACAGTGCTAAATAACAAATAGTTCACAAGATTTAACAATGATCCTCTCTATGTATGTGACACTGTTCTAATGCTTCACTCATGCTAATTCATTTAATGCTCAGGGCAGTCCAGTGAGGCGGTGTTGCTTCCCGAACTTGGCAGCTTCCTGGGTGAAATCTGAAACTCATACACGGAGGGCAGGGAAAGATGGAAGAAAGAGACAGGCCACTCCAGGTTGGTAGGTGGCAGGCTGAAAAAGCAAGGGAGCTTCGATACAAAACTCATCGTGACCAGCCACAAAAACAAATAGATCTCCAAGCTCACCTGCCAGAATCTTAAAAGTTTATATATAGGCCTTAACGGGGTGGGTCATGTATACCACGCAGATGGGCTCAACAACACGTTGTTGTCCCAGGTTATGCCCCTGAAACAGCTCTGGCTCTGAGAACAGGAGACAGAATGTACATTCCAAGCTCAGGGGAGAGGGATAGGGGCCTCCTATTGTCCTATTGCCTGGGTCCAGTTTGAGGGTCAACTGACAGTCATGTCATCTCATTGACCTCCTCCAACAGGTAGGTGTTATTCTCATTTTACAAATGAAGAACCCAAGTCAGAGAAATTACATAACTTGTCCAAGGTCAAGTAAATGTTTTCTGACCTAGATATCCTGGCCTAAATTCCAGTTCTGAGACATCTATGCAAGATTGGTTATAGCAACTGAATGAAACCCCAGAAGATACACAGTGTTTATACAGTAAGTGAAGCTCTTGGGTTCTGGAAGCAAACATCCTGAAATAGGGGCCTGGCTTTTACTCTTTATAAACTGTAAGAGCTTGAGTAAGTTACTTAACCTCCCTGAGTCTCAGCTTTGCTGTGCATCAACCATCAGCATGATGATAATGATAATGTATGGGGAAGAGCCTATCACATAGTAGGAAGCTGAATTCTTGGTGCTCAGCACATAGCAGGTGCTGGAAAATTATTTACTGGATGTTAGTTGTTATAATAGAAAAGCATACACTGGGGTGCGCAGGTGGCCCAGTTGGTTCAGCATCCTACTTCAGCTCAGGTCTGTGAGCTCACGGTTTGTGAGTTCGAGCCCCGTGTCGGTCTCTAAGCTGACAGCTCACAGCCTGGAACCTGCTTCGATTCTTTGTCTCCCTCCCTCTGCCCTTCCCCCGCTTGTGCCTCTCTCTCAAAAATAAATAAGTAAATGTAAAAAAAAAAAAAAAAAGAGGAGCATACACTGACAAGAGTAGCAATTTGTCATTCATGAGAGCCAAACCATATGCTTTTCTTTCCTTCTGCGTTCCTTCCTTCCTCTCTTTCTCTTTCTCTCTCTCTCTCCCTTTCTTTCTCTCTCCCTCTCTCTCCTTTTTCTTTCTTTCTTTCTTTCTTTCTTTCTTTCTTTCTTTCTTTCTTTCTTTCTTTCTTTCTTTCCTTAAGTAGGCTCCACACCCAGACATGGAGCCCAGTGCTGGACTAGAACTCACAACCCTGAGACCAAGACCTGAGCTGAGATCAAGAATCAGATCCCTAACCAGTGGAGCCACCCAGGTGCCCCACTTTTCTATTGTTTAAAAACCCTCTCATTTCTCCAACACTTGAGGTATATCCTATGGATGACTCATATCCATAAAGCATAAAGTACACTGATATTGCTTTGACAATGATGTTATAACCAATAAAAAAGGCCACCCTTGCTCTCTTCTCCTGTCACCCTGTCATTCTCATTTACAGGATATCTGAAGATTTGAAGAATAGTTGGTCATCTGTGAATGGTGGTTAAAATACTGATTGCTCCTATTTTTTTCCTGCCTTAAACAATGTCCATCCATAAATTATACCTGATAGAATACTTATGTAACCAAACTTTATATCTGATTTGGAGAAAATGGCTCAAAAGTATATTCTGATTCTGACTGTGGGCACTGTGGAATGAGGTAGCAATTTCACACATATGCAAAAGGCAATCTAAAGAGCTGCGAAATTCAAAGGGCCACTGAGGCTATGTATCTAGTAAATTCATGAATAGAACACATTTAAGAGTTGAGTGAATTGTCAACCCTTAAATTATCCCCTCATGCATGCATAAAATTCTAAAAATTCCATTGGAAAATAAATCTCTAACAATAAACCTTAATGGTTGAAAACAAAAGTAAGCCAACAACCAACAAAACTAAAAGACAATCGATGGAATGGGACAAGATATTTTCAAATGACTTATCAGATAAAGGGTTAGTACCCAAAATCTATAAAGAACTTATCAAACTCAACATCCAAAAAGCAAATAATCCAGTGAAGAAATGTGCAAAAGACATGAATAAACGCTTTTCTGAAGAAGTCATCCAGATGGCCAACATACACATCAAAGAATGTTCAATAGGGGCCCCTGGGGGGCTCAGTTGGTTGAGGGTCCGAGTTCACTCAGGTCATGATCTCATGGTTTGTGGGTTCAAGCCCCACATTGGGCTCTGTGCTGACAGCTCAGAGCCTGGAACCTGCTTCAGATTCTGTGTCTCCCTCTCTCTCTGCTCCTCCCCCACTCACACTCTGTCTCTCTCTCTCTCAAAAATAAATAAACGTTAATTTATTTTTTAAAGAAAAGATGCTCAACATCACTCATAATAAGGGAAATACAAATTAAACCACACTGACACACCACCTCACACCAGTCAGCATGACTAAAATGAACAACTCAGGAAACAACGGATGTTGGCAAGGATTTGGAGAAAGGGGAACACTTTTGCACTGCTGGTGAGAATGCAAACTGGTACAGCCACTCTGGAAAACAGTATGGAAGTTCCTCAAAAAATTAAAAATAGAGCTACCCTAGGACCCAGCAATTTTACTACTAGGTATTTACCCAAGGACACACAAATGCTGATTCGATGGGGTGTATGTATCCCAGTGCTTATAGCAGTGCTGTCAACAATAACCATATTATGGAAAGAGCCCAAATGTCCATTGACTGATGAATGGATAAAGAAGATGTAGTGTATATGTATATGTATATGTATATATATATATATATATAGAGAGAGAGAGAGAGAGAGAGAGAGAGGGAGAGAGACAATAGAACATTACTTGTGATCAAACAGAATGAAGTCTTGCCATTTGCAACAACGTGGGTGGAACTAGAATGTATTATGCTAAGTGAAATAAGTCAGAGAAAGATAAGTATCATATTGATTTCACTCACACATAGGTGGAATTTAAGAAACAAAACAGACGACCATAGGGGAAGGGAAGGAAAAAAATTAGATAAAATGAGAGAGGGAGGCAAAACATAAGAGACTCTTAAATATAGGGAACAAACTGAGGGTTGCTGGTGGGGTGTTAGGTGGGAGGATGGGGCTAAAGGGGCGATGAGCATTAAGGAGGGCACTTGTTGGGATGTGCCTTGGGTATTACATGTAAGTGATGAATAACTAAATTCTACTCTGAAACCATTATTATACTATACGTTAACTAACTTGGGCTTAAATAAAATTGAAAAAAAAACCCAAATATTTTGGGGGGAAAGAAAAAATTAAGCCATACCCTTCCAAGAAGAGATGGAAACGTTTTTAAACCATTTGTTAAACATTTTTAAACCATTTTAAACCATTTTTTAAACCAATTAAAATTGATCCAGTGTCCAAAATTGTTTGAAATAATGACAGGACTACTTTACCTTATAATGAGGTCTAATCTCAAAGGTTATGGACTCCCTGTCTCTGATTTTTCTCCTCCTCCTCCTTCTTCTTCTTCTTCTTCTTCTTCTTCTTCTTCTTCTTCTTCTTCTTCTTCTTTTTCTTCTTTATTTCTGCTTCTCTGGAACTTTCTGTCTGTCTTTCTCTTTCTTTTCCTCCACTCCACCACAGAAATGAAACATGAAATATATTCTTATTTGTTGGCTCTGTTGAACAAAACATGGATTTTTATTAATTGGTTACCCTGAAATGTTTCAAAGCATTTTCTCAAAATACACATATCTATTTGTATTTTTAACTCTTTTACTATAAAGAAAAAAAACAATGTTATCAGACTCTTAATGGTAGTTAATCATCTAATTCAACCTGATTTTATATGACCTTATTTATATTTTACAAGTTGGAACATTAAGAAACTACTTGAACAGTTCAGCAATTCAGCAATTTATCTCCTCGACATGAGCCTTTAGTGAGAGAAAAAGCTTGAGTTACAAATGATTATGTAATATGAAGGATGTCAAAGTAATGAAGGATGTACAGTACCTCTAGGCAGCTGATGATATTTTATCTTCTATTGCTTTTAACCCATATGGTAAGAAAACCGTAATAAAAAAGGTAGGTGAAAAAGAGACTATTAAGTATAGTTCACTAACAGAAGATGAAAAATTAAATTGAACTTTAAAGTACATTGAAAAAAAGTTTATTCACTACTGTTATTAGATCACTTCTTGCAAACTGAGAAAAGCAAAGCAAAGAATTACCCGAAGGCTCCATGACAAATGGACATACAGCTAACTCTTTAAAATATTTATGAATCATCCTTTATTCACTTCAGACCAGTATTCAGAATTTGAATACACACACATACACTTGCAATAATAAAAAAGTCAATCTAAAGTATCGATTTGGAAATCTTTCAAAATATGGTAGGCAAACGCAAGAGGCAAAGAAATGGTCTGGGTAAGCCTTAAGATCTTGTTCTTATAGGGGAGCATTAAAACATTGAAGGCTTTCTCATGTGCTAATTGGTTTTCTTGCTAAAAACTTAAATGGAACCATAATCTCTTTCTTTCACTATCTTCCCATAAATGAGTTAAACTTATATTCGATAGACCGTATTTTCAGAAATCATCTGGTCAAAAAATGTGAATTATGTTACCCTGTTGGTTTGCAAATTGGCCCCCATACATGAAAGGCAAGGACAGACAGAAGACAGAGACGGAAAAAAGATTCATAGGTGGCGATTTTTATACACAAGCGAACTTACGTTAGAGGCTTGTCTGGAGCGGCCACAAGAGGAGTAGCTTTCCATGCCCACCTGCCAGAATCTTAAAAGTTTATGGGGTGCCTGGGTGGCTCAGTCAGTTAAGCGTCGTCAGACTTCAGCTCAGGTCATGATCTCACAGTTTGTGAGTTCCAGCCTCGCATAGGGCTCTGTACTGACGGCTCAGTGCCTGGAGCCTGCTTGGAATTTTGTGTCTCCCTCTTTCTCTGCCCCTCCCCTGCTCATGCTCTCTTTTTCTCTCTCTCTCAATAACATTGCTCTCTCAAGGCTGTCCTTGAAAACGGCTTTCACTGTGAGAAAAGGGGGCAGAAGTACATTTCAAGGACGGGGAGGGAGGGGGTGAGGAGTCTCTGATTGCTGGGTCCAGTTTGCTGGTCAACAGGTGGTCATGTCCTCTCAATGAACTCATATCCTAAATAAAGGATTTCACCTGAATACTTAGCAAATGCAGGAGAGCAAGGACCTGGAGGTCACAAGGGCACCGCTGGCCACATAGCTCTATCCATTCATCACTAGCGTGAACGGCACCTCCCTAGAGGATAGACAGGGGCAGTGTATATTTCTAGTTCCAGAGAATACTGTAGCATATCATTATAAGCTCCCTGGGGAGGGATTCCTTCATGGCTCATTGCATCTCAATGGAACCAGAGTAGCACAATAACTACCTAAGTGGTATGTGTTGGAAGTGGTGTGCAGGGAGAAAAGAACATGATACTTGGTATATATCCAAGAAGTGAGAGGGCACAATCATCTTCTTTGATCCTGACTCCATCCTTATCCTGACTCCTCTGTTAGCAAGAAGGTGTAAGGCTTCATCCATCTTTAGCTTCTTGTTTCTGATGTCTACAACGTATATTGTAACTGTTGCCAAATAAGATTTAGTGTACGTTTAGGGAGTTTTAAAAGGAAGTTTAGGGGCGCCTGGGTGGCTCAGTCGGTTGGGCATATGACTTCGGCTCAGGTCATAACTTCACAGTTTGTGGGTGGGTTCGAGTCCTGCATCGGGCTCTGTGCTGACAGCTTGGAGCCTGGAACCTGCTTGGGATTCTGTGTCTCATTCTCTCTCTGCCCCCCCCTCCCCCGCTTTGTACTCTGTCTCCATCTCTCAAAAAGAAATAAATGTAAAAAAATGAATAAATAAAAGAAAGAAGCTTATGGTATAAACCTCTATTGTTTTCAAGTGACTTAATGCTGTTAGTGAAATATTCCTCATATCTAACAGGCTTGTTGGAACATGTAAAAATAAATCCGTAGTGGAATCACCCAAAATAGCCAGCATTTTGGTAATATTTTTCTGTTACCTTTCATTCCTTTTGCTGTGCATATCCACATAATAACAATATTTAACATTCATTTAAAATTTACTTGTTGCCAATCACTGTATCAATTTTTATAAGAATTATCTCATTTAATCCTTATTACAATCTTTAAAAAAAATTTTTTAATGTTTAGTTATTTTTGAGTGAGAGAGAGATAGAGTGAGGTAGGGGAAAGAACAGAGAGAGGGGCGCCTGGGTGGCGCAGTCGGTTAAGCGTCCGACTTCAGCCAGGTCACGATCTCGCGCTCCGTGCGTTCGAACCCCGCGTCAGGCTCTGGGCTGATGGCCCAGAGCCTGGAGCCTGTTTCCGATTCTGTGTCTCCCTCTCTCTCTGCCCCTCCCCCGTTCATGCTCTGTCTCTCTCTGTCCCAAAAATAAATAAAAAACATTGAGAAAAAAAAAAAAAAGAACAGAGAGAGAGGGAGACACAGAATCTGAAGCAGGTTCCCTGAGCCATCAGCACAGAGCCCGATGTGGGGCTGGAACTCACAAACTGTGAGATCATGACCTGAGCTGAAGTTGGACTCTTAACCGACTGAGCCACCCATGTGCCCCAATTCTTATTACAATCTTAAGAGATGGGCAGTATGATGACCATTTTACAGATGAAGATACATTGAGGCATAACAGGGTTAAGCAATTTGTGCAGAACCACATAGCTAGTGAATCACAGGAGCTAGTTAACCCAGGTATTCTTGACTCAGGGCCTGGGTTCTTAACCTCAATTTAATATCTCTGATTTATACATTCCTTTAGTACTAAAAATTGTGTTATTTTATACAGATTGTTAAAAAATATGCATTTTGGCTTAGCATCATCTTTGAAAGAAAAGCTGATGGAAGGAAATGTAAGGGGGAAGGGGAGGGACAGATACAAGGAGGCAAAAGTGAAGGGGGGTGGTGATTATAACACAATTACATGCCAAATATAGGTAATTATAGTATAAGTGGAGTTGTCTTTGGAAGTTATTCAAAAAGCATTTAAAAAATCTAAAACTATATAACAGATATCTCTGAATTCATTCTTCCAAAACTGATAGCAAATTTTATGTGAGTGTATTTATTTATTGTAGGTTCTTTGCATCTATAAAAACATAGACAACATGCTGTAATGAAGTGTCCAGAAGACAAAAAGCAAGAGTTGCTTTATACATTGCAATCATTGATTTCATCCTAAGTCACTCTTCGATTTCTAGTAAATCTTAAAATACTAATAATGCACCTTTTTTTCTGAACATCTATTATTGTTTTGGTTTGGCACAAACTGACCATCTTTAGTCATATAATCAAAAAATACATAAAACATGTCTCACTTGATATATATCCTACACAAAACTATATATGAAATTCATCAGTGGTTTTAAATTAGTTTCCTTACAGGTTTTTATTCTGAGCACTATGTAGAACATATGTTGTCTTAACTGGAGAATATTTTCAAGCATTTTTTTTCCTCTTGGTTATCTTTCAATTTTAAAAGCCAACTCAGATGGCTCACATTTCTTTTCTGTGGTGTTAGAGCCTTTGGATCACTGGGGTTAATCTTCAGTTTTATTTCTTCCAACCAAGATATAATGGACTGAAGAAAAACTTGCAGAGGAGACTCTCGGGCAGATAGGAAGAAATCTGGTACATAAGAATGTTGCTGGAACCTGTGGTGTTAGAGCCTTTGGATCACTGGGGTTAATTTTCAGTTTTATTTCTTCCAACCAAGATATAATGGACTGAAGAAAAAATTGCAGAGGAGACTCTCGGGCAGATAGGAAGAAATCTGGTACATAAGAATGTTGCTGGAACCTGGGTGAAATGGGGTTCTAGGCAAGTGAGTTAGACAAGGGAGCCAGCTGCGGGCCACACCTGTATCTGGCACTGATGTATGAGGTGCATGAGGACAGAAGACTCTCTTTCTTGAAGGCTGGTAGTGACTCCAAGGTCTCAGTAGTCCCTGAAGTCTGGTAATATCACAGATTGGACACTGAGTTTAGAGAGTACAAAGCTCTGGGACTTTTCATGCTGACTGAACTAATAATAGCAAACTAGAGCTAACATTTATTGAATGTTTCTAATTATATGCTAGGGGCTGTGTGAAGTGCTTCGCATGGATTAATTCATTGAAATATCACAGGTGACAAGTGTCATTATTACCCCCTTTTGACTTCTAGGAGAGTTGAGTCTCAGAAGAGTCTACTAACGTGTGCAAATATACAAAACCAGTAAGCAGTCGACTTAAGCTCACACTCAGAAAGTCTGATTCCAGAGTAGGAGAATTTAGCCACACCACTGTCTCTCTGCAAGACTCTTTAGCAACTTCTTAAAGGCTAGTAAGTTAGAAATTTGCCCGGCGTGTTTTTTATAGTAACCATTTAACTAATTCTTGGGGCTCTTCTTTCAAACTTTGGAGCATTAAATAGATTAAGAGGTGAAACGGGTATATTTGCAATGAGCAGTTTATGACTTGTAGGGGGTATAGGGGGAACACTGTACTACTGCGTAAATTTTTTGTAAACTTAGAATACTCTAAAAAAATAAGATCTATCAATAAAACTAAGGTAAAGTCTATGCATGCTATCTAACCCCGTTCTCAAATGCACATTGCCATCTGTCAAGATTCGTATCCAACCGTATACATACACCCAGAACCTCTTCAACAAATGCCTCCAGATCATGAGGACGCCCTACTGTAAGGCATTTTCCCCTTCCTGATCTCTCATGGCAAATGTCTTTCTACCTTTTTTATTCTACTTTTATTAGTCTGTTTGGTATTAAAGCCGATTGTGTCTTTTCATTAGATTTTGAGTCTCTGGAATATAGAGATCATTCATTTCTTATTTATTTCTAGTCCTACACCCAATATCTATACTATGCCTGTACACATGATAATGAAAATAATTATAAGCACTTTTTAAAAATTTGTGCTGGGGACATAAGCCATTATGATAAACACAACTTGACAAATTCAGGCCTTCCTAATCCTGACCTAGGTTCTTAAAATGAACTTTGAATTAGTCTTTACTTGTTTCAGTCCTTTATCCGTAGAAGCTCCTGGATGACCCTTTCCAAATGTCATTTCCTGCTCAAATATCTGTAATGGTGGTATTCCACTATCTTCTTTTCAGCCTTCCCTAAGTCTCAATCTGCTCCCCCATGAGTCTGCCATACTTCAAAAAGCTGGACCACTCAGCATTTGCTGGGTACATGTGGTTTCTCTTTTCTAGAGCTTTGTTTATGCCTGGAAATGTTCTTCCCTCTTCATTTCTACTCTTTTTTTTTAATTTTTTTTTCAACGTTTATTTATTTTTGAGACAGAGAGACACAGAGCATGAACGGGGGAGGGGCAGAGAGAGAGGGAGACACAGAATCGGAAACAGGCTCCAGGCTCTGAGCCATCAGCCCAGAGCCTGACGCGGGGCTCGAACTCACGGACCGCGAGATCGTGACCTGGCTGAAGTCAGACGCTTAACCGACTGCGCCACCCAGGCGCCCCTCATTTCTACTCTTAAACCCCTATCTATCTGTTTCAGATATTATCCATATTCACAATTCTAATTTTCTCCTATGACCTTCCCCACTCCAACCAGATGAGCTCTTGTTGGAGTTCTTTTAACATATTGTATTGCTTTGGCCATTTCCTTATTGTTCGCCTGTAAAAAAAGTTTATTTATGTTGAAAGAGAGAGAGTGTGAGCACATGAGGAGGGTAGGGGCAGAGAGAGAGGGAGACAAAATCCCAAGCAGGCTCCCTGCTGTCAGCACAGAGCCCACCACAGAACTCAGTCTCACAAGCCATGAGATCATGACTTGAGCCAAAACCAAGATGCGGTCGCTCAACCCACTGAGCCACCCAGATGCCCCTGTTTGCCTTTAGTTATATGTTTACCCTTCCTTCTACCTTCAACTGGATTTTAACTTCTTTGTAAAAAGGGCTTATATTCTTCTCATTTTTGGACCACCTGAAGTTCCTAGATTTGGCAGGTAGTGGGCATACAATAACCCCCATATTGGAGAGACAGTAATACCAGTTGGTAATGTACAAGCAGTGAAGTCAGGTGAACAGGGGTTCCAATCTCAGCTACATCACTCTGTAGCTGGGGAACTTGGGCAAAGTAGTTAACTTCTTTGAGATTCAGTCCTTTAACTATGGGGATGGCATTTTATCTACTACACAGTGCTAATAAAAAACTTAAAAGAAAAATGTACGTAGAGTTTGATTTCTATTAAGTATCCAATACATGGCAATGGCAAGTGTTTGTTTCGTAAGTTTTTTTCTCTGCAATATCTTGAATTCCTTCTTTCAAAAGACATTCCACTTGTCTATTTTTTAGCCAGACTTACGGTCACAGTAATTTGCCAGGAAGGCAAAATTGGAAAAAAGGATGGCCATTTCATAAGTAGGTATAATATATTTACCTCTATATTTATTTATTTTGAAATTACTGTAGCACTTGATTAAATAAATTCATAAACAGTTACTCAGCATTTATTATGCATCAAACACTGTTGTGGTATTGGGAATACAACAGCGAAGAAGACACAGTCTTTGTCCTTCAGTAACTTCCATGTTAATGTGGACAGTGACCTCACAGATATTCAAGAAGCACAACGAAAAACTTAGCTATAAAATGGTGCCAAATCTGCACTGATTAGAAGCCCAAACTCCATTTCTGGGTTTACCACTTAGCTGTTACAGTAAGCTTTGAGGGAGTTCAAGAATGGTTACCCAGATTTTTAACAGCTAGGAATCCAAGAAGCAACGTTGTGGAGGCGAGCTATATATACATTTTTTTTCTTCTGGGAAAAAAATAGGGATAAATCAGACCTATGTCTTTGTGTGTAGCAGATGGAGCTGAGCTTTCTCTATTTCTACTTAAATGACCTTAAAGTAGTTGTCTGGGAGTGAAAGTTGTTCAATGTTGGCATGTCAGCAACAGCTCCCAAAACACCTAAGCTCCTCTGTTTGCAGCAACTTAGGTGAGTCCTGCCGATTGTACAGATAGACGGGTTGACCTCCCCAGGCCCCCGGTTTGCCACCCGCTGCTGGGCCGGCGCCACCCCTCCCTTGCGAGACCTGTGAGAAGGCTGCGAGCGGAGGGCCCTCCCGCGGGAGGGGCGCGGGGCGTGGAGGGCGTGGGCGGGGGCGGGGCGAGCCCCGCAGACTGGGTGCTCCGAGGGAGCTGTCAGTGTCAGGCTCGCGGAGAGAGAGGAAGTGCTGGGTCCCCGAGGAGCGCGAGCCGAGCGGCCGGCGCAGCGTGAGACAGCACATCCTGCGCGCGCCGGGCCCGCAGCCCTCTGGAGCCGCTCGAGCCTCGACCCCGCCACCCCCCGGGGGCCGCTGCCGCGCTCGCTCGGGGAGCCCAGTGCCGCCGCCGCCGCCGCCGAGCGCGTCCAGGTAAACAGGAGGGGGGTGTCGCGCTCTCCCGGCCGCCGCCTCCGCGTCGCCCCTCGACCCTCCCAGCCCCAGGGTCGTCTGCGCGGGTAGCCGGGCAGTAGTTGGGCCGCCGCAGCCGCAGCCGGACCTCTGCCACGGCCCCCTCCCCAGGCTCCTGCGTGCTCACGCGGCGCCCTAAGGCGGCCAGAGCCCCCCCCCCCCCCCAGCGACACCCCCCTGCTGCAGTTTCTCCCGGTAGAGCCCAGAGGCGGGGGCAGAGGAGGAGGGGTCGTGGTGTCATCACCTTGTCGCCCACCTCGCGGGCTGGGAGGGGCGTCCCAGTGTGCCCCGCCTCGGTCCGGTCCTGGGCGGCAGAAGGCTAGCGGCGGTGAGATCCGCACCCCTGTGGGCCACCAGCTGACGGCCCCTGGGGGAGGGGAAGCTGCAGAGGGAAGGGAAAGGATGCTGTTTGATTACATTTTCAGCTGTCTGCAGAGCTCTTAGATGCTGTTGCTACCCGCCAAGTCGGAGGGAGCGAATGTACTTCCAGCAGGGCATTAATTAAACACTCACGCAAGAAGATGCCAGTTTCTCTCACTGCTGCAAAAAAGTGTGGTTAGGGGATGTGTTTTCGTAAACACCTTCCTAGCCGCGTGGCTCTCCTACCCCCACTCTGGAATCGCTGTGGCCTTATAAATCTGTGCGTCGTCATCATTAGGGCAGTGATCCTAGCAGCGCTGATGGGAACTGAGTGTGCGAGAGTCTCATGACTTGTGTCTTGGTTAATAAGGTTAAGTGGAAACCCAGGATCAGGACAGGAAATTACTTTGGAAATCGGAGACTCAGCAAAAATGCAGAAGATGGAATATAGTCTATTCTGGCCTCTACCTCATCTAGGTAAGGGGCAAGAACAAATGGCCAGCCATTTTCTTGCCTGGAATGCCTTTCAAGTGTGCACTGTAGACTTATTCTAGTTCAGGGTTGTGAAAAATTGCTCCCAAATATTCTAGATTAGCAGAAAGCATAGCTGACAGTAAGGCATGGGTAACTGCGGAAGACAGCGTATGGCTAATATTAGCACAGCTATGGGTGACGGTCTATGAACATATTTTCACTGTGAAGATTATAGTGAGAGACAGCGTTAGGAAATTTGGAATGGAGACTTCAGTGCAAGTTGCATCCTGAGGGTGCCGGTGGGAATGTGATTAATACTTCCTCTGATGATTTAAAATGCCAAATTTTGTCCAGAAGTTCTTTGTGTGAGAAACAAAGGCCTTAAACTCTGCTCTTTTGACCATGTTTCTCAATAAAAATATACTCAGTCATCAAAATGTTCTCTTCACGGGAACCAACCTGCCAATGTTGTTTAAGTTCTGAGGATTCAGTGCTCCAAGAGCCATTTTTCTGTAAGATCTTGCAGCATCATCATTAGGATGTTAGGACAATATATTTTGGCGCCCAGTAGAGGCTTTGTACAGCCTGTCCAGTCTGGCCCCAGTTTTTGGCCCAGCACATCCCTTGTGTCTCTCTTTTTTGTCCTTGTCTTGGGCCTCAGGCACTGATGCACCTGCTTCCTCTCCACTTGGACCGAAGGATGCAGGCACACAGTGCCCAACTGCAGAGGGATGGCTCAGCCCCTCCACACCCCCAGCCTTTCCTCTTCTACTGAAACATGTCCTGAAGCTCTTTGGTGTTTGAGATCTACATCATCAGGTATAATCACTATTAGGGATATGGACAGAGAAAAAATTTAACCCATAAGAAAGTGAGGCAATTCTTACAGTGGTGGTCCCTGGTGCCTAGTTTCTGACAAACTTCTGAGATTATAAGAAGAAGTCAGGGGCACCTGGGTGGCTCAGTTCCTTACCCTCTGGACTTAGGCTCAGTTCATGATTTCATGGTTTGTGAGTTCGAGCTCCACATTGGGCTGTCTGCTGTCAGCACATAGCCCACTTTGGATCCTCTGTCTCCCTCTCTCTCTGACCCTCCCCCACTTGTGTGTGTGCATGTGTGTGTGTGTGCGTGCACGCACTCTCTTTCTCTTTCTCTGTCTCTTTCTCTCTCTCACAAAAATAAACAAAATTTAAGAGGAAGTCAACCAGCATTTGTGTCATCATGCTTTATGTCTGAGAGGGCTTTGTCAACTTTCTGACCAGCCCTTCTACTTCCCCAAACATTTCTTCCCAAGTCTACATTTAATAAATAAACCTTTCCTTTTTTTTTTTTTTAATTTTAGTTTAGAGAGAGTGAGAAGGTGTGAGCGCACATGGGGGAGGGGCAGAGAGAGAGAGAGAGAGAGAGAGAGAGAGAGAAAGAGAGAGAATCTTAAGCAGTTTCCACACTCAGCACAAGCCCCATGAGGGGCTCAGTCCCACTACCCTGGGATCATGACCTGCACCGAAATCAAGAGTTGGACACTCGGGGTGCCTGGGTGGCTCAGTCTGTTAAGTGTCCGACTTTGGTTCAGGTCATAATCTTGAGGTTCGTGGGTTCAAGCTTCGCATTGGGGTCTGTGCTGATGGCTCAGAGCTTGGAGCCTGCTTCAGATTCTGCATCTGCCTCTCTCTCTGCCCCTCCCCCACTTATGCTCTGTGACTGTCTGTTGCCTAAAAATGAATAAATGTTTAAAAAATTTTTTGAAGGGGCGCCTGGGTGGCTCAGTCGGCTAAGCGTCTGACTTCGGCTCAGGTCATGATCTCCCAGTTCGTGAGTTCGAGCCCCGCGTTGGGCTCCGGGCTGTCAGCTCGGAGCCTGGAGCCTGCTTCAAATTCTATGTCTCCCTCTCTCTCTGCTCCTCCCCTGCTCACGCTCGGTCTCTCTCTTTCAAAAATAAATAAAAACATTAAAAAAAAAATTTTTTTTTAAAAGAGCTGGACATTCAATGGACTGGTGCCCCAATAAGCCTTTTCCTTGACTCCAGCACTGAGGTAATTTTTGGGGATTCATCTTGGGTACTTCTCTGTCTGGTCTTGTAAAATACATACCAAGTCTTCAAACCATGTCTCTCAACACAGACTGTGCATAGGCTTCATCCAAAGTGATTTACCTAAATGGGCTACTGATTCTTTCCATCACCTGTTTCTTTCTATAACTTAACCTAGCCTCAGATGAAAAGGTCTTTTGCAAAGTTAAGTATATCCTTCATCATTTTGTTTGCCTTACATTTTGCTCTGCCAAGTAAAGCAAAGGTTAATAATATACTGAGCAGTTTTCTAAATGTATTACCTTACCGAAACATTTGCTAAAATGCGTTGAGCACTTGGCCCAGGCATTGGATTTTACGTTACTTCTCCATGTATTAATTTATTTAATCCACAAATATCTTATGAGTTATATATTATTTGTAATCCTATTTTACAGATGAGGAAACAAAGATACAAAGATGCCAACTAACTTTTTTGAAAATTGCTCAACTGATAAATTATAGAGGCAGGATTTGAACCCTAAGCAGTCTGAATCTACTCTTTCATACTACAGAACAATTATATTGGTTAATTTTCATATACTGAATACCAAGCTCTTTTCTCATGTTATTTCGTTTTAATCCTTATATGAATCCTATGAAATAGATGTTATTGACCATATTTTATAGATGATGTGACTGAGTTCAGTGACATATTCAGGGTTATAGATAATCAATAGCAGATGCAGGGTTCAAATCAGGTCTGTTTGACTCCCAAACCAGAGCTCACCCAGTTTTGCTAGCATCCCCTATCAGAAACAAGAAAAAGCTGAACTTGTCTGTCTCTTTCAGATTTGCTACCTAACATCCCTATGGACCATTGTCATGTCCTTTAAGCCTCAATGGTGGCCATACTTTTTGTCAGCAGATTGATAACTATGGATGATATGGCAAACTCAATGTAGCACTATAGCTCTTCTGAAATCGAGTACCAATTTGGTTCTCTCTCCTTAATGAAATTAGGTAATTACCCATGATACTTTGTGGATCCCAAGTGCCATGTAAATAGTCATTTCCTTGATCAGGGATCCCTTTTACTAGAAAATGTTGTGACTTCTACACCCCCTATAAAATGTGAGAAAATGCGTTCTTTGGGGAACTTTGCTAGGACAATGAACTTTTAGGGTTCACTTCTTTTGAGAATTAAGTTAATCTGACTCTCATTTTATTTCTTTGAAATTTATAAACTTTTGCCCAGATCCGTATAAAAAATATTCCTCTTGATTAAGAACTTTTCATAGATATCCTGGGCTGATTTTCTTTGCTTCCTCTCTACAGAAAGCCTGGCACCAGAATGTCAGAGTGAAGCTTGCATTGGAACATAGACACTACTGTCCAGGTGCAAACCCTGAGGAGCCCACATGTTCATAAAGCATCTCCTGATTCTTTGTTCAGAGGAGGCTTCTTAAATAGGAGTCCTAGGCATTGTGGAGAGCAGGCACATGATGGTGTTCTGGTGGTCACCGAACCCGATAATACTGATGCAAAATTTAATGCATATGTATAGAAATGCAACTTTCTGGTGGCAAGGGGCGGGGTGTGGGATTTGTGACCAAAAGAGATTAAGAACCACTGGTTCAGGGGCGCCTGGGTGGCGCAGTCGGTTAAGCGTCCGACTTCAGCCAGGTCACGATCTCGCGGTCCGTGAGTTCGAGCCCCGCGTCAGGCTCTGGGCTGATGGCTCGGAGCCTGGAGCCTGTTTCCGATTCTGTGTCTCCCTCTCTCTCTGCCCCTCCCCCATTCATGTTCTGTCTCTCTCTGTCCCAAAAATAAATAAACGTTGAAAAAAAAAAATTAAAAAAAAAAAAGAACCACTGGTTCACAGGCACAGTTTAGAAGAGGGGCTAGGAGCTGAGGCCACTCTGCTGAAATGTGTAGAAAACAAGGCAAAACTATCCTATGAGCACCGACCAAGAAAAAAATGTTTGTAGCTACCAGAGCATTATTGGCATTTTGCTACCAAGGCATTTTGAAGGCAGGGGGTGGGGGGTGGGGTGGTACCAACTTACACTAATGCACGCTGCAACCAAGTGAGATCTTCAAGAATGGCAGGAAGCCTTAGCGTTGCTTGCCATCCATTAGGTACTTACCCTGTTCATGTTTAGGTTCATCAAATCATTCTAATAGCCCTGTAAGGCTGACATTCTTATCTTCATTTGACAAACAAAGAATCTGATGCTTGGAAACATGAAGCCACTTTGTCAAGGCCACCTGAAACCAGTTTGTGGGAAAGCTGGATTTCAAATGCAGGTTGGCCAGATTCCAAAGTTTGTTTATTCTGTTCCCATCGTATGTCATTGTTTTTCTATGTGGGATGCCAAAAAATACCGTTTAGTGTAGCTTTTCATTGTGGCAAGACAGAGAGTCCTTCAAGACAGAGAGTCCCCCACGTGCTGATGGGAAAAGCCTAAATGTATTATCAAAAGAGAACAAGAAAATTAGACGTCTCTCAGTGTACTGGAGAATAAGCAAGTCCTGCTTTCCCTTGAGGTGTGCTAAAGCCCCTACATTTAATTCTCAAGTGTCACTAGGTATCAGGCTGAATACAAAATGCATAGCGGTTTACAATGAGGACAGTCCAGAAAGTTGACTTTGCAGGAGTGGATATAAACCAAGACTGTGTTCATTGCAAAGATTAATTTATTTCAAAGCTGAATTCGAAGCTGCTCAGTGTTCTGGGGCTTAGCTGATATAGTGACTGTGTCATGATCCGGAACATTAACTTGGTACTAAATCTTGGGAGCACCTCTGCTTACCAGACAACCTGCATACCCTTTAGTTTTTGGTTCTTATCAATCCTGAGATCCTCACAAGCAGCAGTTTTATTTCCAAAATATTACTGAATCCCTAACATTTCTATCCTCACCCATATTTTTACTATACTCTTAAAGAATGACCCATTGTTTTCATTTTTGGGGCACAAACCAGCTAATGCCATCAGTGTGGCAAACACACAAAGCAGAAATTTATGTTGGAGTCAAGGGCATTCTTTATAATAAAGTAATGAGTCTCTGGCACTACACAGGATGATTGCACTTGATCAACAGATCTGCCTGGGAACCAATACCAGTGTGCTTTATTATGCTTCAATTTTTTTTTCTTCTATAACCTCTAAAGAATTTTTAAAAATTCTGCTGCTCTCTTATGCTACACATTTTAAGTTGGCATCTAACTGTTTTCATTGTAAACTTGAAGAATCACAACGAATGTGATTTCCAGAATATTGTAAACTTGGATACTTAAAAATAAAACGATGTAATTTTTTGAATTCAATTACAATCTAAATACTATCTCAATCTCGCTATAAAAAAGTACCTGAAGAAGCTCCTCAACAAAAGGGTATTTTTATACCTTGTGGTCAAGCATCACAGTCGGATTTGGGGCTTCAAGTGTCACGGTTTTTTTTTCCCCCCTCTGGTAATGGGGAAGAAAGGCTTTTGCAAAAATGGAGGTGGGAAAGGAAGCCCTGAATGATTCTAAATCATAGGCATGTTCTCTGATAGGTCAGTTTCTGGAAAGATTAAAGACAGAAGCTTCAGATCTGGAAACTAAAATGTCATTAGTTCTTCTCATGCTTGCACAGTCCTTAGAAACCCTTGATGGGCACCAGGGACACACAATGCCAATTATCAGAGCATGCATTTATTTAGCACAGGTGTTGTATGTTATAGGTCATTGTAGGCAGTGGCCGGGAGTTAGGTCCTTGGCCTTCTGTCTGTGTGGCTCAGACTCAAAATGGGCAGGGCTGGAAGGACCTGCAAAGTCAAGGGTCCCATCTCCTGCCCTGCGGCTGTCTTTCCCCTATGTAGTGATTTACAGAAGAAATTGACTTATTCTAGTGTGTTTTAGATCAGTGTTTCTCAGTCAGGGGTGATTGTCCACCCTAGGGACATTTGGCAATGTCTAGAGGCAATTCTGGTTATCAAAACTGGGGAGAGTGGCTACAGGCATCTAATAGGTGGTGGTCAGGGCTGCCACTGAATATCCTACAATGCACAGGACAACTCCTGTGACAAAGTATTATCCTGCTCAAAATGTCAATAGACACTCTGTTTTTCTATTGAATATTTCCTGTTGTAATTTAAGTCCATTTCCTTGTTTGGTCTTTTACAACATAAGAGTACAACATCTAAAAGACAACATAAGACAAAAGAAAGAAAAAGCCAGATATCTCACTTAAGCTATGTGAGCCTCAGTTTCTTCATCTGTGAAATGGGGATAATGATACCTGGCTTGCAAAGTTATTATAAAGATTACAGATAATGAGAAAACAGGGTTCAATACATGTTACACACTCAGTGTGTGGAAGATGCTTCTTATTATCCAGCAGCAATTATATCATTCTCTAGCCTTCTCTTCTCAGGGATATGTGTGATCTTGCCTTCCTTTGAACCAAAGGTATGCTTTAAAAATTTTTTTTTTTATATTGAATTGTACTACTTATATGCATGCCTCTTTCCCCCACTACACTCCAGGCTCCCTGAGATACCCTTGTATCTTTCAGCTGAGGGTCTTACACATGGTGGAGGCTCAACAAGCTTTGTTGATTTGAAATACTAGCCAGAATAAATCCCACTTAATTTTCTTTTTATTATAAGATTTAATTCTTTCCCCTTGGATCACTTTAATGTGTTTAGTAAAAACAGTCACTTCCTGAAATGTAGTTTCCATTGCACGTCTGGGCCCAATTTGAATGTAGACTTGGTAATGCCTAGAATTCTGGAATCCTTGCCTTCCTGAATTAGGATCATGTGGAACATTTCTGCTGTGAGAAAGGGATCTTGAAAGGGACAACTTTTCATTCTAGAAATGGCAGGCAGGATGGTTTGAGTCTTCTGTTTCTTTTATGAGCCCCTTGGGCTAATTTTTTGATCTTTGGTTTGGTGTCTTTGGTTTCCTTCCAGTGGGAGAAAGGGAGATTTTGATTCATTTGTCAGATTTCTATTTTATGCTAATGTCTAGAGTGAAGCCAAGAGTAATGTGTATATTTTAAGTAGCCCCAATGAGTAAATGGTGACACAGTACTGTATAGACTTTGCCTACCATCAATTTCCCTTTTAGAATGCAAGCTAGATGGTCTACTCTGACCTGAAATAGTACCCATTTCTTTGTTTAACAAGCAGAAGATTTTAGTAATTGAAATGGAATGAAGTCCACTCCTTTTAAAAGCAATTTAGATCCTGTGAGGCACATATGGAGGCCTTTACAAGTTTATCTAGTTGTTGACTGTTACAGTGAGCCCATGCTTGGAGGATGACCATGGGATTGTGTCTCGGAATCAGCTTGTGGAATTTCAGTAGTTGGTGGTTTGGGTGGCTGGCAAGTTAGTTAGCAGGCCCTGTGGGGGGATGTGTGTTTTCACAGTGTCCCCTTTTAAAATGATGGCACGTCTCCCGTTTCACCGTCTGCCCCACCAGTATCAAAATAGCAAGGGGTTGTGGGAATTGGTGTGTATTTTGTGGAAGAAAGAATAACAAAAAACTTCTCTGCCTGTTTCCTTGAAAAGTGTGACTTTGTTCACTCTCAGAGGGTATAGGTTACCGCTGATTTGGAAAGGTGATCTTCCCTCTTTGAATGCTTTCAGACTCAGAGGAAAGTGAGAATCTATTTACATAAGTTAAAATGCCAAACTAAATCTCCCAATGCAAATACGGACCACCCAGGGACATGGTTTGGGGTTTCCAATACAGATTTTCTTGCTTCCTCTTTTAGGCTTTTTAATATTTTTCAAATGCTGCTGAAAAGTAATTGGCATATCAAACAAGGATGAAATCCCATATCCCTGTAGATTTTGAAGGGGAGAATCATGCCCATTTTCTTTGAGAGCTCCTTGTTTTAAAAATTAAAAAGTATGAATAGCTAAAATTGAAAGACCAACAAGTTGTAGGTTTTAGTTTAAAATAGATGGAAAAGTCAGGTTGCAAAACAGTTGTAAGGGAAAAGGAAAATACTTTCTTCAAATGTTCCCTTTCCCTAGTACATTCTGCCCAGGCAGAGCCATTTACCTGAGTAAAATGGGCAGAACTTTGCTTTGGGGATAAGCCAGGGAATTGGAAGGATCACCTCTTAACATTGCCAATACCACCTCTGCCTTCCCCAACCCTGGACAGGTACATCTGGGCAGCACACGGAAAGAGTATTTTCTAAACTCTCTGGGGGAAGATTCAGAATGAAAGTTGCTTTAACCAGGATACATGTTCTGGTGACCGTGTGGTTAATAATGACAATTAGTGCTTTCTTAGTCTCTATGCCTGTTAAAGAAAAAGTTATTCATACACTTGTTAAAGAAATGGTAAGGCAGGCTTTTTTTCAGGGGGACTATTCTGATAGATGTCTAGACCCCTGCACTGGAGGTTTGCAGTAGGGGAGAGAGATTGGGATCAACTCTGAATACACTAAGGAAAAGTGGGATTTATAGCCAAGGAGTCAGGGTGGGGGTCAGTAGATGGAAAATTACTAAAAGGAAACATCCAGGGTAAGGGGAGTGGAATCAGGATAAGCCAACCTAACAGGATTCTTGCTGAAGGCAGGCGAGGTGATCAGACACCACTTGGAAGATGGTAGGGGATGAGGAACTTCATCAGATATCAGTTTGATATTGGTGATCAGATATTGAGGGTGGAGGATTCTGGCTAAACTGACTTAGCAGGACTTTTGCTAAAATGGGACTCTTGAAAGCATGCCAAGGGATTGAGGCCAAGTTAAAAAAGAGCTTGGAGGAGACTGACTACCATTTGGTCAAGGAGAGAATCCTTGGCACACCCTCTCAGTGGGCATTCCATAGCAAAGTGCAGGTGGGGATGATAAAAAGGGGGTACTTGCAGTTACCAACACTAAATCCAAAGGTGGAGAGCAATGAGAATGCTGGATCATTGGAGTGGATTTGGGCCACAGGAGTGTATTTATCGGGTTAGGTTGCATCACAATTCAGTAACAAACAACCACCAAGCATCAGCAGAGTAACCCAACAGAAGATTTTTCTTGCTCATGTTACATGTCAGGTGTGAGCCAACAAGGGGCCCCATTCACCAGACCCACTCAGAGACCCATGCTGAGAGAGGCTTCATCTTGGTATATATTGCCCCAATCTCATACATGGTCACTGACTGAAGCAAATCAGATGGCCCTGCCTGGCTACCAAGGAGTTGTTAGGTAGAGTTTCAGAGTGGGGGAACAGGAATTTTTGTGATTAACCTAAATGACTATTAAAGGGGTGAACTTCCCTGGGTTCTGCCTATTCCTGCTGCTAACCACAGTTTCTAAAAGGCATCCCTAGGAAGCTCACTGACATGCAACCCACATGTGGTGGTTTCAGTATTCAACTTTAGTTGTACCTGAAAGAATGCTCTTATAGAGTATGAAATTCATTAGAATGATTTTAGCCTCATGAGTAATAACAGCATCCTGGAATTAGTGAGCTTCCAAATCTAGATTTTACTAATAATGAATAATGAGTACGACTGAATGCTTTGTGGGTGCATGAAAATGAACAAGGTATAGACCTTAGGGACTATGGGACTGATATCTAATCAGGGAAAGATAGAAAAGTTTAATATATATAACATGTGGCTGTGTGTTACCACATACCTCACATGAGATAAAACATGGTAAATACCTAATAGAGGAATAACAAAGTTCAAAGAAAGGAAGTGATTAATAACTAATCACTTCTTTGAATAATCACTTCTTTGAATTTTCAAGCTCACCAGACACCAATGTCAACTAGGCAAAATCATTAATATTTTATCTTCATCTTTATTTTTTGTTCTTGGGTCTGATCTGATCTGATCCCAAAACAAATCACAACAGTGGTCAAGAGGCAGTATGAGATCCTGGCCTCTGCAGCTGGAGTTCAAATCTCCGCATTGCCCATTACTATCTGTGTGACCTTGACAAGTTATTTGGCTTCCCTGTATCTCATCTTCTCCATCTATTAAACAGGAGTGATAATAATAGAGCCACTTCCTAATATTGTGGTGAGTCTGAAAGAATAAATCCTACTTAATTTTCCATTTCTTATATGATTTAAATTTTTTTCCCCTGGATCATTTTGATGTGTTCAGTACAAACATTTGACTTCCTGAATGTGTCATCCGTTGGGTCTCTGGGCCCCAAATGAATGTGGGCTTGGTAATACTTAGGATTCTGGAAGCCTTGCCTTCTGAATCAGGATCCTATTGAACATTTTTGTCTATGCCCAACAGAGCAGTGCTGGGCTCTGGGTGAGTACAACATAAGGGTCAGCCTGCATTTTCCCTGGCTTGTGAGGCAACCTCAGTCTAGAGACTGTTGTTTAGAGTATCAAGTTGGCTTCCATTCTTATCTTGGAATTCAGGTCTGCTGAGGACACATTTCCTAGCCCCCCTCCTTCTATCCCCAGCATTTCAAAGCAATGTGAAATTAAAATCTACTGTGATACAAATCCATTGTGGCTAAATCATGCAAGCATTCTGTGTGTCCAGAAAATTAAAAGGTGCAGGAGCTCAAGACTCATACCACAGGTAAAGGTTTAAAGAGCTAGAGGCTGGTTGTGATGGAGAGGAGGCTGTGTGGCTCATCTTGGCAGATGTACACCTTTTCTCTCCTCTGTGGGTTTTTTTTTTTATCTTCCCTTCCCCCACCACTCCTTGAGTACAGTGTGAATGAACTTGACTGGATGCTGCAGAAAGCCTGTGGGTTGTAAGCAGGTGAAAGTGTGGGCACGAGGACTCTATTTTTGGCAAGTAAGTATGAGGGACACCTCTCTAGCCCAAACTTCCAGGGAAAAGGAAAGTTCATATCAATATAATGCAGAACCTTTGATTGACTCAAGTTAAAAAAAAAAAAAAAAAAGAAAAGAAAAAAAGACTGGGCTACCTTTATGGTAGTGAGAGTTCAAGCATGTCACCAGGAAGTGAGGATTTTCTGTGAAGGGATTATTCTACCAATGAGAGGCCAGACCTGGATTTAGTAATCTCCATGTTATTTTTTCTCCAGATTTAAGAACCTGTGATTTTATGTACTAGAGAGAGCTTTGCATCACTCTTATCTCTGGCCAGGTTTTGCCATTCACTTGGGGCAGCATAAATAAGAGGGCAGATGCCAAACTGGAAAAATAAATGTGACAATCCGTGTCTACTTTCTTCCCCATGGAATTGTTCAAGTTGTAACATTCAATCATTCATTCTTTCATTCAGTTAAACATTCCTTAAACTCCTGCCAGACACTGGGAATGCCATAGCAGTGTCAGGGCGGGTGGAAGGAAATTTAACAGCTTATGACAACCATTAAAAACAAACACAAAATGTTTGCATCTAGCTTCATTCCAAACTGGCCACATGATCTTGCAGTTGAGGGCTCACTCTTTCATTTGTTCATGTATTTGTTCATTGAGTAATCTCTTAATGTGCCCTGATAATATTCAGGATTGGCTCTATTCTGCTAGCAGCAGAGGCTAGAAAATATATCATTTCAAAGGCATATGACAGAAATCCCCAACTACCATTTTCTTTTTACAGCAAGAAGAAAAGCAAACTAGGAGCCTACTGGGGTTGGGGGCGGGGTAAAGTCCCCACCCTAATGCTTATCTTATGCAAAGAGCTTATCACAAATGCTAAAGTATCTATTTTGAGCACTTGATTTCTCACTTTTTCATCATATACAGTAAAGGTGTGATATGGAAGGGAAGTGTTAATTCTAGTTGTTTGCATTGCTTAACACATTTGAATAGATTGGATTGGCTTCACATGGAAATGTTTGATTTTTTTCCAAGACCCTTGCAGGTTTTAAAATAGATAACTTGATTCTGAAGGGAGGCAGGACCAAAGAGCAGAAAGAATTGATCTCAGTTATCACCTGAGAATGTAACACCCAGCACAAACCTTTCCTGCTTGTCCCTCATTGCACCCCTGCCACCTTGAACCCATTTGACCTTAGCCTATAGTTGAATGAAACTGTTTGCCATTCCCCGAAGCACAGACTGCTACCTCCTGTGGCTGTCATTTTTCTCATGCTCATCTCCTTCCTCTGGAAATGCTTCCCCAGTTCGCATCCTACCCATGTTTCCCTGTCTGGTTCTCATGGCCCCTCCTTCACTCACTCTGCTCTACTTCCTACATGCCCTCCTTGTGCTTTAAACCTTTATCACGCACTTAGCCCACTGTCCCTAGCAGTGGAACTGCCTTTTTCAGATCCTACTATATGTGGGGAAAGAAACATAATTTTCTTTCTACCCTTCTAGGTTCTTCTTGGCTGAGAACCTTCCCCCCACCCCCTCCCTCCTCTGCCGCTAATAAAAGACAGATTAACAGGAGGAAAACAAAACAATTGTAATAACTTGTATACCTCCTGTATATATGGGAGAGACCCTGGAAAACTGAGTAACTCTCCAAAATGGATTAAGCCACCACCTTAAGTACCATTTACAGTTAAAGGCAAAAGATGTTGAGGGTGGGGAGTCAGGTATGGGAAGTCACCAAGAATAAGGGTGTTTTACAGATTTAAGTCCATGCTTTCTTCACTGATAATAGTTCCTAGAGACTGAATCATCCTCTTCTTCCTGCAGAGAGGGAGAACCCTCACAAATGCAAACTTTCCTTATAAACTGAAGTGTCTCTTACAAAAGGATAATTTCTACTAGGTTTTTAGAGCTTCTTCTGTATCTGCTGCTTCTTAAAATCCTTCATATAATCCTTATGCCAAAAAGGCATATTTTGGGGTGAGATGTTCTGTTCCCCTTCACGTGTAATAAGATTTTTGCGATAAATGTAAGTCAATTATTTGTGTAAGCCTGACAGCATCCAGGATGGTGCTTTGCTTCACTGGGGTTCAGTGAGTATTCATTAAATTGCATTAACATAAAGATACATTTAGCATCCAGGAGCCAGCTACTTGGACTTCCTTGCTCTTAGTAAATTAGAACATTAAAAAAAAATTTTTTTTTTAAATTTTTTTTTTTTAACGTTTATTTATTTTTGGGACAGAGAGAGACAGAGCATGGACGGGGGAGGGGCAGAGAGAGAGGGAAACACAGAATCGGAAACAGGCTCCAGGCTCTGAGCCATCAGCCCAGAGCCTGACGCGGGGCTCGAACTCACAGACCGCGAGATCGTGACCTGGTTGAAGTCGGACGCTTAACCGACTGCGCCACCCAGGCGCCCCCCCAAAAAAATTTTTTAATGTTTATTTTTGAGAGAGAGAGAGAGCAGGAGAGGGGCAGAGAGAGGGAGTCACAGAATCTGAAGCAGGCTCTAGGCTCTGAGCTGTCAGCACAGAGCCAGATGCGGGGCTCGAACTCAAACTGCGAGATCAGGACCTGAGCCAAAATTGGACGCTTAACTGACTGAGCCACCTAGGTGCCCCAGTAAATTAGAACATTTTGTTGATTAGTGTGCTTCTGTCTCTGGGGAACCTTGCCCAGATAACCAAAGTATTCTCACATCTCCTTCCATCAGGTAAACCATCCCATTCTTCCCCTCCACCCTCTGCTTTTTCCTATAGAGGGTCACTGTGCAGGGACCAGACAGGTGGGGAGAAAACGTGCTCTGATTTGCCAAGGGTTTTGGGGTCAGGTGGCTGTATGTGCATATGCATGTAGGTTCATGCTCCTGTGCTAAGAACACGACGAGCAGGCGACACTCTTGGGCATCAACACTCTTACCTGCAAGTTAGCCGTCGCACTGCAGCTGCAGAGATGGAGCCACCATCAGGGCCAGTCAGCAGTCAGCTATACACACAGGCAGGATTCAGGTCTTGAATTTTATTTCTGAGGGTCTAGATATTAGAGTGTTCTTATGTAGCCAAAATTCTTGAGCAGTCTAGTGACGAATTCACACAACCCAGTGCAAGTATAGACTATATATCAGGCAACAAATATAAATTGTCCACTTAATGACTGGCAAAAGAAACCTAACTTCCCATGTTAGGATCACAGTGCCCTCGCTTATAGGTCAGTGATCTGAAATCTGAGAACTCAGGTTCTTAGGTCCTTGGTACCAGAGATCTCAGCTGGGCATGGTTGGGTCAGTACTAGCCAAAGAGTATCAAGGGTAATCCTGGATGCTTGGTCCAGAGACCCAATCATGTAATACATTCAAAAGAACTGGGAAGGGAGGCAGACTCTAGGTGTGGCAATCATATGGCAATTAAAGTCACCGGATCACGGCAAAAGGGTTGAGAAGGAGGGTGCTGAGCAAACCTAGGAGAATCTCAAAGCCAATGGAGCTTTGACACTTTACAGAGAATGAGGCTGGGAGGAGAGGAAGGAGCTCAAGCAGACACGTTTTCGAAGCCAATTTTGTTCCTTCATTCAACAAATATTTATTATGAACTCTCTACCTGTCACTATTCTAAGTATTGGCAATACATCAGTGAACAATACAGACAAAATCTCTGCCTTCATTGGAACTTAAATTCTGGGGGAAGGCACAAACAATGAAGGATACTTAATTAACTGTGGTATAGAATATGTTAGGTGGTAATACACATAGTGAAGAAAAATAAGACAGTAGAAAAGACTTGAGATTTCAGGTGCAATGAGGGGAATAGTTTACTCTTTTGAAGAGGGTCATCAAGTAAGGCCTCAAGAAGGTGAAATTTGACTTATATTTTGAAGAAGCCAGTTGTTCAGAGACTTTAGTATCAGGCAGAGGAACTAGCAAATGTGAAGTACCTGAGGTGGGAGTGTACCTGATGTATTTGAGGAATAGCAACAACCTCTCTGGGAATGAGATCTGAAAGGTAATGAGGCTGGTTTGTGTCGGGCCATGGAGAGTGTTGTAAGACTTTGGCTTTTACGCTGACATGGGAGCCATTGGCAAGCTTTATTCAAGGAAGTGACATGATTTGGCTTGTGTTTTGAAGAATTACTGTTGTAGCTGAGAATAGACTGCAAGGCAGAGGGAGCAAGGGTAGGAGGTAGGAGACCATTTCAGAGGCTTTTTCAATAATAGGGATGAGAGATGTTGGTGCTTTGGACAGGGTGATGGCAGGGGAGGTGGTGAAATCAGGCTGATTCTGGAAGGGTTTGGAAAGTAGAGCTTGAATCATTTGCTGATGGTTCGGATATGGGATTTGACAGAGATATGAAGGATGGCTCCAAGGTGTTTGGCCTGAGTTAACTGGAAGGCTGACTGAGGAGTTGCACTGAACTGAAGTGTGGAAGACTGAAGGTTGGATGTACATGGAATCAGAGCATGGGGAGCAGTTGTCATAGCTGATGTTTCAAGATGGTGTCCTGATGCAACTGTACTGAGCCTCCTGATAGATGCACAGAAGCAATTATGTCAACCGACCAGAAAAGCATGTCCTTTTCCCTGGACATACTACGGAAAACCTGAAAAAAAAATCACACCTATTTTCCTATCATTTCAAATACATTTTCCTTTAATTATAACAGTTTTTATTGTTGTTCACTACTAATTATGTGGTGGTTCTCCATTACATTTTGCCATCCCTAGCTGTGATGTTTTGGTACTGTCATTATAGTTCTAACTTGGGTGATGTCCTGTGTTTTAAGATAAACTCTAGTTGAACTCTCAGACAGTGATCATGCCATATTTCCATTATTTCCAAATTCTTGGAGTGTACCTGCTATCATCATCTCCCATCACATGTAATGCTACTCAAATTGAGACAGTCACTCATATGTCTCAACTCTGCCACTTCCCAAAGCTATGACCGGGTGACACAGATCTAATCTGAGTGATGTTCAATCAAGAATGGTCAGGATTGGGGACGGCTTAATGGGTAGAAAAGGAGATAGGTGTGTCCCTGTAAGTTACTACTTACATTGGATATTTTGTTACTCCTTAGTGTGGTCTTGAAAATTGAGATATAATTCTTCTTTCTCTTTAATTCTGTCTGCCAAATTGGTTTTCTTCAAAAGCCAATACATACAAGCCTGCATCCTATTTTCACTCAAAGAGACAGATGGTTGAAAGTGACTCTAGCTAAAATTTTTTTTTAAGTCTTGAAGTAAAAAATACACATGAATATCAGAAAGGTTTAAGCCTTTTAGGACTGGTTGAGAAATCTGTTGTGAACATTGACTGCCTCATACCACCAGGTTCTGTCTTCACATACAGAATGCTGTGTGCAGGGCCAGGCTTGGGATTTTGCAGCTAAGCTTTCTAGCTTAGCTGCAAATGGGTATTTTGGATGGGTATTTGCTTTCTAAAAGGAATATAAAAGTTGTGCTGATGGGACAAATAGCAAACTCCCAAATCCTAGGGTCATTCGGCATTTATGCTGACATGTCTGCAGGAAATATGTCATGGTCCTGCATTTCTGGCAGTATTGATTTTCCACACTCTTATGGACATTCATGGGTAACTGGAAAAGCGAGGTAATCTTTCTAAGTGTATTTGTCTTGATGTGCTTGTGCCTTGAAGTATCCAGGGATAGATTTTTTTTTTTCCACTTTCTTTCTCTGGTAGATTTAAACAAATAGAGCTGAGCTTGCTTTGGTCATTCTATGGTAGGCTTTCCCACCTGTGCTCTGCAAATGGACTACAGGTTCCATGTGTACTTGGATATTAACCTCTTGGCTCTCAGGATAGGCAGAGCCCGAGTCAGTCTCTTGTGATGGTGAACAGCTTTCTCTGCATACTCGAGTGTCCTGTACAAATATCATCATGCTAAATGTTGGCTGAGAAAGGACAAAGGTAGAGACTACTTTATAATTTAAAATCTGCCATTTTTAAAATTGATGTAGTTCAATGTATCTTAAATGCCTTTAACTGCAACTAACAATAATAAATAATATTCAGACCTAAAAGTGAGTATATATATGTCAAAAAAGTTCGATGAAACAGTAGTTTCCCTTACCATGTAGAACTGCTCCCTGCACCTGCCAGCTGACTTGATTTTGTAACTCACCAGTGAGTTGCAACCCATGTCTAAAAGGCTCTTGTAGTGTGTGTATTGCAAGCTAGGAATAAAATACCTGGTCTTGTACTTGTTCAAATCCTTCCATGTTTCCCTGCTGCCTCAGAGAAGTTCAGACCTCCCGAAAGGATGGCATAGCAGCCCTTTGGCTGTAGGGTGGCCAACTTGTCCAGGTTTGCCTGGGAGTTCCTGGTTTTAGCACTGCAGGTCTTGCATTCAGAGAACCCCTTCACTTCCTCGCAAACTGGGGTGGCTGGTCACTCAACCTTTGGGATCTGCTATCTGGCTGCATTTCCGCCCTCAATTTCCTCTACCTTTTGTATTTAGTGTTCCATCCATATCAAATTACTTGTCCCACAGACTGGCCATTCTTGTTTCTACCTCTCCTTCTTTGTCTCTGCTTCCCTCTGCCTGGGAGACACTGCTCTTCTGCTGTCCTCAGGTCTCATCTTCCTCTGTGACACTTTGTTATGTCACCCTCTCCGAGGAACCTTCTCCCCGCGTCCTGTGAGCACAGTAGTACCACTGACTACACGGATTTGTGGGATCTTTAGTAGCTTTGTGTTTTTCTCAGCTTTCTTACTCTTTATCGCCTGTAGAACAAACATGAGGAGAAAATCTGCTGACATAAAGTGGGTGGCTTCAGCAAGGAAAGAACACAAAGGAGAAAGAATGAACCAGTAGAGATGCTAGGGCCAGTAGAGTGGAGCAAGGGAGGATGAGGAAAACCTAAAAGCACAGGCATATGAAGCAGTTAAGAGCACCTGCTCCAGACACTAGGGTATCCTGGCTTTGCACATGTCAGAGGTGTTGATTTGAGTCCCTCTTCTGAGGAGTGTTCCTCTGCTAGACATAACAGTAGGGATCAATGGTTTTTAAAATTAGGCAGGCTTAATTACATATTCACCAGTATTTCATAGTTAATTTGGGAGGGTATTGAATTAATTGGTTTTAAGAGGTCGAGATACCTTAATAGCTTGTATTTTTAGAAGATTAAAACAGATTGACTTTCCGAACGTTTATATTGTTGAGTGACTTTGAGAAAATCTACTCTGACTTCATGATTCAAGCATTAAAACTCTTCTTCCCCTTATTTTTATTAATATATCCTGATTGTATTTCTTTTGGTATGATAGTTTAAATTTGCCCTTATTTGTAAGGTGCAAGAACATCTGGGTGGCTTGAACTTACCAGTGTTTTCTACCAGTCTAGAGTGCCCATTTTAGGCAGGCTGACTGGCCAGCGCTGATTTAACTTTGCTGCATGGAAAATCTGGCCCTTTTATGGGGACAGCAGAGTCAAAGCCAAAGCTGATCATGTCTGAAGATTTGCTTGTTGTCAATTATTTTAAAGATCAGCCTCACAGGTTACTTGAGAGTTGTTTATTTTTAGACATAGCTCACTGACCATCTTTGCAACTCAGAGAAACAGCTTCTAGTACAATATATGGCTCTGTTCTAGAGCACTGATATTTTTACATCACTTTAAAAAAGAATGCTCAACTGTCAGTATGACTATTTATCCTCAAGGTAGTCTAAGCAATAGATTCCAGATTTTTTGAATTTGTTGGTTAAGATAAACAATAGAGGCTGCCAATTATAAATAGAATGGATTTTGCTAAATAATCCTTCTAGAGTCAGACACCTGAGATTCAAATTGTAAACCAGACAGGAAAAACTTACATCAATGGGCATATAATGGTAGTGATTTAGGAAAAGATAGTTCAGTGGATTAGGCAACATTAGGATCATGTGTTGGTTGCACATTTGTACTAGTGGGTGAAAAATCAATTCCCACCCCCTTTCCATGGGAATAGAATTTGGTTGCATTATAAGGAAGAACTTCTGAGTTCGGTGATTTAAAAGCTTAATGCACTGACACAATTTATTGACAATCAGGAAATTCCTGATAGTGAAATCACAGATTTCTCATTCCTGTCTAATGGTTATTTAGCAGTTCAGGAGCAGTCATTGCCAGGCACCAGAAGTATGGAGATAGACGAGACATGGCCCTTCCCTTCGTGGAGCTTTCAATGTAACAGGAGGAGAGAATCACACAAACAGAACATAGGCAGGGAGGCACGTGCTCCAGCAGACCATGTACTGGGTGCTCATGGCAGAATGGTTGGCCCAGCCTTAAAGCCCTAGGAGGCCTTTCTAGAGGGAATGTGATTGAGCTGAGAAAGATGAATAGGAATCACCAGGTAATGAACAATGGGAAGAGCATTTCTGGAATTTGCAAAGGTACAAAGGAAGGAAACAGCTCAATACAGGAAAGTGTGAACTAGGAAGTAGAGGGATGTATGGAGAGAGAGATGGGCAAAAAGGGCATTTTCTGCACATGGTAAGGAGTTGGGACATATTTTGCATCTAGAAGGAAGTCGTGGAAGTGTTTTAGGTAAGGGAGTGAGCTCATTGGACTTGAGTGACAGGAAGATCACCCTAGTGCAGTGTGGAGGATGTGGAAGTCATCAGGGAGTAAGGTTAGCATGGAGACAGGCAGATCAGTTAGAAGAACATCGTGGTTGTCAGATGAGCCAGGTGAAGACTGGTATTGGGCAGCATGAATGGACATGGGTAGGCAAGGGCAGGCTTGGAAATATTAGGTGAGGAATTTGGAAGGCACGGTGAAAATTGGCTGTGGGTTTGTGGTGAGTTTGAGGATTTCAGGGCTGATCAAGGGGAAGACGGGACCATGAGGTGGCAGCATTGCACAACGCATTTTAGTGGGTGGTACTTGGATAGTATTGCATGAGAAGGGACATCCTGCACAGCAGGAGACCCGGACACTGCAGGTTGGCACCACCACCCACTAGGTGATGCTGTTCCATAGCCAGGTGGGAGTCTCCGGGGGTTGTTTTATACATAGCTAGCAAGTATTGGGTGTAGTTTTGTGGGATATGTAAAGCAAGTGGGGTCTAAATGGCTAATATAAGCTTATCTGAGTTGTATTTAAAGCAACTGAATGTGTAAGCATTTGTGTTTGGTGCCAGAGGGCTTTGAACTGATGGTCCTAGCATAATGTCAATAAGTGAATAACATAGGGGCCATCTTTAACCATTTATATGACAGCAAGTATTTATTAGATGTCCATTATGTGTGCAATATAAGGCTGAGGAGCCACTGTGCATCATGGTCTGTGGAGTAGTCGCCCTTTTTCACGTACTCCTCAAGAGTGCCTGTTTAGGTAGAGAAGCTCCTTTCTGTTTGCTCTGAAGTGCTTTTGAACTTTCAGGAGCCCAGATACGTGATCTCATATTATATATAGTGATGGGACCCTTATTTACTTGGCTTCTTTACCTGATATGTGGCCTGGGCAGGTGGTGCGTTGTTCCCATCTATTTTGACCTGAGGTTAGGTACTTCTATAGGATTCTTTGTTCAAGGTCTCACTTCTTAATTTGTTCTAGTTTCCCTTGTGGTATTATTCCCCAGAGGGCTCTTGTCTCCTTTCTTCTATTTTCTGGTTCCTTTTCTGTCCTAATTCTTAGGGCCACAGAGCCAAAATACTGCCCTCTCATTGTCCAAACTGTTCCATCTTCAGTTTTATACTCTTTCAAGGATGCTACTTGAGATGCTCATTTCCTAAGGACTCTTGATATTGTCTGATAGTTCCTCTAAGATACTCTAAGATATGAATGACTGATTCCCTTAATTGAGGAACAATTCTTTTAACAAAGAGAAGCTTGTTGAGTCTCTAAATTCGTGGGATGCACTGTTGGGGTCAGAAATAACTCAAAATTTTCCAGAACTTTCTGGCAAAGATGACAACGGCTTTTGAGGCCTTTACTTTCTAAGGGCTCTCATCTCTACTCTGTTAACTAGATGAGAGGGCAGATACCCTATGGATTGATTTTTCTCTCTAGCATAATGGGCTTCTGTGCTGAGTGCTTGAGAGTCTCTTCTGTTTAATGTGCTGCAATTGCCAATGCTTGATTTACAGCTTTAGCAGTATGACTTGGGTAGCTCAGAATCATGAAACAGTGCAAGCGGGACTAGAGATGATATGCAGACACAACAATCTTAAATATAGCTCACAAATCCAGCAAGAGAGATACGAAAGGCTTAATTTAGCAGTATCGCTTGATTTCCTAGTCAAGAATTAACCCAGTGTGAGTAAAATTAAGAGGACCCCAGAAAAATCAACATAGATGAGTCCCATAGACTCATGGACTAAAATTTTTCCCCTCCTCAAAAACAGTAGTTCTCTACTGACATAAATAGATCTTTCATCTGTGGATGAAACTCTTGGAGTCTTGAACTACCCAGTATTGGGTGCGGTGGTGTGTTTGGCAATTTCAACGGTGAAGCCTTTTCTCTTGTTGTCAGCTCTCCCATGCAATTTACACTTTCTGCCACCAGGTGGTGGTAGAGAGCGACCACAAGATTGGACTGGCTATAAACAGATCAAGATCCACCATAAAAGCCTTTTGTTTAAGATCTTCCTTTTGATTCAAATGAGTAAAATCTTAAGTAAACACTGAAAAGGAAGCATTATTTGGCGAAAGTATTCAAGAATAAGGAGATCTGGTGTTTCCAGTTCTGACCTGTCCACTTAATGGTGGTGAGCTTAGATTTCTGCATCTCGCTTTCCCTATTTATGGGTAAAATATTGGTACTGGATTGTATAATCTTTAATGTTCTTGTCTTGAAACAAACATGTATAATTGTAATTATTAAAATGGCAAAATTAAAAGAACAAAAGAATTAAACGCTTTTTTCACAACATAGAAGTCTGCATTTTATTAGCCACTAGTTTAGTTTACTTCATAGCGAGGCTGAGTGAGCTCCATTAATTTTTGTGTGTGTGTAGTGAGGGGAGAAGGAGAAAGAGCAGTGAGAGAAGTCATCTCAGTTTTTCTTCTTTACCTATTTTCTGGTTTAAGCAAGTCTTTCACATATAGTTTTATGGAATCTTTCCTTCAAGACCTTACTCTTTCTGTAATTCCACTTTTCCCTATGCTATATCCACAGGCCTTAGATCTTCCAGGTATTTCCAAATCATTATAGTTGCTTGACTCTAATCTGAAATATTCTGTTCTCAGTGATTCTACTATTGTGTCTTTCACTTTTTCTTTTCTGCAGAAGAAAGAACTCAAACCCTTCTGTTTAGGTTATTTATATCAATAGCAAAATTTCGTTCAGTCTCTATAGGCTTTAGAATCAACTCCACCTTATAAGAAGCAGGTAAGGCAAAGCGTGTTCTGAGGATCCCTGGGGATCCTAAGATGTTTTCAGAAACCTGTAAGGTCAAGACAATTTTCACAAAATGTTATTTTTATTTTCTGTTTCAACAGATTGGCATTTGCAGTGATGGTGTGAAAGCAATGGTGGGTGACACTGCTGATACTTAGCAGGAATTGAGACAGTGGCACCAAACTAGACCAGTACTGGCATCAACCTTCACTGCCACACACTTGCAGTTTAAACCAACCAACCAACCAACCAACCAACCAACCAACCAACCAACCCTGTTTCACTTAAGAATGTCCTTCATGAAGCAGAAAAAAAAAAAAATGTTATGTTAAATCTCTACCCTTGAGCACATGTCTTTACTGTGTGACAAATGGGAACACATAAGGCACTTTTCCTGCCTACCAAAGTTCGGTGGTTGTCTCGAGATAGGATTTGTGCAGTAGTTTGAGTTGTGAGCCAAACTACCTGCCTTTTTTCATGAAACACTGTTTTTGTTTTTTACTTGAAAGTACAATTCACAGACAAACTAGGATTATTCAGAGTTGGGTTTTCGGCAGAAATTTTCTCAAAAATCAATGAGAGTGGCATGATCTTGTCAGAATTGACAATATTTGCTGCTAATGACAAAATTTAAGATTTGCAGCAAAAATCAGAATTTTGGAAAATTTATATCAGCTTTACCATACCTAAAGAGTTTTCCTAAGAGTTTGGTAGTGATATTACCAAGTTTGATTTTTGGATATTGGAGAGTGACATGTATCAACATTTGAGAAGTCTGCATACTTTTCTAAATAATTTTCTAGATAACCAGTGCATAATGTTATAAAATCATACATGGGTCAAAGGTTCATTCAAAGTTTAAGATAGACCAATAGATTTTAATGTGCAAAAAGAGTGCAAAAAGCTCATCAATTGATGTCATTTCATAATTACATTGCAACAGAACATTAGGAAACTGACATCTGTTGAATTTTGGTGTAATATCGAAGAATGTCCACAATTACCTTAAGAGGCTATTTAAATACTCTTCCTTTTTGGAATACATATTTATGTGAGACCAGATTTTCTTCACAATTAAAATAGCATATCACAACAGACTGGAAGCAGACGCAGCTGTAAGAATCCAGTTGACTTCTATTAAGCTAGATATTAAAGAAATAAGTGAAAATGTAAAATGTCTTCTTACTATTTCTTTTTTTGCCTTGGGAAGTATGGCTATTTTTTCCATAAAAATTTTATATTAGTAAGTAACAAGTTTATAGTTATTTTAAAATGAATTATTAAATATTTAAAGTTTTATCGGTTTTAATTTTTAACATGGTTAGTGTTGATAGATGTAACCCACATAAACAAAGGCTCTTTGGCATCACTGAGAACTAAGAGTATCAAGGGATGCTGAAAGCAAAACGTTTAAAAACTGCTCATCTAACAGTATGAGTAGACCAGACCCGGGCAACTTCCGACTATAAGATGGATTTTATTAAAAGTTTTGTCTGAGAACAAACTGAGGGTTGATGGGGGGTGGGAGGGAGGGGAGGGTGGGTGATGGGTATTGAGGAGGGCACCTTTTGGGATGAGCACTGAGTGTTGTATGGAAACCAATTTGACAATAAATTACAAAACAACAACAACAACAACAACAACAAAACAAAACCCAACCTGGATGAGGGAACAAGTCTCAGCAAATATTCTAGACTTAACTCCTGATGAAGAGGTGTACCTTGTTGCGACCAAGCTCACATTACATAATAAAAAATATTAACTGGAAAAAAAAAGTTTTGTTTTCACAGTGTCTTGTTGGCTGTAAAAATTTAGCAAATAACCCTCTCATGTCTTTCACCAGCCAAATCCCTCTTGAGACTTCTATAACCCTCCTTTTATAGAAGGCAAGATATCACTGTATAAATGGACAAATGGTTGTGGTCTGTATCATCCCTTGTCCACCTATCCAGTTGGGAGAAGTCAGCTGCATTTTATGAAAAGCCAGGCAGGTGAAACAAGGTTGGGAAAGATCAAATTTCTTATGCATACCTAGTGGCAGATGAAAAGTTCAATAGCTCATAGTAAAGAGCTGACAAGAACAATTGTTTTCAGGCAGAAAAAGAGAACTTGTTTCTGGATATTTTTTTCAATGAGTCTGGCCACAGCTGGGCAATGATTTAAACCTCCTAGGATTCTGACTTTAAGCTTAAAAATACATTTGCATATGCCAGCATTAGAAATGGAATCTCAAACTGCTGCCAACGTAGACAACCAAAAGGAAATAGAAGTCTATATTGTTCAAACGCTAAGCCTTGGGAGAGTCTATTACTTGGCAGCTGTGTAAACAGAGCTAAACCCTTTGCTTCTCCTCTGTTAGATACTTGGTTCTAAACAGGACCCAACCATCCCATGATGGTACATGCAGAAATGAAAATGTAGGCTATAGGTCTCATTGCATTCAAGAAACACTGAAAACTTTCTTTTCTTTATGGATGTGTGTGGACTTAAGAAGTGTGAAGGAAATGCAAGGTTAACTGGAAAGACAAGGGCCAGTGTGAAAATGACTTGGGTTGTTTCTTCCTTCCTCAGTGTCCATGTTTTTCTCTCATACATTTTCCTCCTTCTTTTCTCTCCCCATTTCTTCCTCCATTGAGACTTAGGATCATGAGCCATTTCTATAATGGAATGGCAGGATTAACTCTCCCTGCAACTAACTTCTTCGTTAGAGAAGAAACCATTTCTCCATGTGCCTCTCCGTCCTCTGGGTGGAAGTAGGTGAGATACAGGAGGATGTCTACTTGGGACAGCTTGATATGTAATTCCTGTGTTCAACTGAAAAATTGAGAAGAATTTTACTATTACTAAATTAAATGACTGCATTTAATTTTTACAATATTTTTATTTGAGTAACATCTCTTTAACCACATAACTTCCATTTTATAATCCATTAGATTGAGAAGCTCCTTCTATTTGCTCTGAAGTGCCTTAGACTCTCTTGGATCACAGATTGGGTTTTCTTACTCTGATAATATTGCTACTAAATCAGTAACATGCTATATACCTTTAATTATTTTTCACTGTAATATTTTTTAAATGATTGCAGTGAACGTTGAATGATGACTTTGGTTATTGAATTAAGGTGGACTTAGTGATGGGGGAAAGGGTTGGCATGGTAGAAAACAGTAATAGTAATGATAATAATAATGATGATGATTATAGTAATAATAATATAAAAAGGGGAAGAGAAGGAAAGGAAGAAGTAGAGAATGAAGAGGAGGAAGAGGAAAAACAATTTTCTTGGGTGTTTAATATTTGTTAGGCATGATTCTAAGTTCTTTTCTTATATTGATTCATTTAACTGAGATCAAATGGCCTTTTACTGGGATCAGAGATGGACTGAAGCAAAAGTTATGAGAACTGAGACATTTGGGAGGATGGGTGGAGATGAGTTATAGTGAAGCAAGGGAATAAAGGTTGAACCAGGGATAAAAAGACAAATCCATTAGCCACAAATTTTCTGTGCAGTGAACATGCTTATATGTAAATTATTTTGAATTTCTCCAAATAATTTGTTGAAATAGTCCTAGTATATCCACTTCATTGGAATTAATCATATCCAAAATTTATATTTTGAGTCAAAATTAGAGATTTCCCCCCAATTGTATAGACTGTCCTCATCAATCTTGTCTCCCAGTGTTTTTTTGTTTTGTTTTGTTTTGTTTTCTAAAACTGTGCAAACATTAAATGTCAATGTTTTAATCTTGGTCAATGTGATACTACAAAGAAGTTGCTTTTATTCTGTTATTGTTCAGTTCAATTATCTTCATATGTCCTTAAACCTTAATAGTCATTTGTTATTTCATTTTCCTCTGTGTTTTTTTTTTCATTTCCCTTGGAATATTAGTGTCTTTGTTACTGGTTTGTAAGAGATTATTTATGACTAAGGAATGTTAACCATTCGCCATGCATTGTAAATGAAATGCCGTGTTTTGTCTCCAACATCTTACTGTGATGTTTTAATTTTGGTTGTACAGAAGTTGTGTGTTGAAATATAATAATGTTCTGCTTTTTAAAAAAGGGGGGGAATCAGAAGTAGAGAATTGAAATTTGAAAACAAAATAATAATAAGTGTTGGGGATTAGTGTATGGAGCCCAGAGGACATGGAGTAGCTGATTTGAACTTTTGGATATCTCTTGTTGAGGGGTGGATAACTTGGGGGACAAGAAAAGAAAGAAAAGAGATGAAGTGGGGTTGTATTCAGCAGTAGTAAATCTGGAGAATTTGTAGGAGAGCGTGAGCTAAGATGCAGGGGTGGGAGGAGGTAAAAAGTGAGAGTTGGGTAAGTGAAGGTAGGTTGTAAGAGAGTGTGGGTAAGAGGAATGTCACCAACAGAAAACAAATTTGGAATATGGGACTCTGCTCTGAGGAGAGCTGAGTAGGCATCATAAAAATACATCATCTGACCCCGGAATGGATGGAGTGGGTGAGGCTGAGCTGTAATTGTTCCTAAGACAGGGGAGAGGTAAACTGTAGTTGGCTGGTTGGTGGCAGAGTAGGTTGATGAACAGACTTACACCCAGAGGTGGGTGTGATTTCTCTCCTGACCCCTTTTTTAATTTTTAAATGAAAGAGACCAGCTTTGTGTGTGTGTGTGTGTGTGTGTGTGTGTGTGTGAAGTAGGTGAGCAATAATTAGCAGCAGGTAGCTCTGACTCTTATTTTCTTAAACTGAGAGCATCAGAATTGCCTTTGCAATGACCTACATTAGCCACAGGAAGCTCTATAACTCATGTCCCCCATGCTTTGCTCCTCAATTTGCTTTGCTTGATGTGCAGGGAGATTTAGTGAGTCGGAGTGGCAAGCCCCCCGGGAAAGCCTGGGGAGTTTAGTGCTGACACTGCATTTAGTGCCACGATTGCAGCCTTTTTACTGTGTGTAAAGGGCCATTCATTTACTCTAATGTGTACTTCCCAAACCCTTTATGAGGTGTTCTCTTGAGATTTCTTATTCTACTTGGTGTTGGTGCAAAATGTCTATTTTGGAGTAGATCCAAAAAGTCAGTAAGTGGAAGATACTCTATAGCTATCTTTTGCCATTGTGTCTCTACGACCTTTAAAAAGTGTGTTACTTGAAACATCACTACCTAATACTTTTTAAAAGTTCAGTTGGCATTTTTGTTGTTTATTTGAAAAATATTGGCTGTGCGGCTGGTAACACCAACTTAAATTACCAGCATGGTCAGACATGTTTATCAGTTGTAAGAAGAACTTTGCTTTTTGCAGAAATGTACTAAATATACACCTTACTTCCTGCTCATGAATGATGGTCAACCAGAAAATCACAACAAATATAGGATGTTCTTATTACATAGTTTGCTCCTTAATGACCATAGTATGTAGCTGAATTTGTGGCAGGCCCTTTCGGTGGACTAGAAGAAGTCCAATTGCAACTGGGGAAATGTGTGGGGGAAAATTCTAAGTAGTTTCCACTGGCTGTGTTCACAATGACACAATTATTGCTTTAATAGTGATCTTTTTGATTGGACATTTCATTTCTGATGGCCAAAAAATGTCAAAAACATAAATCTGATTGGTCCCCATGGGAGAAGGAAGAGTATATGTAATTTCACAGATGGCTTCTGTAATTAGGGTCGTATTTTCTCCTGCCAGGAATTTTGCCCACTGGTGTTGAAAATTATTGGCAAATGATATTTTAGTGATAAACCTGAGTTTTGTCAGTTCCATGGTTTCTCTTAAAAAGAAATCAGAAGATCTAACTGCTTTGATTCATATTTTTCCATGTCAACCATGGAGCTGGATAGAGCTTTCTTCTTTTTTTTTTTTTTTAATTTTTTTTTTCAACATTTTTATTTATTTTTGGGACAGAGAGAGACAGAGCATGAACAGGGGAGGGGCAGAGAGAGAGGGAGACACAGAATCGGAAACAGGCTCCAGGCTCTGAGCCATCAGCCCAGAGCCTGACGCGGGGCTCGAACTCCCAGACCGTGAGATCGTGACCTGGCTGAAGTCGGACGCTTAACCGACTGCACCACCCAGGCGCCCCTAGAGCTTTCTTCTTCAGGCAGGTTATTTCCTCTCTGCCTGGTCTTAATCGCTGCTTTGTGTCCTCATGTTATCTGCCTGGCTCCTGTAGGACTTGGAATTTGTGATTCAGCTTTAAACTTCGTAGGTGGATGACTCAGAATTCTGTTCCACAGCTCCGGTCCCCATCCAGCTTCTCATCCCATCTATAGTATCTATGCATTCTTTCTGCCCAGAAATCCCATTGACACCCAAATCACAACATACTACAAGTTTTTTCATTATTTCTTTCCTGCCTTCTCTTTCCAGCTTCGCTGCTATCCTCCTTGCTTTCTCAAAGTTGAATTGTGTCTGAGTCTTTCTCTTTTGCTTCCATATCTAAAGGCTATCAAGAGTTACTTCTTCCTTCTTAGCATGCTTTCATCTGCCCACATTCCTTACATTCGGTCTCTACATCCACCCACCATCCTCATGCAGGTGCAATCGATCCAGGTAGATCACCAACCTCTAGGCAGCTTGCTTGATTTCTAGTTTCTGCTCCTATCTGTTTTCCAGGCAGGGACAAAAGTAGGCTTAAGCAGATTCCATTTTTACTTGGTCACTTTCCCCTTCAAAAAGCTGCTGTGATTTCCCATCTCTCATTATACCAAATGGAACTCTTCTGTTTTCCAAAGGCTTTACCTGTTGCCACCACAAATACATTCTTACCAACTAAAGTTTATATTTCTTGGCTTGGATTCATCCACATCTCTTAGCGTGCTGGTTCCCATTCTATAGGTCTTTGCATATCGGTATCTTCCCTTCTTTGCTGGTTTCTGACCTCATTTGATATCCACCTTACATTTCCTCTCCTCCTCAAAGCATATGCTTGCTCATTTTAGTAGATCTTAATTATTCTTTTGCTCTGCATTCTGCCTAACTTGTACGTTGGAATCAGCAGAGTGGAGTAGTTCAGAGCATGGGCACGCTTGAATTTAGCTGCTGCCATGTACTGACTATGTGTTCTTAGGTCTTGCTGAGCCTCCATTATCTGAAATGCAAGCAAGGTATTAATAACAACACTGGTCTCCTTGGATTGTTATGATTAAATGTGATAACAAATAAATGTTTGGCACTCAGAAACCCACAGGCCAGTATCTCAGAGAACATCTCCAGCCATCCCACATGCCTACAAAGTGCAGTTATGTACTCTTTGAAGGGGAGAATCTGATTTTCCTCATCTTTGTACTCTGATGCCTTAGACCATGCCTGGCAAAGATTAATTATTCGATGATATTTGTTGAGAAATGAAGATAGGGTGTGTTCATGAGTTGATTACAAAGATTAATTATTGTGATTATTATTGCTATTATTTCACAATTCTTTGCCATTACACCATGAACCAGAAGGAATATGTACAGTAAAGTGCATTTTCCAACTATGAGTATTTTTGGGGAAGTGTGTCTTAGGGTAACTGCAGCTTCTTGATTACCTTCTAAAGGCAGTGACAGGAAGTTTGAGGATATTTCATTCTTTTGTATTCTTTGCTTCTTTTTTGCCTTTCATTCCTCTGTCATCTACTTAGGGATTCATTATATATTCATCATAGCTGCATATAAATAATATGTAAATTAATATTCATGACATTTTGGATTTTTTTGGGTTTTTTGCTTTATTTTTGGAATTTGGGTCAGAGGGGGGTTCTTCATTTCTCAGTGTTTCCATTTTCTTAGTTTCCAATTGAGAGCATGAAACAGGCAAATTTAATCATTGGTAACTGGTGACAGTATTCTCTGAACTCATTGTATTTGCAAATATTTCTGGCATCATCACCATTGGCATCACCATCCCCACTAACGTAGATATTAAATTTAATTCATATAAATTTTCCCAAGAACTTGCCATGGTGTTACCTACTATTTCATGTGTTCATAGACATCTTTTGCTTTGGAAAGGGAAAGTGCCAGGATAAGCACTATTGCGTTCAGTATGCAGATGAACGTTTTATAGAGATAGGATTGTACTGGAGACAAAATTAATTGTGACAGTTTGGGAGGAGTTTTACAGAAAAAGAAGATTAACATGTTAGGTCTTTAGTGGCTGTCTTCCTTGATGCATATAATGCTAGGCAAAATGAAATCTATGTGCCCAGGCTCAGTGGAGGAATGTTTACTGAGTCCATAGAAATTTGAGCAGGGCACATCTCTAAGGGTTTATGACAGCCTATTTTCTTTTCTCAGTGTGGGGATGAATTGGTGCATTATCGTCTAAATTGGAAGTCATGGTGAAAGTTCTTTTTTGATTCTCTTATTTATTTATTTATTTATTTATTTATTTATTTATTTATTGTTTATTTGTTAAGAAACTTGCACAGAAAGTGTCTTGCTTATTCTGAAGTTGCTATTATTCTTCAGACCAGAACAGATTATACCATTGTATTTCTTCAAATATTTATGAATACATAAAAAGGAAGGTATTTACATAGCATGAGACCAGATCTAACTTCATTTGTTTCTTTGATTCTTCGACATAGGCTACGTAATACAACCTGTTCTGGTCAAAAAGTCACATTTTCAAGCTTTTGAATGATTTTTGCAATGATAATACAGAAAGGTTATTTTTATATATTCACATTTTTTTCTTTTCCTCCAAGGAAACCAACATGTCTGACAAAAGTGACTTAAAAGCTGAGCTAGAGCGCAAAAAACAGCGCTTAGCACAGATAAGAGAAGAGAAGAAACGGAAGGAAGAAGAGAGGAAAAAGAAAGAGGTAAATACTGGGTATTGGGGTGTTGCAGGGAAAAAGGAAAATCACTTGATTCTAAGGGACTGGTCAAATGATTAAGAGGATGCTCTACAAGAATCCTTCTAGGATCTCTGAATAAAATGAGTGGGTATCTGCATACGCAGAGTAACGAGATCATTGTCACCTGCTGTGTCCTGGCCAAGCACCACCTATGGTCCAGAGGTCTCCAAGCCCCAGGTTCACCTTAGACTTGAATAGCACCCTAAAAGTGGTCCATGAAATCTCTATTGTTGGAAATTTCTTAACCTTTCTGTATCTGGGTTTCCTATCCTTAAAATAGGAATACTAATATATATTTTTTGTGGGGTTGTGAGAATTAAAAGAGTTAATCTTGTAAAGCACTTGGTAGTACCCAGGCTCTGGTAGGTGTTTAATATGTGTTAGGGCTCTTAAAAAGTATCTCTGAGCTGTCAGCACAGAGCCCGATGCAGGGCTCAAACTCATGAACTGAGAGATCATGACTGGAGCCAAAGTCGGATGCCCAACTCACTGAGACACCCAGGCACCCCAAGAGAAAGAATCTTAAGCAGGCTCCATGCTCAGCATGGAGCCTGATGAGGGTCTTGATCCCACAGGCCGTGGGATCATGAATTGAGCCAAAATCAAGGGTCAGACACTCAACCGACTGAACAACCCAGGAGCCCCAATATGTGTTAGTTTTAAGAAAAAAATTTTTCAAAACTACTAGCCTGGGGTGCCTGGCTGGCTCAGTTGGTTGAATGTCTGACTTCAGCTCTGGTCATGATCACACAGTTCGTGAGTTCGAGCCTCGCACTAGGCTCTGTGCTGACAGTGCGGAGCCTGCTTTGGATCCTCTGTGTCCCTCTCTCTCTGCCCCTCCCCTGCTTGCAAGCTCTTTCTCTCAAAAATAAACAAACATTAACACACACACACACACACACACACACACACACACACACAAACTACTAGCCAGAACATTTTAGGAGAACTATAGAAAAATGATGCCAATGGATCTCCATGGTTTCCTAAGGGATGTGTGTTTTTCAGCATAAACAAGGATCCTAGGTCTGATAGAGGGAAAGCAGTATGCCCCCCTCTTGGGGAGAGGGTAGGTAGTATGGTAGTAGACTCTGCTCCATGGACACAGAATTATAACATTTTGAAACTAGAAGAGATTTTAGAGGCTTTCTACTGACACCCCTCGTTATGCCCACAAAGCAGCAGAAACCCAGAGATGAAATACCACTTTCTGTCTGCCACACCCAGAATCCAGGGCTCTGGATTCCCGGTTCAGTGCGTTGCTGTCATGTCATGTTTTCTTCTCCTAGCTGAATCCAACAAATAATTTATTTTTAATTCTCCAATTTGTTGCGGTCATGTAGAAATAGCCCACATCTTGTACAGAAACCAGACGCCAAAGGTGGTTTGGAATAGTTTTCTGAGAAGGAAACTTTATGTGTGATATACTCGTGTGTTTAGAAACCAGAGCTGTCCCATACTTGGAGTCGTTCTGTAAGGAAAAAGAAAATGTCTTTTGATGCCTTACAATCTAGATAGGCTCTGTTTCATACTATAAGGGTGGGAAACCAAGGTAACAAATTTGTAACAATTATTTCCCAACAAAGTAAAACATAATTGCAATTGTGTTTTAGCCTCCTGCCATCTCACATCTCTCCCGTTCCATTACACTTTGATTGATGCCAGGGTCTTATTTGTCCTTGACAGTGCACATAATGTTTTTCTCTTGGTGATCTTTGCTATTATGTATGCAGTCTTTGAGTGAAGTAGAGGTGAGAATTGACAAGGAATGGCTATTCATTTCCAAGCAAAGCCAAAAAAGGCATTAGGTTATTATGCTTCCTTTCCTTCAAATGTCAACACTTACTATAGTTTTATAGCACCTGTTATTCTTTACTAATAACCAGTTTCCTTTTAAACTGACGTTCTAACATCCAACTTGAATTTCATAGAATTACTACAAAATGTGATGTGGTATGGGAAATCCGGTTCCAAATTATGCTGTCTGCCTCGTCTTTGTCACTTCACCCAAGGCGGGGGGGGGGGGGGGGGGGCGCGGGGAATTGCAGGCAAACAAGGCTGATCGAAACGGGCCACCCTTTCTGTTTCTGTACCCGGCAGCTTTGCCCAATGGAGATTTGGCCCGTTACACAGCAGATGGAGCCCTAGGAGGTAGCCAGTGGCAGGTGGTGGGGAGTGTGGTGCACCTGGGCTCTGTATTTTCTGGGCCTGGAATTAAAGCAATGGTCTTAGTTTCCTTGTTTCCACAGGGTTAAGCCTGTCATATCCTGACCTTGCTCCATGGGCTCCCGTGGCAGTACAGAGCCCTCACTCTCCATCTCAAAGGTTTTGATTCGAAAGGTCCGACCGGGGCCAGACTTTGCGATTCATTGGATGACACCATCCTTAAAGCCTGTCTTGTTCCTCAGCAACCCATTTCCCCCTGCAAAAGATCTTTCCTTAATTGGGTCAGAGTAACTTTTGTAGACTGTGATGAGTTGGTTTGTCTGAGCAGACTTTGCCGTAAGACAGAGGCGGGAAAATTCAGTGATTTTGCCCCGAGGCTTTTGAGGTGATGTGGCTGGGAAACCTGTCTCTGCCCTTCACAGAATGGCCTTGAGTGAGTATGAGACCCTTCTGACCTTGTTCTCCCTTGTGTAAAATGGGGAAAATATTGGTGCCTACCTCACAGAGTTCTATGAGGATGTAAGGAGAACATAAGGCACAGAGGAACTGGTCAGTAAGAAGCAATGGTTATTCTGCTCCTGAGATTGGCAACCAGAATAGGAGAATGCAACCCCGTACGGTTGGCTACATACATTTGTCAGGATCCTGCTGATGAGGCCGTTTTCCAAAAATACTGTTATTGGACGGATCTTATAATTCAAGTCTTCCAGTTTCCTGGAATTATAGCATTTTGTAGCTGCAAGAAACCTGGAATTTTCAAATGAGGATACTGGGCCCCAGAAGTCAAAGCCTTAAGGGTAGCCGCCCTTATCTCCAGTCTCAGGAAGGATCCCCTCTTCCAGCCCGTGGCCCTAAACAGAAACCTGGGGTCATTCTTTTACTACCCCTTCTCCAACTTAGAGTGGTCATCAGATCCTGGATGGACAAGACAGCACTTTCTTTTCTCCCCCATCTTCTTTCTCCTTAAATCCACATTCTGGCCAGTCTCAGCTACTTACATATCCCGTATGGGCCACACTCTCTCTTGACAGGGAGTTTGTGAATATTTACTTACTGCTTGTACCATTCCCCTACTTCTCTCTATTGTTCTTCTCCTGACTGTTAACTACCTGTCTTTCAGTTCTCACCTCAAACGTCACTTCCTCCAGAAAAGCTTCTCTTATACCTTTCTCCCGCCATGACTAGTTAGTCCAGCCCCTATCCTTGACCTCATCAAACCAGTTAGCACAAAGCAGTATGTTTGCATCTTCACTCGTCTTTCTCTCCTAAGAGAGGGCAGGCTTTTGAGGACAGGGCTGGTGTTTTTCAAGTGAATGTCTAGCACAGATCCTGCCACCTAGCAGGACTTCAATAAAGGGTTAAACAAAGAATGATTGAGTGCATGAGTGAACACAGCAACTAGTTAGCACTAGTCTGAGATGCTGGTCATAGACACCTTTTCCAAACATCTGGAATTCTTTCCTGCAAATATCCTTGGAAATTCTGATCTTGAGTCTATGGGATGCCCCAGTCAACTGTCACTGACTCCTGAGTTTTAAGATTTTCTAGTTTTTGTGGTGTTTGTAGAGTGTTAGCAATAGCCTTAACTTATAGGCTTGATTTTTAACTTTATTTAAGCTTATATTTTAAATGACACAAATTTAGAATAAAAAGGAAACAAAATGCTTCTTAATGCCAATCTGAGTGACTATTTTTTTTACCAGGACTGAAAACTGGTGTGAGTTAGGACCACCTAGGTTGATTATCTCCACAGAACCCAGAAAGCTATACATGTATAAAATTACCACTCTGTGCTTCTTTGGATGTCAACTGTTTTCTTGGTTGTGGTATTATGGATGAAATCTGATTTCAAAATAAATATAGTGGCCACCATTTCAGATTCAGTCCCAACTTCATGAAAAATTGGCTTTAATGCAATGAGGTGTCCTTAATGGGGCCACCCTGAAGTTTCGTCCTGTCCTTGGCCTTCTGCTGGATTGCTGTAAGGTAGGACGGACAGAGGTTTCCTGGCCTGTCCTCACTTGTTCCTCTAATAACTATGGAGCTGTCTTTGAAAAAGTGACTGACAGTTCTCAGCTGACAAATTTGCTTTCTTTGATTTTCCTCCCTGGGTCTCAGCTGTGATTACTCTTTGCAAACAGAAATAGCGTTTTCTGGGAAAGACACCTAGCACATTTTTTAATTGCTAGCACGGTGAAATCACTCCTGTTGAGTCATTAAAATATATTAGGATTCTACAGTAATTACATGGAGAAAATCAAAAGTTTCGTGACTAGAGCACTTGGTATAACTAACTGCCTTGGATGTAGTATCACTCTGTTTAGTTTAAGGTGCTAATTGGTAACAGATAGGAATTGCCTTTATTTCTAATAAGCCCCAGTTACCTAAGTTTGCATTTTCCTTGTCACCTTTGAGTGCTGATAGCTTTCTTAAGCTTTTGTTACATCTAGATGGACATTTGTCCTTACTAATATATGTCATTATATTGCCTTCTTCCTTAAGAATTAAAGAAGGTGGAAGGCAGAGAATGAGTTGTAGAGGCACCTGTATGAAAAGGAATGGAATTTTGGAGGAGGAGTTCAGGTGTGCTGTTTTTGCACAGTGTATGGTTATGCGTGCTGATGTGTGACATGCCCTCTAGTGTGTTTCTTAAATGTTTAATGCTTAAAGAATAAATTAAAAAAAAATTCTGTGCCTTTCTGCATAGGACATACATGACAGAAAGTTTTAGATAATATACTCTAAGTTTATTGGAAAGGAAAGGATTAGGCAGATCTTCTTCGGTTCGCTCTATTTAAGCTCCATTAGAACCTCTTTGTCTCATTACCGTTGACACTCTGTTGTCCTTCACTACGTTTTTGTTAAAAGAATGAAGAAAGGTTAATGACTCTTTTTGTTGCTAGGATATAGCAATGACTCTGTTATGAACACTGGGTCACTGAAAGTTTAGAGGACTCCTAACAGTGCTGTTGTAAAGGCGCTTGCTGAACAGAGTGCAGTTGGCAGAAGGATGTAGAATTCTGAGATTCTATAGTTATAGAATAACAATTACCAAAGGGAGGTAATTGTTCATTTATTCAATACATTAAAAAAATTTTAATGTTAAATTTTGAGAGAGAGAGAGACAGACAGAACACGAGTGGGGTAGGGGCAGCGAGGGAGACACAGAATCCGAAGCAGGCTCCAGGCTCTGAGCTGTCAGCACAGAGCCTGACATGAGGCTCAAACTCTTGAACTGAGAGCTAATGACCGGAGCTCAAGTCAGACACTTAACCTCTCAGCTTTGCTGTGAGGATATAGTGGTGAACAAAATAAACACATATCTGCTCTCAGTAAAGCTGAAAGTCCAGTGATGGCTAAACTCTCCACTGTAAAATCATATTGTTTCATACTGGCTTCCTAAGATGGATTTTGCTTATCTTAGTTTTTCCATTTGTATTTCAGTAACTTCTATGGCAATTCCCTTTTGTTTGATTTCCTCCTTCCTTTTTTTGACTTTCTGATATGTGAATGTTTATAGATCCTCACTCTGTAAGGCCCTTCTTCCTATTTTAGTTCTATCTTTGCCTCTGTTGTGCGCATACACTTTGGAACTTTCTTCAATAAGTTTAAATGTTAAAATTGGAAAAGAACGTGAACTTTGCTATCTTCACGGATAGAGATTAAGCTGTCATTTCAGAATTTTGGGCTAGGTGAGGGTGCCAGAAAGCCTCTAGTGCTCTCATTAGCCTTCATCAACCCCCACAATGACAGTTTTTCCTCAAATGACAGATAGACTTCAAATATGAGAGCATTTTAAGCCTGAGATGAATAATAACAAAAGTGTCGAGCCCAGCATTATGTGCAGAGATGCATTTTGCTTATAATCAGTGTGTAGGTTATCATCTGGAAGTAAAAGTTGCATGGACTTTTTCTGCTTCAGATGCCACGATGTAAATTATGCTTTGGTGCTTTGAAAATGTACCCGGCTACCCTTGAAGCAGATAATATACCTGTTAGGGTACCCAACTTGCCCCTGGGGAGAAGGGTGTGTTTGGTAACTGGATAATTGGCTTTTGACAACCTTAAGATAGCTTCACTTTTGTAAACTCTCAAAGCTTTATCATGAAGCAGGATGTTACCATGTTTCAGATGTGGGATAAATGCCTTGTCTTAAGCAATTAACTGTGTTAGGAAAAAGAAAAGACCTGAATGTTTAATTAGCCCAGAATCCCACCAATGACCTTCTTTAACCTGTATTTTGTTGTTCCTATCCTATAGAAAACACGAACCAGACATAGGATCTGTCTATATGAAGCCCTGTGTTTGTTTGACAGAATTTGGGAAATTTCTTCTGAATGATTTTTTTATTCTATATTTTTCTACAAGATAATTTTCTCCCTTGAGTTAATATATTTAATGGAAGCCTGTGAAAATCAGAATTAAGTAACAACACTTAGATATCAATATTGCTCACATGCCTCAATAAATATTGTAGCATGGTTTATTTTAAACCATGGTAAAATTAGATTGCTGATACAGAGTGTATTTTACAGTTACAGATTTCAGAACTAGTTTTATTTTTTAGCCAGATCCCAGTAATTCTTTGTTTTCATAATTCCAACATGGGGCGTGAATATTATAAACACGCACTCATCAAGAATTGATAGATAGTATGTCTTCCCAGAAGGGACAATGGGGTTGAAAAAGGCAAACAATTAAAAAAATAATAATCCATATTATCCCAGTCAGAAATACTTAACTCTGATGGTTTCTTTCAAAACTGAGTGAGAGAAACTTTCATACCATGCGATAAAAGCAGGGGAAAAAACCCTTCAAACAAAAGAGAAAGCACGGGGTTAGTAATTATTAAGTGGAGCAGTTGCAGTGTTTTTTCATCTTTTATACACATGATTATATCTATTTATGGCTTTTGCTTGGTCTTCACTGCCACTCATTTACCACTTTCAGTTTAAGCCAGGAAAAGCATATACTTAGTTCTGTTATTAACTTTTCTTACTGGCATCTACTCTTTTTAGGCTGATATGCAGCAAAAGAAAGAACCTGTTCAGGACGACTCTGATCTGGATCGCAAACGCAGAGAGACAGAGGCTCTTTTGCAAAGCATTGGTATATCACCGGAGCCCCCTCTAGGTACCTAAATGGTGTCACTGTTTTCTTAAATTTGGCTTGCATGGGATTTACCATGTCCAGCGTTTACTATTCTTTTATGTCTCTTTTATTTTTATTTTTGAAGAAATTCTGTGGCTTATGGTTCAGCTGTATTTATTTTTGGAATTGAGGGGGCTGGAAGGAGATGGAAAGACAGATTGCTGCTTATTGACTGATTATATGGTCAACCTTCTCTACTGTGTACTAGTAGATTATTTTATACTTGTTAAACGAGTTGCCACATGGTAAACACAAGAAATCTTGGAATTTTTTTCTTAAATTGTTCTTCATTTCCATCACTGAATCCCAGCCTTTCTCTGCCAACCTAAATACTGTGAATCTGGTTATGAATTTCATAACCACTACAGGCATAGAATTATTCCATGATGAAAATAGAAAGCTCAGTGGGAAATGTGAAGGAAAACTTAAAATAGTGACAAATTAACAGCTACTTAACAAGTTTAAATTTATTCAAGTCTATTGTAGATCTTGGTTTCACTGCTAATTGGCATTTTTATTGCAACACCCCTCCTCCAACTCATTCATTTGTAGTTAATTGTCCACAATCTCATTTTGTGACTAGGGTTTGGATATTGAATTATTTGGTTTATTTGTGTTGAAGGTAAACTTCTACATGATGTGTTTATTCTGTCACTTCATTGTGTATCTCTCATGTGATCATTTATTTTATTTCTCTTTATCCATTTGCTTTCCATACATTTCAGGATAATCCTGGGGTGTCTGTGAAACTACATGATAGACAATATAGTAAAAAAAAAAAAAAAAAAAAGACTTTAAAAATAATGCATATAAGTAGATACAATATCAAGTCTTCATTTCAAAATGGTTTGTTTTTTTAAATCCCACCGTTGGCTTTTATATTAAAATAAATTTTTATTTATTTCCATAGTTACTTAAACTAAGAATAAAAATTGTCCCATGTACAACAAAATGACAAGTATTTTATTAATATAAGTAAGAAAAAGCAATATGTAATAAGCTAATGAATTATTAAGTGTTACTGGATATAATTTAATATATACACAATTAAAACACCATAAAAAAGTGTTTTATACTGACCCTCAGTTTGCATTAGGTAAAATCATATGTCTAACAATTATAGAAGGAGCCCCTACAAGATGTTGGTTACTTCGTTTAACTTCTTTATGGTATGGAAGATGTAACCTTTGGGATATTTGGCTGATGGACCTTCTTTGAGGAGCTGACAAACTTCTTAATACTTAGTTGTCTTGTGACATAATGTAGACACTTTGCAGTAATCCATTATGTTTTTGCCCCAAAATAGCCTTTGAGATTCTGTTGCAGTGTGAACACTGGTTAAGCCCCATAGTCGTATGTCCTATTTTCCTCTATTCTAAATAAAGCCAGCAATTAAACTTTAAGAACAAAACAGTTAAATATCTCTAAACCATGACCACTATGGCCAAATTCTGAGCTATCCCTGCATTCCTGCCAGGGGACTTGGTGAAAGTGGTGCCCATTTTCAGTTTTCATCCATCTCTCCAACTTACCCTCTGACTTACTACAGAGGGTAATCAGTGAATTAATTATGGGAGCTCACGAAATTCCTAGTTTCATGACAGATCTGCCATTGTGTTATAGGATTTGGACAAAATAGTTAAACCCTTTACTCTATTAAATAAATAAAAGGAAATTGCACATGATTGAAACCAAATGGGAATCTACACTTATGTATTGAAGTTTCTTTCTGCCCATATGGCTTCTCTGGCATGTGTGATATTGAGAACCCCCTGAATTTGTCTGGCCTGGAGCCATCTTGGCTATTTGGTGCAGCTTCTATCTGAAGGACATTTGGCTTGTACCTGAAGGACAGGAAAAAAATATATATACATTTACATTTCCTGTACCTTTTTTCTTTTCTTATCCTTGTGTCAGATCTTCAGCTTGCACTGACCTCAATCTTCAAACTTATTTCTCCGGTCTTTAGAATGACTGTTTACTTTTGTGCCCATGGCAGTGCCTTCTAGCGCTGCCGCAGGCAAAGGGAAGCAAGTTCCGAACACAGTAAACAATACAATGGGATGAAACTATTCATTAAATGTAAAAATAAAGCCGCCTGGCATTTTCCTTTGTTTTGAAAAAGATTTTTAAATTACCAGGTTCAACATTTACCCTTTCTCTATCCGTCATTTAGTCTCGCATTGTAAATGCAGTTTATATTCCACAGAGAATTGATTTCCCTCCAATGTAGACATACAACAGACTTTCCTCTCTCTCTTTGACGATTTAAAATTATTCAGAATTACTTATTCCATAATGTTTCAAAGTTTTATAGACACCCACTTTTTTAATAGGTCACATCTATACTAACAAAATAAAGTGGAGAATTGAAATTATCTGGATAGGTCACCCTAGAGAGATATTTGAGTTGAAATATCTGGATAGCTATTTTGATTCTCCATTTCACTTTGTTAAGGTGGACATGGCCTTAGAATCCCTAAGTTAATTCTGTCTAAATTCATTTCAAATTTTAATTTCCAAAATATGAAAAATTCACTTGACTTTCTTCCTTTTCTTTCCTTTTTTTTTTTTTTTTTTTTTTCCTTATCCCATCTTAATCTCTCCTGGCCATACAACCACTTTAATTTGGGCCCATTTGTTTTGATTTGTCTGACACTGCTCTTCTCCAGTGCAGTCGCTGCATTTTTTAACATGGGATACCTGTTATTTTCATTATTTAGTCCCAACCCCTATGTCTCCCTCCTCGAAATCAGTGAGCACTCCCAGTGAAGCTGGAAGCCAAGACTCAGGAGACCTGGGACCATTAACAAGGTAAGAACTGTCCCTCTAACAAAGGCCAGGGGGGATGTCAATATTATAAGAAAACAGAGGCCAAAAAAACACCATGCCACTCTGTTGTGTGCTATTAAATGTCCATGAATCTGCATTTATACTCAGTCAGTTTATATTTAGATTTATGGTGGCTTGCTGTTTTAGTGGCATAGAAATGATTTTGAGCACTAGAAATGATAAACTTGTACCTTATTTTTCCTTGAGTGGGCTAATTTAGCACCATGTGTCTTGTTTGACAAACACAACCACATCCATTAGCTTAGGCCTAAAAGAAAGAGAAGGATCAAAGGCAAGTGGAATATATATCCAGCTTCTTATTATTCTACTCTGGTTTGGTTTCCATGGAAATTTTTGTTAATAGAACACTAACATGTTCTAACCCTTAATTTAATTTTTTAAGCGTGGTGCTTATTGACTTAATAGTATTGACTAATTTGATAACTCAGTCCCCAAAGTGTTTTTATTATTATTACTAATTATTATGATCATCAGAGTTGACTGCTCTGTCTTCTGAGTCAATTGCCAGATTTTTATTACACTATATATACTCAGAAGATTAGGTAACTTCTGAAAGTGAATATATAGACATTTTCTAATTTGACCACTGAAGGGGTATCCAGAAGGCAAAGATGCGAAGAGAGAGAAGAGAAGTCTCATTAACATGCATGGAGTCAGGGTAACTTTCTTAAGCCAGTTGCCTTTGCTAGGATTCCCATATGCAGGTGCCACAGGCAGGTGATGTTAATGAGCTGGGCGTGGGGGCCTGCGGCAACTGGCTGAGAAGCACCGTGGCTAGGCCAGATGGTCTCCTCACAGCTCAGGCTGGTTGAGCTCATGTGGAAATACGGACCCGATTTTTCCACATCTTTCCATTTTCCATTTTTCATTTGCCAAAAATTAAGGGCTTCATGCAAAAATCTCCTTAATGTTAAACGTTAATGACTTTGTTAAAAGTAGTTGTGGGACGGCTTTTGTCTCTGGGCTGGCAATTTGTGACCTCTGTCTTTGACTCGTAATTAAAATAAAATAAAATAAAATAAAATAAAATAAAATACTTTACTAAAACTTCAAATAAAAAAATCATCCACCACACTAGTGTTCTAACAAATCAGCCTTTGCCTTGTCCATGTATATTTCTATCCTTGTCTACCTGTGTATATTTCTTGTTACCATGTGTGTTACTGCGTGACAGGTAGACAATTTTGCATTTTTCTTTTTCCATTTAACACATTATCATTAGCATTTTCTTTTGAAAGGACATTATTTCGAGGCCGAGGCATTTTTGGTAGAGAAAAATATGGAAATCAGAATAGTCTAGTATTAGCCTGAGCTGTAGCGTTTTTGCGTTTTGTGTGTGTATTTTTCCTTTTTTCTTTCTGAAACCAATATGTAAGTAAGACTGGAATTGTCTTGCCCATGTCTGCCTGTTGGTGTGTTTCAGAATTGAGCATTTTGTTTTATACAGGGAATTTTGAAACCAGTGGACACTACTTTCAGTTTGAGAAAAATGGAAGTAGAGATTCTGTGGGCACCAGGCTGGTTTATTTTAGCAAATCGCCTTTGTGATTTGGGGGCAGCACACGTCTTCTCTCATCTTTTGCTTTGAACACTTCAAAAGGTCTTTGAGAGGAGGGAAAAAAGTAACAATAACACAGTTCTGTAAGATCTAACATTTGTTCAAGAGCTGGCACAATATAATTACATTCCTTAGGGGGTCCATTGGCCTATCATTAAGTTAATATATTTGCCTGTTTCTATACAATGATGGTGTTGTGTCATTAATGCTCAGCTTCAAGGGGTGCATTTGGCAGCATTAAATTCTATTACTGACTTCACAGTTGATGAACCCTTTTGAAAACTGTAGAGAAAGCTGACCTATGCTGTTACTGCTCTGGGGACAGCAGCAAATATTTCTTCTCAGAGAACATCACTCTTCATTTTTCTCCCACTTATGTGATGTTTTTGTAACTTAATGAATCACTTTGGAAGAGGTACTGTCTACTCCCACCCTGAGTAAATTCCAACTAGCTTCCATTCTTGATAGGACCATTCTGGCAAGGGTGGGCAACTAGAAGTCAATGAGCAGATTCCTTCCTGGATGCAAGTTTCATAGGAATGCAAGAAAATTGACACTGAGGAAATGATGATTTTCAGAAAAAATGAGCACAAGATTTGCTTGAGGAATAGGAATATTAGGAATATCTTAGGATATCTTGCCCTTATTTTGGACTAAGGAAAATCCCATGCAAATTTATGTCTTTGCTTCTATAAATAGATATGAATTAATTTCAAGAGAACCTTAAAACTTCAGTTTTTAAAATTCCATTTGGAGTATCTTTTTCTATAGAAGAAACCTCTTTGAAAACAATTACTATTAACTTTAACACGTCATAAAACATGACTGGGAAAAAGACTTGGTAAATCTTGAGAATATAGCTCTGTAGTCACAAATTTGCTGATGTGTATGGAATTTGGGCTCTTTGAAAAGTGGAAAATCTTTCAGAAAATAACTCAGAAATCAAATTAACACATCTGGTCCTACCTAACGGTGCACATACATTCTCTGATCCATCTGTCAGAATCTAAAACCAAAACTGAAATTTTCTTTACAGAGCCTAAACTGGCAAACATTTCTTATGTAACCTCTGTGAGTGGTTAATTTGCAAAGTGGCACATTTAATATACCTTACGGAAAAGTTTAAAGTAGGGCTTTAAAAAAGTCAAGTATAACAAAAATTACTTTTACTGATTTTTAAGAGCAGTTGAGTAAAGGTTTTAAAACCAGTGAATAGAAAGTAGAAATATGTAATCATTTTTCAATTATACTAGTGTGATTTAATTTTAACTTAAAGGGTCACAATTTGTTTTGCAGTTTCTGCTTCTGTTGGCATTGCCTGCTTCTCATTTGCAATTTACATTTGTGGCATTTTTCTTTCTCTTAATTTTGGTGGAAGCAATCATTGCTCAGTTAATCATACTGGGCAAAGAACAAGCTCTTAGATATTTAAAAATCTATTTTATTAATAAAACATTTGGAAGACTAGTTTTACTTAGATTTAAAAATCCTGCATATACTATATGCAACTGAAATCCAACACAGTATTAAGAAGGTACTATGCTATGATTAATTAGGATTGGTTAAAAATTTCAAGGATATTTTAGTGTAGAAAATGTGTTACCATAATTCAGCATATCAAAAGATCACAGAAGGGAGAGTGATCATTTAGTAGTATTTAGTTAAATGGTACTTGAGAAATTTAAACATCTATACCCATATTTTAAAACTTTTTGTAAATGGAGTACAAAAATATTTTTTCTCAAAATGTTAAGTATTAATCTCAAACCAACAGCCTATATCTTTTATACACAAGAGTGATGCATCTAGTACTTTATAGCCCTGAAAGAAGAATGACTTATATTTAGTTGAATAATACATGTCTTCCTTCCTCAGGAAATGGCAAGTTCCTTGAGGTCAGGGAGTGAGTGATATTTGATAAATGTTGGTTGAATGAATCAACTATTATCCTAATTTTTACAGATGAGGACACTGAGGCATAGACAGAATAAATAATTGTCTCAAGTTCACACAGAACATAACTACAGTGCTAGGTTTTAACTTAGACAGATTGTCAGAAATTTTCACAATCTATACCACTACCCTACATGATCTCTGACAACAGTTGATATAGGTGATATATCCCTATATCACCTATAGGGTGATAGGTGACTTAACCCAAAAGGTTATTATTAGTATTAAATAAATTAGTATCTGTAAAGCACTTAGAAAGGAGTCTGGCATATGTTTGGTGTCATTTTCAAGTTTGATGATGCTGTATCTTCATCTAAGTAATCATGTAAAAAAGTTGAACATGACAAGGCCAAGGATGGATTGTGGTCCATGTCCCTGGACACCACTCTCTGGGTTGTCCAACTCTTAATCCCTAACTTTCATAGATTCAACCAGAAAGGAATCTAAGTGGTAATCATTCACCCACCTTTATTCTTCTCATTCACATGGATGGATCACAGGGGGCTTTGCACCAGGGTCCTTCTCTTGGTTAGTCAAGATACCTTTGGCTTCTCAGGGATAAACCTAAATTGGAGGCTGTACTAGCCTGCCTAAACCCAGGCAGGTGTATTGATCTCATAAAGTTCACCTGACTACCAGGGTGTAAGTAATACCATGTCCCAAACCTGATTCAAGGAAGAAAACTTTCAAAATGATTTGAAAAATAAAGTATGTGTTAATATGTTAATATTATACAATCTATTATAATAATAATACCTATCCCATAGCATCTTTAGCAAAATAGTCAGGAGAGGTTACTGATGTTTGCCTTTGGTGAGAAGTGGCATGGGAATGATGGTAGTAAAAGAATTAATTTCTGTCTTCTTTTTCAACCATATATGGTCTTAACACCATCATTAGTTCTATTTTCCAAGTGATTAGGACATTTGAGTTCCCCCACATTTTATTTTTAACATCCTCTTATTATTATGGAAAAAACATCAGTGCATTTTGTGTAATTAGAAGATATGGACAACCAAAATTTAGAGAAAATTCATATTCCTACCACTGGAAATTATAATCTTAGTGTATATTCTTAACACCTTAGTGTATGTTCTTTCACAAAATATATATGTCCGAAACATATATATGTCCAAAACATATATATATGTTAAATGATATCATTATACAAGCTGTTGCATTTGCTTTTCTAATTGAGTGTCTCTCTTTTTCCATTTCAATACATTTTCATCTTATCTAATATCTACACTTTTTTTCAGATTTCCCCAATTGCCCCAACATAATCCTATTGTATTTAAAATCGATCCCTGTCCTCCCAGCTCTCAGCATCTATTAACCAGAACTCTTATATCCATAGATTTTCTCTAGGGAGGTAAGGTCCCTCCCAAGGGGTCCCAAATGCAGCAGCAGAAGAAATGTCTTCTGAAGCACTGAACAGGAGAACAAAGGTATAACGGGGAATGGATTAGAGGTCATTCAGACTTTCAGCTTTTTGTGCGCTCCAGATTAGAATTTGGGGCAAAGGAGCAGATGTCTGCACACCCTATGCTGTTTGATTTAAACACTAGGCTTCTATGTAGTAAATATTAAGTTTCATGTTGACAGAATCCTTCGGTAAAATTTAGATATTTGATAAACTCTGTCTTTCCCTGATCTACTGCCCAATGAACTCTCAAATAAGGAAAGTAGAATAATTTGTTTGTGGTCAAGTTGTGCGGGCTGCACCTACTTATCACTTTTCTTCTCTCAGTGATTTCAGGAGAGGAAAATGTGCTAAGAGGCAACATGGGGTTAATGCCAAACAGAAAATTTTAGGACTTTTGTTTTTATCCACAATTGAATTTCATAGGATTCTCTAGCACTAGATAAGCCTCAAAGGACTTTTGATCCTTTTTTGGTGAAACCATCATCCTCTTCTAAGGGGCTCTGATGAATCAGAGGCTAAAGGGAAGATATTAAGGTTTTGGTAAAGGTGAAAAAGTACAATAAAATAATGTAATTATTTAATAAGCCTTGGAGGAAATTTAATAAGCCTATTAACATTTTGTACATACAGAATTTTTTAAATTACCGTTATGTAAGAAAAAGTTGATAGAATGCCACCAGTTAGTTGCACTTCAGGGAGACCAATATCACTGATTCAAGGCTGGTTAGAATTCAGTCTCTTTGGAAATTAAAATAAAAGGCACACCTTATGATTTTCTTTTTATGTAGCACGTGAATGGATGAAACATTTGTGATATCTTACTGTTTTGTCTTGAGGAGAATGTACTATAAAAGCATACACATTATGGTCCCAGTAACACAGCAAGCAACGGGTTGCTGAGCTTTCTCGTAGAAAAACTGCTTGCTTGACAGTAGAGCCTCCATGAAAGATGTGGAAAGACATGTCTTAGCTCTGTGATGAGAAGTCTTAAGTTTCTTCTTGAAACCAGCTCAGATGGGCTTCCTGCATGGCTTTGGTGTGGCCTGTAGCAGAGCTCAGTGTTCGGTAGCCAACAGAGGAAAGATTCTCACACAGTAAACTAAGAAAAATACTTTTTAAAGGACCCAATATAAGTATGTGTCTCACTGTCTCAGTCTTCTTTCTGATATCAGAAGATCTTTATCATCATCATTGCCAATCCCACATAAGGAAATAGTTGGAGTTGGAAAGTAAAACGTGAACACATTATTTAAATGCCATCCTTAATTAATTGACATCACGTTAAGGACAGTGACAGATTGAGTGATATTCCAGGTTTTTAAACGTTCTTATTATTCAGTGCATTACCTTTGGAAATGGCACTTAGAAAAATAAGTGTTTGGGGGTGACACTGACTGGAGGCTTTCTATTTGGCATTATGCTCACACTGGCCCAAACTGTTTTCTTTATCTGATTAGTGACTAGTGATTTGTTTGACAGAGATGACACGTGGAACAGGAGTTCAGAGACTCTGGGATTCAGGGGAGTTCGGTATTCTGCCCTCGAGCTGTCGCTCCACCTTAGAAAAGGAAGAATGTGTGGGAGAAGTTGAGGTCCAGTGCAGTGGCTTCAGGGACTAAATAAAGTTTGCTGAGTTCATTTGGCAGAGAAGATAGCTGGCCTTCTTTGTATTCTCAGCACAGCTCTCAGCTTGGGAAACATCAACGGTATTAGGCCAGACATGCCCTGTTTTATTCTTTCCTTTTCTGGTAAAGAAAGTAAAAACTATTTCTTTGGGAATCAACTTGCCCTCACTCCTCACACCCATTGACAGAAAAGGCAAGAACAGATCTACTCATTCACTAAATAGTTAAGAATTTATTGTGTGAAAGATACACAGTAAATGTTAGACCTGCAAGGGAGATAAAGAGAAGGAATTTTCTCACTTGTAAGGAGGCTGTTTCCAGTAAATTGACAGGTTTAATTTGAAGCCATCTAAGAATATATTCTTATGTTCTTTGTAATTACAGCTCTCAAATATTTGTACTCATAGAGATGAGCAGTGATGTCATAAACCATTATTCCTAAATCATCTATAATTAATTTGTAGTATATTCATTTGGGACAAGTGATTTTGCTTCATTACTACCCTACATAGAGTCTTGACACATACTAGGTACTTGGTAAATATTTACTGACTTGTGTGTATGTGTGTGTGTCTATGTGCACATACTTATGCACAGGCTCAGCTTGCAAAATATTGTGTGGGATGGGTGCAGGACAAGAAGAGTGATGAAGACAGAAGTAACAGCAGGATAGCTCAAGGTCGCTGGACAAGTTGTTTGAAGGTGGACTTTGCTGAAGGAGAACTACTGGCAGTGGTTATAGGATTGAGGTATAAGGTGGGGACTTTGTCACAGAAGCAAGGCAGAAATCCAGCCACTGGAGTCAGGGCAAAAAGTCAGAGTGGGGACTATCAGTGTGTTTGGCTTGATGCTGATACCTTTGGGCTTGGTAACAGTGCTCATTATTTCCTGTAAGTCATCCTCAGATGTGGTCTTCAATCCAGGTTTTGGTCTGTAGATTATCAAAGAGAACTGCAAAATAAGAAGCCCAAGTGTTTCTCTATTTCTGTCCCAGAGAGACAAGTTATTTCTGAATGAGGTTATGAGGTTATTGAGGACAAATATATTTAGAGAGCATGGCATTTGAGCTGAGCCTTACAGAATGCATATGCTTTGGACAAGTCGAGTTGGGAGAAAGGGCATTCCAGATGGTGGAAATGCGTACACAAAGGAAAAGGGCTGGGGAGTATGGGAAGTAGAATGCATGTTAAAGAGCTGAGTCTGGAAAAAAAAGGATGACCTTTGTGATAGTTGCAGTCCCTGCCTCCCGTTCCTGGTGGCTGTTTATTGAATTCACTTGGGAAGTTGTTACAAACACAGGTACCTGAACCGCAGGTCTAGGTGAGGCCTGGGACACTGTAATTTTATAAAGCCTTCAACTCTGAGGATTGGTGGGGAAGTATTGGTCTGATATAAAGCCTTGAAGGCCTAAACAAGGGTTGTGGAGTGGAAAAGGAAACAAAAGACAGATGAGACGCGAAGGGTGAAATGGCTCTGGTGTGCATATGAGTATCTCCAAAAGGCATGTGAAAAAGTGGACTTGGAGCTCAATGGTGATGAGGACTTTGTGGTTATTTTTTGCAGAAGGTCAATAGACATGGATGGGATGACCTAGGGTTAGGGTACAGAGGTGAGGGAAGGAGTACCCCTGATTGGGGAATGCTTGGCTTTGTAGGGATGCCAAAATTGGCCATGGGATTTGATGATTTGGAGGTTGTCATCATCATCACCATCACCACCATCCCATCACCATCAGCATCATTTTTGTTTTTATTATTGCTTATCATGTTTTGTTTCCATAGGTTGAGTTTCTGGAAGTAAAACAAGTCCAGAATAATTCTGTGTTAATTGTTATTGCTACACACTGGCATGCTGCTATTCAAAAGAATTCAACTGATTTTAAATGCCACCAGAAGTGTATGCAAGTTGAGTGTTAGCATGACAAATGACAGAATTCTTAACTACTGGCTTCCAAATATTTATCAGTCATTAGTTTCTTACAACCAAAGAAAAGGCCAAAGCAAAGACACTCTTTAGGGAAGAATTTCAAGGCTTTCTACTCAGGGGTTTAATAAAGATGGGAAGAAGAATGGAAACCAGCAACTTGCTGTTGGTAAAAGCTGAACAGGGAGAAGTTACACACTCATCAGAGAGCAAGGTATATGCAATACAGACTTCATGTGTTTCACTCCTAAATTATACTTTGAACAAATGGCCAGCGATGATTGTCGTTTTGTTTTGTTTTTGAACTTTTACTTCTATCTAATAAACCGAAACTGAGCAAATAAAATTGGACCAATGGAGGGAGAATTTTATAAGAAGTTACTGATGAATTGGTAGAAAGTTTAAAATACAAAGTTCTGTTAGTCTCTGAATAGGTCACTGCTAATTTGAAGAATTTTGACATTTTGTCTATTTTTTTTTAAATGTATTGAAAAACACCTTGTCTCCCAAATTGTGAACTAAATGTTACATGGTAGGCTTTTTGAGATGAGATGCCAGAGGCTACATGGTCTGGCACGTATAGGGTCGAGAAGTCAATGGTTACTTTCCATGAGGTACGAAGCTTCTGTACGTAGTAGTTTGAAACAAAGTTGGGAAAGGTCTCAAACTGCCAATCTAACTGTGGGACCATAAAACCATGACAGTGTCCCTTACTCCAGAGTAGGCAGAGAATTATTGGGTTATTCTGAATCTGTGCAAACATCAGGTTCTCCATGAAAGATCAGAAATCTTCTCTTAGATCCTCAGAGAGTTAATCTAAGAAATAACCTAAACCTAATGAATGCAGACAAATGCAGCTCTTAAAAATGAACAAACAAATAATGCCAGGATGGTTTTCCATATAGGAACAAAAGACAAAATCTAACAGACATAGTTAAAGAAAGATTTCATCAATCAGAAAGGGTTTACTTGGGCATCCCATAACTGGGGGAAAAGGGAGACTCTGAGAGCACTGAGTGGGAGTATGTCTTGTTTTGTGGAAAGAGGCAGACATGATGTGGGGCAGGGGGTGGGGGTGTGGGTAGGGCAGGGAAAAGCTGTAGTAGTAAAACATTCAGCTTCACTTTCTCTAATCCCAAACACACTACTGGTCATCTGGCTTCTCGGGATGCTGGCCTTCAAGGAGAGAAGACTTGATCCAGTGTGTGTAATTGCTCTGCCTGGCAGTTATTGTCTCATGATAAATTGGTAAATTGACACCTAAAATATAACAGGCTCTTATTAGACCTAGTAAACCGTGTCAACTGCTTAAACCCAATAAACTAGGCACTGATGAAAATGAGTCTGCTACATCCAAATCCTAACCCCGTCCTTCCAAAACCAGGTCAGATAGAATCTTTGATCTTTTTAGAGGGAGAGTGTTCCTCTTCTGTGGCTTCCAAAGGATAATGAGTAGAGTCCAATGCCTGGTAGGCTGGCACAGAGTAAACACTCACTGAAAGGAAATGATAGCTGTCATTATTATTCATCTTTCTTGTGGCATTTATTTATTTTTTCAGCTAACATTTATTGAAACTTTAAACTGTGCCAGGCCTGGGCAAGTAATGACAACTACTTTCTTTTTTGTGTCTATGTTATCATTATATCATTAAGTACAAACATTCATACGTCTCATTCCTTCACTAAAATGTAAGATTCTTAAGTGCCAGTCCCATGCGTGTCCCACACCATATCTGTGGCTTATATGGCATGTTTTACTTTCTGCCTATTTCTACCAAACTATTTATACATGTTTTATCTCTCTATAAGAGTTGTAGTTTTCTTGAGAATTCTTTTCATCCTCTTTCATAGTATTTTATACGTTAGGCCTTTAATAGATATTTATTGAATAAGAAAATGAATGCTCTTGGCAAAAATATCCTCTCCCTGCATGCATTGATTGGTCCATCCCAAAAATGACTGACTAGAACCAGTTACTCTACTAAGCAGGGTGATTTCTATATAACAATATTTTGGGGTAGTTCATGAGGTTCACAAATGTTTGTTTACTTACAATTTCACTACTTCCTCATTTAAAAAAATAAGCTACCTGGCAAGATTTCACACTACCCAAGAAGCTGTGGGGAAACCATCATTTTATTTTCAGTGATACACTAACTTGATATGAAGATGATCGGGAAGTAAGGTCTGTGTCAATTGGTTATAAAAACGGTACCAATTGGAGAAGAGAGAACTGAAAGGCAGTTTAATAATCATCCAATGATTTAAAAGATTAGGCAGAAACAAAACAGAACAAAAAACCTTTAAATGGTCTCTAGGCTAGCATCTTCATTTTGCTGAGGACAGAGAGCTCCGTCAGGATGCACAGTACAGTCACATCCCAAACACAAATCTCTCACCCAGAGAACCAGGCGTGGCCCTCTCCAAGGTCCTGCCATCTATGGAGAAGTTCTGCAAGCTTGCACAGAAGGAATTCAGCCCACGTTTCATACACATGTCTAGGCTATTCGTGGAGACAGAGACAACCTTTGCCCATTTAATGTATTGGCTTTAAGTTCTTTTTCAAAGAGAGAGTGCATTCTGTCCAAGTCTGACCACCCCACAGATAATAATGGGAAAATGAGAAGAAAATAAAAGAGGCACACCTGGTAGCATCCTTGGCTTGACTCCCTATCCCACTGCTCATTACTGACGATGACTATCGTTTCTTTTACTAAATAATGTATGTGTGACTGTGGGGCAGGACCGCTGTGGGTTTGTTACATAGACCAGCCCTTGTTGTTCTGCCTGAGTAAAGGCAAACTCCAGACTGCTGACCTGTAGACTTTTTTGAGTGGTTCTGATGGAATCATCATTTTTACCTCTTAAGGATACAGTGAGTACAGATGAGCTGTCAGATAAGTAACAGCACAGCCAGACCACCTGGGAGCCGCTGCATTCTTCACCTGCCTGGGACAAGTGAAAAGATCAAAAAAGGTCGTCCTGTAAGGAACCTCAAGGCAAATTGAGGGCCAAGTAGCTGACCCCACCCCTTATAGGGGAATGCTTCTCACAGTCAGCCAGAGCCAGAGGCTGCTGTTCTGTCTATAGCCAAAGAAATGCCCTTAAAGATAAGCGGTTTGATTTCCAGGGATACATGATTAGCAAATATGAATTACTGTAACAGATTCTGTTACTTCCACCATTTGAAACAGGTGAAGGAATCAGTGTCCAGAACCTGAAAAGGCTGCATATCTCGAGCAGAGAAAGAGTCCAGACCAGGGGTTCTCACCCCTGGCTGCACATTAGAATCACCTGGAGAGTTTTCAGAAATACAGATGCTTGGATCTCACCCTGCACATTCTGATTTAATTGGTCTGAAAGTGGCCTGGGCCTTAGGCCAGGTTTGAGTTAATCACAGGTTTAGAGGCTGACATATTTGAGGATCTACGATGCTTTCTGTCTGCTGACGAATGAAAGCAGTAGTCTAGCCCCGTCATTCTCTAAAGGTGGTTCCAGGGTCAGCTATAAGCATTACCTGGGAATTTGTTAGAGTACAACTTCTCAGGCCCCACCCCAGACCTACTGAATCAGAATTTCTGGGGTTGGAGATCAGCATTCTGTAGTTTTATAAGCCCTCCATATCATTCTGATCCTTGTCAGAGTTTGAAAACCCACTGATCTAAGTCAAGACTTTGCTACTCAAAGTGTGGTCTTACAGACTGGTAACATCTATGTCCCCTGGAGCCTGTTAGAAATGTCACAGACCTACTAAATCAGAATCTGCATTTCAACAGTATTCTCAGGTATGTGTATGCGCACTGAAAGTTGAGAAGCACTGGTCTAAGAAACAGTGGCTGATTAGTATTCTCACTGGATTTTAGTTGTGATGTTTCAGAACGTCCAGGTAAGAGGACAAGAGCACAGCCAGAGCTGGTAAGGAAAGCTGTGACTCTGCATCTGTTACCTTTGCAGGAGGAGCCTATAGATAGGATATTGACTCAAAGAAATATCCGTAGTAGATATAGTGAATGTGGTAGTAATAAGAATAACTACTGTTTACCAAATAGTTACTTTGAGCTTTATAGGTATAATTGCATGTAATCCCTGTAGAAAACCAGAGGGAGATCATCCATCCACTTATTCATGCATTCAACTAATATTGTATTATGTAAGTATGTATGCCAGGCACTTTTCTAGGCATATCTCTATAATCTAGGGATATAGCCCACCCACCCAGCCACCCCCACCTATTATAAGGCTCACATCTAGATGAAATAGCCAACAGTAATAAATACACTGATGCATAATAAAGCCATGGATGTTATGAAGAAAGGAAAATGGTGTAAGGGACAGGGATGAAGACTGACAAGGAAGTGCTACAAGGTAGTGAGAGAAGGAAATCCTCTATGAGCAGGTGGCATTTGAGGGAAGACATACAGCTCTTAAGGGGAAGAATATCAAAGAGGACACAGTGAGTGGGAGACAGTGGTTAAACATGTTTGGAAGATTCCCGTAGGCCAGGTCAGCTTAAAACTAAATTGTCTCATAGGCCATGGTAAGTCTTTAGAGACCAGGAAACTGAGCAGGGTTTCTCAAACTTTAAGGGGCCTGCAAATGGCTTGGGACCTTATTAAACGGTAGTGTGCAGTCAGTGAGTCTGGGGTGAGACGTGAGTCTGCATTTCCAACAAGCTCCCAGAGATGCTGCCGATCCTGGCCTGTGGGCCACACTTAGATTAAGCAAAAGGTAATGGGGTTTGAGAAAGGTTCTTGTGTGCACTCAGTTTATAGAAGAACTATCTATCCCCTTTTATTTTTTTTATATATTTTTTAAAATGTTTATTTATTTTGGGAGAGAGAAAGAGAAGCATGAGCAGGGGAAGGGCAGAGAGAAAGGGAGAGAGAGGATCCCAAGTAGGTTCTGCACACAGTCAGTTCAGAGCCTGACGTCCAGCTGGATCTCAGGAACCCTGAGTTCATGACCTGAGCGGAAATGTGAAAAAGAGTCAGATTCCTAACTGACTGAGCCACCCACGTTCCCCATCCCTTTTCATTTTGAAAGAGAAATAATAAGAAAAACTGAATGCCTTGGTAACTGTTGATAATTTGTGCTGTCTCTTGTGAAATATTTAAAAGATATGATATCGCCGGTATCATAGAGACAAGTGTTATTGCTGGTGATCATCTCAGTGGAACACCAAAATACTCGTGAGCCTCTAAATCCAATGCATTATACTTGCAGTAACTGACTTGAGGAAGCCAGCAGTTCAGCAGGCCTGGAAGTCATCCTCCATCTGGTCTGACCTCCCCAGACGCTCCTGCTCTGGCCCCCCTGCAGCCTTGCCTTTGGTCTCTTCTCCACAAGGGAGATGCTCTGTGTTCCCAGGTTGTAGATGGGCTCCAGGGTTTCAGAGAAACATGAACCAGTTTCCATGATCAAATCAGTCAAGCTTGAGTAAAAAAGCAGAACCAACTAAAAAGGGGTGGGGATGTGGGTAGAGTGTCAGTATTTAGCTCAAGGCTTCCTTTCATGAAAACAAGCATAACTTCCAGTATCAAACAGATGTTCAAAGGAAAGGACTGCTCCTCACTTTCTCTGGTCACTTGATATTCATGGGGTCTCCCTTGAACCTGGGGCCGGAGCGGGGTGGAGAAGCGGGGAGATGTTCTGTGTACGTGCTGTAGATGCCATTGCCTTGATGAATGACATGGTTTGGTTTGGTTTGTTTCCCTCCCCTTTTGTTAATTCTCTGTGTTCTTTTTCCTTTGTGCTGCACGATTAGGACCCTGCAGTGGGACACAGACCCCTCAGTGCTCCAGCTGCAGTCAGACTCAGAACTTGGGTATATGTCTGCTCTTTTGTTACTCCTTTTATGATTTCTTTGCTATAGTTGTGTTGAAATGCTGGAGCTGTTGTTTGCTCATGTTTTTTTTCCCCCTTTTGTTGAACTTCCAGTTGGAGAAGTTTATTTCCTTCTGTTAGTTTTCCTTATAAAGTTAAGCTCTGAAGAAAGTCCCTCTTTGTGGAAAACACCACAAAAAGGTGGCTTTTGATTTCTCCTTAATTCCTATCACTGCAAAACAACTCTCTTCTAAAACAAAAATATAAACATACACCCACCCCTCTGCTTCAAGGTGGGGCGCAAGTATTCTGTGGGAGGAGATACATTTGAGTATGCCCTTACCATCCTTTGCTTCTACTAACAAATTGCCTTAGGGTTAATTTTTGTCTCAAATTGATATGAAAATGTCCTGTCTTGTGTGTTTCCTTTCCTTTTCACTTTTTTGGGGACTCACAGGAAGCATTTATTTTGAATTAAGTTTGAACATATAAAGATTCCTGTTAAAGAAAAAGCAAATTTGTTCAATTTCTCAATATTAAGAAATCTCAAATATTGATGGATAATATCTCCTACATTGGAAAGATCTTTTTTTTTTTTCCAGATGGAACTGTACTGTCACAGGTTAAAAGATAGCTTCAGAATAGAAAACTCATCCCCAAAGAATAAAACACACAAGCATATCCTAGAAACTGAATTTATTTCTCCTGTGGGACTGAAGTTAGCCATAGTGATGCATGAGGTATTTCCAGAGGGGTGCTTATACCAGCTCTTGCTCAAGCTCAGGACAGCCAGCCTGTGTGTTTCTCTTCCCAACTTTGCATTCAGTGAAATCAGCCATGGTGGAAGGATTTACACTATAAAAATTGGCAAATGCTACAAACCAGGGCTTGCTCCCTTTCCCTCAAGCCAGTTAACAAACATTTACCAAATATGCCACTCGGTCCCTCCATATGTGAATAGCACACTTTATTACAGTATTTTATAAAATTATCATTTTTTTCTAAATTTAACCCCATAAATCTCAAAGCGGCCATTTATTTACTTGTTTGTTTATTTATTATTTATTTTGAATTCCTGAGATTCCTGGGCATGTATCTGTGGGTTTCTATCAATGTCAGTGCCTGCTGTAGGTGTCCCGGGAGGTTGAAGGGCTGGCTGGGTGTTAGATTAAATGCCATCTGCCCGTGTCCCTTTGTATGCAAGAATTCTCAGAAAACCCACAAGCCTGCTAAACCAAAGAAATATCCCAACACTTCAGGTAACTAACCGAAAACACTTTTTCAACATTACTAAATTCTTGGCTATTTAGTTTTGTAGTGTATTGTATGTCATATTTCAAGTTTTATTATTTGAATGACCAAGAAATGTGGCTTAAATCAAGCACAGAAACATGAAGATATAGCATGTTACAATTCAGGGGAATTTCAGAGTGCAATCCTTCAATATTTCATTGTGTTTAAAAAAAAAATAGAGGATGGAACTGGCACAGACTCTACCCGATGCGCTTAAATTAACAGATTTTTAGACAGATTGTGGCATTGCTAAATTACACTTGCTGATGTGGAACAGTTGGGAATTTTCCCATTTATATGTGTTTTCTAAGCTAAAACTCAGTTGACTATGCAGATTAAAACTTGTGACTTACTCTGGGGAGGTGGCGTATCTGTGGCTCCCACCTTGCCTGTCACATTTTACTTCAGAGCAGGCCCAGTGAGTCAGAGAAAGATGAGAAATGAGATTTTCTGTTCGCTGAGTGGTTGGTCGTAGAGAGTTTGTAAGGAGCATTCAGACTATTTGAGAGAAGAGATGATTTTAGCCAAGTTACAATTTCAAATACTGATTAGTGAAAATTTCCCTTTTCTGACAGTCGGTGTAGGGCAGTCTTTCTCTCATACACAGTTTTATGGAATATACTTCTGGCAACAAGATTTTTCTGGAGATTTTATTTCCTCTTCTTGATGCTTGGCATGGGGTTGACCATAGCCCAAGGCTTGCCCTGTCCCTTTGTTTTTTTTAATCGAAGGATAGTTGACATTCACTTGATTTTTTTTAAACAGCTTTATTGAAGTATAATTGACAAAAAAAAAAAAGAAACCCTGCACACATTTATTCAGATTGGTAAGTTTTATCAGGTGTACACATTTTATGAAACCATCACCACAACAAAGATGATAAACAGATTCATCATCCCAAAAAGTTTCCTCACAGCCCTTTTAACCCTCATCCTGCTTCCTCCCAACCTTCAAAACAAACAACTGGTTTTCTTTCTGTCACTATACGTTCGTTTATATTTCCTAGAATATCATATGAATGAAACCATGCGATAGGCACTCTTTTGACTGACTTCTTTCATGCAGAATAACTATTTTGACATTGATTCACGTGGGATGTGTATCACTAGTTCATTCGTTGCTATTGCTGAGTAGTCCTCGTCTGGATATGCCAGTTTGTTTATCCAGTCACTTTGATGTACATTTGAGTTGTTTCCAGGGGTTTTTTTGCCCATTACAAATAAAACTGATGAGCATTCATGTACAGATCATTTTATAGACATATATTTTCATTTCTTTTGGATAAATGTCACCAGATTGAATGGCTGGATCATATAGTGCATGTACATTTAACTTAAGAGACTGTCAAGGTATTTTCAAAGCGGTTTTATCAGGATACATTCTCACCAGCAGTGCATGAAGCCCTCAATCCCTCCCGATTCTTGACAACACTTGACTTGGATTTTTAAAAATATTAATTTTTTTAAACACTATTAGAGGAGTGCAGTGGTATCTCACTGTGGTTTTAATTTGCATTTCCCTAGTGACAATAGTGTTGAATATCTCTTTATGTGTTTATTTGCCACATGAATATCTTCTTTGATGAAATGTCTGCTTGAATCGTTTGCCCTTATTGTTTATGAATTGGGTTGTTTTCTTTTTTTTTTTTTTAATTTTTTTTTCAACGTTTATTTATTTTTGGGACAGAGAGAGACAGAGCATGAACGGGGGAGGGGCAGAGAGAGAGGGAGACACAGAATCGGAAACAGGCTCCAGGCTCTGAGCCATCAGCCCAGAGCCTGACGCGGGGCTCGAACTCACGGACCGCGAGATCGTGACCTGGCTGAAGTCGGACGCTTAACCGACTGCGCCACCCAGGCGCCCCTGGTTGTTTTCTTATCATGGAGTTTTGAGAGTTCTTTATATATTTGGGATACAATCCTTCATTCGATGTGTAGTTTGTAAATATTTTCTCCCCACTTGTGACTTGTCTTTTTTATTCTCTTAACAGTGTCTTTAAGAAAACAAACCTGTTTAATTTTGACAAATTCCAATTTACAAATTTGATCTTTTATGGATCATGCTTTTGGTGACATAATTTTAATATCAAGGATTCCTTAAATAGGTGGTAGAATACAATCGTCTATGAAATGGTTTGAGTTTGGGATTTTATTGTGGGGACTATTTAAAAAACAAATTCAATAATTTTAATAGTGGTGGAGCTATTGAGGAAATCTGTATTTTTCTGAATGAGCTTTGGCAGTTTGTATCTTTGAAGTAATATGTCCGTTTCATCTCCATTGGCAACTTTATTGGCCTAAAATTGTATATGTATTCTGTTATTATCTTATTTTGTATATGTATTCTCTTATTCTCTTATTATCTCTTTACTCTATAGCTACAGAATCTGTAGATATAGTCACCTGTCTCATTCTTGATATTGGCAAATTTTGTCTTATATCTTTGTCTTCTGGTAAGTATGGCTAGAGGTTTATCAATAGTACATATTTTGTACTATTTGTGTCCTTTTAATTTGTTCAGATTTAGTTTATGATCCATAGTATGATCTGTTTTAGTAAATGTCCTATGTGCCCTTGAAAAGGATGTGTTGTGCTGTTGTTCCATAAATGTTCTATAAATGTCAGTTAGGTCAAATTGGTTGATTATGTTGTTTCAATCTTCTGTATCTTTTGCTAATGTTCTGTTTGTTGGCTCTGTCAATTATTGCTAGAGGGGTGAAATTTCTAACTACAGTTTTGAGTTTTCCTATTTCTTGCAATTCTGTCAGATTGTGCTTCATGTATTTTGAAATATTGTATTAGGTGCAGAAATGTTTAAGATTCTTATGTCTCTCGATAAATTGATGTCTTTATCATTATGAAATGAACTTCTTTGTCCTTGGTAATATATTTTGCTCCAAATCTCCTTTGTGTGACATTAATATTAGCCACTCTAGCTTTCTTTTGATTAGTGTTAGCATGGTATATCTTTTTTCACTCTTTAACTTTTACTTTTATTTGTTTCTTTACATTAAAAGTACATTTCTTATAGGCAACATGTAATTGGGTGTTATATTTTTATCTGTTCTAATAGTTTCTGTCTTTTAATTGGGATATTTGCACTATTTGCATTTAATGTAATTATTGATATGGTTGGGCTTAAATCTGTAATACTGATATTTGTTCTCTATTTGTCCTATGTATTCTTCTTTCCTTTTATTATTATTTTTGGTGCTTCCTTTTGTATTATTGAATTTTTTATTATTCTATTTTAACTTTTTCTTGACTTATTAGCTGTATCTATTTGCTTTATTATTTTAGTGGTTGCTTTAGTATTTATAATGTATATCTTTAATCTATCACGATCTACCTTCAAATGATATTGTTCCACTTCCTGTATAGTACAAGAACTTCTTAATATGTTTACATTTATATTTAACTTCTTGATTTTCGTGGTATTATTGTCATACATTTTGTTTTTAATTCTGTTATAAAGCATACACTGCCTTATTTTTATTTTTGTGTAAGTAGCCAATTATCACTGAAATTAAAATATTAAGAAAAAATATTTTATATATTTACTCATGTAGTAAATACTTTTCTGGTGTTTATCATTCCTTCGTATAGATCCATATTTCCACCTGGTATAATTTTACTTCTGCCTGGTGGATATCCTTTAACATTTCTTAAAGGAAAGGTCTTCTGTTAAGGCAGAAATTCACTAATTTTGAGCAATTTGATTATGATGTACCTTGGTAAAGTTTTTTCCATGTTTTATGTGCTTGGGTTCACTGAGAGTCTTTGGATCATTGGGTTTAGAGTTTTCAACAAATTTGGAAAAACTTGACCATTACTTTTGCATATATTTTCTTCTGTTCCTTCTGCTCCTCTGGGAACTCAAATCACATGTATATTAGGTTACTTGAAAAATTTCCATGGTTAAATTGCTTTATTTACTTATTTTTCTTTTCTATCTGTGTCTGTTGTTGTTTGTTTTGGTTTGGTTTGGTGTTTGCCAATTGACACAGGCTGAGAGAGAGCCTTTTATTACTTTGATGTACAGAAAATTCAACAGCGTTCACTTAGCTCAGTTTGGCGGTCAGTTTTTTAGCCTTTGCCTTTTCCAACTTGGCAATGCGAGCCGCCGACTTTGGACCCAGGACATTGCCACCCCAGTGGCAGCAGATCTCATCGTGTCTGTCATTATAATTGGACCTGATGGCTTCCCCAGCTTAGCCAGAGCTCCTCTGTCTTCTGAGTTAACCTGTTTGAAGGTGACAGTGGTGCAGGTCATCCTGTGGACCAGGTGCCCCAGGCTGGCCTTCTGCTTGATGATACATTAGGGAACCTCCATCTTATGACACAGGGCAGGCAGAAAGACAACCAGCTCAATAGGATCCACATCATGTGCAATCACTACCAGCTGAACCTTCTTGTTTTCCACCAAGGTGGTGACAGAATTAACCCCAGCTCGAAGGACATCCTCTTTGCCGGCAGCTTGTAAGTCCGGGCCAGCAATCTCTGCTTCTTCCCTTGCTTGGTCTCCGGTCTGTATTTGTGGGCCAGCTTAAGCAGTTGAATAGCTGTTTGGTGGTCCAAGGTCTGGGTGAACTGGTTAATCACAGGAGGCCCTTTTAGACATACAGAGAATAACCTTTTGCCGCTGCAGCTGGATGTAGTAGGGCCATTTGACAAAGTGCATGAGGTCTCTTTTGGGCTGGATGTCCTGTCCAATGACAAAATTCTCGGGCTTTTTCTCAAACAAGGGATTGACTACCTTCTAGGCCTCCTACTTCTTCACAATAGCAGGGGTCGGGGCCACCTTCTTCCCCTTGGCCTTCTTTCCTTTCGGCATCTTGGATAGCTGGAGGAGAGAGAAAGGGGATCTGTGTTTTATTTAGGATAATTTCCATTGTTTGTATGTGTGTGTATGTTCACTAATCTTTTATTTTGTGGTTTCTAGTATTTAAAAAAAAAAAAAGTACTCAATGACTTTTTAATTTCATACATTGTAATTTTCCTTCTAGAAGTTCAGTTTGGGTCTTTTAAAGAAATCTTATATGCGTGGGGCCCCTGGGTATCTCAGTTGGTTAAGCCTCCCACTCTTGACTTCAGCTCAGGTCATGATCTCATGGTTCGTGGGTTTGAGCCCCGGATTGAACTCTGTGCTGGTTGTCTCTCTCAAAATAAATAAATAAATTTAAAAGGAGAAATATTACATGTTTCTACTTAACTTTTTGAACACTTGAAGTACAGTGTTAATCTGTCTTAGTTCTGGGTCAGTTGCAATTGATTGACATATCTTTTCATTATAGTCCTTTTTTCCTGTTTCTTTGTAGGTCTGCTGATTTTTGGTTATGTCAGACATTGTGAATATTAGTTTGTTAGGTATTGTCTATATCTGAATTTATAGAAATCTTCTTGAGATTTGTTCTAAGATACAGTTAATTCACTTGGGAACAGTTTGATCCTTTCAAGTCCTATTTTTAAGATTTCTTAGTTGGGACTGATGCAGTGCTCAGCCTGGGGCTAACTAATTCCTGCACTGTACACAATGACCCATAAATCTTGAGGTTTTCTAGCCTAGTCGGTGGGAACAGGCACTAACTGTGTGAGTGCCCAGAACTGTTACCTTTAATTTTTGCAGGTAGTTCTTTCCTTGGCCTCAGATGATTTCCTCACATACTTGCACTATATTAGCACTAAGCTGAATCCTCAAGGGAAACACTTTGAAGATCTTTTGAGTTTTCTCTTTTTGTAGTATTCCTTTCTATTATTCTGTCCTGTGAATTCTAACTGCCTTGGTATCCCTAGACTCTTCAGTTGTCTCCTTAACTTAGGGAGTCTGCTAGATTTCACCTGGATTACTTCCCTGCACCATGGCCTGAGAACTCTCTGAATGCAGTAAGCTGGGGCAGTTATTGGACTCATCTTTTGTTTCCCTCTTTCATATATTAGTGTCCATCATTGCTTGACCCCCCAGTATCTTACAAACCGTTGTTTCATTCAAACTGCTGTCTTTTTTTTTTTTTTAGAATAAATCTGTTTTCTATCACTCCACCCTGGCTAGCAGCACAAATATTGTGTCACTTGATTCTGATTTGTATGTTATCTATGTGATCAGTAAAGAAAATGGCATCGTGGACAAATAAGGGAGATAATATGACATTTAGGAAAAAGAAAGCTTTAAGAAAATTCCAAATAAAATGAGAAAATAAATTTGACCCATTTGTTTTTTAACCAAATACTTATGAAAGTACCAAAAATGTTTTGCTTTCTTATGCTATTACAATAAATTAAGTGAATTGAAGATGATAGAAGTAGAAAGTGAAATAATAGGATAAAAAGAGTCAATTAAAAGATCACAGTATAGAAACAAATCTGCATAAACTGGGAAGTGAAATTTGGGGTTGCGATGGGGAAGTTTGAGAGAGGGATTATATTTTAAATATTTTTTGTTCTTTTATGTAGGAAACATAAGTACAGATGCCACCATGAGATTGTCAGTATTTAGGGAGATGTGCTGAGTCAGCACAAGGGGAGAGGGAAGCAAAGATTCTCAATGACGAGTAGATATCAATAAGCAATAAGGGTCTTTTGTGGCCCATCACTCAAAATTGTTAAACCCAATAACATATAGGAATATTTAGTACCTTCTGATTATATTGGAGCCTCACAACTGTATGTCCTCTGTGTATTATCTGTATATTAAACTCTTGGTAGGTTTTTAAAAATATTTGGAACAAAGTGAGAATGAGAAGAAACCTGCTGTGAGGGATGTGGCTGCTCCTTCCTGAAGGAGGCACTTAGGGATGCCTTCTATCCTTGGGAGACATTGGTAGAAGGTGGTGACCTCTCCTACCTCTCAACCTTTCCTTTATTCTCAGCTGAGAGAGAGGGCGAGTGTTAACTCCTGAATCCACGAGGCACCATCCCATACTGCTGTGGAGAAATAGAGAGATCACTCTGTCAAGAATAGAAATTAAAGTAGCTCTATGAAGGCACTAGAAAAACATGTATTTTCAAGATGCTGGTAGGTGTTTGAGAAAATCTAGACAGGCAGTTTTAGAGGACTTTTCACATTTAAAATCGTTTCAATTTGACTAACAGAACAGTAATAACCTCATTAGTGTTTGATGAAGTAACCCTCTTTTTGCTTGTTCTTCAAGTTTTACCAAATGTTGCTATTATGTTTAAATCCCTGGTTTGAATTAATTTTTTAAAGTTTCCTATGTAACAAGGTCTAGTATTTTCTTGAGAAAAATGTGGGTTGTATTCTTCTTGAGCATATGGATGGTCTCTGCCTTTTTTTTTTTTTTAAGTTTATTTATCTATTTTGAGAGAGAGCATGTGAGCAAGGGAAGGGTAGAGGGAGAGGGAGAGAGAGATTCCTGAGCAAGCTCCACACTGTCAGTGCAGAGCCCAATGTGGGGCTCGAACCCACAAACTGTGAGATTGTGAACTGAGCCAAAACCAAGAGTTAGACGCTTAACCAACTGAGCCACCCAGGTACCCCAATATCTGCCTTTTTAAAAAATGTTTTATTTACTTTTGAGAGAGAGAGCATGAGTGGGGGAAAGGCAGAGAAAGAAAGGGACAGAGGATCTGAAGCAGGCTCCAAGCTGATAGCAGTGAGCCCGATGTGGGGCTGGAACTCAAGAACTGTCAATCTCTGCCTTTTTAATAACACCTAATCACACACTCTGTGGAAATTGAAATATGGAACAGCAGCTTATAACCTGTGTGTATCAAAAGGTAATGGTAAAATGCATTTCAGAGTCTGTAAGTATATAGTAAAATTTGACCCATGAAAAACTTTAATAAACTGGTTTTAACAAATTCAATTAAAAGTCACGAGAGAGAGAAAACACTTTACTTACCTCTTAAGGTACTCATTTATCCAGTCCTCAAACATTTCTTGAGATGCTACGTGCTATCTGCCAGTCTTTGTTTTCTGTTCTCAAGAACCTTGAGTAAGCAGGTAGAGGATATTTTCTGTTCCACACTAGCAGCAGGATTTTCATAAAACTTTATTCTTTTTTTTATTCCATTTCAGAAAAATGAGTATGACCAGTTGGCAAGGATGTCTGCTTATACTTTGGTCCTAAGTGACTTAAAGAATTGTTTAAATTTATAGCTTTATGTTGCACCTTCTACAGAAGGTTGTTCATGAATATTAAGTCAGTAAAAGGCCATTTCAACCAAATTTTTATATTATTATTGTTTTTTATGTAATATTGGAGAGAACACACTTCTGTACTGCCTGTTCTTGTAATTCTTAACTTTCAGTTTTCCTTTGTAAGGTGGACACGTGACAGCAGAACCCCCACTCATATTGCCAAGCTGTATTGTAACCGTGACTATTTTGACTTTTCTCTTATCCTGGAAATTTGCAAGATTTACTTGTGTTATGAAATTCAAGGCAAACCCTTTGGCTGTGCCTGTTGACTGAGCCAGACTTGACATTTGCTTCTGTTCAGCAAAAATACTTTAGCTGCCAAACTAATATCTCTGCACAGTAAGAAGTAAATATCATGGAAATGAAATAAATACCTCTCAAATGATTTTTAAAATGTGAACATAGAAAATGGAAACTCATCTCTTTTGAGGTAATCAGAAAAGGTCAGCCATCAAGTTGCTTTCCAGTTCTTGGAGAAAAACACCCACTTGGAACATAGGTGATAAAGGGAGTGTGGTAAGGGGCTGCCTGCCAGGTTCACTTCCATTGTGTGGCCCCCCATCGTCCTTTCCTCCACGTGGTGTCCCATTCCCAATGCAAGGAATCGGTTCTTGAGATGTCACACCTTGACACAACTAATTATACTATGGTACAGTGTTTGGAAAACAAATTACCCTTTGTCATTTCATATTACGTGAGTTTCTGTGCCCTTGGCTGCCTATATTCTTTCTTTCTATGGATGCAGCATTTTCTCATCTGACTCTCATTTGGTGGCTTCCAGGGCCATAATTTCTGTTTTGTCTTCTTTTCTGAGCTTTGGTCTTATATCTCGTACAATGGGATAACCCTTCACCAGAAACTCATCCACTGAGGTACTCATTTTTTACCCCAAGGCATATCTTTCTGCAGATTCCTCTGTCTTCCAGTTACACCATTCACTTTTCTTCCCATAAGGCATGAGGCCTTGAAATAATCACCAGTCTGCTCCTTTTCCTTCACCCTCCATACCAAGTAAACTGCTAAGGTCTACCTTCATTTCTTTTCTAGAGTCACCAAAGTACGGCATATCCTTTCTGTTCCCTGTGCCATAACTACAGAGTGCTTTCTTACCACCTTGGACCAAGTCTCCACATTTCTTAGACTGCCGGTCACAAATCCAATAGCCATGTCTCTGGCTGCCTCCTTTGAACTAATGCTTTGCCTGGATTTTCTCTTTGGTTACTGAACCCACCCACCCTCTGCTTATAGATCCTTTTGCGGTTCCCCCACACTCAGCTTGTAAGGTCCCACACACAGCCTCTGGTTGCTCACTTGTCAAAAAGAGATTTGATACCATTCTTTACATGGTTGCTATGCTAACAAGTTTGAAATGTTTCTTTGCAGTGGTCAATTTCTTACTCAGTAACTTTCAGTAATTTCCCATTATCTACAGCATGAAGTTCAAGTTCTTTAGCCCAAGATTTTTAAGCCCTCTAAGAATAATCTGCTCACAGTGTACCTCTCAAAACTTAATCTTCCATTGCTCTTCAGCTTAAAACTTTTTTTTTTCCCCTGAAAACCTGATCTGTCAGGTATGAAATGTGAATTTGGTCTCCAGATCTTTTTGCACAAGACTGCCTCCCTGGGTTACCCTCGTCATTCTTTTCTACCTGAGTAGACTCACCTATCTTATCCTTCAAGACTCACATCAGGCCTTTAGTCTCAGTGAAACTTTATTTATTGAAGCACATGGTAATCTGCCCATTATACTCTCCTGTCCCACTTACTGTGTGGATCACTTATGCTGGCTTTTATTATTTGCTACTTTTCATTCCTATTTGCCTTTTGATGTATATGTTTGATCTCTTTATTCTGCTTATAATGTTAGGATCTGGGATAGTGTCATGTTTCAAAAATTGTGGTTGCTGATAATGATGTTGGCTGAAGTGGTTTCTTTGCCAGTTGTCAAAGACACTGTGCATACCCACATAAGATGTTTGGACAAGAAGGAAAATGGAACCATTCCCATTCTTGATGTCTTAGGAAATCTTCTTTGAGAAGCCTCAAGGAATTTTAGAAGCAGCACTAGAAACATTCTTTGGTGGCACCATTAATATATCATGGGATGAAATATTCACATGCAAATATGCAGGAATAAAACCCAGCAGGATTGAGTCTGGGTCCAGTGAAGACATTCTTTTATTCCTTAGCCTTGACCTACTTTGGCATCTGGCTGAATAACTCCTTGTCTCTGAGAATATCTGTTCTGGGTTTTATCTGCATGAGTTCCAAGTCTCTTGGAGGCACCCCACCTTTATTTTTAAAGGCAATAGATAGTAGTTTCTTTGACAACTAGTGGGTGTTCTTTAGCACTCCACATGTAAGCCCAAAACAATGGCTGTCTCCATATTTTCAGGTTATAGGTGCACTGGCTTTAGAAGCTGAAGTTCTGATGCTTGTGGCTTTGAAAAGAATGGAGACCTTTTCAGAACATAGGCACAAGACCAGGGTATCCCATTTTGGTAGATAACGCTTTGCTTTGCAAGTATTTTCTCTCTTTAGTATTAAAGAATGTTTAAAGTATTAAACACTTGGGGCGCCTGGGTGGCGCAGTCGGTTAAGCGTCCGACTTCAGCCAGGTCACGATCTCGCGGTCCGTGAGTTCGAGCCCCGCGTCAGGCTCTGGGCTGATGGCTCGGAGCCTGGAGCCTGTTTCCAATTCTGTGTCTCCCTCTCTCTCTGCCCCTCCCCCGTTCATGCTCTGTCTCTCTCTGTCCCAAAAATAAATAAAAACGTTGAAAAAAAAATTAAAAAAAAAAAAGATAAAGTATTAAACACTTAAAAAATATCAGTGAAGTTTTTCTTCAACTGTCATCCACTTTTGAAACGGGAGCCACATAGTATATATTTATTAGAATTCCAATGGCAATACGCATGTTTCTCATGCTGTTAATGATAGGACAGAATCCTTCTATTTGAGATATAACCATTATTTTTGTCAACTTTGGTAGACATCATAGACAATGCTTAGGTCACACTTGGGGTTTTCCTCTTTCTTGAATAACGAAACTTTGTAAGCAGCTTAGCAAAGTCATGCTAACCTTACTGTGGTTGGATAGATATCAGTTGAACTCAAAACAGAAAAAATAATGGGGGTCTGTCTCCACTCATTCAAGGGAGTAGTTTTCTTCTTGTGATTCAGAATGTCCAACCAAGGACAAATGGACAGAACCTGGGTAGATTGGACTATGCTTGTGGTGAACTGGAAACGTTTACATCCTGAGCACCAGCCAGTGACCTTCTCAGACTTCAGATAGCTTTACTTTTTTATTCCTAGTCAAAATCTGATCTTTCTTTTCAGAAGAAACATTGCAACTTTCCTCAGCCAGCTTGTTAAGCCAAATTGACAGGATTAGTTGACGAGGAGGCTTCCAGGACTTTTAGTGGGAGTCCCACCCCAGCCCTGGGGAGATATGGACCCTCTGTCATTCTAGGACCATGCCAAGTTAGCTTGTGAGGGATCGGGGTTCATTGCCCAGTGTCTCTGGCATCCTCTGCCTGACTCTTTAGTTTTTAGATATAGGAAAGACTTGCACTGGTCTCTTTGCCTGCCTCTTATCTCTTCTTCATCTTTGTTCATCTTTGTGTCTGGCCCGTCTCATAGAACTTTATAAACTTGGTCCAGGGACATCCTCTCCTCCCTTTTCAGTGGGACTAAGGCCTCATCCTCTAGGAATTGGCTACATTCGGGGATCCCCAGGTGAATATGGTCAAATGGTGAAGTCTCTGTCCAGTATTTCTAACTCACTGGTACTCAGGCTTTAATGGGCATTGGAATCACTGGACTCTGCCCGCAGTGTTTCTGGTTCAGTAGTTTTCAGGTGGGGCCTGTGAATTTGCATTCTTACCTGTTCCCAAACGGTACTGCGGCTGCTGGTCAAGGACCACACTTTGGGAGCCCCTGCTCTAGGACTTCTGTTTGGGTTCCCTCTATATTTATTCAATGTGGTCACAGTGAATCCAAATATATGAAGCCTTATTGTACTTCTTAAGTGACACTGACTCGCTCTCTTATGATTATTTAGAACATGATACACATTTAATTCGGTGTATTTAAAATTCTATTAAAGCCTCTTATTTTAGAATAAACTACCAAGGTGAAAATACACAATATAATTTAATAATAATGCCATGTCCACCTGGCATTTGACAATTAAAATCTCAGTTTACACTTCTGTAGGATGCCTTCTGCCTTTCCCCTTTTCTAGTCTTCTCTTCTTCCCACCTTTCCTTCCTCAAACATTGATTGAGTGCCTCCTCTGTACCTGACCCTGAACTGAGGCCCAAGCTACAGAGATGAATCAGTAAGGGATAAATAAGCAAGCTTGCAGTCATATCAGACATGAAAAGAGGTGAATGCAGTGGCCTGTATGAGGGGGGATAGCCGAAGTATCTGCTTGTACGTAGGTGAAAGCATGAGCTTTGCAGGAGGGGAGTGGGATGGCAGCTAAGTGATCCCAGAACCAGAACTGAAGAGCCAGTATGGAATTTATAGCCTCATTAGAAGGAAAAGGAATTATAGTGACATTAGTGCTACATTGTTTTTTTTTTCCCCCTCTCTTGCTAAGCAGTTTAATTTGTATCCTTGTATAAAAGAAATATGAATTGATAAGGCTTGAATAAAAATAAAAAATATATGATGCTCAAAGTTCGTACTTAAAGGAAATAACTACTGTGTACTTCATGTCTTAAACATTTTATAATAATTTTTTCAGCTGATAATATTGTAGAAATGTTTTTCTACAAAAAGGGAAGTTGAAGAAGGCCTCTATCACAGAGTTGTATAAATGGATGGATTCTGGATCCACTGACATGCAGGCCCCAGGACTGGTCTAGGAAATACTCAGAATGGAAGACTCAGAGAACACACCTAAGAGGAAGGTCTTTGCTGTGGAAGGGTGCCACCTACTGGCCAGCCTGTCTGAACCAGCTAGGACTGGGAACCATTGTGTGGTGCTCACCTTGCAAACGGGATCCTCCGATTATGCTCCAATAATATAGGCCTCGCTGTGTCTCAGGAATCCTTTCTCATACTTATAAAATGATCACATGTGCTTGGCCCTCTACTATATTAGGTTGTAAGAGTGTGCCTCAGTGAGGCAATGCTCATAAAGCATTAGGAAAAAAAATCAGAGGACAGGGTCAACAGCGAACAGTTTCTAAGAACATGGCCCTTAACTTGCTGTTTGACAGAGCCAAAGGCCTGGGTCTGTCACTTACTACCTTTGTGATTTTGAGCAAATGACTTACTATCGCTGAACCTGAATTTTTTAAAGTGTAAAATTGGAATAGGATGTAAAATTGTAATGAGGATATAATAAGATAATATATAAAAAGTGTTTATCTGCATTATAACTACACAGTTACTAAAGCAACAGCAGAATAGCCACAAAGTATAAAAGCATTTGCTATAAATGCAGCTGAATCAATGTGGAGACTGCAGGGAAAGACACAGTAATGTTTCCATTACCCCATAAGAAGCATTATAAGCCGTTGCTTTAAAATTATAAATCATTTGAGACAAAATCACCCTCAAGGGAAAAGGACAAGTTCATTGATGTATCAACCAATTGGCACATGCGGAGAATCACTTCATCACAACTTAGCTTTTATTTATTCTTGATGGCATGGGTTGAGTTGGGACCTTGGGTTTGCAAATACAGCATCAGAGAGGGACTGGTGGAAACTTTTTGATAGTTTTTGAGAAAAGGAAACATTTTGTTTAGTGAGATAAGGTCACTCATGCAGACTAAGTTTTGACAGCTGAGAAGTGTCATGGTGATAATGCTTTCAATTAAAGGAAAAGCAAATAGGGTCTCCCAAGCAGCCAAAAGGATACATGTGCCCATATAAAGACATTGGTGGGTGATTCTCATGCTTCATTGAAAGAGATCATCTTCAAATCTGCTGTCTTAAAGAATCTTTAATATAGAGCATTCATAAATCTGTCCTCTCTGGTTTTTTAAAACAAATACAAGCATTACCAGTCAAAAATAAATAAATTAAAAGTAGAGATGCTTAAGCCAGGAGCTGCTTGCTATGTGCCAGGCACAGAAGTAAGTGCTTTGCAAGTATTAGCTTCATTCTGTCTTCACAACCACTCAGTGATGTGTACCCACTTTACAGATAAGAAACTTGAGGCTTAGTAGGGTTTGTCACTTGTTCAAAGCTTTCACCTACCATTCGGTTGATAAGTGACCAAGCCTAGAATTCGAAGCCATATTTGTTTCTGAATGAGTCCATGACTTGACCATTATGCCATATTGTCTTATCAGTTGGTTTTGATTTGCCATGGTGGACTATCAAATTACATGTCAGCCTCCTATTTCCAATGCCTGCTGATGGTTACCCATCAAGATAGGCCTATGGCTTATGTCCCATCAGCAAGAAACCCTAGAATCCCTGCCTGAAGGTGTAGGTACCTTTCAGTGGGAGTATGGAGATCTCTGGGCCTCACATAGATGCCCATAGAAGTCTAGGATCCAGGGCGATACCTTCATGCCAGGGGTGACTTCATTTGAAAAGGTGGGGCTGTCATACCAGCATACATTTCTTTCCATATCTTTGCTTGTGTGATGCAGCCTGACCTCTCTCGACCTCAGAAAGATGCTCTGGGCTATGGCTATGAAACAGCAGGAGGGGCATTACCCCAAGCAGTCCTGGGGTGTCTATTCATGCTTGTTTTTTCAAGTGCTTGGAGAAAGACCTATTTCAGGAAAGAAAACATTCTTCTCTGACTTAAGATGTTAAACTAATACCTGAGTTTCTTACTTTGAAACTTTGAGCCTTTTACCTTGTTTGGCAACTTTGTTTCTAGTGTATTTTGTGTGTTTTCCACTAACTCTGTGTGAGGAGGCTGCACCGAGTTCTGGGAACCCAGCCTGACACTCTGTGGTGCAGACTTGTGAGTGAGTGAGGCTTGTGAGGCCCAGGCCTGTGTGCAGCTACGACTATGGTCCTGGTTATGGGCACTTCAGAGATGGCCAAACAGGTTTGTTTTCTAACCCGCGTTTAGAGAACTTTGTGCACATCTACTCTGTACACATCTTTGATACCACTCAGTCATTTGAGTAACTCCTAGAAAAGAAGAAAAACTTTTTTTCCTAGAATGCTTGGGAGATTGTACGAGGAAATTTCCAGCTGTGACATGCATTTTTTAAATTTTATTATTGCTAGAAGTACTAAAAATACAATGAGTCTGTGCCATCTGCTAGTAATAATTAAAAACAATAATATTAATAAAATGTGCTTCTACTGGCCATAGAGAACTAGGGAGTGTAACTAGGATTCCCTGTATGTGCTATTGAGCTATGCATTTATTTCAGTTTTCATTACCTGTCAGAGAGAAGCATACATACTCTATGCCTGGAAATTTTTAAAAGACACAGTAGAATACGTCTCATCCTAATATTAAGTCTATTTGTTAAAAATACTGTTCCAGAAACTGTTTTAAGATATAAGTGTGGAAATTATGTACATATGTGCACATAATACATATGTAGTATGTGCATCATATGTGTGTCATATATATACGTTCCCATAACAATCCTAATAGCAAGTACTAGTAATATCTCCATTTTATAGATGACAAAACTGAGGTGCAGAGAGGTTAGGTACCTTGTTTAAGATCACACACACAGCTGGTAAGTGGAGGGGCTAGAGTCTATGCGCTTAAGCACCAGACCCTGCTGCCGCCATGATTTGGATGTTCCTGGGGGACTCAGAAGGCACTTCAGATTTCTGCAGTAACTCAGAAACCACCATTAAGAGCCCTAGGTAGGAGTTGGCTTGGTGGAAAAGGCACTGGACCAGGATTCAGGCCAACAGTACTTTAACCATGTATGAGTTCTATATACCTGGACATGTCTCTTACACTGCATTTCATTTTCCTCATCTATAAAATGGAGATGGTGATAACATCTTCCCATATGCCTCCTAGAGGTGTTGTGAGAACAGATGACGTGATAGATGTTAGAAACATCTGAAAACACTTGAAGCGTGACATAAATATTTAGAAATTGTTTTGCACATGGTCACAGTTGGGGAATTCCAAGCTAAAATCCTATCACTCTTAGCCCAGTGCCCTCTTGACCCACCTATGCTTTAGCAATGTGCCTTTACACAGGTTCACATGCTGATCTGTGTTACTTCCTCTTCTGGAGAACTGAGAAGTGTTATACTCCCTCTTGGAATGTGCTCCTCTCGATGCTATCATAGCAAACATGTTACCCCATTAAGAAACCATCTTTCTTTTCTTCTGACTTGAGAATCACTGCTTTTCCTTTGTCTATTTCATGTAAGAGGCTAGGATCTTGTATTACCAATGAAAATTCCCTTTATTGATTTAAAACAAACAAAATCAAAGGTGCTCAGAATGGAAGCGTCTCCTCTGAGCCAGACCAAGACCTTGTTTTACAGATAGAAAAACTGAGGGTCAGCATGAGGGACCTATCTGACATCACCAGAAAATTAGGGCCAATGTGGGCTAAGAAGCCAGGTGTCCCAGCGTCCAGCCCAAGCCCCTTGCACTGAGAAACTGCAGGTTGGGGTTTGTGTTGGTCCTGTGCGTTATTACTGATAGCTTTCCTGCAAAGAACACCTTCCCTCTTTTAAGTGTTTGTCCTTTGTTACTTACAGACGAAGACTGCACAGGCTGGGTGTGTCGAAGGTTACCCAGGTGGATTTTCTGCCCAGGGAAGTTGTGTCGTACTCCAAGGAGACCCAGACTCCTCTGGCTACACATCAGTCTGAAGGTAAATAAGCTATGTCTTTTGTTTGCTTTCCATATTATCTCTAGGAGAAATTGCCAGGGTGTCACATCCTTCTTGGTTTTATATCTTTACCACAACCGATCTTCATAAGACATAAACATGATGACACACTGAAAGTCCAGATCTCCTTTGGCTCAGATTTTGACAGTTCTGAACAGGGAGCCTAGTGGTACTCCTCCAAAGGACCCATGAGCTTTAAAATGGATCACTTAGGTCACGCTTTGTCACAACTGTATGAGGAAGGACAAAATCATCACAGGATGACATTATAGAAACTTTTCTGAATTTTATCGATAAAAACAATGTGTACATTAAGATTCATCATTTTCAGGAGTCAGCAAGTAGCAGAACACCACCTGTTCCTCAAAATAAAGTATTCTGAACTACAATCACAACCAGTCATTGGTGTCTATAGTCTTTGTGGCTACTTTCTTGCTGTTATGGTAGGATTGAGTAGCTGTGACACAGAACTTACACCTCATATAGCCAGAAATCTTTACTACAGTGTGGAACTTCATAGAAAAACTTCGCTGACCCCTGATTGGCTTTGCCATTCAGATGACAACACACTAGAGTGTCTTACCATTTAAAACTTAAAATCTAAAATTTAAAAAAGTTTTCCATGCACACTCCGCATAGGTGAATGGGAAGTGAATTCCATGCTTTCCTCATGCATACCAGAAAACGCCACGTGGAAAAGTCAGATGCAAATCCCAGTCATTAAAAAAAATACAGTAAGAGAAATTGAAGATTATAAAATGCTCCCTAGAAATGAGACATTACACTCAAGCAGAAGAGATATATGTGTGTAAGAGTGGTTTACATTGTTGGAAAACAGCATGATTGGCATAGCTAGGCAAATTCTCTTTTTACTTTATGTTTTTTTACTTTTTGGTGTGGTGAAGAGAATGTTAGAGTTTGGGTTTCATTGTCATCATGTAGTAAATACTGAACACAAGTCATGAGGATGGAAAATGATTCGAATGTCTTGCTTGCTTTGCAGCGAATATATAAATTAGTGCAGTTGGGTTTGTGCAAGCTACAGAGATTTTCAATTTTGGTTCCAAACATGTAATGTCCAAAGCGAAGTGAAGTCTGATTCCTTGAAGTAGAGCGTTGCCTACAGGTCTTCTGGAAACTTTTCCTGGGTAATACTGGGTGCTGCAGGGACAAGTCTTTGGTGACAGGGCCTCCATCTTTCAAATCTGAGAGTGAAATGAATTTTAGAAGCAAACAAGTAGCACCCTCTGGTGGTGGAATTTTAAACCAACCACTTAAACAACTTCAAGAACCTTCTATTAATGTGGCAGAAAATACAAAGTTAGAAAAGCTTTTTGGAGTTCACCTAGGCTATCCTTGGACCTCCAGGCAGATCAGAAAGATTATTAAAAAACAACCTCAGCACCCAACCAAAACATTTGTTTGAGTTAATTTGCTGCCAGAGGTATTTGCAGGGCTGTAGCCTGAGGTATGTTTATTTAGCCCAAAATTTGACCCATAACATAAAGTTATACAACTGAAATCGGAGAAGGAGTGAATTATACTTTGAAAATGTGTAGACTTCAGATATTGGAAAGGGTACAGAAATATTTACAAGGGAAGATAAATTAAGGATGAAAAGGCATCAACTCTAAACTTTTAAACTGGAACACATCAAAAGGAAAAGCCTGGGCATTTGTTTTATTACTGCAAAGAGAGCTTGGGAGCCCTCATTATGCTGTGGTCCAAGCAGCAGGAAAGAAGGAATTTATTTCTCAGCTATTGGCAGAAGGTCTTCCTGTTTTGTTAACAAGATTCATAGAGGTTTTTTGTGGTGATGGGTGTTTCAATGGTTCAAATTCCACAATACAGATTTGAATTCAAAGCTAGCTACTGTAGCTCTAGACATTAAGCACTGCCCGATGGGTTTAGACTGGAAGAACTTTAGATTTGGGTTCAGCAAATTGTCCTCTTGCCACAGATGATTCTTTGACCTTTGGCTGCCTGCAGTCGCCCAGCTGCCTGGCTGACAAAGGTGCCCACTGCTTGCCTTTTACCTGCTGGGTGAAGGGAGCTGGCAGAGGGGGAGCTTGGGGAAAGCAGCAGGCAGTTGCAGGGAGAATCGACCACATGGCAGGTTTGGGTTGGCTTCTGATTTGGGGCTTGAGCCATGGCAATGTTTTCATGACAACTGCAGCCATTCGGAGGTAGGAAACAATGAACAACTGAATTTTATGACACACTGAAGCTCTTGCATGGATAATATTTAAAACTGTGGTATATCTAAGACCCATAGCATATTTTTACCCATAGTGTAGGAAAGAATACTATTTTTAAAGTCATTTTGGAACTATGGGAAACTCAACAATATTCAAACGAGTGAAATCAGAGCATTGATACATTCTATATCCAATGGAGTTCAAGTGCATTCAGTTTTTTACATGTTACCACTTTAAAATGAAGGGGAAGGTACTTTGCCTAAGCTTAAGCTTCTTTTCTCCACCAACATTCTCTTAACTTGTGAGCATAATGGCCTGTTCTGAGAAACACTCCAGAGAGTGATTTAAACCAGGAAGATTGGGGAATGAAGTCCATGTGAATACTATTTTTTTTCCAATTCAAATTTAGGTCATTAGTTGCAGAGAAAAAGGCTGAGAATAGGAAACCTTGATTTGGGGAGTAGGTTATTTCTACTCCCAAAACATTTTAAACACATGCCTTTTATTCCCAAGTAGTAAGAAAGGAAAAAAATTATGCATCCCTGCCAAACTACCTGTGCGTTGCCTGTTATTAATACTCTCTGGACTGACTGTGACTTCCTGAAATTAGTTTAGGAAGCCGGTCTTCTGCATCCTTATTATAGTAGGTAAGTGACTGGCTCATGCTAGGTACCCAATAAATGCTGTTGAATGACAAAGGTGATGATGCCACAGACATATTGGAAACTCCTAAGTTCTATAATGACCTCTGCGAGAATGAGGATTTCTTAGCTTGCTGGTAATGTGTAAGCTGCTCTGGAAGGAGGAGGAAGAAACTTACACAACCTGTTGATAGTTTTGAGGTATTCTCTGATCTTCCTCTCCTCTTCATGATATCTTATAAATGGGAACTTAATGGCTTCATGTTGGCTACTCACCTTCCTTTTACTTTCTTCCCATGCCTTATTTCTTATACCCAAGAAAGACCAACCTGCTTTCATTTTCCAAGGTGCCACACAGCCTCAGCCTCCATACACTCGCACCTACTGCCTCCCTGCCCGGGATGCCATCTCTCCTATTTGCCTTCCTTTGGGAAGTCAAATACAGCTCCTTGGTAATTACAGTCAAAGGTCAGCTCCTTGGTAATTACACTTCCAGTAGGCATCCCTCCTACTGTGGGCACAGTGCATTTCTCCTTTATTGTGCTGCATTTAACAATTATCTAAATGTCTGTCTGAAGCAGGCTGTGTGTCCTTCACTTCCATGCTGCACACAGTGCCTGGCACAAGGAAAGGGCTCAATGGACATCAATGGAAGAAATGGAGAATGGCATGATACTGGAGGAATAAGAAAGAAGGAAGAGAAGGTATTCACTATCCTTCAGGGAGGAAGGAGGATGATCTATGCATTAAGGCTACATTGGTTTATGGATTTTTAAAGGAAAAGTCATGAGAGTGAGATTGTGTGGTAAGGGGAGTTCAGTGTTGCCATTTCCGCCAGGCCACTAATTTCAGTCCTGGGGCTGGTGCAAGCATTAACTGCTGATGAACATGGCACAGTTCTGAGAATTGAAGGAGAAAATCATGGGATGACCAGGATAGAGCAAAGCAGTCACCAAGTTTTTACTGTGCAGAGAGCAGAGACACTATTTAAATACTTTGATCTTGGAAGAGGTGCGCAGAAAAGTGGCTAAGGAAGGTTCTTGTTTCACATTTGCACTTTAAAAACATTTTTTTTCTTAACTGGTTGAAGAGCATTTCCACTTCGGCTTCCCATCCTCTTCAGCATACACTTAATACAGAAGCTATAAGTATGAGGGTTGTCTAGAGTAGTCTAGTCTAGCATTGTCCAATAGAAACATAATGAGCCATTAATTTTAATAATGTTTTATTTAATCCAACATGTTAAAAATATTATCATTTTAATATGTAGTCAGTATAAAAATTATCAATGAGATATTGTAGATTCTTTTTCTGTATTAAGTCTTCAAAATCTGGCTTGTATTTTACACTTAGGACATATCACAATTCAGACACTTAATTTTCATTGGAAATACTTGAATAGTAATTAGATTTCTTAAAATTTACAGTTGAAACAGCAGATTCATATGCCACAGTTGCCCCAAACATATTTAAAAGCTTTTCAGTAATAGAATCAAATACCAGTGTTTGAAGTTAAATAAAAGTAAAAATGCAGTTCTTCTGTTGCATTAGCCACATCTCAAGTACTCAGTAGCCACCCGGGGTTAATAGCTCCTTTATTGGAAAGCTCAAGTCTACCACAGACCAGCATTTCACAGTCAGAAGCTGAGACCTTCAAACCCAGCCTGGTGTTCACTTCACCATGGATGGACAGAGACACTTGGGTGAGGAGACCTCCCTGACTTACAGAGAGCTCCCCCAGGGACATGATGATGTCACAGATTCTCTTCCTTTTTATGAGATCAGCTATGACGAAGCAGGTGTCAGATGATTGGACAGGAGCAAAGTTGTATGCCCAGGAGGGCAAATCCACAAATAAGCTTCATTCTGCCATGATAGAGACAATTGTGGGCTCTCCTCTGGGTTCTCCCTTCATAGACCTCCCATAAACAATGGGGTTTTCATTGTTTCTGCTGTGTCTTCATGCTATACAAAGGACTGCTAAAGACCGTGTGTGACCTCCTTGTTAGCTCTCTACACTTAATGCCCTTTTCCCTCTTCCTGCTCCCCTCTCTTTCTGTGTGAAGTGATTGGAGACAATGATCAAGATTTGAATTCTAAACTGCTTAAAGTTGAGTTATAGATCTTCCTACACCTGGGGTGTCTGGGTGACTCAGTCGGTTAAGCATCTGACCCTTGATTTCAGCTCAGGTCTTGATATCATTCATGAGTTTGAGTCCCGCATCAGGCTCTGTACTGACAATGTGGAACCTGCTTCAGATTCTGTGTCTCCTTCTCGCTCTCTGCCCTTCCCCCACTTGTGCTCTCTCTTTCTCTCTCAAAAACAAATAAACATTAAAAAAAAAGAATTGTTAAAGAAGTGAGGTTTTATGTTTTTGCAATACTGATGTGCCAAAAATTTAGTATGTTTCCTTTGGTTTTGTAAATTATTAGTTAATGAAAATGTTATAATAATAGAGAAAAACATTTTAACCCACAGAGCTTTACAAAATTACAAATAAAACAATTCCTACTTATAAACATGTTTTGGTAGCATAGAAATACAACAGGATAATCGATTTTAAAAAACTCTCAAAAATATACATATTTCATTGGGTCAAAATTCTGTGGGGGAGGTGAGAAAAATAACAATGTAAAATGACTCTTAAAAGAAGACTTTGTTGTAGTAATTTCAAATGGATGCTGGTGGATATCATATCACTTTGGTAATGGCTTCCACTGGGTATATTTAAAAATGACTAGTGTGGGCACCTGGGTGGCTCAGCCAGTTAAGCATCTGACCCTTGATTTCAGCTCAGGTCATGATATCATTCATGAGTTTGAGTCCTGCATCAGGCTCTGTGCTGACAATGTGGAGCCTGCTTGGGATTCTGTCTCTCTCTCTTTCTGCCTCTTCCCTACTTGTGTACTTGCACTCTCCCTCGGTCTCTCAAAATAAGTAAACTTAAAAAAAAGTTAAATCTCCCTACACCTTAGTGGCCCCAAGAGCGTAACTCTTTGTTACAAAATTGCCAAATAAAGTCATTTTCCAGAGAATCAAAGTGGAAATATTTATTTGGAGCCTTAAATACGAAACCAGGCAGTTCTTAGGGTTATAATTTCTTAGTGGAAGCAAATCCTAAAACCTCTGAAGATAACATGGGAGACCACAGGCCTTGGGGTTATAGCCTTAGCTCAAGTTCTTCATCTGGTGATCACATTCTCTAAACATACTATTCAAAGAACAGCCAGGTATTTGGAGGTAACCCATGTTGGCATCTGGATGCAAATTAAAACTCCCTAGTGAAGATGACACACATTAATTTCATATTTAGTTTCAGTTCCATAGATAAGAATTGGTACTCTTCCAGAAGAATATTGACATCTGCCATGTTTTGCTTTCTTGAAATATGCCTGCTATTTCTCCTTTGACACTTAATTAAAGTTTTAATCTTCTTTCAGAGCTAACTGTAGAGGCTTCAGGCCCATTGTTAACAAAGTCAGTGGCTGAGGGATCCTCTCCTAGCATATTAGTTTTCTTTAGTACTGTTAACCTCGTATCATCTTGGCAAGTCTCTTGAAAGACAAAACCAAACCAAAACAAACAAACAAAAAACAAACACAAAAAGATGGGCTACTTTAGGAACATAGACATTTTAGACATTAGTTTTTAGATATTATTTACATTGAATAGACAAATTTTCTGGTTAAAAAAAAAAAAAAAAAGATAGTTGTTTTCCCTGTCTCTGAAACACCTTTTTAGCTGTTGGTCAGGAGAGCTTTGATGGCTTGATTCTTGATTTAGATTGCACATTAAAATAAATACTGGCTTAGATGCTAGCCAGTCTTGATATTCCAAAGGAGAAGCTTCACGGTAAAAGTTAACTTACTACTTTATGCACCTAGTGATAGTGCCATAGATGGTACAGTCAAATAAATTAATTTATCCAAAATATTCTTTCCAATTAAAAACAGAAGCGTTTTTAACTAAGGAAAACAGAATGCAATAAAAAAAAACAAAATGCAGAGCAAGCCTTGGTGCCAGTGCACACTGCCTTATTTCCTATACTTCTGTTATCTGTAGTTCTATACAAGGGGGATGGGAATTGAGAAAAATGGCTCTAGAGCATCATGTAAACTTTAAGCTCAAAATGAGATTTTGTCGTGGTTACAATACCATACTGGAAAATAAACTGTTATATCTTAGGCAGATGGTCTAGTAACTTTCTGTTTAACCATCAGTTAGCTAACTAACTTAATTAATTAACTAACATAATATACTCTCTAGGTCAAGGGCTAATGTGCTGATGGAGTTCAGAAGTAAAAGATTTTGCATGAAATAAAAACATTATTCTTCTAAAGCTACTATGATGGATCCACCCCTTTAGTATTTCTTACAACCTTAAGGTATCCTAAAGGGCCTCTTCATAGCAGGAAGATGAATAATGAGGCTCAACTAAGGCTACAGGACTGGAAGCTCATGTTAAGTACACAAAAGCAGTTCTAAGATTTTTTTTTCCTAATCTGACTCCAAGTCTTACACATTGTAGGTGGATGATCTAAGTAAATTTCACTGAAAAAATAACTAGTACCAAATTATAAACCAGATATCAAGTAAATATGTAATCTTAGATCACTAACTGCTTCTCCCAGGTCCATTTACAAATATAGTCCCCTTGACCCTTCAGGGCATTCCTTCTCATAGGTCCTTATCCCTGGTCACAGACACATTAATTCTGTGTACCACTAGAGCCTACCACAGTGCTTAATATTTGGTATGGGAATGGATGGATGACCTCACTTGGCTCAAAGATTAATCACAACTGTCTGCCTTATGAACCAGACAATGGAAGAGATAAAAGAAAAATAGGTCAAAAGGTAAGAGGTGAGGGAAATGCTCCAGACTTCAGTTTCAACCCCTAGAAACTATGGTTAATTTGAGTAAGAAAGAGCTTGAATGGCAGGATATTCTGTAACTGACAGAATAAACATGAGGATTGAAAAAGTAGGCTCAGAGGATAGGCAGAAACCAAGAGAAGCTTGGTACTAGTTATTTTTTCAGTGAAAGCTTGCTTTCCAGATCCTGCTGGGATGATGCTCTGTGTGGCAGGTGGGATGATCAAGGTCCATCGATACAGCCAGAGAGCTGGCTCAGCCCTGATATAAGATGGCGAAGATGCAAAAAGAAATGAGGTGGGTCTCCTCCGGTTGTCAAGCAAGGCTTAGTGTAGGATGTGGTTTGGGGCTATTCCCAAGCCTCGGTAGTTTTCCCCAAGTTCAGTTTTCCATTATTTACTAATCAGCCCTGTCACTTTCACATGAGCAACTTGGTGAGTCTGGCAACTCAAAGGGCTTTATTCAGGAGCCCACAAAATTTAAAACTTGCTTTTGATTTTTGGCAGACATTTATGCAGATGTTTATCACAACCAGAGAAATTCCCTGGGTCTATGCCTTGAGCTAAAATATAGAGATTTGAGTTTGTCATCTCTTTTTTAAGCTGTCCAGTTTCATTAGAAGCATCCACCTCAACCTGATGTCTTTAAATTCTTCCTGCCATTCACACTGTTCAGTGGCAGTGACACTTTGATCCCTTAAATCCTTCTTTTCAATGGACACTTCATTAAAGATCACCACAGGAGAAAAATTATCCAGCTATTTGTTATGGCTGACAGGTTCTCATTCCCAAACTCTGAGTTTTTATTTTCTTTAGCCCCTATTAGGGCAAATAACCAACACCAATTCCCTGAGTGATTGTCTTCTGATACTAATATCTGTTCCAGTCTGGGTTCATGGTTGCCAATAATAAAAATTAGCTCTGGTTAACCTAAACAGAACAAGGATTTGTTGGAAAGATAGGAGATACTTGATAGAATTGGTGAATTAGAATTAGGTCAGGAATAGAAAGGAGCAAGGCAGCCCTAACCTCTAATGTTACTGTATTTGAAATAAGACTTTTAGGATGTAATTAAGGCTAAATGAGGTCATCAGGATAGAATCCTAATCCAATAGGATTGATGGCCTTAGAAGAGGAGGAACAAAGAGATCTGTCTCTTTTTGTTTCCACGTGCACACACAGAGGAAAGGCCATGTGAGGACACAGTAAGGAGGCGTCTGCAAGCCAGGAAGGGAGCTCTGACAAACTGAATCGGCTAGTAACTTGATCTTAGACTTCCCAGCCTCCAGAACAGTGAGAAAATAAATTTCTGTTGTTTCAGCCACTCAGTCTATGGTATTTTGTGATGGCAGCCCACACTGATGGAGACAGCAGCTCTCAAGGTCATGCCACTGATGTCGGTTCAGGCTGGTAAGACCTGAGCATCCTGGACTTCCTGTTATTGGACACTCACAGTTACGCTCAGAATTTAATCTCTGTAGTCACTGTTGCCTTGAAAACCTGTACTTCTCTCTGAACCTTGACAATAGTCCCTTGAGGTTTAAAGAGCGGTATGGAAGTCCACTTAGCTAGACCTTGGTTACATGCCCTGCATTACTATGAGGGGCCAGGCAGAGGAATAACTCCCCTAGCCCCACTTCCATAATGCTAAGGGGAGCTCTGACTCTAATTTGATCTGTTTTGGTATACTCCCTTCCAAAAAATGTTTGGATGCTGGGCAGCCAAAAATATATATTTAAAAAATGCCTACTCTGATCTGAAAAGAAAAAAGGGGAGGATAAAAAATTATATTTATTATGTGCCCAGCAAGCTCATATACTTGCAGTGTTGCTATAGAATTTACCCATCTTATAAATCAGAAGTGCAAAGAGAATGGAGCCCCTTCATTTTGTCTGCAGCTATCTATAATACTACTGGCTGTCAAAGGAAAATGGAGAAAATGTATGAAATGAACGTTAGTGCAGTCTCTTATTTTTTAAACAGCGTCATTGGCATGTGCTGTTAAAACTGGGTGGAAACGCTCAAATGTCACTCCCACTTTCTTCCTAAGAACGTGGCAAGTGTAGAGGAGATAAAGGTGAGGTTTACGTGATCTCATGGTCTTGGTGGAGTGGGAGGGATGACAGGGACTCTGGCCTCTTGCCAGTCCTTGACAGTAAGCTGGCTTACATCTGCTGTTCTTTGATATGATGTTCTTTGACCACCTGGGCGCCAGCAGCCAGTGCTACAGCATGTGGCTGGTGGACTAGCTTCTGTCCCTCTGCCTTGGCAATGTTCCTAGGAGTTCCTTCTTGATAATTCGATTTTCTCTCAGTTTTCACTGTCTCCAGACCTTGAGTCAATGCCCTGTCCTCTATCCAGCCCCTGGTCTAGAAGTCAATCCCCAGCCCAAGCCACATAGTCTCTTTATTTACGACAGGAGACCCTCATGGCAGAGTGGTCCTCTATTCAGTGTCCATACCTCGGAGGATCTGATGGAGGCTCAGCAGCACTCATCAGTTCTTCTGTTTTATTTTGCCGACCACCCGTAATGCTGGGGTGCCTTGTGGCAAATGAGACCTGCTGCATAATGGTCTCCTCCTAGATTCCCAAACAGGACAAGGGTCCCTGTGCTTCTCTCTTTTCAGTTTATTTAACATCACACCCTTCCCGATGCTTCTCTCCAGAAAGTGGAAGGTGGAAGTCCAGATATGTCTAAAAATGTCTCCCTTCTTCTTCTTCTTCTTCTTCTTCTTCTTCTTCTTCATGCTCCTTCCCTTGCCACTTACCTAGAAATAAACTCCTGTGTTTAACTTCCCCCATAGATTGGGGGAAGGTGTGCATGGAAGGAATGATCTTTACAGTTTCTGATATTCTAACTGGTAAGGAAAAGGACTTTGGAATATTCTTTCTCCTTCAATTAAACCTAACTCTGTTTTGAGAAGGGAACTGAATCTTGCCTGAGCTGCTTTATTTTCATTCTTTTGTATCAAATTCTCATCTCTCTTCTAGCAAATGAGTGCCCTAGGTAGACTAGAGTGAAGATCATTATGTTCAGAAAGACAAATAGAAAAGCACATTAATACTCTTCAAATATAAGTCCCACTGCATGCCAAAATGAAGAGGATGTTTCTGTTCATTGCTCTTCATCAATAATAGATTCAAGAAATACCAGGATTAAAGAAAATAACAGGGTATAATAAACCTTTTTATTTCCGGCAGAATAACGATTGCTATATTGACTAACTCAAGAAGTATATAAAGGTTTCACTTCCAGTATGGCAACATGGGGAGCTTTGTGGATTTGCTTCCCAGTAAAACTAGTGAGCATTATTAAAACACACACACACACACACACACACACACACACACACACAAAGAGAACAAAAAACAAAAACAACACCTATTTAAAGTCTCTGGAAATGATCCCAAGGGCATACAGAAAATGAAAAAAACATTTATTCAAGAAAACTTACTAAAACTTGGTAAGCACAGGAAGAGTCTGTGGTATTTGAACTCCCTCCTGTCTCTTCCTGGTTTAGCTTGTAGCAAAATGAGTGCAGCAAAGAACACAGACCTGCCTCTCCCACCAGCTCCCAGTTGGAAGGCTGCTACATTATCTTTCTGGGAGGGGCAGGACATTAGCATTTCCATATCTGCCACTAGATGTTATAGACCCTAAGTCTCAAGCAAATGCAACTGAGAGGTGGGTATTCTCTTCTTCAGCCTAGCCCAGACTTGAGGGATGGAGACTTTACCTTAGATTCAGCATTCTAAAAATTCTGTGGCCTCAGTCATCCCTCACCCTAATTCATAGGCAGAGCAGAGGTTCCACTTGGGGGAGGCAAACCAAATAGACCAGAGGCTACAGCAGGACCCCACTCTGCCAAGC